>NC_074722.1:21788115-22412004 GCF_947242115.1 Biomphalaria glabrata | reverse complement strand
AAAACTTCTAGGATTTCTACCGCTCTCGTGACAAACTAGAGGAGAAGATACAGCTAATGGCATGCAAAAATACTTTATATAAATATCTATATAAATAAAATCGTTTCAATAGCAACTGATGTAGCCCGAAGTAGGACAGGAAAAGATAAAATAAAATATAAATAAACCAAGACATTCTTACGTTTCACTGCATAATACAGCTTTGTGTCCAAACATCTCCGGCCAAAATAGTTGAGGTCATGAATTTGGTAATCAAGATTTTTAACATTATCTTGTCAAAAGCACTCTATCATAGTCAGTTTATAGAATTCTTAACGAAATGGAGACTCAGTATTCT
This sequence comes from Biomphalaria glabrata, assembly GCF_947242115.1. Lineage (NCBI taxonomy): Eukaryota > Metazoa > Mollusca > Gastropoda > Planorbidae > Biomphalaria > Biomphalaria glabrata. Next base: position 22,411,667 of record NC_074722.1, on the reverse strand, counting down.
GACCTCCTTCTTTACAATAAAGTGCGATGGCTTTACAAAGGTAAAGTGTTAAAACGTTTTTCTGTGTGCTTGAAAGAATTAAATACATCCCTAAATGATAAAGGCATTAATCCCCCTGAATTAGAGAACGACAAATGGTTGCAAGCATTTTACTTTATGGTGTATATAACAGTGAAATCAAATGAACTGAATCTAAAACTGCAAGGAACGGGATATCCAGTCTATGTTTTGGCAGAAGAATTCGTTTGTTTTGAAGAAAAAAAAATCCTTTTGCAGAAATTATTCAGAGCGGTCAATTACTTTTTTTTCAATTTGTAAAGCTCCAGTGCAACACAGAAAGAAAAATTAAAAATGAATTAATTTGAGCAATTTAAAACTATCAAAATGGCTGTAGCATTTATATAAAAAAATGTTCTCAACACTAATAGTAACGAAATCCACATCAAAGCACGTGAAATTGATCCTGGAAAATATACAGAGTTGAAAATCAAGTTGGAAGAGTTGGAGCTCCAGAAATGTAACGCAACAAAAGTGGTCAGCGAGAGGAGGCACTTATATTCGACGCATGGAATAGTCTTCCAGATTACTACAGTCAGGTGAAAAAGATGGCATTTGGAAGGCTGACTATCGTCGGATCGGCATTTTCGTGCGAGCAAGCAATTAAAAGTAAAGTAAGATGCCAACTAACAAATGAAAATTTAGAGTCGTGAAACTAAAAACAAGCTATAAGCCAAATGTATCCTAACGTTCTAAAACCATGCGAAGCCATAGTTATCCCTGAATTTGTTTTGCTCAATTGTTTATTATTAAAATACAGGTTAGTGTTGTATGTAAATGTTTAATTGTTTAGATTTTATACTCAAATATGTAATTATCCAATAATACCACACATATATATAAAGATAAATGGATATTTTCTCTTTTGAATAAATAGATTCGTTTGTTTAATAAGAAAAACTTTATTAATGCGAGTACTATTTATTGTTTGGAAGAAAAAATCTTGTGGCTCTTTAAAGGCGTTGAAATTTTGTAAATTGTAATTTTGGCTCAAAAAGTTGCCGACCCCTGGTCTAGATCAAGATGGAATTGTCTGAACGTTATTTTTGGGGGGGTTTTGTTCATCTTGTTGTGATCTTTACACAATGGTTTCACTACAAATAGACTAAAGTAGTTGAAAAGAGAGCTCTCGGTTTATATCAACAAGAATCTTCATGACTTCCACACATGAAAGACATGTGAATTCTAGAGTTATTTCTATTGGATGGTTGTACTTGTAACCAGTGCTTTGTTTTCTAAAAAAAAAAACGGTGCCGGTTCTCAGTGATGGATTGCCTAACTTTTAATTAACTACTAATAAATTAATACTAAACGTCGTTAAAATGCAAGAAAAGTATTTTCCCCAGATTAAAAAAGGTCCCGGTACGCCGTATTGGTGAGTACCGTCACAAAAAAAGCACTGCTTGTAACAAACAACTACAGACTTCTAAGCTCAAAATATTTTCAATTACCTCACTAAATAGATTTGATATATTTGTGATGTGATATTACAGTGCACAGAGCAAGCAGGTAACACTGTGCACAGAGCAAGCAGGTAACACCGTGCACAGAGCAAGCAGGTAACACAGTGCACAGAGCAAGCAGGTAACACTGTGCACAGAGCAAGCAGGTAACACAGTGCACAGAGCAAGCAGGTAACACTGTGCACAGAGCAAGCAGGTAGCACTGTGCACATCTACATGGTCTATTAGTATTTTTGTTGTCAGTTCATCACGTTGTTTAAGTGGATCATTTATTTTGAATCTGTTTTGGTTTCCTGATTCGCTGAAGTCACCTGTGAGTCCTGTGTTGAGGCTCTACCGCCGTGTCCAATACAACCAAGGAAATAAACAAACACCGACCAAAACAATCAAGTCGACACTAGTGTTATACCAATAAACACTTTTAATACTTAAGAAGGGATCCGTCTAATGTCCTCGGTTACTAGCCGTCTGGATATAGCTTCTAATTTTCACTGCCCTAATGAAAAGCGTCTTGTTGATAGTGTTGAATAGAGCGTTCTTACTTTTTAACAAACTTTACGTCATTGTCGCTAAGTAAAACTTTTCCCCTATTCCCGAAACAAATAACGAAATCCTAATGAGGTCGTAACACCTGCAAGCAAGATCCCGAGTTCTTTGACATAGAGACAGCATAACATTGTCCAGTACATTAAGATCATTCTTCCATCTAGAAAGCTTTTTGTTTGTGTTTGAGCGTTATGCTTTAATGTTTCATTCTTAGTTTTTGAATCATTTCTTCTCATTGGTGGAGCACATGATTCCTCTAACAAAAAACTCCTAATAGAGAGATGACATTCCGTTCAATTTTAGTTTTGGCAAGTCTGGTCAGTATTTAGTTTGTGCAAAAAAAAATATATATATTTTACAAAACATTTTTTTTTCCTTGTTTAAAAAATTCATAATACTTATTAATTTGAACTTAAACAATAACCTTTAGTATCGTCATGGATTTAGTGAAATCTGTTATGTTAATTATCCACAAGAACTTAATTGCATGCAAATCTATTTATATTTGAATCTTAACACATATGTTCTTGTTATAATAGGTCTGATCATGTTGTCACATTAAGGCCCACAATATCAGTAATTAGTCTTAGAATTGTTTATAGAATTATTTTAATGGAAAGCAACCCTGTAATTAAATTCAAAAATTCTAAATTGTCTTCCTTTGAACTGTAGATCATTCTGACTAGAACTTGGTGGAAAGGTTAAAGTTCACCAAAACAAAAACAAAATAACAATTTGAAAAATAAAAACGAGTGACACTCACGTGACCTTCTTTTGAAAAATCTTCTCCAAACGGATTTGTGTAACCTGCGCCTGTGTCCAAGAAATGACCCACTCCTGCCCAGTGCGTGTTTTCTTTGCAAGGGTGAGGGATGATGTTACCATTGGGAATGTTGAGTTGGTACATCTTGTAGCTGGAGGCCGCCCCCAGGACACAGAGCAAAGTGACAACTCTGTGAAGGCAGTGATATGGTTTGTCTGATAAATGGTTTATATCAAAGTTTTTCTAATGTCAGGCAGCGACAGAACTCCAATACAAAGGAAAAAAAAAGACACGAGAAATATATCAACAAACATTTGCAGATTTTAGACTATCCGTTGAGAGTATGTACACTATACCAAAATAAAACTCACTAAAATATAGATTTACCTGTAGGATCATAAAAACAAATTATCGCAGGTCAGTGTTTGAAAGGGAAGCTGCTTTTTTTATTTGTTGTGTAATTTGTTTTGTATTTTTATTAATAAATTGTGAACTACAAATACCGTGACACTTTATAGGTCGCCGCTCTAAATTGAAACAAAAAATCTATAAGTATATACTATTCTCTAGTTCAAGTAGCTCGCTAGCACAGTGGCTAGGACGTAGGACGGTGCAGGCGTGAGGCACAAGTTCTAATTCAAGTCGTCCCCCCCCCCCTTGTTTTTTTCTTTTGGTAAAAAAACAATTACGGTAAAATCCACCCAGATCTCCCTTTCTTCCTCCCCTCCATATTTTCTCAACTGGTCCAGACACGTGATAGGATCATTGCGTATTGAGAACACTAAAAGCATGAAATAGTACTAAACAAAAACAACTGGTAAAAGTACTAGATCTATTAATTGCACAGATTTATTGTTATTGGTCTAGATTTATTACAAATTTAATTACATAACTGATCCAAACTAATTGATACAATTACACTTCGTATAAGCTTTTTTTTTTTAAAGTATTTTTTATACTTTGATTTTTTATTTTTTTAAATTTTCAACTTGGCATAATGAATGTTGGGTATATTTTCTATTTTGATCTCGACAGAATTTTAAAAATTCATTTTTTTACGATCACATATTTACAATTCTTTGCGTTTGATTTCATTTCAATTATTGAATTTCTATTTTTTACTTTAACCATCAAAATAAATTTTAGCTTTACGCCATGTCCCTATTTTGGTTTCAATGAACCCTGTATCTAGATCTAGATTTTCTTATGAATTTCAAATGTTCAAAGAAGTTCCTACCTAAGTGTGTTTTGTCTTCCCTGCATAATTCTATTCCGATCGTGAACTTTCAATGGATTCAATCTGTTCAGTTACTTGTGAAATAGTCAAACGACTCATGACAAACACAGTTGCAAAACCAACAATAGATTGACTGCGTCGTGTCGGGCGGTGGGGGAAACAGGGTATCAAACATCAGAGGCTATTTGAGCTTAACAATCAAAACTCCATGGATTCTACTGGTCTGTTAACTATATTTTCAACGCCATGAAGTACGTTTGTAAGTGTGGCCAGCTTTTAAAGTATATATATATATACATTTGCAAATTGAAAATATTTTTACCTTGAAAATTTTGATTAATATACCGCAAATAAAGTTAATTATCTAAATAATGCCTCCATTTATGTGTGTCTAAATGCTAAAACGTTTGCAAAATGAAACAATTTACGGCCAATTTTTTTTAGCGACCCCCGAAAGGGGAATAGACTCTATTATAGTTTTATGTGGTCTGTCTGTCCGTTTAGATCTCGTAAACAAGAAAAGATATTGAGAATCCAATATATGATATTTTAGACCTTTCAAAGTTCTGATGCAATGGCTACTTTTTTCTTTTCTGAAAGTGAAAATTTTAATTTTTTAAATCAACTATGCAAGCAGTTTTTTTCATAAAAATACACCATTTTTACAAGTATTCACTATTAATAGTAACAAACACGGGAGGCTATTTAGTAAAGGAGTTGACAATTTACCATATTTTTAACAATTTTATGCAAACAGTTTTAGTTTTTTATGTGAACAAAATTTAATGTATTGTTAAGTTATATATGTTCAATCTTAGTAAATACTACAATACCCCAAAAAATGTTAACTTTTTTTAAAGAGAAAAAAATATTTAATTTGCATATAATAATTTAAAACAACAATTAATAAGTAGTTTTTCATATTATCGCGTGAACTGTAGTGCGGTACTATGCCCATTGAACACTTAACTAAACGGATTTTTTTCACGGAATTTCACGGAAATGTTGTTTTTTTTTCTTAAGGTTTTAAATAAAAAAGAGATTGACCCTTTACAAAACAATTAGATAAATTAGATAATCATTATATGACATCAGTTTAGCCAGCTTCATATCCAACTACTCCTTCACTTTCACCTATCCCTTGGTCTGCTGGACCGTTCGGGCATCACACAAGATCTTTCAACCTTCTCCATTCTTCACTATCATTTTCCTTTGATAGAATTTGATTCTGATATTCTTTCTGAAAATATTGAAACCTACCTTTTTACCTGCCTGGGTGGACCCCTTCGGGAACCAATTATAAGTTTATGTCTCCAAACAAATTGTCTTTGTAACCTTGTTTTTCCATATATTTCCTTGAAAATAGATTTTAAATAAAATGCGAGACGTGATTTCCCTTTTTTACTTACCTCCCTGAAGTCGCTGGTTCTTAAAGTGTTTTAGAAGAAAGTTGCATGTAAAAGTGTGTTTATTTTGGTTTCATTGGTTTGCTACGTCATAAATTCTGGTGGCATTAGTTGGTCTCTCGTTGTACTTGAGGGCAGTTCACCCTCTAAAGTTTGGTGAAACAGTTGGTGTGTTTCTAGTGTTTCATTTCTCATAGGTCGCCGGTGTTGCCGTTGTATCATCAGTTCAGAAGTGTCTGTGTCAGTCTTTGTGTGCCAATGTCATTCTTGACGTACATTAACAGTGCTGAAGTGTTATTTACCAGTACGGAAGAGTTGATGCCAATTGTAGAACAGTTGATGGACTCACTTCATTGATGATGTGGCTTCACTATTGGAATCTTTTAATGTCAGTGTCAGGGTACTATGAAACATTGTTGACAAATTTCTCAACTTAGTTCGGTGTGACACCTCTTCTGGTGTTTATTAAAAAGTCTGCTCTATAATAATTAAACATGCCTTCTCTTCTTCTCAAATTGTTGCACTACTGTTGTCGCGGATGTTCACTATAACTAAAGCAGCACTACAGGTATTAGAAAATATTAAATAACTCACTTCTCAGCAGACGATAGATTTATTGATATAAAGCAAAATAAAGCCTTAAAGGCACAGTGAATAATATTTCACAAGTAATTAATCCAAATTATGAAAATACTGAACTATTACATATGCTCCAAATTTTGTTCTTTTATAAACAATCAATATACGTCCAGCCTTTCTGAGGACTCAAGATCAACTGACCTTGTGGCCAGATCAAAAACGAGGCTTACCCATAATTCCCAACTAGATTTCACTTTTCAAGTGAAACAGGACAATTAAGAACTCCAAGTGAATCTTGTTTACCGCATGTCAAAGCAGCTCTCAAACAACGCTGTGACACTAGATGGCACCCCGTCAAAATAGCGCCGACAAAATAGCGCCGACAAAATAGCGCCGACAATATAGCGCGAACAAAATAGCGCCGACAATATAGCGCAGAAAAAAATATATTTTAGTCATTTTGAAAGAACTACTTTAGATATCGTAAAATATAATTAGACACAATATTTTGTTTTTGCTTTTAATGTTATCATAATTTTGCAGTCATTTTGCAGGAAACACTTTAGATATCTTAAAACATAAATAAGCAAAAATCATAATTAGGTAAAATGAATAATTTCAAAATATAGCATTTATTTACTTCGAAAATACGCTAAGATACTTGTCAAATTTACACACACACACACACACACACACAAACTTTCACAAAATTAAATTGAAGGAAATGTCACGTAGAAATTCCATCACTGGCTTTTTTTTCCGTACATTGGCAATATAGCTTCAAGTCGTCTGTTAAGTTGGAGGTACTTTGTCTTGCTTGCAGCTTTACTTCGTTCTCCAGCATTGTAGCTCAGAATCTTGTTCTCAGTGTTCTCCTGTTCTCTGAGGAAGTGAGAGATTAACTTGTACACATTTGGGTGATGACCGTCAATAGACAGCTGCAATGCATGGTGCCATCCCTTCACTGAATTCTGTGTTCGTGGTAGATTGTCCTGCACACGATCTCTGACAATCCATAATGCTATTGGAAATCTTGGAGTCACTCTCTGGCGACCAATATAGTTTTCCTCCCAATAGTCATACAAATTCCCTACCTCATCTGTCCGAGCTTTATTGAAAAAGATAGAGACATCAACAAAAATGATGCCCAGGACATTAAATTACTAATAATCCGGTACTCTTTTACACATCATATACAAGTCCGCGCTGTTTTGTCTTGCGCTATTTTGTCGGCGCTATTTTGTCCGCGCTATTTTGTCGGCGCTATTTTGTCCGCGCTATTTTGTCGGCGCTATTTTGTCCGCGCTATTTTGTCGGCGCTATTTTGTCCGCGCTATTTTGTCCGCGCTATTTTGTCCGCGCTATTTTGTCCGCGCTATTTTGTCGACGCTATTTTGTCCGCGCTATTTTGTCGGCGCTATTTGGTCCGCGCTATTTTGACGGGTCACCACACTAGAGGCTTATTTGTATTATTTCTATTATTTTAATTATTATTCTGACACATAGCAGTGCTCAATTTTAATTGAATTTTTTATTGAACACCTACATATAGTATTATTTCATTCATCATTTCTATCATTCTCATTTGCTTTTCTATATTTTAAAATACATTTATAAAAAAAAGTAAATGACCTGAATTTGAACTCGAAGGCTAAAGCCTCATCAGCTTTCCCCAAGCCGACATGCTAACCACTATGCCAGGGAAGTGCTTATGAAAATACATTTATAGTTATCTAGTGTTAGTTTCAACTTTGCCCTCTAGAAAGTATAAAGGGGGCTACTTCAAATTATACCATCTTATGAGTCAAGTACTATTTCTTTCTCTTGTTCCAGATACCAAACAATATACTAATTAACAAATTAACTAATTGGTGATTTTTTAAAATTGATTCTCGTTTTGTCAGGTAGAAGAAAAAAATTTGCAAAATTTCGGCTTGGTCCGAAATTGGGCGTGAGAGAAATAACGTGAGAGAAATAACGTGAGAGAAATAACGTGAGAGAAATAACGTGAGAGAAATAACGTGAGAGAAATAACGTGAGAGAAATAACGTGAGAGAAATAACGTGAGAGAAACAACGTGAGAGAAACAACGTGAGAGAAATAACGTGAGAGAAATAACGTGAGAGAAATAACGTGAGAGAAATAACGTGAGAGAAATAACGTGTACAAACGTGTTGGCATGAAAGTTGTAAAAAAGTGCTAGCGTTGTCATCATAATTGTTGGTTAGTTCTTCTTCATATATTTATAGAGAAACCAACATTTGAAACTATAGTACTCTTCGTTTTTCTGGGCAATAGTTTGAAATATTTATTTTGATTACATACTTTACATTTCTTTTATTCAAACTTGTTTAACGTCTTTACAGACTAGCAGGTATACAGACAACATCGCCTTGTGTTATCCCACTACATTGATGTGTGATGTCATGGTCTTTACGATTCCTCTAAATCAACACACATAAAAGACACAAATCCAATTATTAAATTTATTTGTTTATTTATTAATTATTAAATTTAAACAACTTTAATATAAAATATATAAAATATTTACTATATAAACTGCACAGGAATTACAGATTGATATTTATTATATCCATTTAGTCCGCCTTTAGATTTACACCGAACTACATCTAGAGTGTACTCAGCCATCCTCAACATTATTGAGTTGAACGAGAGTTCAAAGCCTTGTAGACCTCACGCTCACAAGATGAGAACCTGGCCATAATGTCTTTTCCCAAAGGGTTGTAACTCAACATTTGGTTCTGAAACAAAAAGTTGTTTTAATAAGTTATTCATAGTGCCCTGTGTGACATGTTGTATTCTCTCATTGAGTATACATCTCTAATTAGTGACTAATCAGTGACGCCCAACCTTCCTCAGTCTGAGGGCAAAACCAATTCCCCACACACTTGTCTCTGACTACATCATAGAAATAAAATAGTACAGACGACATTTTATTAGAATCGCCTTGTATCCAACATTATTTCAATATTAATTGATTAGATGTTTTATTTGTTGATTTCCTGAAACTAGCTTTTGAATGTCCGGTTACATCGCAAGTAATTAAAAAGTTCAAATCTATATGAGCCAGTTTCATTGCTATACAATCAGACTTCCCAGTAGAAAGATAACTAGATCTATATTGAGATATAATGCACATCCCAGATCGCTAATTTATAAGTGGACAAAAATGTTAGTCACGGTCCAGTGAAAGACATAGTGTACCTTTATGTAGTCGTACATGGCATCCTGAAAACATGGATCGTTCTTCTTCAGGTCTACAATGGTGTCCACACACTCCTGTAGGCAGGGGGTGAAAGGTCGACAGTTGTTCTGCAGCGACTGATACACAGAAGATGTGTTGACCCAGGCAGGATTGGCGTACTTTGTCAAGTCTGAGCAGTTTCGGTAAGTTGTTGGGTCGCAGTAACTTTGAAAATAAATAAAATGACAGTGACATAAATTCCATTTATTTGAATTTATGTTTATCCTACTTTGTTACTTCGTAATAAATATAATTATTTATCTATCTCTAAATATATTGATAAATAAAATAAATCAACTACGTAAACATTTCAAAATAATGTGTTTTTTTTTACAAAGAGTTATATATTTTTTAAATACCTGATGTCGGGGCCCCCACTAAGACAGTAACTATCGTCCATGTTTGACTTAGGATAATACGTCAGAAACCCAAAACACATTTCATCACTGGTCGCTTCACCCCAAAATGTTGAATGGGGCCTAGTGGACGTGTCGTAGTGACAGGTGGACACTATCTCATCCCCAGGAAGAAGTTGTATCGGGTGCTCAGTGCTGTTAGAAAATATATTAAAGTTTACATTTAAATCTATCAATTGTAAGCCTGTGGTTGGAATTAAAATCTTGGAAGATGGTCATAAGAACTAATACATTCATGACAAACTGGGTCAAGGATGTCAAGAAAATCTTCCTTCCTTGAACTTGTAGAGGATAAAGAAAGTTAGCTTGATCTAAATCTGGATGTATCAGCGTCTGTCTACTGGAATCTCGTTGGCAGCACCTAACTGAGTCTGGTACGTGTGTATTTTATGTTTTACATGTTTCTGATGTTCCTTCAGAGTTAAAGATAATTTAATTCTTAGTCCAAACCTCCCACAAGACGACGGGTATTGGAGCGGATATGGTTTGGACCCGGGACGGTCGGGACCATCGATAAGTCCGAAAGACAGTCCAACGCGCAAACCGCAAGACCTGACAGCCGTCCATGTAGGATGTGTAGGTGACCCTTTTGTTAGTCATACAATAACTTTTTCATTTAAGCCTATACAAATTCAATGTGTATTAACATTTGCTGATAGTGTAGATACAACATTGGAAATAATACAAACTAACTTTATTCTTGTGTTTTGAATAGCCGCTTAATTAGTTTTGTGTGGTCTGTCTGTCCGTCCGTTCTGTTTCGATCGCAACAACTAGAAAAGATGAGAATTTGATATCAAAATATTTTAAATCTTTCAAAGTTCTGGTGCTACGGCTCTAGCCTGAATTACAAGAAAGACGACGGCAAAGAACAAGACACGACATTTGTTCCGGAAGATAAAAATGGGATTAGCGAGATCAGCCTTTGTAAAGTGTCACAGGAGAATGGCGACCATGGCTTTCAAAACTGCAATTGCATTCATTGGCTCGAACAATACACTGGTCTAAAAACACCGCCTGTGACTTGGCAGAATTGAAGCCCTCTAAACCCTCGAACATAATAATGCTAACGAACACTAAAAAATAAGGAGAACATATTGATACAAACGGTTTTGTTCTTTTCTAAACTCATGTCATTCACAAATATTTGTATTACTAAATAGCATGCTACATGTGTTCTGTGTTTGTGTGTGTGTGTGTGTATGAAATATGTGTTAGAGAAAAAGTTAAAAGAAGTTGCAAAAAAAAGCTCTTACTATTTTTGAACTTGTGGGCTGTCATAACTGTAAATTGGTTCGTAACTTAGATACGTCAGAGCACTGTTATTTCGGTACACTTCGATTGTCATTTTTCTACCTGGAAGAGTGATATTCCAATTTAATTGAACACTTTGGAAATGAATTCAAACGACATTGATTTCTTCAAAAGTGTGATGAAATTCATTCTAACCCAAATTTGCAGAAAAAGCAAAATTGAACTCTCCATGATTGACCATGAATGACCTACTTTGTCCTTGGGATTTCCGGATGTTGTATTTTATATGAACTTACCTGCGTAGTGCATGTGATTCCAGGCCATAGTGACGTATACGGGACCTTTAAACTTTTGACTGGTACAACTTGAGGTACATGTTGATTTGACCGTTGTAGTCGGTTGTCGAGGTGGTAGTACAAATATCTGTAGTCCAGTAAGAAGTATTCCCGCATCGTACTTTCTCCTAGAAAACATTCAAGTTACAAAATAATTCTATTGTCAATTTGAGTTCACAATATAGTACTATTTATTCCCTATTGATTGAATGTGGTATGTAACATGAGAAGTTTGATTTACTGAAATTTATTTATATATTTTACAAAGTTTATATCAACTGACTGTCTGTCTGTCTGTCTGTCTGGTAAAAAGTTTGCATACGTTATTTCTTCGACACCCAATCTCGAATCAAGGTGAACGTTTGCACAACTATTTTTTGTACCTGACAACACAAGAATCAATATAAAAAACCAAGCGATGTAACTATTAGTAATTAATGACAACAAGAGACACATTTTATTAGAAGTAAACATACATAATACATTATGGGCCTATTAGAAAAATATATGTACGTTACCTGTTGGCTGTGTAGTGCAGCATCATTCCAGAACTATCCACCCAATCAGAGCGGCTATCTGGGTTATTCCAATGAAACTAATTTAAAAAAAACAACAACACAGAATATATATAGGGAAATGTAAAATTAGCTAGATGCTAGATTTGTATATATTAGGTATACAGAATACAGTACGTCTTGATAAACTATACATGTTTAAAAGATGTGTATCTTGCACAGATTAGCTGGTGTGTAGAATCAATTTTCTAACGCTTGTACTACAAGGTCAATTTTACTATATTCTTGGCCAACCTTTCCTAAGAGTTTCTACAATTGGCTTTTTTTGTTAGTTTATTTCCAAATCTGTCCCAATCTTCTTGGTTTATTTAACGTTTCATTATATCATTGCATTTCTCCATATCAATTTCTGTTTATTTTCTTTCTTATTTTATTGCTTGTTGATGTCTAAGAGCTGAGCCGAAGGCTCTTCGAGCTCTAAGTTTGAAAAAAAACCTGTTTGGACGCCAAACAGTAAAAAAAAAAAAAACCTGTGTGAACACACAGTTCTGTTTGGGAGAGACCCTAGACAATGCCTATGTGAGGCATTGCTGTTGACCGATGCGTTCGACCCCCGACACGTGGGCTAGATACACGGCCGAAGGCCGAGAATGCACCGGGGACTTCTGCCATTTTCCTTCAATGTACCAAGCTAACTGTGCGGGATCCGCCATTTTTAACGGTCCCTTTGAGGAACAGCGCATGGATTGGTGACATGTTTGTGGGGACTTTATTACAACCCCGCCCGTGCAATGAGTGGACTCTCGTCTACCCGTGGGCATCCCCACGGGAGTCCTGTGTTGCTACCCATTTAGCCTAGCCACTTCCTCTAATGGCCGTTTCCACGCGGGCGCCACGATGAGGCAGGGCAACGTGCCCGCGTGCTTGAACAAATGAAAATGCAAACCAAATGTTAAACATGAAAAAAATAATTAAAAGTATTTTAAAAATAGCAACGTTCATGTAGCTAGAGACAAATAGCTGACCATTAACAGTGAGTACAAAACGTACCTGCATAGCCATGCGTTTAAAACCGTGTGTTCCAACTCTGACGCCCGTCTCTGGGTGGAAACATTCTCCAGCCAAACCCACTGTCCACACGCTGAGAAACTGTTGACATTTTTCAGACGCCACCATACCACACTCGAATGGATCCGATGCGACCTGGTCATCTGTGAGAGAACATTTTAAGTTCTTTTGTTAGTGTGAAGACACATATTTAAAATTTGCGTTGAGTTTAATCTTGAAAACGGGGATTCCTTTGCTCGAGGACATAATTAGGCCTACATTGGATGCATCATTTCGGAATTACCAATGATTCTATTCTGTTTAATGTCCATGAGTGAGAAAACTATTTTTTTTATTATTTTGATTTTGTCGCTCTTAATAGTTGGCAGCAAGTCATGTTCCAATTAGATTCTGATTTTTGTAATTCATCTAATTATCTTTATAAAATATCAGCATCATGTGTTGTTTTATATAGGCCTATTTAAAAAAATGTATATGTTATATACATATAAATCATGCAATCATACACTAATAGTCTAATATTTGCAGTCAGGGCCGGTCCTAGCAATTGCGGGGCCCTATGCGAAACGGATTTTGCGGGGCCTATTCTGGGTAGGGATAAGCATAATAAGTGAAAATTAAGATTTGTATTAAAAAATAAATTCGTCTTTGCATTTTATACATGTAAGATAAGATAAGATCAAATTAACTTTACTCAACGAGCCTAGTGTGTAGCGAAGTCATACAGTAGATCATCAAAATTCTCTTTCCTACATACATCACGCTCAATAGCAAGAATCGCCACAATGTTCAATCTCTCTTCGTTAATTGTTGACCTTAGGTAATTCTTGATTAGTTTAAGACGCGAGAAACTTCTTTCACAAGATGCCACAGTTACAGTTCAAATCTCAGCTGCAAGGAGTAAATTGCAGTGTTCACAATTCTGTTGAAGCATTTTATCCTGTAGCCATCTTCAGCTTTTCGATGTGTGAAGTTTTCCACAGATTTATCATACTGCCTTTTCCTTTGACGTTTGGCTGGAAAGATTGCAACAACATGCATGTTTCCAGCCAACTTCTTTTTGCTGTCACAAGAAGAAACAACAGGAAGAAACTTAAAACGTTCATATATAACCACAAGCTCTTTCACATTAACCCTTATCTGAGAGATACCGATAACATCTGCTCGTTGTGACTTATGTCTGGAGTACAATCCAATATCACTGCATTCTTGGTGTCTTGAAGGATAGAATTCACAACAGCATCAGCTACTACATACTAAGTTCGTTTTGACTCTTCTTTCCCAGGTAATGATCATTAATTTCTGCATTGGTAACACGTCGAAGATGTTCCCCCATTACTGGATCAAACTTTCAATGGTCCCTCTGAAAGCTAAATTGCTCTTCGCTAGAAATTGTACAATCGCAACTAGTCTTTGTAAAACTTGACTCCAACGTTTAGTCTCAGAATAAAGCATCACCTGGAGAACTTTGTCAATGCCTGCTTTTTTTTTAGCAACTGGTCATGGCGTCTAAATGCCTTTGCCATTTTTCATGCTCTGCTAGCCTTGTGGTACAGCTTTGCCACTGGTCAAATCCTTCATTTAAAAAGGAACTTTTTTGTTTTTCCAGTAGGCGGCAGTAGAAACAATAGATCTTGTCTGCTGACACAGAATATATCAGCCAAGGACGCAAATCACTTTCACCATTACTCAGGTTTGGTTTGCAATGCACTCAAGAGAAATGTCTACCATCCTTATTTTTCGGAAAATTCTCCAAAGTAATCTCAGGTGGACTTTTTTGTAATAAATAGTCAATGGAGATCTTTCCATTTTTTTTTTTTAGACACATGATAATCCAGATTTCTCAATGAATCGACCACATTTAGCTCATTATCTATAACTACATGTTGATCAGTTATTACACTATTGCCTTCATTTCTTACGACATGTTGATCAGTTGTTGGTGTTACATCATTTTCTTCTTCTCTTACGACATTCACCACTGCAGTTTTTTGCATTCTTTATACACTCTGTTTCAGCTGTCTCACTAGAAGTGATTATCTTCTCATTTTCGGGTTTTGATCGTTTTAAAAACGTATTCTAGTTCTATTGGAACTTTCGTTTCGGTTAAATTTCGCACTATTATTATATTTTTATTTAAATATGAAAGCTGACAACTAATGAAGAATTACTTCAGGTCAACAATTCTCAAAGATAGATTGAAACATTTGGTAATTCTTGCTATTGAGCGTGATCTATGTAGGAAACAGAATTATTATGATATACTGTATGACTTTGCTACTTGCAAGGCTCGTAAAGTAATTCTGTACATAGTAAAGAAAAATAAAATGCATAGTCGAATTTAATTTCTAATACAAACTCTTAAATTTCACTTATCGTCCGCTTACCTACCCAAACTTGGCCCAGCGAAATCCGTTTCGCATAGGGCCCCACAATGGTAAAGTCCGGCGCTGCTATTTAGTGTTTGTAAATGTCTTGTTTGTAAAATGTTTTACATGTTTCGGCTGTTCCTTTAGAGTTGACGATAGTTTCCATCCGTAGCAAGTTGTGAAAACGTGTTAACCCCCCCCCCCTTTTTCTAGTTTTTTTTCGTCGAATGACTATCCGCAGAGAGAGTAATCTTCCTTTTACTTTTTGCTTCTCATCCAAACTCTTGAGGGAAGCAGAGAATTACATATATAGATTCTCTCCCTTACCTGTACAACCAAACAACACGATGTGGTGCATTACGTATTTGTTATCTAATCTTGGCTCCACGGCTATCAGATGGTAGTCGCCAGCAGGCACCAGGCTCTCAAAGTCGTAGATCTGGCACATATAGGTGGTAGGTTTGGCCGGGACTTTGGTTCCACTCGGGAGACTCATGTTGAGTGTGTGAACATCTAAAAACATAAATTTGTGTTACTTTTGTTCTGAGTAAATTTTATAAATAATAATATATACAATATTGTAAATTATTAAAAGTGTATTTCTTGTTTCTTAGGTTCCGCAAGGTTGTTAAAGCCGGAAGTGGTAATGGTCTTAAGCCCATCATTACCTATAAAGTGCTTCCAATGGCATGCGTCTCAAATACCCTTTGACAGTCAGTCCAACTCCTGGCCTTCACGTGTGGCTCAGTTACTGAGCCTGGCGGAATCGTTACCACAGACAGGAGAAGGGGCAAAGGCGAGCAACTGGCGCCTAAACCAGTAAGCTTCGGGCAGCAGGGGCTCGTTAGCCTTGGTTGGATACCCATCTAGGAAAACTCTGAATCCAAACCTCCGCTGCCCTGCGGCTATACCCAAACACGGGAAAGGCTTCGGGATCAACCCTGAGGAAAAATCAGGAGCTGGTGACCCTTAGGCAGACTGTGGCACACCGTGCTACAGCCTGGCAGATCCTGCGGCGCTACTGATCCCAAACTGTATTGGATATTCCGTTCCTTTGGTCACATCAGCTGCGCGAAGAGGGGGGAACTGCTGTGTGGGCGACATCGTTCCGACCATAAACAATGCCCAGGCTTTCATCTCACTTGCTTTGAGATGAACCATAGTCGTTCTACGACTGAAGGAGGCCAATGATGAATGAATGATGATTTCTTGTTCATGACTTCATCGTAAAGGAACTTAAAAACAACAACAATTGTTCAGATACACTTGTTGTTTTGAAAAGTCAGCAATGAAAAGACTTCATCTTCAGTCTTAATTTACTTTAAATCTTTAAAAAAAAATTAATGTTTAACTATAGTTTATATAGTCTACAGTTTATAAATTATAAATGTGCATTATTTTATACAATCTAAAAAACTTGTTAACTTCTTTACTGACAATTAAAGTCTGCTCAAGAGAATTTCTAAATCCCGTATAATTTTAGTCTAATTAGAATAAACAGAAAAATCTATTTCTTTAGCTACATTTTTACAGTTAACATAAAAAAAATATTTGTACTTTAAAAACTGACCAGACTCATTCAGCCCTGGACATACAAACTCTTTTGGTTTACACATGTCTCTCATCCACTCTTCTTGGTTCTGGTACTTGGGATGAGTCACGTTCTTGGAGAAGCAGGTCGGGGCATCCCACGGGTCACAGATACCTAGAACAGAACCAAGAAATAGCAAGAATTTCTATTCAAAAAATTATTAAATATGGAAGATAGATGAGGTTTAAGAGATGTGCGTTCAGGTCACATAGAGTTAATGCAAGAAAATCTGTTCAAACACTTATACAACCACAAAATCTGAAAAAGATACGTATATATGGCAAACACTTTAAAAGAAATGTAAGTAAAACTAATTTGACTATAAGCACGGTTCTCAAATGTTGTGAGATACTTCTAGTCGAGAGTGATGATGAGAATTTCCTTAGACATTGTGTTGGTTACTCCTCAACCTTGTGTATTTTGAAATATTTTTTTTACTTTTATAAAACACAGGCAATATTTTTGATCAATCAATATTTTTTTCGTTAGTTTTACTGACAAATTACCTGGATGTGACAGTCCTCTCTGTCTGCTTGGCAAATCATTTTCTTTCCAGACACAATCTGGATCTCCTAGTTCTTGACCATTGGTCAGTCCATCGCCATCGGAGTCTTTACGACACAAAGCTTCTGTCCAGATCTGTATAATAGATGTACAGATAAAAAGATTGCAAGTTCAATTAATCAATGATAGTCAGATTAAAAGATAAGAAAAAAAATAAGATAATAACATACTAACCTTTCCTTCCTTCTCAAAATCCTCACCAAATGGATTCCTGAAACCAGTTCCTTCATCTAAAAAGTGGCCAACTCCTTCCCAAATATTGTTGGGCTTGCATGGATGGGGAACATAGTCTCCATTAGGGATACGATGCTGGAAACTTCTAAATGACGTCACACAGGGCAACAACGAAGCGATCACTATCAAGATTCTAAAACACAGTATCTGCATACTTTAGATTTCAACAAAGGAACATTCACTCTTTTGTGTGTGTGTGTGTGTATTTCTGCTATGTACTAACTGTTACAAACATTACTAGTTATGAGATAATAAAAAACATAACAAAGAACTACAAATACAACTCTGTAGTAGCCGAATTAACAACAAATGTAGTCCTATACGTAACAATAAGACATGACTATATACATTTAATAATATACACTAGTATTTTAAAAGATATTGATAGATAGATAGATAGATAGATAGATAGATAGATAGATAGATAGATAGATATACACCTCGCGTATCGTAATGGTATCTGACATAGATTTGTTACTTGATTTGGATTGGCCCATTTCATAACGCCTCCACCGACGCACACACACACGCACATGCTTGTAGTACCACTTTTACTTATTCGCCCTTCATCCCACAACAAAAAGTTAAAAGTTAGACATACGTACAATCTCTGGTTTGTCTTTGGCTTCTCAATACTATCTATTTAGTTTTAGAATGTTCCGGATAACTCTTCTATGTATTCAGATTGAGGTCCAAAATGAAAGTTAGAAAAGTTCTACTGAACTGTGTATGCAGCTATTTCTACTGAACTGTGTACGCAGCTATTTCTACTGAACTGTGTACGCAGCTATTTCTACTGAACTGTGTACGCAGCTAGTGTTGCTGAACTTGCTCTTCGTTCCACATCCTGGTTGACAAACTCTCTCTCTGCTGCATGCCAGACATTTGGCTTAAATATTAGTCAAAACAAAACTAAATTACTAGTTCAGAATATAAATACTGCACCTCACGTAACCATTAATAGCCAACTACTGGAAATTGTTGAACAGTTTTGTTAGCCTTGGTTCCATCATGTCCAACAACATAAGTGTGTCCTCGTTATTTCTCTTACATCCATTGTCGGATCAAACTGAAACTTTGCACAATTATTCATTAACATTGACAAGACATGAATCAATAAAAAGAAACCAATTACTCATTTAATTACTGGTCATTCATTATTTTGTTTAATAGCAACAAGGAAAACTAACCCTTCAGTGTTCACAGATATGGCTAAATGTCTTTAAATCATTGTTAACACTAGCTCTCCCTCACACATTCTACGATCAAGTTGAATCTTTAAACAATTATTTATTGTACCTAGCAAAACATGAATAAATAAACACAAATACTCAAATTAATTATTATTAATTATCGGTAATTAATTATTTTATTTTATGTCGAATAAGGGAAATAACCTGTACATTATTGGTAGATATAGTTTTAAGGACGGAGCTATTCCCCTTTAGATAAGTTAGATTTTTTTTAAAAAAGGATGTTTTATATTTTGCTTGTTTAGCCTCCTCCAGTAGAGACCACCAAATACAAACACTTCTTAGGCCAGTCAGTCGTAATTTTCTCGTCTGTCTGCATGATAAAACCTTCCCTTACACACACAATAGTCACAATAGTCACAGTATGTATAAGAATTTTAAATGAAACGTCTATTTCTAACAACACATTTTTGGCCCTTGAATGGGCGATGGAACAGGCAGCATTACAACAACATCGTATCACATTTTGACATCCTCCAATACAAAACTTTATTTCCAGCCAGGAACTTTTAGGTCGCCCAAATTTTTTATTTTTGCATCCCTCAAAAAAAAAAAAAAGCAAAGCCCAGTTTTAAACAAAGCATACACCGTTGGGTCCAAGCTTACAATATTTACCCCGCACTACAGTTTTACCCGTAAATGATAGAAGTACTGAGAAATAATTGAAGTGGCACAGTTTGAAAAAAGGAACAGCACTATACGTAATTGTGTTCACTCTTTACACTTTAGAGTTAGAGATCTAGAGACGCATTTTATTTAGACGATCTTATCTCCACACATCGTATTGTCGATTTCCCAAACACACACACACAGAGACACTCACTATTTTAGTAGGCCCTTATCTTATATTCACTTTGCCAATTTTTTAGTTTTTAGAAAAGAGGTCGACTTGTTCTACTTATAAATCTTGATTGAGTCGTTTAGAATTGTGCTGCACGTTATCATTAACTACAGTTTTTACATTTCATTTCAAACTGTAGCAATTTTCTACACACACACACACACACCCACACACACGCACGCTTTCATACAGATGTTTTGTGTTCTTTGTAACAACACATAAACACATTTGATAATCACACTGATCTAAGGATAACACTCACTCTGACAATTATCTAAATCAGTGTTTCCCAAACTTTTTCTTTAACGGAACACTTCGCATATTTAGAGTATTTAGGGGAACAATTTGCTTAGTTTTAGAGACATTCATTCACGTAGTGGCTTACTAGTTAATTATTCCAGTAGTTCGTGAAACACCTATTCAAGCCTCACGGAACACTAGGGTTCCGCAGAACACAGTTTGTGAAACACTGATCAAGATCTTGAATCTTGAGTAGAATAAGATCTAGATCTGTGTAGAAATAAACATAAATTTAAAAAAAAAAAGGAACGCAAGAAGTTACTCACTAGTAATGTGTAGGTAAGTGATGAAAGCGGAAGTAATTATCACTGTGTACTCATAGACATCAATAAATAGAGACTGGCCGATTAAAGAATTTTATGAAACGAAAATTTGTGACTTGCAATTTTGTGTACTTTATTATACAGCATTTATGAGCAGTATAAATGTTAAGTATTCATATCTATTTCAGCCACACACCTATATATATATATATATATATATATATTGTAAATAAGGAGGCAGTGTAGTTTTGTTTAATCTCTTTGTATGAAGATCATGCAATTTTTCATAGTTCGGAAATCCGAATACAATAGATATACATGTTTTCAAGTTACACTATATGTTGTGTATTTTGCCTGAAACACTCTTCAATCAATAGAACGGCCACATTACAACGTGTCCCCACTCCCAACATAATTTTCTAGCCATCAATTTCTTTTTCTTTTGTGTCTCTTTCATCCTACAACCGAAGGGTCTGCAACCCTGTATAGTGGACAAAACACTTTTTAGATCCTCCAGTTTCATCTTCCTGCATTGTAATGCCCCCCTCCCCCCACATATACGCACACTATTTGAAGCTCTTCTGTACAGCCTTGAAACTCAATAGAATCTATCCATAGGGTGCTGTTCAAAATAAATGTCTTTTAGACCATGCTCCAAATAATTAATAATACCACTTCAAAAAAAAAAAAAAAAAAACTAGGCACAATTAACCATTTGATTTTCGGCACTCGAATAATAGAAGCAAGATTTCTTCCTAGTTAATATTAATGGCTTTAAAGAGCTTATACGAATCGGTCTACAATATATTCAACAGGAAATAATCTGAGACCTTATGAAATACCTACAATACTTACTGTGTTAACATTTTGTTTTGTCTTTGATAGAATTCTGACAATTTGTAACCTTTTTATACAAAATCTTTTTTAAAAAAATATATTGGCCCTTGTCTAATAGTCATAAGGACGTTAATAGTAAATTGACTCATTCATGTTTGTACAAAGACCTATTTTTTATACGCTAGATTACCACAAGTCTACACAAACCAGCATAACCCAAATGTGATAACACTCAGGGACTAATATCTGATGTTTTAAGGTCAAACTTTTAGAAGTAAGCAAATCTATATGATATTAGTAAAATACCACTGACTGACTGACTTATCAAGAGATCTCTTAAACTAGGCAAAGGAATTTGAATAAAATTTCGCACACTGGTTCCTTTCACCACTTAGGGGTTTTAAGAACGCGGTTTTGATAGATTTGCAGACTTAAAACCACAATTCGCTAAAAAAAAAAAGGCAAGCTTTCTTTACACCATTGTATTGTTTCCGTATTTAGCCGAAAGACCACTGTTTATATTTATTAATAAAAGCATCTAGAAATAGTTCTTTATTTTTAAATTATTTATTTTCTTTCCTTAAGTCAACTTAGTTTTCATTTGCCTTACGTCATTTCCGCTTCCTTTTAGCACTGTCTAAAAAACAACAACAGAACTTAGCCTAAAAGCATCAAAAAGAATCTATTTCTTTTCTATTTGTTTTTTCGAGGAGAGGGAGAAAGAGAGAGAAAGAGTGCAATGATTGATATTTCTTTGCACTGTTATTTCTCTATGGTCAAAAGTGTTCAACTAAACGATTACAATGACTAAACATGAATGGATAGATTCTTTTCTTTAGAGGGCACATGCCAAAATCAATGTAGTGCTGGAAACGAGAATTTAATTTGGGTCTTTGGAAACTGCTTTTTTTTTGTTTGTTTGTTCTAGGCCTGAAACTGATGATGTCAAAAAATGTGAGTGGCGTCTAATGGCGTACATCGTTTCCCTTAGGATAAAAAAAAAAAAAGTTCTATACGTAGAGTTGAACAGCTAAACAAAATGTGTGTTGAATGGTCAATCAACCGGAACATGATAAGAAACGTTTTTATTTAATATACTTTCATATTTTGCCCTTTTTTTACAGTAACAAAACCTAACGCTTTTTGCTGTGGGTGGGAGGGCAAATGGAAGCGGATAAGTGATAGTGTCATAGTGATACTAGAATTCACCGGCCAACAGCATGTGTGCGTGCGGGTGTGTGTGTTGGGGGGGGGCGTTATGAAGCAGGCTGCTTCAAATCAAGTCAAAAGTCTATGTTAGAAAACATTATGACGAGCAGGGTGAAATAAACAAAAAGAGGGGATCAGAGAGAGAGAGAGAAGGGAAATGTAACAGATACACTAATTCATGGGCTAAAAACTTTGTTTGGGATAGTTAAAATGTGGCCCTCTTATTGAAATTTTTAAAAAAAAAGTAAAGGAGGGGATTTCCCTACTATAACAAACAATGTCCAATGCGTATCCTTTTATAAGCTTAATAAAATTTTAAATCCAAATTTGAAATATATTAGTATTTGGCCAATTTGAAATATTAAACTGTGTAATTATTATTTTTTTTATTATTATTTTTATTATTTTTATTTTTTATTATTATTTTTTTTAGAAAACCTCTATTTAACTCGTGGGAAGCGTGGTCGAGAGGCCAAGTGCGCTTGAACTTGGGTTGGCTACCTAGAAAGGGGCTCGAGGTTCGACACCCGACTCGGGCAGAATTGTGAGCGAAAAACCAACTCCTAGATACCCCCTCCCCCCCCCACCCACTGGTCCACAAATGAGATTGGACCAAAAGCGCTCTGAGCATGAAAGTAGCGCTATATAAAAGCTATAATAATAATACCTCGAACAGATTTATTATTGTTAGTCTAGATCTATTACAGACAATTAATATAACCCATTAATATAAGCTTTGTTTTTGTTTTTTTTTAATTATTTTTTAGCGATTTTCTTGTTTAATATGTTTATTTTGCTAGAATGTGAGTTAATAGTAACAGAATAGAAAGTCACATTGATAACCGTTGCTGCAACTTAAGGTATTTAAGCACTTGAGAAGTAAATTAAATACTTTGGGCTAAGTCTAGTACCGTACTTTGGTCTGATAAGTCAGATTCTGACCCGCTAAAACCAAGTTTGATAAGATCAACTTTTTTGTTCGTTATCTTACACTATTTAGTTTAGTCAAAATCTTAGGTAATAATCCAAACTAAAGTACGTGACCTAATTAGTCACTCATGGGCAGAGGATATCTTATACCAAGTGTTTGGCAAACAATTTAGTCCGTGGGCCTCATGTGATTAAGTGTAAGCGCTTTGCGTCCTACAGTTGTGCTAAGACGAAAGCAATACACAGATTAGCTCCAAGTTAAAATATTATTATAAAATATTTTTTAAATAGTCTTCCATCATATTGAAAGCAATAGGTTTAAATAACGAGCTGATAACCTGAAAGAAAATGACTGCTGTATAAAGAATTAAAGATTGATGTTTTGTTTTTAAAAAAATGGTTACATTGAAGTTTAATTATCAGTACATTTTATTCTACAAAAATTTCTCCATTTAGACAACTGAACGATAGATTTAAAACATTTGGTTATATGATACTCAATAACTTAAGATGCTTGGAAATAATTAAAGATATTTGGTAATATAATACTCTTTAAGTTTTGATATTTGTTAATATGGTACTTTTTAAGATATTTGGTAATATGATACTCTATTATTTAAGATATTTGGTAATATGATACCTTATAATAAAATCATAAAATACTTTATAATTTTACTTTTTTGGTCATAAAATATTTTTTTTCCTTTTTTCTTTCAAATATTCCCATAAGAAAAGTGAATCAAATGTTGTGGATTGTATTTTTTGTTGAACGATCATACATAAACATGAACAAAATCTTGATGCATTTAAAAAAAACATGAAAAGAAACAAACAAAATGGTTCCAAACAAAATAATCGAAAATCACTAAACAAAAAGAAACATCCATAAATCTAGCAGCCCTAAGATTTATAAAGAATTTTTTTATATTTTTCTCTTAAGCGGAGATGTGAAAAACAAATTTCAATGAAACTTATTTTTTAGACATAAAGTTGAAAGTCAACATTCACATTCTTGTTTCTTCTTGTAAATGTGGACAATCTTACATTGCAAAATGACGTTACATTTTAAATTGATCGATTTTACATTTCAAAATGACAGACCTGACTTTATTATTTTACTAGTTAAAAAGACATTTTATATTCACTGGTTATTTTTTAATTTAACTGATTTTACATTTCAAAATAACTGATGTTATATTTTAAATTATTGATTATTTTAATATTTTAAATTGACTGATGTTACATTTTAAATTGATTAATTTAGTTTTAAATCGACTTATATTTTAGAATGGATGACGTCATTTTAAACTAGCGTATGGTTCATTTCAAAATGGCTGATGTTCACAAATGTAGATATTGTCCGAGTCACACCTAATGCCCTCAAGCGTGTGCAGCCAGACATCAACTTGGGGCTGAAGACATTAAATCTGTTGATATATAAATCGGAAAATATTAGTTTTACAATAAAGACAACTAAAAGTAACATTTACAAAAGTATTTTAACATGACAACCTAGGCATATCATTTATGGCTGACAAGATAGTGCCAGAACTTATAAAACCCTAACCGATAAAAAAAAGTTGTACAGGGCTATTATGATCACTTGTTCCCTCGAGCTACATAAATCAACAAAACTACTTCAATTTATAGCAAAATTGATGAACACTACTATTAGTATTAGTATATAAAATGATTAACTCAGGCACAACTTTTTTTCACTGTTTCTATGAACTTAATGAGTCACGTGTTCACCCACTGGAAATCTACTGGTGGACATCAAGTAGGGGAAGTAAAGCGAAAAATAAATAAAATAAAATAAATCAAGTCAATCGAATATAAATTACATTTAGATTCTAGATCTAGAAATGAATCGAGATCTACACCTTGTAAATTCAAGCTCCACAATCTAGATCTAGTTTTACATGTCTACGTAATAAGAGTACTTATAAATAATAAAACAATTGCATTTGTTCAAAGTATTTCTGGCCTAATGGATGTATGGCCAGCTCAAGCTCATGATACCAAAGTACCAGCTCGATTATCAACTTGATGTTAAACAAATAATTTATTATTTCTTTTAAAAATGTGTATTATATTTTAATAGAGATATTGTCCTTTTTAAAAAAAAATGTTTTGCTTTTTTATGTTTCTTTTATTTTTACATGTTGATAAACAAATTTGAAGTAGTACTTACCAAATCCAAACAGTTCGTTATAAGTAGCATTAGTCATGATACTACCATCTTCATCCCATACGTACACTTCGCTTGTTTTATTATACAGTAAACCAACCCAAACCAGGGGAGAATATACCACTGTTAAGTACTGTAGCTTTGCTTGTGTTTTAACTGTGACTAGATGTGCTCCCTTTGCTAAGGGTAAAAGAAAATATAGTGAGCTATGTTAGCATAAAGAGATGTACTCAAACAAATGTATTGAACTCTTTCTCTCCGTAATTATTTAAATCCAAAAATCAATTTAGTTTAATGGGAGTCAAATCAACGCTGGCATCGTCATTTAGGAGAGAAAGAGTGAAACCTAGTTCATGTTGATTTGCCTCTATCTCCTTACTTTAAAAAGATATATATGTAACAGGAAACAGAAATGTTATTTCACTGTGAATTTCTTTTGACAATATGATAAATATAATTAAACATTTGGACATTTGGACATTTAATTCCTACTGACTAAAAAGAACTTCAATGTGTTTTGTAAACAAAAAACAAGACAACTCCACTTACATTGACAGTCTAATGAAGCAGCAGTTCGTTGTTTGTGACTTTGAGTCTCCAGAGAACCACAGACACGTGGAGGTGCTTTCTGAGTATGTCAAGTTGGCTCTACATGTTTTATGAGTATGTCAAGTTGGCTCTACATGTTTTCTGAGTATGTCAAGTTGGCTCTACATGTTTTCTAAGTATGTCAAGTTGGCTCTACATGTTTTCTGAGTATGTCAAGTTGGCTCTACATGCTTTCTGAGTATGTCAAGTTGGCTCTACATGTTTTCTGAGTATGTCAAGTTGGCTCTACATGTTTTCTGAGTATGTCAAGTTGGCTCTACATGTTTTCTGAGTATGTCAAGTTGGCTCTACATGTTTTCTGAGTATGTCAAGTTGGCTCTACCTGTTTTCTGAGTATGTCAAGTTGGCTCTACATGCTTTCTGAGTATGTCAAGTTGGCTCTACATGTTTTCTGAGTATGTCAAGTTGGCTCTACATGTTTTCTGAGTATGTCAAGTTGGCTCTACATGTTTTCTGAGTATGTCAAGTTGGCTCTACATGCTTTCTGAGTATGTCAAGTTGGCTCTACATGTTTTCTGAGTATGTCAAGTTGGCTCTACATGCTTTCTGAGTATGTCAAGTTGGCTCTACATGCTTTCTGAGTATGTCAAGTTGGCTCTACATGCTTTCTGAGTATGTCAAGTTGGCTCTACATGTTTTCTGAGTATGTCAAGTTGGCTCTACATGTTTTCTGAGTATGTCAAGTTGGCTCTACATGTTTTCTGAGTATGTCAAGTTGGCTCTACATGCTTTCTGAGTATGTCAAGTTGGCTCTACATGTTTTCTGAGTATGTCAAGTTGGCTCTACATGCTTTCTGAGTATGTCAAGTTGGCTCTACATGCTTTCTGAGTATGTCAAGTTGGCTCTACATGTTTTCTGAGTATGTCAAGTTGGCTCTACATGTTTTCTGAGTATGTCAAGTTGGCTCTACATGTTTTCTGAGTATGTCAAGTTGGCTCTACATGTTTTCTGAGTATGTCAAGTTGGCTCTACATGTTTTCTGAGTATGTCAAGTTGGCTCTACATGTTTTCTGAGTATGTCAAGTTGGCTCTACATGTTTTCTGAGTATGTCAAGTTGGCTCTACATGTTTTCTGAGTATGTCAAGTTGGCTCTACATGTTTTCTGAGTATGTCAAGTTGGCTCTACATGTTTTCTGAGTATGTCAAGTTGGCTCTACATGTTTTCAAGATCTGGTTTATCTGGCTCGTAGGTAACTATAGAGTAGGCGTGCTTGTTATTGGAGTCTCACTTGTCACTATCGTCAATGTCGTCTGATCAGTCTTATAGGATTCAGAAGTGACCTTGTTAGTTACTGTTGTAGACATCAAAGGATCAGTGTGCACTATTTCAAACACTCTTAAGTTCGAGTTCCGTAAAGACGAGGCTGAAGTAAAACCTGAAATCATTCCTAGATACAGTGGCGTTACTAGCTTAGTGTCGTTACTAGCTCAGGGTGCCACCCCCAGCCCAGAAAAAAAAAACTTTCGTCTCCTAATTATCCAGTAAAATCTTTAGCTTGATCTTTTGAACTGAATTGTAACATCCACTATAATAAAATGGGCTTTTTCTGGTTCAATATATTTCCACAATGTATTTGGACCATAAAGATTTAACAAATACAAAACAAACTATTCTACGCTGGTGTTTAGGAGAACTGAAGTTCCAGAAGAATGTTTGGGATTAAACTCTTGTTGGAAGAAAAGATAATCTAGGTTACAAAACAAAAGGTTTATGATCTCTAAGGTAACTTCAGTCACCATCAGAATGACATTATTTATGAGATAACTGAGGTTCTAGAAGAATGTTTAAATGTAGAATTAACATAGAAGGTTTAACTTCTCACATACAAGTGGATCTAGGAACTGAGCAAGAACAAAATGCTGAATACCAAAGAACTGTAAGTATTTAATTTTGGACACCAAGGGACACAATCCGAATAACAGATTACCTATATGCACAATCTAAATTTTATAGTGCAATGTTTATAAGCTAAAAGTTGCGAACATATGCTATTAAAATGTGCCCTAGAAGATAGTGTGAGACCAGGAATTCAAATCGTTGATTCAACCAACAGAATCTAATCACCACTCAATCTCTTCCCTTCTATACTCCTCTACGTACAAGTAATCTAAATTTTATTTTATTTATTTCACTAATCTGTTTAACTCTTTCGGTGTTATTTATTTTGATGGAAAAAAAATGAGCTTTCCTAAATAAACAAAAAAATTATACTTTCCCTTGAGTTACTAAAAGTAATGTAACATTTTATTTTATTACATAGTTTAACATCTTTGATTTGATTTGATAAAAATAGGTTTCCACCAGCGCTAGCAAAGTTACTCACTGATAGAGTTAAGCAGTTAGTATCTGTGCTCACAAAGTTGTAGAAACGCTGTACCATCTATAGAGCTCTTCTACTCATGCGAAAACATTTAGACGTACCCAGGACACAAGTTGTAGTGACATCATCGTAAGAGAAAACCTGACAGTTGTCTCCCTGTAGCAAACATTTCATACCACATCTCAACGCTGTGCTGGTGGTCAACGTCTCGGTCACTGGTTGTATGTCATTAGATGTGTCTTGCAGAAATTTGAACTGGACAGCAGAGGCACACCCACACATCACTGGAGATATTTTATAAGTTGCATTAGTAATAGTAAGAAATGGTAGTACAGAGTTCAGAACAGACAAACCATTGATGAACTCGGGTTCATGTGAACTTGTACTGACAACAAATATAAGGTACCTGTTCATAAAAGTACTTTGTGTTTCAACTACATTTTAGACCAACACTTTGATTCTCAACACTGAGCTATGTTGTCAAGAGGTCATCAACATACAGTGTTGAAACTATAGTCACAAATAAGATCATCAAAGTTGTGCATTGAGACTGAGTAGGATTCTGTGTTTACTCACGCAGTGTGTTTTTTTTTTTAAAGCTCTTTTTATTTTCTTTCAATGTTATCTAGCAGCCAATGAAAACTTGGACGCCTTTAGAAATAGATGGGATTGGCTTTTTTTTTAGACGTCCAGTGGAAGAACTAAGAATGTTTTCAAGAATGTTTTCAAGAATGTTTTCAAGAATGTTTTCAATGTTTTTTTAATTTAGAACAAAGTCAAAAGTAAACAATGTAATTTAGAAAAACTATTCAAAGAACGCTACTCACTTGGTCTTGGGGTTGTTCTTCTAGTTTTGTAATCACGATGTTACTTCACAACACTTCAATTCACGATATAAACATTTGGAATGTATAGCCGCAAATGTAAACACTATAGCATAAAGTACAAGTATAGAAATAATTTAGAAGCTACAAAATTATTTTTAATCAAACAGAATTTTTTTTTTTACTTCAAGGCGTTTATTTTATTTTTTTAATTTTACTTTTCAATGGATTAAATTTAAAACTACAAAGTAATGCGTAGAGCCTAAAGGTGAAGTCAAGTATTGTTAGAGCACAATGAAGCCTTTATACAACATGTCCGTGCATTTCTAATGTTGCTATTTGTTTGAGACATAGTCACAGTAAATATTCAGATGAAACACAAACAATGAGATCAACATTCAGTTCTAAACTATTTCTAGTGTATCTATAGAAACTGGCGTTTTGCGTACTGACTTCCCTCATAGCCTCTAGATTAAAGAGAAACTTAATACAGATTAATGTGGTGATAGAGTTTTTTTTATATGAATCCATTTATTATTTAACTGTAAGGTTACTGATGAATGTATCA
This sequence comes from Biomphalaria glabrata, assembly GCF_947242115.1. NCBI lineage: Eukaryota > Metazoa > Mollusca > Gastropoda > Planorbidae > Biomphalaria > Biomphalaria glabrata. Next base: position 22,381,857 of record NC_074722.1, on the reverse strand, counting down.
GGCTTGAAGGCGCTTTGACGGGCTCTTGGCTACTTGCGGTGGACGCTTCGTTATTAATTCCAAAGCATCTTACAAAGAATAAGCAATGCAGTACATAACTGGAGAGAGAATTGTTTCAAGTACTAGTGTGTGTGATTGAAAGAGATCAATGTAATAAATAAATCTAATCGCAATCAATAATTTAATACTTTTATTTATGATATATTCAGCGCTTCTAAAACGAAGGAATTGAAATAATCCAGTACAAAAAGAAGCTATCCAGAATGACCAGGGGGTAATTTAACTGAATGTGTAGAAAATAAATGTATATTCTTGTCTTTGAAAACAATGTTGTGATCTCTATTGGTCCTTTCATGGTCACTGCTACAAAAGCAATGAAGTTCTCATGGTCACTGCTGCATGTAGGTTTTATGGTCACTGCTGTATGTTGGTTTCTTGGTCACAGCTGAATGTAGGTTTTTTGGTCACTGTTGCATGTAGGTTTCTTGGTCACTGTTGCATGTAGGTTTCATGGTCACTGCTGCATGTAGGTTTTATGGTCACTGCTGCATGTAGGTTTTATGGTCACTGCTGCATGTAGGTTTTATGGTCACTGCTGTATGTTGGTTTCTTGGTCACAGCTGAATGTAGGTTTTTTGGTCACTGTTGCATGTAGGTTTCTTAATCATTGTTGCATGTAGGTTTCATGGTCACTGCTGCATGTAGGTTTTATGGTCACTGTTGCATGTAGGTTTCTTGGTCACAGCTGAATGTGGGTTTTTTGGTCACTGTTGCATGTAGGTTTCTTGGTCACTGTTGCATGTAGGTTTCATGGTCACTGCTGCATGTAGGTTTTATGGTCACTGCTGCATGTAGGTTTTATGGTCACTGCTGCATGTAGGTTTCATGGTCACTGCTGCATGTAGGTTTTATGGTCACTGCTGAATGTAGGTTTCATGGTCACTGCTGCATGTAGGTTTTATGGTCACTGCTGCATGTAGGTTTTATGGTCACTGCTGCATGTAGGTTTCTTGGTCACAGCTGAATGTAGGTTTCATGGTCACTGCTGCATGTAGGTTTCATGGTCACTGCTGCATGTAGGTTTTATGGTCACTGCTGCATGTAGGTTTCTTGGTCACTGTTGCATGTAGGTTTTATGGTCACTGCTGCATGTAAGTTTTATGGTCACTGTTGCATGTAGGTTTTATGGTCACTGTTGCATGTAGGTTTCATGGTCACTGCTGCATGTAGGTTTTATGGTCACTGCTGCATGTTGGTTTTATGGTCACTGCTGCATGTAGGTTTTATGGTCACTGCTGCATGTTGGTTTTATGGTCACTGCTGCATGTAGGTTTTATGGTCACTGCTGCATGTAGGTTTCTTGGTCACAGCTGAATGTAGGTTTTATGGTCACTGCTGCATGTAGGTTTTATGGTCACTGCTGAATGTAGGTTTCTTGGTCACTGTTGCATGTAAGTTTCATGGTCACTGCTGCATGTAGGTTTTATGGTCACTGCTGAATGTAGGTTTTATGGTCACTGCTGAATGTAGGTTTCTTGGTCACTGTTGCATGTAAGTTTCATGGTCACTGCTGCATGTAGGTTTTATGGTCACTGCTGCATGTAGGTTTTATGGTCACTGCTGCATGTAGGTTTCTTGGTCACTGTTGCATGTAAGTTTCATGGTCACTGCTGCATGTAGGTTTCATGGTCACTGCTGCATGTAGGTTTTATGGTCACTGCTGCATGTAGGTTTCTTGGTCACTGTTGCATGTAGGTTTCTTTGTCACTGCTGCATGTAGGTTTCTTTGCCACTGCTGCATGTAGGTTTCTTTGCCACTGCTGCATGTAGGTTTGATGGTCACTGCTGCATGTAGGTTTTATGGTCACTGCTGCATGTAGGTTTTATGGTCACTGCTGCATGTAGGTTTTATGGTCACTGCTGCATGTAGGTTTTATGGTCACTGCTACATGTAGGTTTCTTGGTCACTGCTGCATGTAGGTTTCAGATAATTAAAAATGAGGAAGACAAATGTCACATTTCAGTTTTTTTAGATTTTAATGACAATGTAGAAATATAAAGTGGTGAAAAAAATATCAATTATATAAGTTTTTGAAAAATATAAAAATAAGAGAAAATGACATTATGGACATGTTCAATTTCACATTACAGTAATAAGTTTACTGTATTGGTAAGTGCAATTCATCTAAACTTGTGCATAACTGAACTCATTAAAACAGTAAACTAAAAGACTTTGTTTTTAAACATAAATAAAAGAAAAAAAAATGAACCCATCCAAATGTCTCAATCACAACAATCTATTGTACAAGAATATGAACATATTTCTATTTGGCTTTGATTGAGTAAGATTGTGTCACCTTGATATCTAGTGGTGGGCGATTCACATGGTTCAAGTAGTAGTTTACTCAAGTCCACTTGAAGCAAACTTGTCAAAAGTTACCAGTAACAATCTTGTCATTAGTTACTCAGTAACATTCTTGTCATTAGTTACTCAGTAACATTCTTGAATGGTCGATGTTCACATAAATAGGCTACTGTGTCGTTACATCGCATTTCTTTTAATTTGAGGTTGAGAGACACACAGTCATAAGTTGGGGGATATGGCTGACCTTAAAACATAAACACAGTCATAAGTTGGGGGATATGGCTGACCTTAAAAATAAACACAGTCATAAGTTGGGGGATATAGCTGACCTTAAAACATAAACACAGTCATAAGTTGGGGGATATGGCTGACCTTAAAAGTCATAAGTTGGGGGATATGGCTGACCTTAAAAATAAACACAGTCATAAGTTGGGGGATATAGCTGACCTTAAAACATAAACACAGTCATAAGTTGGGGGATATGACTGACCTTAAAAGTCATAAGTTGGGGGATATGGCTGACCTTAAAAATAAACACAGTCATAAGTTGGGGGATATAGCTGACCTTAAAACATAAACACAGTCATAAGTTGGGGGATATAGCTGACCTTAAAACATAAACACAGTCATAAGTTGGGGGATATAGCTGACCTTAAAACATAAACACAGTCATAAGTTGGGGGATATAGCTGACCTTAAAACATAAACACAGTCATAAGTTGGGGGATATGGCTGACCTTAAAACATAAACACAGTCATATGTTGGAGGATATGGCTGACCTTAAAAATAAACACAGTCATAAGTTGGGGGATATAGCTGACCTTAAAACATAAACACAGTCATAAGTTGGGGGATATAGCTGACCTTAAAACATAAACACAGTCATAAGTTGGGGGATATAGCTGACCTTAAAACATAAACACAGTCATAAGTTGGGGGATATAGCTGACCTTAAAACATAAACACAGTCATAAGTTGGGGGATATAGCTGACCTTAAAACATAAACACAGTCATAAGTTGGGGGATATGGCTGACCTTAAAACATAAACACAGTCATATGTTGGAGGATATGGCTGACCTTAAAAATAAACACAGTCATAAGTTGGGGGATATAGCTGACCTTAAAACATAAACACAGTCATAATTTGGGGGATATAGCTGACCTTAAAACATAAACACAGTCATAAGTTGGGGGATATAGCTGACCTTAAAACATAAACACAGTCATAAGTTGGGGGATATAGCTGACCTTAAAACATAAACACAGTCATAAGTTGGGGGATATGGCTGACCTTAAAAGTCATAAGTTGGGGGATATGGCTGACCTTAAAAATAAACACAGTCATAAGTTGGGGGATATAGCTGACCTTAAAACATAAACACAGTCATAAGTTGGGGGATATGACTGACCTTAAAACATAAACACAGTTATAAGTTGGAGGATATGGCTGACCTTAAAAATAAACACAGTCATAAGTTGGGGGATATAGCTGACCTTAAAACATAAACACAGTCATAAGTTGGGGGATATAGCTGACCTTAAAACATAAACACAGTCATAAGTTGGGGGATATAGCTGACCTTAAAACATAAACACAGTCATAAGTTGGGGGATATAGCTGACCTTAAAACATAAACACAGTCATAAGTTGGGGGATATGGCTGACCTTAAAACATAAACACAGTCATATGTTGGAGGATATGGCTGACCTTAAAAATAAACACAGTCATAAGTTGGGGGATATAGCTGACCTTAAAACATAAACACAGTCATAAGTTGGGGGATATGGCTGACCTTAAAAGTCATAAGTTGGGGGATATAGCTGACCTTAAAACATTAACACAGTCATAAGTTGGGGGATATAGCTGACCTTAAAACATAAACACAGTCATAAGTTGGGGGATATAGCTGACCTTAAAACATAAACACAGTCATAAGTTGGGGGATATAGCTGACTTTAAAACATAAACACAGTCATAAGTTGGGGGATATAGCTGACCTTAAAACATAAACACAGTCATAAGTTGGGGGATATGGCTGACCTTAAAACATAAACACAGTCATATGTTGGAGGATATGGCTGACCTTAAAAATAAACACAGTCATAAGTTGGGGGATATAGCTGACCTTAAAACATAAACACAGTCATAAGTTGGGGGATATGGCTGACCTTAAAAGTCATAAGTTGGGGGATATAGCTGACCTTAAAACATAAACACAGTCATAAGTTGGGGGATATAGCTGACCTTAAAACATAAACACAGTCATAAGTTGGGGGATATAGCTGACTTTAAAACATAAACACAGTCATAAGTTGGGGGATATAGCTGACCTTAAAACATAAACACAGTCATAAGTTGGGGGATATGGCTGACCTTAAAACATAAACACAGTCATATGTTGGAGGATATGGCTGACCTTAAAAATAAACACAGTCATAAGTTGGGGGATATAGCTGACCTTAAAACATAAACACAGTCATAAGTTGGGGGATATGGCTGACCTTAAAAGTCATAAGTTGGGGGATATAGCTGACCTTAAAACATAAACACAGTCATAAGTTGGGGGATATAGCTGACCTTAAAACATAAACACAGTCATAAGTTGGGGGATATAGCTGACCTTAAAACATAAACACAGTCATAAGTTGGGGGATATGGCTGACCTTAAAACATAAACACAGTCATAAGTCTGGGGATATGGCTGACCTTGAAAAACAAACAGTCATAAGTTGGGGGATATAGCTGACCTTAAAACATAAACACAGTCATAAGTTGGGGGATATGGCTGACCTTAAAAGTCATAAGTTGGGGGATATGGCTGACCTTAAAACATAAACACAGTCATAAGTTGGGGGACATGGCTGACCTTACAAAATAAACAAAGTTATAAGTAAAGGAATAAGATTGACTTAAAGAAGAAATAATTATAAATGAAATATATATATGGCTTTTGAGAATATTGACCTCGTGAAGGTAGTCCATACATTAGTAAGTGATTATTTTTAAAGCAATCTTTTTTATTTAAAAAAGAAAAGGGTAGGCCTACCTGAAACAAACAAGTTACGGTATGTTGCATTGGACAGTTCACTGCCATCTTCATCCCAGACATACATGTTCATTGTTGAATTAAAACTTAGACCAACCCACATCGAGGGGCTGTAGGTTACATTGACATACTGTAACTTAGACAGGCTGGTAATGCTAACCAGATAAGCTCCCTTAGCTGTGGAGAAAATACATCTGACCTGTAAATAATACCTTTTAATAATTGTAAACTGACAAGTTAACAAGGTAATGATGGAGAAAGAGCATTAATTTGTTTACCTTAAACGTCTTTAAGCGCGATAATTATAAATTGGGCTTAATGTAATTAAAGATAAGACAAGTAGGTAAAGAAGTTATTAACATATATTTATATATATATTCCGTCGAGTTAAAGTTTACAAAATTACTATTTGTTTAGTACATATGCTACTTTAAAAAAAAAAGCTGGGGCTGAGAAGTGTAATACTTCTTTACTTAAAAAAGTCAACAATAATATTTTATATTCTTGACAGAAAGAAGAACATTTCAAATGATCTGGAAAATGTTAACATTGGATAAATAATTTTGACTGTAATTCTGAGTTTTGCAGAGTGAGTGTTGAAAAGTATGCATCTGATTTGTTGAAGTAAACAGAACTGATTAATATTGAAACAAGTTTTATATTCAACTTTAAAGAGTTCAGGAATAATTGAGCTAAAAATACAAAATCTTTATTAACGTCAGAAATCTAAAAAAGTTTTTGTTTCTCTACTTCCTCAATAAACTTACCACGACACTCCAGGGCTGCTATCACTTACCACGACACTCCAGGGCTGCTATCACTTACCACGACACTCCAGGGCTGCTATCACTTACCACGACACTCCAGGGCTGCAATAGTTCTATCACTTACCACGACACTCCAGGGCTGCAATAGTTCTATCAGTACGATTAAATGTACCGGAGAACCAGAGACATGTAGAAGTGTTGGCAGAGAGTGTGAAGTTTGTGGAACAAGAGTTGACTGTCTGTCCTGATTGATTTCTTGCACTGCTCATTTGATTTGTCGTTGTTTCTAGTAATGAGGTTAGAATCGGCGATGTTGTCTTTGTTGTTGTCTGGGATGTTGATGCCGTCTGGGTTGTTGGTGCAAAAGTTTTGTTCTCCGCAAACATCTTGAAAACTCTATCATTGATTCTTCTTGTTGGCACCAAAGTGATTGTGGAGCCTAAGTTTTTTTTTGTTTGAGAAAATGAGTTGGGAGAGACAAAACAAATATGACATCTAATAATCTCCCATAGTCTACATACAAAGAGATTTTAATGAGTTCGAAGAGACAAAACAAATATGACATTTAATAATCTCTCATAGTCTACATACAAAGAGATTTTAATGAGTTCGAAGAGACAAAACAAATATGACATTTAATAATCTCTCATAGTCTACATACAAAGAGATTTTAATGAGTTCGAAGAGACAAAACAAATATGACATTTAATAATCTCCCATAGTCTACATACACAGAGATTTTAATGAGTTCGAAGAGACAAAACAAATATGACATTTAATAATCTCCCATAGTCTACATACACAGAGATTTTAATGAGTTCGAAGAGACAACAAATATAACATCTAATAATCTCCCATAGTCTACATACACAGAGATTTTAATGAGTTCGAAGAGACAAAACAAATATGAAATTTAATAATCTCTCGTAGTCTACATACAAAGAGATTTTACTAGCAGAATATCTACGAATTCCACTGCTTTCATGTGTGCACGATTTGTTTTTGACTTTATATACAGTTAGTAGCTTCGAGCAACACCATTGGTATCGAACTCCCGAAACTCTTCATTGTATATTTAATCATTTGTAAACAACTACATTCACTAATTACAGACCAACTTGTTCACTTACCTAAGACACAGTTAGTTGTAACATTGTTGTAGGTGAAACCTTGACAGGTGTCTCTCTGTGACAAACATTTCATTGCACATCTCATGACAGTCACTGCCGATGTGTTGGTCACTGCTTGGATGTCCACTGAAGAGTCCAGAATCGGCTTGACTAGAATAGCAGCACTACAGCTACAGAGAACTGTTTACGTAGATTAAATAACATGAGAACTGTTTGATATTGTAGACCAGAGAGTACAATAACAAAATACATCATTAGAAGTTTTGTTTCCATTGCTAATTGAAAATATTAGTAAGTCATACTTTTTAAAATTAATTATTATGTTTATCATAAGTTTCTGAAACGAAGTGAATTTTTAGAACTGTTTATCATTCGCACAAAATAAAACAAAAAGTTTGCCATGTCCGACATTTTCTTCTAATACTATTTAGTGGTAAAAAAGCTCTTTGTTTGGCTAATCTCTAATGTTACGTTACTTTAATTTGAATCAGAATGGGACTTAAAGTCAATCAATGAGATCAAACTGATAGCAAGAACTTAAATGAGAAAAGAATTTATTAGACTTATTGTTGAGTGAACTATAAAATTTAATTTCAAGACCGCTCTATTATATATAGAGAGAGACTAAATCAATTTAATTAATTAATTTTTTTTTTAATTCCTGTATTTCAAACGTAATGCAGCTGCTTAATAACTCTTCACATCTAGAGTCATATAAATGTTCAAATCTATTCATATCTTTTCCTATATTTAGATGCGTAGAATTTCCTTGCATCTGTCAAGTATGTAATAACTATTTGCATCTATCATATGTGTAAGAACTATTTGCATCTATCATATGTGTAAGAACTATTTGCATCTATCATATGTGTAAGAACTATTTGCATCTATCATATGTGTAAGAACTATTTGCATCTATCATATGTGTAAGAACTATTTGCATCTATCATATGTGTAAGAACTATTTGCATCTATCATATGTGTAAGAACTATTTGCATCTATCATATGTGTAAGAACTATTTGCATCTATCAATATGTGTAAGAACTATTTATTGAGTAAGAACTATTTACATCTATTTACATATGTGAAAGAATTATTCCATGTAGTTTTCAGTATTTTTTTTCTTAAAGATCGAAATATTCAAAACTAAAGTGGGAAAACATCAATAAATCAAAGCTACTATAAAATAAAAAAAATAAATGAAATAAATAAAGATAAAAGAATATATAACTATATAACAACAAATCTTAAGTACTGAATTAACGACTGTATCATATAAGATAAGATAAGAATGTGGAGTTTTCAAAAATGTATTATACAAATATATGCATATTAGCATCGATTTTCAAAAAGAGTATCCAAATTTTTAAAAAAGTATTTATTTATGTTTCATTGTTTTCTTCACAAAAAAATAAATACAAAAATATTAACAGAAAATGTTCATTTCAAAATGTAAAAAAAGAAAAGAAAACAAACTTGTGTAAGAAACAATTAAAGTCCGTGGTAATTTCATCTTAATTGTTTCGATCTTGCTTTTAGATCTAGTTCTCTGGAATGTCAGTCAGTGGAAGATCGTTGAAAACTTTCAAATGTTCTCTGAAATACGTTTCAATACAAACTAGGTACAAATCTGTCGTGATCAATACTTAGGACAAATGCTCTGTAGTTTACACATTCAATGCTCAGTTTTCTTTTGTTTCTAGCTCAGAACAGGCAGTGACGTAATGTTTCATTGTGCTGGACACAAAGAAAAAAGAACAATTCACTTTGTTTGTCAATCTCAACACAAGCGTGATTTAGAACCTGTGCTTTGAAAGGTTTTCAATGATATATAATCACTGGTTAGGTTTAATTGATCGACTTCATGCAGTAAACAATACACTTCTCCGGTAGTGTTCGTTTTAACAAAGCGTTTATTAATAGCAGACATTCAATCAATAATGTGAGTACATGTTTCCGTCCTCAACCAACGTACACACTTGCCATTTGAAATCATCAAGTTCAGATCAAGTAATAAATATCTTATTTTAAAAGCTTTAAGGAAATAAGAACTATTTCCAATTGTACAATTAAATGCAATGAAATATATATATATGTATATATATATATATATATTGCTTATATGTGTGCCTTTGTGTAACATTTCATAGTTTGATTGAACAAATTGAAGTTCTTATAGGAGATATAAGTCATCTAGTTCATGTCCTGAACTGAAGTTACAACTGAAACAAAATACTTCTTTCAAACATTTCTGATCACGTTGACAAGGTCAAGAACAAAACAATCATTACATCACGTCATCACTTTGTCATAGTGTTACAATACCTCTATTCAAGTCAGAACTTCATTGAGGGCGGAAACTTGGCGTTGATCTCATAAACATCCCAAATATTGAACATTTAACAGTTGATGTATATCACTTGGAAAACAAACAGAATAGCTAGCTCTTCGCCCACTTGGGGAAATTCTAGTTTGATAGTTTTAATTTTACAAAACAAGTAATAAAATAAATGTAAATTTGGCTTGAGAACTAGTCTTAGATCTTAACCCTCTTTCATTTGATATTTACTAATGATTTCATTTCAGATTAGAGTGTGGTGTGACATAACATACAAATGGGTTCACATATCAATAAGTATCTTATAGTATAAAGATATTCAACTCATTTTGTTCATACACTATGATTTCTGCTTAAATATTGGACCGCCCCCCCCCCTTAATCAAAGGGCTTTTATCATATATAAATATTTAAATAATTATGTTAACAAACTGTGATTTGTATTAAAAAAAAATGGACCGCCCCCCACTCTAAAGTTTAGGGTGGCACCAAATCGGCCATCATTCTAGAGGTAGGTGTGTGAGAATAGGATACAATAGAAATAATTAATATAAATTATTAACATGAGTAAAGAATTTGTAAACAAATTGTGTGATTTCTTGACTAAAATTAGCCCGTGCCACCTCTCCCCTGGATCCGCCAGTGTATATATGTATATATATATATATATGTGTGTGTAAAAGACCTTAAGACTGTCTGATGGGAGAATTTGAATTCATCAAGGAAATACAGTTTTAACCCTACAGTGTCGGAATTTTGTCCCAATATTAGATTTCATTTTCAGCGACATTTTTAACTTAAGACTTTACATGATACTATTAGTAACTCTTGACAACGAGTGCATTCTTTGCTTTGTTGATTTGATAGACTTGACCGACCACAACAAAACATCTTGTTACAAAGTGTTCCTATCCTGTGACTTAGTGAGATTCAACAGCCTAACAACCAACTAAAGTTGGCCCCTACCGGGAGCCATCATTTTACTACAAAATGGTTCTAATTGACTTACATTTTTTTTAAATTCTAGTTTAACCAAAACATTTAGAATTAGAATAAAGTATTACTAACGCCACAATTAGAGTTATGTAAATTAATTTTATTGACAATAAAAAACAAATATAAGAACGGATAATAATATTGTGCTAATATGTTTATATTGCGTCATTGTTTGTTGTGGATGTTTTTTGTGAGAAAGTACTTCAAAGGATGTCAAATGATGGTCTTCAAAATCTACTTCTATTAACGCGAGGTCTCTGTTCATTAATTGTTATGTTTAATTGTCTACAGTAATTTATTTATTTATCTGTGAAAACACAACAAATATGACGTATTGAAGGTAAACACACATACACACAAACAAGACATGAATGTAATAAGTAGATTATGGGAGAAATTGGTTTATTTATATCCCAGACAACAGCATGGGACAGGTGTAGTGTTACAAAAGTCAAATGTTACAACAGCATGGGACAGGTGTAGTGTTACAAGTCAATGGTTACAACAGCATGGGACAGGTGTAGTGTTACAAGTCAATGGTTACAACAGCACGGGACAGGTGTAGTGTTACAAGTCAAATGTTACAACAGCATGGGACAGGTGTAGTGTTACAAGTCAATGGTTACAACAGCATGGGACAGGTGTATTGTTACAAGTCAATGGTTACAACAGCATGGGACAGGTGTAGTGTTACAAGTCAATGGTTACAACAGCATGGGACAGGTGTATTGTTACAAGTCAATGGTTACAACAGCATGGGACAGGTGTAGTGTTACAAGTCAATGGTTACAACAGCATGGGACAGGTGTAGTGTTACAAGTCAATGGTTACAACAGCATGGGACAGGTGTAGTGTTACAAGTCAATGGTTACAACAGCATGGGACAGGTGTAGTGTTACAAGTCAATGGTTACAACAGCACGGGACAGGTGTAGTGTTACAAGTCAAATGTTACAACAGCATGGGACAGGTGTAGTGTTACAAGTCAAATGTTACAACAGCACGGGACAGGTGTATTGTTACAAGTCAAATGTTACAACAGCACGGGACAGGTGTATTGTTACAAGTCAATGGTTACAACAGCATGGGACAGGTGTATTGTTACAAGTCAAATGTTACAACAGCACGGGACAGGTGTATTGTTACAAGTCAATGGTTACAACAGCATGGGACAGGTGTAGTGTTACAAGTCAATGGTTACAACAGCACGGGACAGGTGTAGTGTTACAAGTCAAATGTTACAACAGCATGGGACAGGTGTAGTGTTACAAGTCAATGGTTACAACAGCATGGGACAGGTGTATTGTTACAAGTCAATGGTTACAACAGCATGGGACAGGTGTAGTGTTACAAGTCAATGGTTACAACAGCATGGGACAGGTGTAGTGTTGCAAGTCAATGGTTACAACAGCACGGGACAGGTGTAGTGTTACAAGTCAATGGTTACAACAGCACGGGACAGGTGTAGTGTTACAAGTCAAATGTTACAACAGCACGGGACAGGTGTAGTGTTACAAGTCAATGGTTACAACAGCATGGGACAGGTGTAGTGTTGCAAGTCAATGGTTACAACAGCATGGGACAGGTGTAGTGTTACAAGTCAATGGTTACAACAGCATGGGACAGGTGTAGTGTTACAAGTCAAATGTTACAACAGCATGGGACAGGTGTAGTGTTACAAGTCAATGGTTACAACAGCATGGGACAGGTGTAGTGTTACAAGTCAATGGTTACAACAGCACGGGACAGGTGTAGTGTTACAAGTCAAATGTTACAACAGCATGGGACAGGTGTAGTGTTACAAGTCAATGGTTACAACAGCATGGGACAGGTGTAGTGTTACAAAACTCAAATGTTACATTTTGAAAAGTCTTTCTCTCTTGAAATACTCTACATTTATAAAGTTCTAGATTCTGTATGACTTCATATCTATTTGCCTAAATTTTGTTCAAGAAATTATAAAAATTAAGTACGTTGTTAGCCTACTTACTGTGTGGCTAGATCAACAATAAATCCGACATTGTAATAAGGGGCGTGTTTTCGAATCCGAAGGTTAATGAATAATGCAGTATTTCCCATGGCTACGCAGCCCCAGGTGTGACTCTTGCAACACACAGCGCGTGCATAACTATTGTCCACTGGTGGTCGAAGTGTAATAAACCCAATGTGTACTTTTTTAAGCTCTTTATTCACAGCCGTCTGACTAAGGGTAACACACAGAACTTGTGGACGTGTCCAAGGGTATAGCAGAATAGGTAGTGTAGTACATCTATGGCAAACATTTAAAAAATGAAGATAAATAGTTACCTTGATTGAATAATTAATAAACTAAATCAAGTAATCGAGACTCACAAACCAACAGAACACTAAAATCTCTAAGTTCTTTACAACTTAGCGGGAATCTACCATCAGTGGCGTAGTTAGGATGGGGGGAGGAGGGGGAGAATTTGAAGATCCCCCCGGGCCCCCACTTGAAGGACCCCCAAATGAGCGTCCGTTATTTGTTGACTGGTCTTCTGTCTGGCTTGCTGATACGTCTCTTAGACATAAATCCAAAGGCAACATTTCTGAACTGTGATAATAACTCTCCCAACCTTCATTCTGCTGAGATGGATCTAGCAAAAGTCACCTTTTTTGGAACTGTACATGAATTGTTCAACTTTTTTCCAATTCACTCGAGAGATGGGCCAAACTGAAAGAAGCTGGAGCCTGGTTTTTTAAAAAAGAGAGTAATACAAGGTGGTCCGCAAGAGAAGAAGCTACGTCAGCAGTTTCCTTGCATCTGTCATCAAGCTGTTGGAGAAACTTTCTGAATCAACAACTGAAAGAATTGACACTAGAAGCAGTGCACAGAATCTTCTTCATGCAGTGGAAAATTATGAATTTTTTGCTTATCTGGAATTTTGATCACATCTCCTGAACCCAATTAATATAGTTCAGAAACCCACATAGGGAAGCTGCTAAAGAAATTAAAACCCTTTTCATGCTTTCTGCAAAATGATGAGAAACGGACGAAACTGATCACGCAAACCATCATAAAAGAAAAAGAAGGTAGTGAATGCTATGGAGTTCCTGTAATCAAAATAACCAGAAGAAAGATGGGGAGTTGAGTACTGATGTAGGACTGACAATAGAACTGCAATTCAAACGTGATGCAACAGACGTGCTGGACAGACTTCATATGGAGATGAAGGACAGATTCCAAAGGCTTGAAAACCATTTGGACACCTTTGGGTTTCTTCTTGAACCAAGACATCTCTTGGAGTCTATGGATGATGACACGCTGATAAAAAACTGTGTTACTTTTTCCTGTTTGATGAAAAAAAGGCAAATCGCTTGTTCAAAGATGTCATTGAAGCACGAGCATTTATCATCTTTTCATCAACAAGACAGTACCACAATCACCAATTGACATACTGAGGAGTTGGCTTCTTATGGTAACGATTTGTGTTTAAACCTTGCAACCTCCATCCGAATACTGCTAACTCTTGTCACTTTCATTGCGTCATGTGAGAGATCATTCTCAAAACTCAAGTTAATCAAAAACGATCTCAGGAGCACAATGACACAAGAAAGGCTTAGCATGGCTTTATTGTCAGTGGAGTAATAAATACTAGACAGTATCGATGTAGATGATGTTATAGATGACATTTGATGCACAGAAAGCACGACATGAAGCGATATGAATTGAGATGTGTCACTCGTGTATTATTTCGCCAATAAACAACGGCATTATTCATTAAAAGATTCTTAATGATAATTTCTTGTTAATTTTACTGATATACTGTACCAATTTGAATGTAGGATTATATATTTATTAAGTACATTATCTCATGTCATGATGTCGAATGTGAAAATGCAAGGGGTCCCCAAAGAAGTCAATCCCTTCGGGCCCCCAAATCCCTAGATACGCCCCTGTCCACCATGTCTATATTTCCTGTCCTGTTTCCCATTCCCTAGTGTTTAACAGTACTCTGGCACACACCATATATGTGAACGCTGGAATAGAGTTACAACAATACATTTTTTAAGAACCAAATCAATGCCAATAAAGCAGTGGCTCTCATTTCACTTTTGTATGGCTCTGAGACCTGGATACTCTATAAGATGCTTTCGCTGTTAAGACAGCATCACAAACAGCTATGTTCTTCTAGAAGTTGTTTTGAACAGTATAGAAGCACTACTTACCATTGGATAGCTGCACTGGTTCGGAGACCTACCCCGTATGAGGAAAGACCGCATGCCAAAAGCGATCTTTCTAGCGCACTTAAAGGAGGACGACTCAAAAGGGGTGCTTACGGGAAGCGCTATTAAGATCAAGTCAGACGCCATTTTGCCCTCACTGGCGTAGAGGAAAGCAGCTGACAGCAGATGACCTCTATTAGAGACTTCTGGAGAGCTCTCACGAAAGTCGCGGGACACCCATTTGAGACCTAAATACAGGGGCAGACGGGACAAAGGTTTTGTCTGCAATAGATGTGGAAAAACATGCAGGTCGGAAATAGGTTTGTGTGGTTATGTGAACTACAGCACTGATATTCAATCTTCAGAATGGAAGACATTGTCTTATTGAGATTGGTGCGTAATTTTCTTTCTCTCCAACTTTTTATGTTCCAATTGACACATTTCTTTGTACTTTTTATTTATACGTAGACAAAGTCGAAATAAACAAAAGCAATTCATCCAATGAAGTTGGCTATTTGTTTGTCTAGACAAGAACTATTGGATTACGACTCAATCAAGATAGACGTGTATTCTGCATCGAAAACTAAAATCCAACAAATTATTATAGTGGATTTGAGGGCCTATCATGAATCACTTTTTCTTTTGTTAACAAGGCTCGTGTGAATGGTATTTTAATTTCATTAGGAAAAACGTTAATAAAATTCACGGATCAATACTGAATTACAATGTGCAGGGTTGTGACCTTGTACTAGGATTAGGTCAGAAGACCAGTGACTTCTGCTGTACTGGCAAGTTAGCCCAGTGGTATGTAGTGGTCCCTAGACTGCCCTAGAGACTAGGTAGAGATATACTATTTAAAGAAACCAACTGATTAATAACATAAATAAATAAATTCTACTAAGCTCTTTAAAAAACAACACATTTCCATTACAGTGGTACACTCCTCTTGAGTGACAAGGTCAGAGTACATAAACATAATAATTATATCAACATTACAAAGATTTTGTTTAAAATAATGTACACTGGTCAGCTCAAAAATTCAAGAGAAAGTGGCAATTGAATACAGTCAACAGAGACTTAAATAGTGTACTAAAGGGGACTAACTCTTCTTGACAAAAAAGTAATTACCCTTATTATCCCTCTTATCACAAGGGTAAAAGAAATGTTCCGGCCCAAAAGCAATATGGGGCCTATAATCCAAGAAGCCGATTATTATTTCACTCACTAAAAAATTAATGACATTTCATTGTTATTTCTTGACAGATACATAAAAAAAAATTGCCAACTCAGTTCTGCACTAGACCACCCCGAGTCGATATAGTTTCTGATTTTTGTTGGCTTTCTTGCGATCCAATCTTTTATGCTTAATTTGGTCGACCCTGTTTTAATAAGGTCAAATTTGTCTGAAAGACAAGAATCTTAAAATTATGAGAGACATTCCATAACACAAAGGTCTACAAATGAAAAGAGACACTTGTACCTAAAAACAAGTAAAGTTTAGTTAAAGCAGCTGTGTTACATTTTAAATTGGCTGGTGCTCACATATATATGTACTATCATTGTCACATGAAGTCTCGTCTATTAGATAGAATGTGGTGTAGTAGACACACTCAGAACTTGAAGGCTGGTAGGACGAACCTGAAAGAAATTCATTGAGAAAATGAGAGCAAGGAGAACTGTGACGAGATATTGATCATTTTAAAAATAGACCCACAAACATTGAAATAAACAAAATGTCTTCATCATTTTATACAGTTAATAGAAGCATTGCAAAACAATGACCACCGGCCTGACTGTTTCTCACATCACGAGGGGGACACGAGGCGGGCAAGAAAATATATTCATTAAATGTTACGATCAATTAGATTCAACATGAAATACAGGTAATAATGTTTCAAATGAACATTTTGGCTGGAAGAAAGTCATATTGTTAGAAGCACTCGTAATTCTTACTGAAAATAACATGTATACCTGCATTACGGACCCATTGGCAGACCCTTCTGGGGCCGCTTCTAATTTTGTGTGAAAACACTAAATCTCAATGTATCCATGTTTTTAGCGGTCCCAGAAAATGGGAAAAACCTCCAGACTAGAAAAGAAAATGAAAATCGGACAGCATGATATTTTAGATCATTTAAAGTTCTAATTTTTTCTTTTCCGAAAGTGAACCATTTAATTTTTAAAATTAAATAAACCATGTAAGCAGATTTTTCATAAAAATATACCACTTTTAAATGAAAAAGTTCAGGGGAGGTAACATTCTAGAAAGGTGACTTCTTCATCAATAACTCAAGCCTTATTCATAGATTCGCGCATACCAAAAAAAAAATATTCCATATAAGGTCACATTGTAAAAAGTATCAATGGATCATTATGAAATTAAATTTTCGATTATTAAATAGCTCATAGAATGAAATACTGATTTAAATTTTGTTTTGTTTTTTATTTTGATTTCTTTATACGAACGTTTTAGTTACACGTTTAAAACATAACGGACTAATTTGTAACGCGTAGCCTTGACATAACCACATTATAGGCCTAAACTTGATGACAATCTAGATTCTAGATCATACTAAATAGAGCCCAGATCTAGATCTAGATTTAGTTATAAATGTATTAATAATTGGAACAAAATTTACATCTATGAATTATTATAGCCTAGCTTCTGGCCGCTTAGGGATGCAGATTTAGTTATTACGTATACGGTAGTATCACATTAAGAAGCGGATCGGACGTGGACAGCAAAATGTTCACTTATTGTACACTAATACAAATAAGAATCTACCAAATTTGAACAGAACATTGGTCAAGTAAACGTGTAAAGTAAGGCCTACTAATTCTAGATCTAGATAGCTCTAGATCTAGTCTGCGTCTAGATTCTAAATCTGCATTCTAGATCTAGTGAGTTCTAGATCTGGAGAGCTCTAGATCTAGTCTAGATCCAGAAACTCCCAGGCATGTTACCCTGCTTCATAGTGGCACACGGGTGGAAACTATCTTAGGAGGAAACGATTAGGCCAAGGAGTAGCAAAACAAGACTCCCGTGGGGGTGCCTAAGGGGGTGCGAAAGCATCCTCATTGCACGGTGCGTAGTTGTAAAAAAGCTCCCACAACCTTGTCACAATCCAGGCGCCGTTCCTCAAGGGGCCATTACATAAATGGTGTGTCCTGTACGGTTAGCCTAGTATAGAAGAGGAAAATAGCGGGTGTCCCGGAGTAGGCGGTCTATGGCCGCGAGTCTGACCTCCCGTCAGACAGAACAGTGTACTAAGTTCTCATTCAGGCCGGTGAGAGGGAGCTCTTGTTCACTTTTGCTGGCCTAGAGTTCCAAGAGCCGGAGGTTCACCTCTACCTGACAGTTTCGTTTTGTTTTTTCGGAACTATTGTACACTTGTTGTTTGAAAAAAATCAACTTCACAAAAAAGATACTATAAATAAATCTTACGTGCTTTCTTGGTTGCAAAACTATCAATAATTTATGGAAATCTTCTTTTTTAAAAAACAATTGCCAAATTAGTGAGTCGCGAATTTTTCATCGTTGATCGCAATTAATTCGATCTGAGAATTCAATAGTTGGGATATCGACACAATTTCATGCTGTAATCGCCCCTCCCCACATCACCGAAGCGGCTAAGAGACCAGAAAAGTAGCGATATAATATAAAAAATATATAGTTATTCAACTCATTTTATTTACAAACTATGATTTCTATAAAAGTAGGACCGCCCCTCCCACTCAATGGGTTTAGGTTGGAAGGACAGTAGATTTATTCGCACCCCCCTCCACCCTATGCAAATGGCAAACAGGAGAACGACATAATATAAAGATTTTTTAAAATATCAATAACAAGTTTTAATTATATAGATATTTAATTGATTTTGTTAACAAGCTGTGATTTCTATAAATAAATTGGACCGCCCCTCCCCACTCGAAAGTTTAAAGGGGGGGGGCAGGATTGATGGCACCGCCACCTCCCACCATCCCATTAAATCGGCCAACATACTAGAGGGGGGAGGGCGAAATAATTTAAATATATGTTGAAATATAAATAATTAGTAGGCCTATATATTATTAACATAAGTAATAAATTCATATACAATTTGTGTGACTTCTTTACTAAAATTTATCTGGGTCGGCCGAGTGGGGGAGAGAGGCGATCGCCCCTGCCGCCCCCCCCCTGGATCCGCCTGTGACTTGATATAAGCCTAGTCTACTCGATATATAGCCCTACTTGTAAATAGATTTGTAAATTTTTTTAGCTCTAAATATCTCTATCAGATTTATATATATATATATATATATATATATATATGAACGAAACTAAAGAGCTAGATCTAATAATATAAACTGAAAACGAGATTAAATAATCTTCATAATCTTCTGGATCTAAATATAAGCCTAGAAATATAGATGTAGTTAGATACTTTGACGCAAAAGTCAAAAATTATAATGAATAACAACAAATATTATCTAGTAATGTAAAGCTTGATCATTGATATATGGATTACAAAGTCACTAAAATTATCGTTTTGTGTCTATTAGGACTAACTAGAGAGAAGAGTTGCGGTGAGTGTGAAACTGGACGAAATCATTGTCAGAAAATTCACCTCAATGTTCATTTGCATACACTAAATATAATTTTATCAGCGACCACTTTATTTTGAACCATTTTTCTATTTTATTGATTTACTGGATCTAATTGATAAGTGGTTCTGATTGGAGTGCATTGATATAAGATAGATAACCTTCTGTATGTGTTCTATATATCCGTATATGCTTTATTTATTTATTACTTAGAAGTTTAGCATGAAATAATGCTGATTTATTATATAAGCTAATGTCTAAAGTCAAGATTGTAGTTTTAATATTTAACGTCTATATAAGTACTTTATACGAAAACCTAAGCCGTAGGGACACTCAGTGTACTCCCTGGCAGAGACTGCCACGTCGCTGACCACAAACTGTGTCGGCACTGCCGTTCTATTCGAGAGGGGGGGGGAACTTATGTTTGGGCGACATCGTCCCGACCACAGCTAATGCCCAGGCATTCATCTCATTTGCATGAGATGATCCATAGTCGCCTCGCGACTGAACGAGGCCGTAAGACGAAGTTTTATTGTCCATTCAATGTCGCAAACTAAAGACATTTCGTCTGTGTGTAATAATAGAGTGATGTCATTTCTTAATCAATTCTTCATCCATACCCCATAAAATAGATTTAATAGCCTCAATTGTTAATTCAATGATAGAGAATTGTTTAGGATAAGTCTATTAATCGTGGAGAGAAACAGATCTACCCCTACATGATGGTCAAGAGGGATTAACATATTGAACGCCATGGACGAAGTATAAAATAGTCCACAGTCCGGTACATGACGGTTTTGGCGCAGCCCTTTTTGGCGTGAGACGTTTTAGCGCGGTGACGTTTTGGCGTGAGATATAATTTGATGATAATTTAATAAGCAGGTAGCTTTTATAACAAAGTTTATTTAACTATACTATATTATTGTATGTATTGTTGTAACTCCGCTCCCGCGCCACACTGATGATGCAGAGCACCATTCAACTCAAGCAGTAGAAGACATGTTGATACTAGGAAGAAGGACTGTTGTAGATCCGGCTGGAGTGATCTGCAAGTTATTAGAGTCTGGAGCTGTCTTGACTCAAGAGAACGTCCTTTGTGCTATCTGTGAACTGTCTTGAGGACCTGGGGCGGCACTGGGGAGTGTGTCGGTGGTCTTTATTGATATTTAGATAGAAAAGGACTGGTGGAACTTAAGATAAGACACTCTGGAACTTGAGAGCTGAAGTCCATGTCAAAGTATTTGTTTATACTAGCTGTAAATAATGACCTCGGCTATTATGACCTCCTGTCTTTCGTAGAGTGCTTGTTTTACATTTACAGCAGTATAGTATCCATCCAGCGAATTGTTGTTTTTTTTTAAATAAGGGTTTTCCTTATTTCAGCCTTGGACGCCAAATAACCTAATAGAAAGACGCTATCCGTAAAGCAATTCAGCGGAGAAATGCAAGGATCTCCTTCACAGCCTGAACATAAGTCAACTTTTATTAATCTATAAGAATACCAGACCTAGATAGTTTCACCTGAGATGACAGAAAGTTTCTTTTGAATGACTCGGGAAAAATGACAATAACATTATTCGGTTGAGAATCAAACGGCTGTTAGAGCAGTCAAATGAAAAAAAAATGCTTTTGGTGGATGGGACATTCAGAATTTCCCCTTCTATATTCTCACAGTTCAACGTTATTATGGCAGAAAGAGGTGGTTTTGTACTGCCTGTCCTATATGCACTACTGCCAAACAAAGAAGGAGAAACATATTGCCTCATGTTTGAAGCAGTGAAAGAGTTGTGGCCAGATGTTAACCCTTCATCTGTTTCTGTAGACTCTGAGCTGAAATACCAAAAGTATCTCTTGTTCTGTACATGAAAAATACGTTCAACACAAACACACATACAAAACATAGATATGTCTCAGTCTTTAAAAAAAAATAATTTAATGAACGTAAATAATTTCGTGCCAAAACGTCTCCTTCGCCAGAACATCTCCTTCGCCAAAACATCTCCTTCGCCAAAACATCTCCTTCGCCAAAACATCTCCTTCGCCAGAACATCTCCTTCGCCAGAAAGTCTCCTTCGCCAGAAAGTCTCCTTCGCCAAAACGTTCCCTTCGCCAGAAAGTCTCCTTCGCGAGAACATCTCCTTCGCCAAAACGTCTCCTTCGCCAGAACATCTCCTTCGCCAGAAAGTCTCCTTCACCAGAAAGTCTCCTTCGCCAAAACGTCTCCTTCGCCAGAACATCTCCTTCGCCAAAACGTCTCCTTCGCCAGAAAGTCTCCTTCGCCAGAAAGTCTCCTTCGCCAGAAAGTCTCCTTCGCCAGAAAGTCTCCTTCGCCAAAACGTCTCCTTCGCCAGAAAGTCTCCTTCGCCAAAACGTCTCCTTCGCCAGAAAGTCTCCTTCGCCAGAAAGTCTCCTTCGCCAGAACGTCTCCTTCGCCAGAAAGTCTCCTTCGCCAGAAAGTCTCCTTCGCCAAAACGTCTCCTTCGCCAGAACATCTCCTTCGCCAGAAAGTCTCCTTCGCCAGAACATCTCCTTCGCCAGAAAGTCTCCTTCGCCAGAAAGTCTCCTTCGCCAGAAAGTCTCCTTCGCCAGAAAGTCTCCTTCGCCAAAACGTCTCCTTCGCCAGAACATCTCCTTCGCCAAAAAGTCTCCTTCGCCAGAACATCTCCTTCGCCAGAACATCTCCTTCGCCAGAAAGTCTCCTTCGCCAGAAAGTCTCCTTCGCCAGAAAGTCTCCTTTGCCAAAACGTCTCCTTCGCCAGAAAGTCTCCTTCGCCAGAAAGTCTCCTTCGCCAAAACGTCTCCTTCGCCAGAAAGTCTCCTTCGCCAGAAAGTCTCCTTCGCCAGAAAGTTTCCTTCGCCAGAAAGTCTCCTTCGCCAGAAAGTCTCCTTCGCCAGAAATTCTCCTTCGCCAGAACATCTCCTTCGCCAGAACGTCTCCTTCGCCAGAACATCTCCAGAGCAAAAAAAACGACCTTCACGCCAAATCGGTCGCTCCAAAACGTCCTGCTTCGCCACTGTAGGTCCTTTTTTTTGGAGTAAGAGGAAAAAGACTGCAAAATTCTGTTCTGGGGTACTTCATATTGTGTATTGTTTAGTACCCACAGTGAATCTTTACTTAGGTAGGCAATATTGTTGTTTTCTATTTTATGTTAATTAGTACCAGGTTGCACAGTATTTGTTATGCGTGTATAAACTGAACTTATGTCTGAGATAACTCATTTTGTTCTTATTCCACCGGTTAGTTTCGTTCATTGCATGAAGTCTTGAATCGTGTCTCAAGTGTTATTTTTGTAGTAGACAATGCTACTGGGTAAGTATTAGTGAGTTGTGACGTAACCTGAACTCTAGACGGGCCTGATTGATATACAGTTGTGACGGGCATCTCCACAACAGGTTACTAGACATATAAAGAGGGATGATTTTTGTAAGCCGAAAAACATTTCATATAAACAAGAATCTTACTTGAAAATATATTGTTATGGGTCTCAATAGTCAATGAGCTTCCATCTTCATCCCAGACATAGACTTGGGAGGTGCTATCGTAGCGCAGTCCGACCCAAAATATTGTGTCATATGTTGCTTCCAAATACTTTAACTTGGCCAATGTTTTAGTTGTGACAAGATGAGCTCCCTTTGCTGTCCATAGGAATATAATAGACATTTATTCATATTCAATTTAATAGTAAACTATTCAAATAAATCTGAGATTGAAAAGAAAAACTAGGTTGAATTTTAAATACACAGGCTTTATGTAATCATAGTAGATGAACTTTATAAACACAAACTTTCTTTTTGTAAAAGTAAAATATACTTGTGTCCCAGATATACATTTATATTTTCAAATATTGAATAATAATTCAAGAAACATTCCTTGATTACATCTATAATATACGAACACATTCTCTTGCTATAACTACTTGACATACAAACATACTTTCATTCTTTAGACAGTTGTAAGTAAAATAGTTACTTTCCCTCAAATAATGAAAAGTTTAAGAATTAAAAAAAAAGAGAGAGAGTGTTGCTTTAAAGACAAACAAACCAGATCTCTCCTTACCCTGACAATTCAAGGCGGCTAGGTCTCGATGTGCATAACTTGCACTTTTACCAGGATCTCCAGAGAACCAGAGACACGTGGAGGTATTGGTAGAGTAGGTAAAGTTTGATCTACAACCTTTCAGACCTTGGGTTGTCTGGGTTGGTGTTTGGGCTGTTGATGTTGTCTGAGCTGTTGTCTGGGTTGTTGCTTGAGTTGAAATCCCAGACTGCTGAATGCAGAAAACATGTTCGTTAATATTTCTTGGAGTCCCAGATGTTATAACATAGGAACCTGGGAATAAGAAATACAAAATATAGTTTATTAATAACTTGTAAACAAAATTCAAATTAACAAGGTTACAAAGACAGTTTGTGTGGAAACACAAACTCAAAATCGGCCCCCGAAGTGGTCCACCCTGGCAGGTAAAAAGGCAGATTTCAATATTTTCAGAAAGAACATAAGACTGAAATTCTATCAAAGAAAAATGACAGAGAAGAATGGAGAAAGTAGGTTGACAGATCTTGTGTGGTGCCCCGGCGGTCCAGCAGACCAAAGGATAGGTGAAAGTGAATGTGAAATTAGATGTGAACCTGACCTAACTAATGTAATATAATGAATCTCGGAATTGATCTAATTGTTTTGTAAAGGGTTCAATCTCTTACTCAAATCCTCAAGAAAAAAAATTTTCCTTTACTAAAACTATTTGACAATAGATGCAAATAAAACTATTTGACAATAGATGCAGATAAAACTATTTGACAATAGATGTAGATAAAACTATTTGACAATAGATGCAAATAAAACTATTTGACAATAGATGCAAATAAAACTATTTGACAATAGATGCAAATAAAACTATTTGACAATAGATGCAGATAAAACTATTTGACAATAGATGTAGATAAAACTATTTGACAATAGATGCAAATAAAACTATTTGACAATAGATGCAAATAAAACTATTTGACAATAGATGCAGGTAAAACTATTTGACAATAGATGCAGGTAAAACTATTTGACAATAGATGCAGGTAAAACTATTTGACAATAGATGAAAGGTAAAACTATTTGACAATAGATGCAAATAAAACTATTTGACAATAGATGCAGGTAAAACTATTTGACAATAGATGCAAATAAAATTATTTGACAATAGATGAAAGGTAAAACTATTTGACAATAGATGCAAATAAAACTATTTGACAATAGATGCAGGTAAAACTATTTGACAATAGATGCAAATAAAATTATTTGACAATAGATGAAAGGTAAAACTATTTGACAATAGATGCAAATAAAACTATTTGACAATAGATGCAGGTAAAACTATTTGACAATAGATGCAGGTAAAACTATTTGACAATAGATGCAAATAAAACTATTTGACAATAGATGCAGGTAAAACTATTTGACAATAGATGCAGGTAAAACTATTTGACAATAGATGCAGGTAAAACTATTTGACAATAGATGCAGGTAAAACTATTTGACAATAGATGCAAATAAAACTATTTGACAATAGATGCAGGTAAAACTATTTGACAATAGATGCAGGTAAAACTATTTGACAATAGATGCAGGTAAAACTATTTGACAATAGATGCAGGTAAAACTATTTGACAATAGATGCAGGTAAAACTATTTGACAATAGATGAAAGGTAAAACTATTTGACAATAGATGCAAATAAAACTATTTGACAATAGATGCAGGTAAAACTATTTGACAATAGATGCAAATAAAACTATTTGACAATAGATGAAAGGTAAAACTATTTGACAATAGATGTAGGTAAAACTATTTGACAATAGATGCAGGTAAAACTATTTGACAATAGATGCAGGTAAAACTATTTGACAATAGATGAAAGGTAAAACTATTTGACAATAGATGCAGGTAAAACTATTTGACAATAGATGCAAATAAAACTATTTGACAATATATGCAGGTAAAACTATTTGACAATAGATGCAGGTAAAACTATTAGACAATAGATGCAGGTAAAACTATTAGACAATAGATGCAGGTAAAACTATTTGACAATAGATGAAAGGTAAAACTATTTGACAATAGATGCAGGTAAAACTATTTGACAATAATTGCAAATAAAATTATTTGACAATAGATGAAAGGTAAAACTATTTGACAATAGATGCAAATAAAACTATTTGACAATAGATGCAGGTAAAACTATTTGACAATAGATGCAAATAAAATTATTTGACAATAGATGAAAGGTAAAACTATTTGACAATAGATGCAAATAAAACTATTTGACAATAGATGCAGGTAAAACTATTTGACAATAGATGCAGGTAAAACTATTTGACAATAGATGCAAATAAAACTATTTGACAATAGATGCAGGTAAAACTATTTGACAATAGATGCAGGTAAAACTATTTGACAATAGATGCAGGTAAAACTATTTGACAATAGATGAAAGGTAAAACTATTTGACAATAGATGCAAATAAAACTATTTGACAATAGATGCAGGTAAAACTATTTGACAATAGATGCAGGTAAAACTATTTGACAATAGATACTAATAAAACTATTTGACAATAGATGCAGGTAAAACTATTTGACAATAGATGCAGGTAAAACTATTTGACAATAGATGCAGGTAAAACTATTTGACAATAGATGCAGGTAAAACTATTTGACAATAGATGCAGGTAAAACTATTTGACAATAGATGCAAATAAAACTATTTGACAATAGATGAAAGGTAAAACTATTTGACAATAGATGTAGGTAAAACTATTTGACAATAGATGCAGGTAAAACTATTTGACAATAGATGCAGGTAAAACTATTTGACAATAGATGAAAGGTAAAACTATTTGACAATAGATGCAGGTAAAACTATTTGACAATAGATGCAAATAAAACTATTTGACAATAGATGCAGGTAAAACTATTTGACAATAGATGCAGGTAAAACTATTAGACAATAGATGCAGGTAAAACTATTAGACAATAGATGCAGGTAAAACTATTTGACAATAGATGAAAGGTAAAACTATTTGACAATAGATGCAGGTAAAACTATTTGACAATAGATGCAGGTAAAACTATTTGACAATAGATGCAGGTAAAACTATTTGACAATAGATGAAAGGTAAAACTATTTGACAATAGATGCAGGTAAAACTATTTGACAATAGATGAAAGGTAAAACTATTTGCCTGAGCGCTGGACTGTCGTTTAAATTTATCAAACCCTGCCCGCTACCATCCCCCTTTGTTCTGCGGAAGGTTTGGACTAGAAAGTAAACTATCTTTAACTCTGACGGAACATTCGAAACATTGTAAAACATTTTACAAACAAACATTTTACAAACACAAAACAGCAGCGCCGGACTTAACGGGTTTCGCGGGGCCAAGTTTGGGAAGGGAAGCGGACAATAAGTGAAATTTAAAAGAGTTTGTATTAGAAAGTAAATTCGTCTATGCATTTTATCCATTCTTAACTACGTACAGAATTACTTTACGAACCTTGCGTGTAGCAAAGTCATAGAGTATATCATTATAATTCTGTTTCCTACATAGATCACGCTCAATAGCAAGAATTCCCAAATATTTCAATCTGTCTTTGTGAATTGTTGACCACAAGTAATTCTTCATTAGTTGGAGGCGCGAAAAGCTTCTTTCACCAGGTGACACAATTACGGCTGATGCATAATGCCGCGCGTAAGATTGGCGTTTTCCATATTGAATGATACCCTAAATTACAATTTTTGTCTATATATTTCCGTATATTTTAAGTACTTTTTTTTGTATATTTTGCGATTTCGGGAGATTTCCAGGAGCTCCTGGTAAATCGACAGGAGGGCGCTGGAAATCTCTTTTAAGTTATACAATGGTTTAATTTAATAATGTATACACCTTGAATTAGAGCGGGTCCTATGAAAGTGCGGGTCCTATGAATCTATATATATAATTCTCTTCTTCACTCAAGAGTTTGGACGAGAAGAAGTGAAGAAAAGATCACTCTTTTATTTCTGCGGATAGAGTTATCCCACGAACTTTACGAGCCTTGCGTGTAGCGAAGTTTTACAGTATATCATGAAAATTTTATTTCCAACATAGATAACGCTCAATAGCAACAATTAATGAATGTTTCAATCTATCTATGAGAATTGTTGAACTAAAGTAATTCTTCATTAGTTTGAGGCACGAGAAGCTTCTTTCACCAGATTACACAATTACGGCTAATGCATAATGCCGTTTTTATTTATCGCCCGCAGGATAGGCGTTTTCCATATTGAATGACACCCCAAAATGACAATTTTTGTCTGTATATTTCATGAGATTTGTATGTTTTCAAAAGATTTTTAATAATTTCCGGAGATTTCCATGACTTTTTCATATATTTTGCTATTTCAGGAGATTTCCAGGAGCTCCTGGAAAATCAGGCGGCCGCGAGAAATCTGTTATAAGTTATAAAATGGCTTAATTTAATAATTTACACATAGAGTTGCTGTAGCCTATGGCCGTCCCTGCAAAATAGCGGCGTATGCTACGCCGCCGGTCGACTAGTAATTATAATAATATATACATGCGTTAAGGGAGTAAATCCTAACAGAAATGTAGCCCCATAGGCGGGGCGACAATTTAAAACTACTGCTCTCTGGCAAACTCCTGCATCGACCTGACCCCAAATTTTGAAGGCTTTCCATCCCTTTGGACCGGGTCAGTATGAATGCAAAACGAGTGCTGACGTGTGAGCAGCCCAGTACTCGCACATTTACCGCACAGGCTTGGAAAGGTCACTCCACTGAAGGGTAAAAATGCAACGGCGCCTGGTGATTACCTATCCCAACGGCTGACAGCAGCTGTGCATCAAGGATTGGCCTCTTTAGTCACACAAGAAGTTGCTAAAGGAAAAGAACGTCTCTCGAGACGTAAAATGACACAGAATACCTGCCCCTTTTTTAATGAAGATGAATAATGTGATCTGATTTTCAATATCGCCCCCCCCCCC
Source organism: Biomphalaria glabrata (assembly GCF_947242115.1). NCBI lineage: Eukaryota > Metazoa > Mollusca > Gastropoda > Planorbidae > Biomphalaria > Biomphalaria glabrata. The sequence continues at coordinate 22,353,411 of NC_074722.1, read as the reverse complement.
ATATTTCAATTTTTTTTTTAACATGCGCTCTTCTTACTATGAGAAAAAGGTTTAATAGATGCCAGGAGAAAGAATTTCTGAAATTCAGATCATAAGTAAAGCTCTTGGCATTGTGAGAGAGCATTCAGCGCCCCCCCCCCGACCCTTATTCTTATAAAATACAGAAGTTACGCGTCATGCATTTAGTCATTCATTTTAACCAATGACTTAAATTCTGCCGAGTCACTGGTTTTCCTGGCTAGCTCAGGCAACCCATTCCATGCTCTAATAGCACTAAAAAAGAAGGAGTATATGTACGAATGCTGAACCTGTGTTATTTTCAATATTAGTTCCAGTAAAAAAATTTCTAGTATTAAAAAAATTTAGAAATGATCATAAACAAAACAACGACACGGAAGCTGTAAGTGGACAGCGCAATATGTGGACTGCAAACTTTCCAATATCTTCAGCGGTGTTCAACAAGGTGAAGATTTATTGAAGCGCAATATGTGGACTGCAAACTTTCCAATACCTTCAGCGGTGTTCAACAAGGTGAAGATCTAAAAACGTGTATGGGCCTATGTGCTCCCAGCATATCACGCTGTGCGCTTCTGCAATTTCGTAGGGAGATTATAATTTATAGGACAATTAACGTTATATCCTACAAAGTGGTCCTTATTAATGTGCTTATGGGGTTAACACAAATTATTTTATGTTCTCTCGGATAAGAGAATATATACTAAAACATGTGTTTGTTATGATAAAACACACGATTGTTAATTTTAAGAAAAACGTCAAGCATTTATTCTTATACACAATTTAATTAGCCCTACTTGACAAAAGTTGTAGCATCATCATCATCATCATCTTTACAATGCGTTCCTCTTGAAACATAGGGCCTCAGTAAAACACGCCACTCTCCACGGTCTCTTTTCAATTTTTAAAAATGGTTTCCCAACTCTTTCCTGTCCTCTTGGCTTCCTCTAGTACACTGCGTCGTCACGTTCTTTTTTGTCTTCCTCTGCATCCTGAGCCCTGGAGATTCCACTGTAGGGCCGGTCTAGTTCTATTGTTGGTATCTTTTCTGAGCGTGTGACCAGACATCTCCACTTTCACTCTAAGATCTGCACCTCTGTATTTCTTTGTCATTCCATCTCTTACTGTTTGGTGTTTGTCTAGTTTGTCATTCCATCTCTTACTGTTTGGTGTTTGTCTAGTTTGTCATTCCATCTCTTACTGTTTGGTGTTTGTCTAGTTTGTCATTCCATCTCTTACTGTTTGGTGTTTGTCTAGTTTGTCATTCCATCTCTTACTGTTTGGTGTTTGTCTAGTTTGTCATTCCATTGTATTTCCAAGATATTTCTGGCGATGAATTCTGAACTTTTTTTATTGCTTCAGTTGTTCTCTATGTTTCGGAATCATACAAGCAGGACCGCCTTGACATTAGTAACATTAGTAACGTAAGAGTAACTACACCATAACTTCCAGAAGGTTGTTGGCCTAGGCATACCCACATAGAAATGCTGTTATTTTTAAATGTAGATTTACTGATGTATAGGTGATTTGCTTTATCATAATCGGAGAAGGAGGGGCCGCCCATTATCATATTCTTGAACCCGGGCCCACGAGTACCTTGCTACGCCACTGGTTCAGGCATACTTTAGGGATTGATTTCGATCTAGCCCCGAGATCTTAAACTGTTGTCCATCACTGCTATTTGCTTAAGAAGTTGTCCATTACTGCATGAGAAGTTGTGTACTAACACATTCGTAAAGAGATTTGGATACAATGTGTATGATTAGTTTAAAAGAATTTCCCGTTTACCGAAGGTCAATTACGTTTTTGTTGATATTCATTTTTATTACACTAATTAGATAACTAACGAAACATTCAATATATGATTTTTTTTATAACATTTCTCAACTCTTACCTAATAATCACTTTGATTTCTTGAAGTCAAATAAAAACATTTCTCAAATCTTACCCAATAAACACTTTGATTTTTTGAGGTCAAATAAAAAAGCTTGACACGTGTCATTCAGCTTCAGACATCTTGATGTACATTCCAAAACAGATCTACAGGTGTAGCTGATATTGATGGGTTGGATAGTCATAGAACCATTGAGAACCAGTTTAAATCTAGCCGAGTTAATGTTGGCATAGCAACTCTGAACTGAAATGTACAAGTTTAACATTTTAGAGATTTTCTTACATGAATGTAGAGTTAAGCAGTTGGGCAGTAGGGTTAGGATTAGGGTTAGCATTTTGATGTTTGCTAGCATATCTATAAGCGCAAAATAAAAAAGCCACTCATATTTCCACTTACCTGTTGAGACTTACGCTAAACAAACCTATTCGTAAGACATTTCGTACACTCGTTCCTTTTAGGTTGTAAGTGCTCAATAAGACACAGTTTTGACAGGTTTGCAGCATTAACGCTGCTATTTGCGAAAGAAACGCCCGCTTTCTATTTAATTTTTAGCGCCCCCGAAAGGGGAAAAGTCTCTATTAGTTTTGTGTGAAATGTCTGTCCGTCCGTCCCGTTTAGATCTCGTAAACTAGAAAAGATAGTGAGAATCCGACATCACAATATTTTAGACCATTCAAAGTTCTGATGCAACGGCTACTTTGTTTTTCTGAAAGCGAAAAATCTAATTTTTTAAATCACTTATGCAAGCAGTTTTCTTAAAGAGAAAAAGCTATTTAGTATGCATTTTAAGTTAGACCTAATTTAAAACGAATAGTAATCTTGTATACTGCATTTTCTTTATTACATTTTGAATGTAAACCATACACTAGCTAATAAAAACATTGACCTTCAAAACTTCGGGAGATCAGGCATTTCCTGTGAGATGTAAGCACATTTGGATTTTATGGCTTAAAGTGTAAGCGAACTTTCATGCAACTAGGCCTAGGGCAGGAAAAAGGACAATGTTGGTAAGAGCTATGAACAATTTCTGAACAAAGCTTTCAATTTGTCAAAAACATTAATGTTTCTTGGAAACTAAAGACAGTTCCTTTCGAAAGAATCCCAATCTCAAGGACTTCGATTGTGTCTACAATAAAGACAATAGTCAACCTAATGATCGTCAAGTTTGCACAATTTCTGAACATATAAATAGTGTAAATGAACATGAACTATATAAAATTTCTCAATAACAATATATATATATATATAAATGTTGATTTTATTTGTTTGTTTTTTGAGGATTCGAACAAGAGATTGAACCTTTTGAAAACAATTACATTAATTATAAGACTTCAGTTAGGCCAGGGAGGCGCGGTAGTTGAGCAGTCCCGGGTTCGAATCCTGGTGAAGACTGGGATTTTCAACTTCGGAATCCTTGGGCGCCTCTGAGTCCACCCAGCTCTAATGGGTATCTGTCATTAGTTAGGGAAAAGTAAAGGCGGTTGGTCGTTGTGCTGGCTACATGACACCCTCGTTAACCGTAGGCCACAAAAACAGATGAACTTTACATCATCTGCCCTATAGACCACAAGGTCTGAAAGGGGAACTAGTTAGGCCAGGTTCACATCTAACTTTGCATTCACTTGCACCTATCCTTTGATCTGCTGGACCGTTGGGGCACTACACAAGATCTGTCAACCTTCTTTCTCCATTCGTATCTCTCATTTATCTTTGATCTAATTTCATTCGGATGTTCTTTCTGAAAATATTGAAGCCTGCCTGGGTGGACCACTTCGGAGGCCGATTTTGAGTTTTTGTTTCCACACAAATTGTCTTTGTAACCTTGTTTAATTTTATTTTCGGTATTTCCCCTAAAGGCCGTAGTCTATATATAAAGTGTAAAATAGAATATTTTCTTTCTTTTTTTTACAAAGCTTATTCACTCCCTCTGTCTGTCTGGTAAAAAGTTTGAACATGTTATTTCTCCCACACTCAATCTCGGATCAAGATGAAATTTTGCACAATTATTTCTCAATGACTTATAATAATAATATATTGGACAATATCTGGGAAACAACCATTCCGCGAAAATACTTAACAAAATGAAGACAATACTAAGAACAACTGGAATCAAATTGACGGACTGTGATAGCCACGCACGACTCTTATGTTTGAAAGATACTCTGAGACAGAAAGCTAAACTAAAGGGAGCTAGGTTAAAGCGCTACAACGAAACCACCAAAAGAAAGGAGCATAACGCTTTATTTCAGCACACGAGAAAACAGTTCTTCCGTAAACTAGCTGATAATGGTGCTGACAAAATTCAAACCATTGATAGCACTAAACACGGCTCCTTTACCGACTACTGGGCGGCGCTTTGGTCCGACCCGCTACATTACAATGTGCAGGCTGACTGGATCGAGGAAATCCAAACTAAAAACAACCTAATACCAGAAATGCCTGATGAGGATTTCACAGCTGAGGAAGTCTCCGCAGCTATTTCAAAAACCCACAACTGGACTGCTCCTGGACCGGACAATATACACAACTTTTGGCTGAAAAAACTTACAGCCGTACATGCACCACTAACATCAAGTTTTAACGAGCTAATATCAGAACCGTCTTCAATGCTGTTAGAACTCACTGAAGGGAGAACATCTCTCCTCCCCAAAAAAGGGGATCCGAACCAACCATCAAACTATCGCCCTATCACTTGTCTGTCAGTGGTGTATAAACTATTAACTTCACTTTTAAAAAGTAAAATGTATACATTTTGTTCTGCCCATAAGCTACTAGCAGATGAACAACAAGGTTGCATTGAAGAGTCGATGGGCTGTAAAGTACAGCTAACTATAGATGGTATTATATTGCATCAAGCTAATAGAAGAAAGAGAAATTTACACATGTGTTACATCGACTACAAAAAAGCTTTCGATTCAGTTCCGCATGATTGGCTTTTAAAAACCCTGGACATCCATAGAATCAACCCAAGAATAAAACAACTATTGAAAGTCTGTATGAATAATTGGAAGATAAATCTGCACCTTAATCGTGATAAACTAGGTTCTGTGCACATAAGAAGAGGTATATACCAGGGTGACTCACTATCTCCACTCTGGTTCTGCCTAGCGATTAATCCTCTATCTACATTACTCCAAGACTCTACAAACGGTTTTAGGGTTGACACTAAATGTACAAAATGTGTGTCCCACTTATTATACATGGATGATCTAAAACTATATGCAGAAACCGAGCAAAAATTACACACCTTAATCAAAACGGTAAAATGCTTTAGTGACGATATCTGTATGTCTTTTGGCCTGGATAAGTGTGGCATCATAAGCATTAAAAAGGGCAAGGCAACGAACACCAACATTGAATTTGAAGGCATCGAGGAATTGAACTCCGCCTCTATTTATAAATATCTTGGAATAAACCAGAATGCCAAGATAAACCATAAGAAATTAAAAGAGGACTTTCTTGGCAAATATAGGCAAAGAGTTAATAAAATCCTCAACACCAAACTTTCTGGCAGTAATCTCATCACTGCAATAAACAGCTGGGCCGTCCCTGTGCTCCTTTACACGTTCGGTGTGATCAAATGGACTGACACCGAGCTACATGACATTGACAGACTCACTAGAAAATTACTAACCAAGTTTCGATGCCTACACCCCAAGTCCTCCACCATAAGGTTATACCTGCCCAGGAAGGATGGGGGTCGTGGATTGCAGAACATCTTCAAATTGTGTAAGATGCAAGTTTTAAAAATACGATCAAAACTGCTCGCCTCCAGCAACAAATTAGTTTCCTTCCTACGGAAGTACGACTCCGATGCAACCCCTCTGAACCTACACAATGCTGATGTCAATATCGGTTTGGACGACGCAGGGCATGAGATTCGCCAATGGGAAGAAAAAACACTCCACGGAAAATTTCCGGCTTCATTACATGGGGACAACATCGACAAGGCTGCTTCCTTAACATGGCTCAAAGCAGGTCATCTCTACTCTGAAACAGAAGGCTTTGTTACAGCAATACAGGACAGAGTAATCAGGACAAAAAATTACGAGAAGCATATCCTGAAACTCAATGTTGTCGACAAATGCCGAAAATGTGGAAATGTGGGCGAGTCGATTTAACACATTATGGCAGGATGTCCAGCCCTATCAGAATCAGCCTACCTAGGTCGCCATAACCAAGTTGCAAAGTTAATACACCAACACCTGGCTTTGACGTACAAATTGATCGGTAAGGACACTCCCCCTTATTATAAATACTCTCCGCAAGAGGTTCTCGAGTCTACTGAACATTTGCTGTACTGAGACAGGCCTATTCTGACCGACAAAACGGTAGATTTCAATCGCCCGGATCTGCTGTTCATCGATAAAAAAGAAAAAACCGCTACCATTATCGATATCGCCGTACCACTGTCTCATAATTTGAGAAAAACTGAGATAGAAAAACAAAGAAAATATGGGAACCTAGGCTTGGAGATTAAGCGTCTATGGAAATTGTCCAAAATAACAATATACCCCATTGTTATATCAACCGAGGGGATAATAACAACTGACCTCACAGACACCTTCAAGGCCCTTAACATTCCTAGGAACATCTTCGTTGCCTGTCAGAGGGCGGTACTGCTGCAGACCTGCCACATCACCAGAAAATTCCTCAGTGGAAACTGTTAAAGGGACTACGATGAATTTTGTTTCTCTTTAGCGAAACTCGACCCTGGCAGTGCCAGAGAATGACTACTCGTTCATTTCTAACATAATAATAATAATAATAATAATAATAATAATAATAATAATAATCTTTATTGTCCGTATGGAAATTTGTCTTACAATTTGTGCATTACACCTAAAAAAACAACAACATTATAACTATAAGAAACCAAAATGTACATCCACACCAGACTCACTCATAATTTACATGTGACAAAGTTTATATCAGATATTTCTTATTCAATGATTTGATTGCCAGGGGAACAAAAGAGTGTTTGTGTCTGTTTGTCTTTGCCATCGGTGTCTTGTATCTCTTTTGTGATGGTAAAATCACAAAATCAATATAGTTTGACCTAAACGTATGCCATATTTGCAGAGGAAGAGAGTACTTTAATTATGTATGTACTTCTCAAGAGAACTCATAAACTATCAACATGGATTCGCATGAAATTTCACGCACACGTTCTACACTTAGGTGCTCACTGAGACGCGGTTTTCACGAATTCAAAGCCAAAACACCGCAATTTGCGAAACACCGCAAGTTTTCAATTAAAACCCTTGTATTTTATTTTCGTAATTGCCCAAAAGGTCACATTCTGTTGATCTACTGCTATTAGTTTTCTATAAAGAAAAGGCTCTTATGATTTCGCGAGTGTGCGTGTGTTTAATACCAGCATTGTCTTTTCTTCTAGACATAGATCTAGAATTGAGAAATCACAGAATTGTCAGAGGGAATGTTAATGATTATTTTTAATTGCGCATACAAAAAAGCGCGAAGTTTCCCGACAAAATAGCGCAAGACAAAATAGCGCGGACTAATATATGATGTGTATAAAAGTACCGGATTTTAGTAAGTGAAGGTCCTGAAGCATTTTTGTTGAGGTCTGTTTCTTCTTCAAAATAGTCGGACCTAAACGCATGCCATATTTGCAGAGGAAGACAGTACTTTAAAATTTTATCTCATTCTCCATTTCACCAATGTGCATAAATAGCTAAAAAAAAAATAATTTTTTTTTAAATGTGGTGACCCCGTTCAAGGACTATGTATATTTTGATGTGTGTGTTACACATGTGTGTTAAAGTCTAATCAGAAATTTTGATTATCTGAGGCATTTCTCTTTAATCAAACGTCTTTTGTCGCAACGTTGGCAAACTTAGGCGTGTCAGGATTAGTTAAGATGGCGATCATTTATCTCGCCAAAGGTTTTTTTAATCTCATTTGTTCCACCTGCCTTCGGAGAACTAAAGATGCTCAGCCAGATGTAGGGAATTAGTTGGACTACTTGGGGGTGACTCCAAGATTTCCGAAAGCATTATGAAATGTTAGAGATCGAGTACAGGACAATAGTCCACAAAAAAACAATTCAGTGGAGGGATAGCATCATGCATTTCAGCTTTCTATTTTGTCCGCTTTATTTGTCGGGAAACCATTTACAAATTTATATTTGCCAAAAAAAAACAAAAAAACGGGAGAACGGGCATTGAGTTGAGGCTTGTGTTGATTGGTTGATTGGTTTATCCATTGGAGGATGCTTAAAAAAAATAATAAAGGGTTGTCATTTTAATAATCAAGGGCCGAAAAGTGTAAAAGTAAGGGTGAGTAGGAGGCTCGTTCGAAAAGCAACACAGAGTATATTGTACTTAGGACTAACCTTTAGTTGTGAGCGGAAGAGCGGGGGATAGAGAATACAGTTACAACGAGGGTTATTCCGATTCAAAAGTCTTAAGTCATACAATGTGATGGTTAAAGTAAAAACAAATAGGGAGTTCCAGAGAGAGAGAAAGATGGAGAGAGCGAGAGACAAAAGGAAAGAGAAAGATGTAACAGATACTATAATTCACGAACAAGAACTTGTGTAAGCAGATAGTTAAAATGCGGACTGTTTATTAGTCCTAGAATGTCCAATGTTTTAAATCCTGTACATAACTTGATTGTGAGGGTGCAATATTTCATATTTAGCAGGTGTCTTAATTTGATCCTCCTTACTGCACTCAATGTAGCCAAGGAAATAATAACATTGGTCTGTGTTCAACTGAATGAGCTTCAGATACTGTCAGGACTGAGTTCTGGTCAGCCTGGGTCTCCTGTTTACTGTAGAGGAGAAGGGGGGCAATTCAGGTTGTTGACTTCAAAATTGTTATTGTTTTGGATTATTTTTGGTGAGTTTTTTTTGTTGAACATAATGTAACTTAAAATAAGGTAGTGTGGTTTTGTTCCTAGTCCAGGACAGTTGGACTTTTGGATATAGATATTGTCGAAGTGTAGACACTAATTATTTCTCTGTGTTGTCACTATTCAGTCTATGGAATATTAAGCTGATATATTTTTAATTGATACCGGATATTTCAAATGTCCTAACTGATTCTGTATTATAGTACAGATAATGTAATAAACATGTTATATGTATGTGAGTTGGCATTCTGAATCTTTGTTCTATCGTTGTATGTGTCGTTGGGGTATTGCCCAGGACTTGGGTACATTTAGTCATACACATATGTATATTAGAGAAGAAATGGGTCTTGACATTTTGGGGGCTCGTCCAAAACAACTACATGCGATGGATACATCAATCTCCAGTGAAGCATCTGCTGCATCCATATAGCGTATATCTCTGAGTACTATAACCTGAAGTATCTGCTGTATCCAGACAGCATATATCTCTGTAACCGGAAGTATCTACTGCATCCAGACAGTATATATCTCTGAGTACTGTAACCTGAAGTATCTACTGCATCCAGACAGTATATATCTCTGAGTACTGTAACCTGAAGTATCTACTGCATCCAGAAAGCGCATATCTCTGAGTACTGTAACCTGAAGTATCTACTGCATCCAGAAAGCGCATATCTCTGAGTACTGTAACCTGAAGTATCTGCTACATCCAGACAGCGCATATCTCTGAGTACTGTAACCTGAAGTATCTGCTACATCCAGACAGCGCATATCTCTGAGTACTGTAACCTGAAGTATCTGCTGCACCCAGACAGCACATATCTCCGAGCCTGTACTAATGAAAGAGTTCAAGTCCATAAAGAGCGGAAACTCGTCGTCTGTATTTTAGGCTGTTACTCTTATAATAATGATTTAACATGCCTACTGTGTTCACTATTAGCAAGTAATAGTAGCACCCCCTTAGTACGTCTATTCATAAGTGTATATGCAAGAGCAATTTCGTTCCTAATAATTGGATTACCAATACGCTCATTCCTTGGATTATACTGAAGAAGCTGCTGCTGGATCTCATACTTATATGAATTTAACTTTTGTGGTACATTCCAAGCACCGGTACCACGCATAGGTATAAAGCCATGTTGGGATTACCTGTTGGATTATCTACCTGAAATAGACTAAGAGAAATCACATTATTGGATAACCTTGAACTATTGTCTTTAACCTTTTGGAGTACCAGTTGAACAACATTAGTAGGAGCAGAGGTATTAGTATTATTTTAATTTTGCTTTAATTGTTTTTGTATGTATATCATTTTGTGAGGTAATATTGTAATAAAGGACACTGCTCTAGGAAAATGTCAGAGTTTATACCTCGTCCATTTGAGGAGATAGTAGCCCAGGCTCAGATGTTGGGGTTTAAGGGCAAAACGTTAAAGAAATTTATAGATATGGCCAACAGAAAATTGACTTAGATAGACTGACAAGGGAAGCGGAGGAGAGAAGACATATAAGAGAGATAGAGGACAAAAAACTAGCAAGACAACATGAAATGGATAAGAAAGACATGACAGTTAACGACAACCCCCAACAGAATAAACAGTTAGACAAAAACCTAAAATGCATGACATACAACGAGGACTTGTTATTCTACTTAGAACTGTTCGAAACGACTGCTACTGCTAACGACATACCCAAGACAAGATGGCCACTTGTTCTCACAAATTAAATGAAAAACTAAAATTGTTTATGATACAAACAAAACTGATACATAACACTGACTATGACTTTGTTAAGGGGGAGCTCCTAAAACAAGCCAAAGTCACGGAAGAAGCCTGCCGAACACTGTGGCATGAACTTTCCCCAAAGACGGACGATATAAAAGATTTTTATGTCCATTTGAAACGGACATTTGACAACTGGCTTAAAACATCATAAACCCCAATGACAGTAGACGGTATAATTGACCTTATAATGAGAGACAGACTTTACAGTGTGCTATCTTCTGAGGCACTGAAAGAGATTTTGCTATGAAAGCCTACTTCAGCCCAAGAGGTCTTAGACTGTATTGATCAATTTTAGAGATGCCACGAAAGGCTCTACACATATTGTAAAGGGAAGTAACAAAGTAACTAATAAGGATATCCCATATGTAGCATTTGGTGCCCCTGGTCAATCTAACAGTCGTCGCCCGAATAATATAAACACAGAGGGGGCACAAGTGATATGCTATAGATGTGGAAAGGGCGGACACATTGCTCGATGGTGTCGGGTAAAGCTTAATGAGAATAGAGGTCCAACACAGCAATGACTAAGAGCATTACCAGAAATGGGGCAACAAGTGGGTTTGTTTGCATGTCACACTGATACATTAAATTTTTTTAGATTATAAAGATAGATCAGTTGGAGGATTGAAAATAGTGGAGGGATTTTTAGGAGATCGAAGGGTTTCTGTTCTAAGGGATACTGGGGCGAGCATAATTGGGGTACGAGAAAGTTTAATAGAAGAAAGTCAGAAGATAGATGAGTTTTTCACTTTAAAATTAATAGACGGACAAACCTTTCAGTATCCACTTGCTTGGATAGACATTGATACTCCATTTTTAAAAGGAGTTTTTGTGGCAGCCATGTTCAAGGACCCGATAGCTGATATTATTATTGGGAACGTGGATCAGGCTAAGGCATTTTTGTATGGGGATGTTGTTACTAGGGAAATGGGGAAAGTAGCAGACACTAGGGTCAAATCAGAAGATAATGACAGGATTGGTTTAAGTAAGTGGATGGAATTGGACAGTGATTTTAGAGAGGATCAAAGAAATGATAGTTCGTTAGTTAGATTATGGGAAAAAGCGAAAGCAGGAACGGTCGAAGATAAGAAAAAGGGATTGGTATCATTTATAATTGAAGAAGGTCTACTTTACAAAGAATTTGAGAGAAAAGATACCCCTGGGGTAATAGAGCGATAACTTGTAATCCCTACGAATAGACGTGAACTAGTGTTAGAAATAGCACACTATACACCCTTAGCTGGACATATGTCTATAAATAGAACCAGGTATCGAGTATATTCCCATTTCTTTTGGCCTGGTTTAGATAAAGATATAAGAACATACATTAAATGTTGTGACCTTTGTCAAGGAGGTAAACACCCAAGAAAAGCTGTAAAGGTAGAACTAGGGCGCATGAATATTATTTCCACTCCATTTACTAAAGTTGCTATTGATATCATTGGACCACTCCAAATGACAGATCGAAAGAATAGATTCATTTTAACGTTAGTTGATTTGGCAACAAGATGGCCGGAAGCTGTACCACTACCTAATACAACAACACCAGTAGTAATAGAAGCTTTAAGTGCTATTTTCACTAGAATAGGGTTCCCTGAACAGATACTCTCTGACGACGGACCTCAGCTCAGATCCGAGTTATACAAAGAAATATGTCAGTCTTTTAAATTAAAGATTGTTAAATCAACGCTATTCCATGCTATGTCAAGTAGGGGCGTAGAACGCTTTAACGGGACTTTGAAATGCATGCTGAGAAAAACGGCTGAAGCAGAACCTAGAAATTGGATAGAGTTATAAATGCACTTCTGTTTGCGTACAGAAATGAGTCAACTAACATTTCCCCTTATGAAATATGGAAGGAAAGTCAGGGGGCCTATGTCAATTCTAAAAGATCTTTTTACTAATCAACAGTTAGAACCCGAAATAAAGAATGTTTTTGACTATTTATTAGATCTAAAAAGTAGGCTGGCTTTGGCTTGTCAAATAGCTCAGATTAATAGCTCGAAATGTAAATAAAGTTATAAAAGGTATTATGATAGAAATAGCAAAGAAAAAGATATTCAAACAGGTGATTCTGTGCTTTTACTGAAACCACAGAGGCAGAATAAGTTAGCCTTGCACTGGGAGGGGCCTTATAAAGTAGAAAAAAGAATTAACAAGTTTAATGTAAAAATAAAGAAAGGCAATCGAGCAAAAATTCTTCATGTTAACAGATTAGTAAAATATCATGAAAAAAACAACACTGAATGTAAGGTTAGGGAAAATAGTGACCTACAACTCTCGGGAACTGCGTCACATGTCTCGAATGTGGGTCAAGGGGAAGAATTATTACATGCGTGCATAGCGTCCCTTGTATCCGACCAAGAAGAGGATAACCAAGAGGATGAAATTACAGAGTTACCTACTCTTGAGAGTACAAATTCCAGGGAACATATTAGTATCAATACTGAATTAACCGAATCCCAAAGAGAACAGATTCAGACGCTAGTTGAGAAGTATAAAGATATAATTACTGATATACCGGGTAAAGCGAAGGTTAAATCATTCAACATTGAGCTCACAACAGAAAAGCCTATTACACTGAGGCCATACGCAGTTCCTATTCATATGAGAGATGTCTTAGACAAGGAGATAGAGAACATGATTCAAATGGACATTATTGAAGAGTCTCAATCGCCCTATGCCTTTCCTGTCGTTTTGGTTAAGAAAAAAGACTCCACAATACGTACTTGCATAGATGTTCGGAAATTAAACGCGGTTACCAAATTTGACGCGGAGGCTATTCCAGACCAAGAAGATCTTTTCTTACAACTTAATAGTGCCAATTGTTTTACAAAGATAGATCTAACAAAAGGCTTCTGGCAAATACCAATAGAAGAGAATAGTAGGAAGTACACTGCATTCAGTGATCACTTTCAATTTAAATACCTACCGTTTGGTCTGCTTAATTCTCCTAGTTTTTTTAATCGCACTGTTAGGACCATTCTTAAAGGACTGGAAAATGTGTTTTATTTTGATGACATTTGTGTATTCGGGCATGACTGGTCATCACACTTAATAGCACTAGAGAAAGTGTTGTCCAGACTAAAAGAATATGGCCGTATCCTAGAATAACTTTCTTGGGTAATATTGTAGGTGATGGAAGCATATACCCAGAACCCAATAACAGAGACAAGGTTTTAAATATAAAAGCACCAAAAACGAAAAAAGAGGTTCGATGTTTGCTAGGTATTGCTAATTTTTATAGCAGATTTATTCCAGCGTTCGCGGAAATAGTATTTCCAATTACTGGATTGTTAAAAAAAGGGACACCGACGAGGGTCAATTGGACTCCAGAATGTGACCGGGCATTAAGGAAAATTCAAACGTGCATGACACGGGATCCTATACTGAAATTACCAGACGTTAATAGACCATTTATTGTGCAAACAGACGCGTCGGACATAGCCATATCATGTTGCCTTTTGCTCACGTCCAGTCTGATCAATTTCTTCTTGAAGTGAAATGTGTCTCATAGAAGAAATGGAACGAGTGAAGCACGACAGAAGGAAACTCAAATCTCTAATTGTTCATCTTTCACAAACTCAAATCTCTAATTGTTCATCTTTCACAAACTCAAATCTCTAATTGTTCATCTTTCAAAAACAAAAATTGCGTGAACAAATTATGCGGAATTCTTTATAAGAAGCGAAAATAAAACATTGATGAATTGATTTCTAACATCACCTGTTACTAAAATGACAATCACAGACACGTTCCAGTTGAAGTAAATTGATAACATCTTGACCGTTGAAATGATGAAGTCTGTCTCTTCTTACAGTTAAAATGAAGTAATCAATCTCACTCTTCTTATTTAAAGCCAGTCTACAACCAAGTTGTAAATAGAATCAACTTAAAGTTAGCCGCTAGCCGCAAGCCATGAAACTATAGTTTGTTTTACCTTCTGTTTCAACAATGAAACTAAACTGTCGACAGCATCAACAGAAGTATGTTTACCATTCTGAAGTCCTGACAAACCCTCGGGGCTTAGAACTAGATCTCTAGAGCTTGGACATTGGTGGTTACAGTTTCTATCCTAACGCTCGTCTTGTTCGTGAGCTGAACTGACTCAGGCTTGGTTGGGAATATTTGATTTGACATTGAGAGTACCGTCTTAAGTAAAAGAACTGACATAAACAAGATTTTTTTTCCTTTAACGTATTTCAATAAAATTTCATGACATTCTCGAGTAGTCACAGTTCATTCATTGACTGTCGTGTAGGCACAACTTATACATAGACTGTCGTGTAAGCACAACTTATACATAGACTGTCGTGTAGGCACAACTTATACATAGACTGTCGTGTACGCACAACTTATACATAGACTGTCGTGTAGGCACAACTTATACATAGACTGTCGTGTAGGCACAACTTATACATAGACTGTCGTGTAGGCACAACTTATACATAGACTGTCGTGTAGGCACAACTTATACATAGACTGTCGTGTAGGCACAACTTATACATAGACTGTCGTGTACGCACAACTTATACATAGACTGTCGTGTAGGCACAACTTATACATAGACTGTCGTGTAGGCACAACTTATACATAGACTGTCGTGTAGGCACAACTTATACATAGACTGTCGTGTAGGCACAACTTATACATAGACTGTCGTGTAGGCACAACTTATACATAGACTGTCGTGTAGGCACAACTTATACATAGACTGTCGTGTAGGCACAACTTATACATAGACTGTCGTGTAGGCACAACTTATACATAGACTGTCGTGTAGGCACAACTTATACATAGACTGTCGTGTAGGCACAACTTATACATAGACTGTCGTGTAGGCACAACTTATACATAGACTGTCGTGTAGGCACAACTTATACATAGACTGTCGTGTAGGCACAACTTATACATAGACTGTCGTGTGGGCACAACTTATACATAGACTGTCGTGTAGGCACAACTTATACATAGACTGTCGTGTAGGCACAACTTATACATAGACTGTCGTGTAGGCACAACTTATACATAGACTGTCGTGTAGGCACAACTTATACATAGACTGTCGTGTACGCACAACTTATACATAGACTGTCGTGTGGGCACAACTTATACATAGACTGTCGTGTAGGCACAACTTATACATAGACTGTCGTGTAGGCACAACTTATACATAGACTGTCGTGTAGGCACAACTTATACATAGACTGTCGTGTAGGCACAACTTATACATAGACTGTCGTGTAGGCACAACTTATACATAGACTGTCGTGTAGGCACAACTTATACATAGACTGTCGTGTAGGCACAACTTATACATAGACTGTCGTGTAGGCACAACTTATACATAGACTGTCGTGTAGGCACAACTTATACATAGACTGTCGTGTAGGCACAACTTATACATAGACTGTCGTGTAGGCACAACTTATACATAGACTGTCGTGTAGGCACAACTTATACATAGACTGTCGTGTAGGCACAACTTATACATAGACTGTCGTGTAGGCACAACTTATACATAGACTGTCGTGTAGGCACAACTTATACATAGACTGTCGTGTAGGCACAACTTATACATAGACTGTCGTGTAGGCACAACTTATACATAGACTGTCGTGTAGGCACAACTTATACATAGACTGTCGTGTAGGCACAACTTATACATAGACTGTCGTGTAGGCACAACTTATACATAGACTGTCGTGTAGGCACAACTTATACATAGACTGTCGTGTAGGCACAACTTATACATAGACTGTCGTGTAGGCACAACTTATACATAGACTGTCGTGTAGGCACAACTTATACATAGACTGTCGTGTAGGCACAACTTATACATAGACTGTCGTGTAGGCACAACTTATACATAGACTGTCGTGTAGGCACAACTTATACATAGACTGTCGTGTAGGCACAACTTATACATAGACTGTCGTGTAGGCACAACTTATACATAGACTGTCGTGTAGGCACAACTTATACATAGACTGTCGTGTAGGCACAACTTATACATAGACTGTCGTGTAGGCACAACTTATACATAGACTGTCGTGTAGGCACAACTTATACATAGACTGTCGTGTAGGCACAACTTATACATAGACTGTCGTGTAGGCACAACTTATACATAGACTGTCGTGTAGGCACAACTTATACATAGACTGTCGTGTAGGCACAACTTATACATAGACTGTCGTGTAGGCACAACTTATACATAGACTGTCGTGTAGGCACAACTTATACATAGACTGTCGTGTAGGCACAACTTATACATAGACTGTCGTGTAGGCACAACTTATACATAGACTGTCGTGTAGGCACAACTTATACATAGACTGTCGTGTAGGCACAACTTATACATAGACTGTCGTGTAGGCACAACTTATACATAGACTGTCGTGTAGGCACAACTTATACATAGACTGTCGTGTAGGCACAACTTATACATAGACTGTCGTGTAGGCACAACTTATACATAGACTGTCGTGTAGGCACAACTTATACATAGACTGTCGTGTAGGCACAACTTATACATAGACTGTCGTGTAGGCACAACTTATACATAGACTGTCGTGTAGGCACAACTTATACATAGACTGTCGTGTAGGCACAACTTATACATAGACTGTCGTGTAGGCACAACTTATACATAGACTGTCGTGTAGGCACAACTTATACATAGACTGTCGTGTAGGCACAACTTATACATAGACTGTCGTGTGGGCACAACTTATACATAGACTGTCGTGTGGGCACAACTTATACATAGACTGTCGTGTAGGCACAACTTATACATAGACTGTCGTGTAGGCACAACTTATACATAGACTGTCGTGTAGGCACAACTTATACATAGACTGTCGTGTAGGCACAACTTATACATAGACTGTCGTGTAGGCACAACTTATACATAGACTGTCGTGTAGGCACAACTTATACATAGACTGTCGTGTAGGCACAACTTATACATAGACTGTCGTGTAGGCACAACTTATACATAGACTGTCGTGTAGGCACAACTTATACATAGACTGTCGTGTAGGCACAACTTATACATAGACTGTCGTGTAGGCACAACTTATACATAGACTGTCGTGTAGGCACAACTTATACATAGACTGTCGTGTAGGCACAACTTATACATAGACTGTCGTGTAGGCACAACTTATACATAGACTGTCGTGTAGGCACAACTTATACATAGACTGTCGTGTAGGCACAACTTATACATAGACTGTCGTGTAGGCACAACTTATACATAGACTGTCGTGTAGGCACAACTTATACATAGACTGTCGTGTAGGCACAACTTATACATAGACTGTCGTGTAGGCACAACTTATACATAGACTGTCGTGTAGGCACAACTTATACATAGACTGTCGTGTAGGCACAACTTATACATAGACTGTCGTGTAGGCACAACTTATACATAGACTGTCGTGTAGGCACAACTTATACATAGACTGTCGTGTAGGCACAACTTATACATAGACTGTCGTGTAGGCACAACTTATACATAGACTGTCGTGTAGGCACAACTTATACATAGACTGTCGTGTAGGCACAACTTATACATAGACTGTCGTGTAGGCACAACTTATACATAGACTGTCGTGTAGGCACAACTTATACATAGACTGTCGTGTAGGCACAACTTATACATAGACTGTCGTGTAGGCACAACTTATACATAGACTGTCGTGTAGGCACAACTTATACATAGACTGTCGTGTAGGCACAACTTATACATAGACTGTCGTGTAGGCACAACTTATACATAGACTGTCGTGTAGGCACAACTTATACATAGACTGTCGTGTAGGCACAACTTATACATAGACTGTCGTGTAGGCACAACTTATACATAGACTGTCGTGTAGGCACAACTTATACATAGACTGTCGTGTAGGCACAACTTATACATAGACTGTCGTGTAGGCACAACTTATACATAGACTGTCGTGTAGGCACAACTTATACATAGACTGTCGTGTAGGCACAACTTATACATAGACTGTCGTGTAGGCACAACTTATACATAGACTGTCGTGTAGGCACAACTTATACATAGACTGTCGTGTAGGCACAACTTATACATAGACTGTCGTGTAGGCACAACTTATACATAGACTGTCGTGTAGGCACAACTTATACATAGACTGTCGTGTAGGCACAACTTATACATAGACTGTCGTGTAGGCACAACTTATACATAGACTGTCGTGTAGGCACAACTTATACATAGACTGTCGTGTAGGCACAACTTATACATAGACTGTCGTGTAGGCACAACTTATACATAGACTGTCGTGTAGGCACAACTTATACATAGACTGTCGTGTAGGCACAACTTATACATAGACTGTCGTGTAGGCACAACTTATACATAGACTGTCGTGTAGGCACAACTTATACATAGACTGTCGTGTGGCACAACTTATACATAGACTGTCGTGTAGGCACAACTTATACATAGACTGTCGTGTAGGCACAACTTATACATAGACTGTCGTGTAGGCACAACTTATACATAGACTGTCGTGTAGGCACAACTTATACATAGACTGTCGTGTAGGCACAACTTATACATAGACTGTCGTGTAGGCACAACTTATACATAGACTGTCGTGTAGGCACAACTTATACATAGACTGTCGTGTAGGCACAACTTATACATAGACTGTCGTGTAGGCACAACTTATACATAGACTGTCGTGTAGGCACAACTTATACATAGACTGTCGTGTAGGCACAACTTATACATAGACTGTCGTGTAGGCACAACTTATACATAGACTGTCGTGTAGGCACAACTTATACATAGACTGTCGTGTAGGCACAACTTATACATAGACTGTCGTGTAGGCACAACTTATACATAGACTGTCGTGTAGGCACAACTTATACATAGACTGTCGTGTAGGCACAACTTATACATAGACTGTCGTGTAGGCACAACTTATACATAGACTGTCGTGTAGGCACAACTTATACATAGACTGTCGTGTAGGCACAACTTATACATAGACTGTCGTGTAGGCACAACTTATACATAGACTGTCGTGTAGGCACAACTTATACATAGACTGTCGTGTAGGCACAACTTATACATAGACTGTCGTGTAGGCACAACTTATACATAGACTGTCGTGTAGGCACAACTTATACATAGACTGTCGTGTAGGCACAACTTATACATAGACTGTCGTGTAGGCACAACTTATACATAGACTGTCGTGTAGGCACAACTTATACATAGACTGTCGTGTGGGCACAACTTATACATAGACTGTCGTGTAGGCACAACTTATACATAGACTGTCGTGTAGGCACAACTTATACATAGACTGTCGTGTAGGCACAACTTATACATAGACTGTCGTGTAGGCACAACTTATACATAGACTGTCGTGTAGGCACAACTTATACATAGACTGTCGTGTAGGCACAACTTATACATAGACTGTCGTGTAGGCACAACTTATACATAGACTGTCGTGTAGGCACAACTTATACATAGACTGTCGTGTAGGCACAACTTATACATAGACTGTCGTGTAGGGCACAACTTATACATAGACTGTCGTGTACGCACAACTTATACATAGACTGTCGTGTAGGCACAACTTATACATAGACTGTCGTGTAGGCACAACTTATACATAGACTGTCGTGTAGGCACAACTTATACATAGACTGTCGTGTAGGCACAACTTATACATAGACTGTCGTGTAGGCACAACTTATACATAGACTGTCGTGTAGGCACAACTTATACATAGACTGTCGTGTAGGCACAACTTATACATAGACTGTCGTGTAGGCACAACTTATACATAGACTGTCGTGTGGGCACAACTTATACATAGACTGTCGTGTAGGCACAACTTATACATAGACTGTCGTGTAGGCACAACTTATACATAGACTGTCGTGTAGGCACAACTTATACATAGACTGTCGTGTAGGCACAACTTATACATAGACTGTCGTGTAGGCACAACTTATACATAGACTGTCGTGTAGGCACAACTTATACATAGACTGTCGTGTAGGCACAACTTATACATAGACTGTCGTGTAGGCACAACTTATACATAGACTGTCGTGTAGGCACAACTTATACATAGACTGTCGTGTAGGCACAACTTATACATAGACTGTCGTGTAGGCACAACTTATACATAGACTGTCGTGTAGGCACAACTTATACATAGACTGTCGTGTAGGCACAACTTATACATAGACTGTCGTGTAGGCACAACTTATACATAGACTGTCGTGTAGGCACAACTTATACATAGACTGTCGTGTAGGCACAACTTATACATAGACTGTCGTGTAGGCACAACTTATACATAGACTGTCGTGTAGGCACAACTTATACATAGACTGTCGTGTAGGCACAACTTATACATAGACTGTCGTGTAGGCACAACTTATACATAGACTGTCGTGTGGGCACAACTTATACATAGACTGTCGTGTAGGCACAACTTATACATAGACTGTCGTGTGGGCACAACTTATACATAGACTGTCGTGTAGGCACAACTTATACATAGACTGTCGTGTAGGCACAACTTATACATAGACTGTCGTGTAGGCACAACTTATACATAGACTGTCGTGTGGGCACAACTTATACATAGACTGTCGTGTGGGCACAACTTATACATAGACTGTCGTGTAGGCACAACTTATACATAGACTATCGTGTAGGCACAACTTATACATAGACTGTCGTGTAGGCACAACTTATACATAGACTGTCGTGTGGGCACAACTTATACATAGACTGTCGTGTAAGCACAACTTATACATAGACTGTCGTGTAGGCACAACTTATACATAGACTGTCGTGTAGGCACAACTTATACATAGACTGTCGTGTAGGCACAACTTATACATAGACTGTCGTGTGGGCACAACTTATACATAGACTGTCGTGTACGCACAACTTATACATAGACTGTCGTGTAGGCACAACTTATACATAGACTGTCGTGTAGGCACAACTTATACATAGACTGTCGTGTAGGCACAACTTATACATAGACTGTCGTGTAGGCACAACTTATACATAGACTGTCGTGTAGGCACAACTTATACATAGACTGTCGTGTAGGCACAACTTATACATAGACTGTCGTGTAGGCACAACTTATACATAGACTGTCGTGTAGGCACAACTTATACATAGACTGTCGTGTAGGCACAACTTATACATAGACTGTCGTGTAGGCACAACTTATACATAGACTATCGTGTAGGCACAACTTATACATAGACTGTCGTGTAGGCACAACTTATACATAGACTGTCGTGTAGGCACAACTTATACATAGACTGTCGTGTAGGCACAACTTATACATAGACTGTCGTGTAGGCACAACTTATACATAGACTGTCGTGTAGGCACAACTTATACATAGACTGTCGTGTAGGCACAACTTATACATAGACTGTCGTGTAGGCACAACTTATACATAGACTGTCGTGTAGGCACAACTTATACATAGACTGTCGTGTAGGCACAACTTATACATAGACTGTCGTGTAGGCACAACTTATACATAGACTGTCGTGTAGGCACAACTTATACATAGACTGTCGTGTAGGCACAACTTATACATAGACTGTCGTGTAGGCACAACTTATACATAGACTGTCGTGTAGCCACAACTTATACATAGACTGTCGTGTACGCACAACTTATACATAGACTGTCGTGTAGGCACAACTTATACATAGACTGTCGTGTAGGCACAACTTATACATAGACTGTCGTGTAGGCACAACTTATACATAGACTGTCGTGTAGGCACAACTTATACATAGACTGTCGTGTAGGCACAACTTATACATAGACTGTCGTGTAGGCACAACTTATACATAGACTGTCGTGTGGGCACAACTTATACATAGACTGTCGTGTGGGCACAACTTATACATAGACTGTCGTGTAGGCACAACTTATACATAGACTGTCGTGTAGGCACAACTTATACATAGACTGTCGTGTAGGCACAACTTATACATAGACTGTCGTGTAGGCACAACTTATACATAGACTGTCGTGTAGGCACAACTTATACATAGACTGTCGTGTAGGCACAACTTATACATAGACTGTCGTGTAGGCACAACTTATACATAGACTGTCGTGTAGGCACAACTTATACATAGACTGTCGTGTACGCACAACTTATACATAGACTGTCGTGTAGGCACAACTTATACATAGACTGTCGTGTACGCACAACTTATACATAGACTGTCGTGTAGGCACAACTTATACATAGACTGTCGTGTGGGCACAACTTATACATAGACTGTCGTGTGGGCACAACTTATACATAGACTGTCGTGTAGGCACAACTTATACATAGACTGTCGTGTAGGCACAACTTATACATAGACTGTCGTGTAGGCACAACTTATACATAGACTGTCGTGTAGGCACAACTTATACATAGACTGTCGTGTAGGCACAACTTATACATAGACTGTCGTGTAGGCACAACTTATACATAGACTGTCGTGTACGCACAACTTATACATAGACTGTCGTGTAGGCACAACTTATACATAGACTGTCGTGTAGGCACAACTTATACATAGACTGTCGTGTAGGCACAACTTATACATAGACTGTCGTGTAGGCACAACTTATACATAGACTGTCGTGTAGGCACAACTTATACATAGACTGTCGTGTAGGCACAACTTATTTTACCTTGCCATCTTTATAAAGTATAATTCTAATGTTCATACAATGAGAAATGTGTTCATGATTTGTTCCATTTCTTTATACCTGAAATAAAGAATGACCTTAGATGCTGGAAAAACTAATTTAGTCTCATGTGTGACCTGTCTTAATGCGCCCTACTTAATAAACGAACAGAAGCTAAGGATTAGTCAATGAATTTACTGACCTTTGCATGCTCCAGAAATCTCCCAATATAATTTATTTTAGCTACAAAACTCATTGTAAATGGTGACACACATTCTAGATGACGTTGTAGATCTGCTGGGCAGCTTACTTCCTATGACCCTAAACTATCAAGAGAAATACTTAAAACACTCCGGAGTCTCAATTAGTGAGTCTGGAATTTCCTGTTTGTCTCAATTTGTTAGTCTGGATTTTCTCTGTTGTGAGTCTCAGGCAAAGGGATTAACAGAATTAACGATTTTATCAATTTGTAAAAATGGTGGCTACACTTCCATTACGCATGTCATTTCAACATTCCAAAGTCCGCGCAGTTTTCATGGTGTGCACTGACTCTCAGCATATCTTTTCATTCTATCAAGTGGAACGAAGTGTAATCAACATTTTACATTTCTAGATACAATTTAGAGCAAGGTCAAGGTTATTTTACTACATTTTGTTAAAAAAAGACAACTATACATGAAATATGTTTTCAGAATGTTTATTTTAGTTAGAAAACTTTGTTGGTGTTTTTTAAGTGAAAACATAAATGTAATGAATAACATGGAGTGTACCAGCAAACACACAGATTATAATGCACTAAACACAACCATGTACTACACACATCTACTTTCTAACTGGACAATGCACATTCAACGATTGGCATAAAATTACAAACAGAACTAACAGAACACCACTGAAAAATGTGAATCCTAATCTGATACTTTTTTTAAAAACATTTTAACGATAGGATAGCAATTGATAAATACATGCAGAAACATGAATTCCAATCATATATTAAAAAAAATGTAAAGCCAAGTATCATCACAGATCCACACGAGATTCATACAAAATAAACAGAACATTATTTCATATGGAATTTATCTACATACAAAAATACTATTCTAATGACAACTCAAGTCAAATATACAACTACCAAAACTATTTGTGAGACCAGGTGTTAAAGGAAATTAATAGTTGACCAACTCACACTGAGTCTTTCACAAGGAATTCAAACAGTTGTACAAACAAATATATAAGTTGAGTAAAAAATTCAAATAGAATTTATCTTAAGACCAAAGAATCAAAATATCTGCATTTTTACAATAACTGTTAGCAAATCATTTTCACTTGCATATATCAAGCAGTGATGTCCAAAGCCTGATTCACCTACCAACATATCTAAAGTAAGGCTCATGACTTCCAACATGCACTGCTGAAAGGATAGAAACAATTCTGTTGCAAGTAATGCTGATCCATGAAAAGCATTCTGTTTAGATGGAGCTACACTGGGCATTAAACTTGTTTTGTTTCTAATTGAACCAACACAAAATTATTGTCATGAATTCTCTTTGACACACTAAACAAAAAGAAAGAACAGAATTGTACAGACTGAGACCCTGGTTCTTCGACACACTGAACACAAAATTATGAATACATCTATATAATATAATAACTGCTAGTCGTGTACACAATTAAAAAAAAAAAAACAAATTGATAATTAAAAATGACCTACTTATAAATACTAGATATCAAGTATTGAAGTAAAAATGTATGCACACATATAAAGCAGCCAGCTCTGTTTTGGTCAGTGACTGCTCAATAAAATAAAGTAAACAAAAAAATGAACACAATAAATGAATACAATATGAGATTAACTAGAAGATAAAGCAACTCAGTTGATGTAACTTTCAATGTGATGATGGTGCTTGGTAAATGTACAAGTTAAACAGGGTCAAGTTTAATTAGAGATGAATTGTGTTCAAATCAAAATATACAGCAACACTTTTTTTAAAAACAAAATACATTCCACACTTTTACAGACAACTAGATACATTTACAACTAAATAATGTACTGTTGTTCTATCACATATTAAAGTTGACCCACATGACAAAGTCTGGAAATGCCTAACAAAAATCAGCAAATATTACAATGCATTAACACAGGTTGATAAAAAGGGGAAGTTAACTGATAGAAAAGGCCCTAGGTAAAAGCTAGTTACAATCAGGTCATGTCTAGAAAGTTAACTGACATAAAAGGCCCTAGGTAAAAGCTAGTTACAATCAGCTCATGTCTAGGAAGTTACTTGTGACCAAAATAATTGTAATAAAATTTTATTTGTATGAAGTATTGTTAAGTCACAAACTCCACCAACATTTCTAGCACAAATGTTAATATATACAAATAAATTGAGAGGTAAAGGGTTACTACAATATGTTGCACCATCATCACACAGAACAAACTTTAGCTACTTACAAATGTACATGTGTATCATAGCTTCTAGTTTGATTTGAAACTTTGCTTTGTACATACACAAAATGTTCAGATAAAAAAGGATGAAATTATTCACACACAAAAATTAACAATTAAAATAAATGCCATTAACAACTATTTGATTATGACTCTATATAATTAAAAATCTCTGAAAAAAAAATACCAAAAAGTCCTATGAATGAATTTAGAAAAAAAAACAACATTTCATACCACTAAAGCTTGCAAAAAAAAATATTAAAAAATTAAGCAAAAGCTTTTTTTTTAAAAAAATGAAGGCTGTATAAGAACAGTCCTGAGTTAGTACTAGGGACTGTTATTGAATAAGTAGATAAACATGTCTGACAACACCAAGCATAATGTGTTCAATACTGATTAGGTGACTCAATGTGACAATCAAGCAAGTAACATATTCAACAAGATGTGAACAATTTTTTTCCCACAAAATAGTGACTAGATAAGATGACTATAAGATCAGTAAGAACAGTACTAAAGAGTACACTAGTTTGAACTACAAATACAATCAGATGTTCAGTAGAAACAGTATGAAACATATTGGTAATAAACTATTTCTATGCAGGGCTTTTAAAACCATTTAGTACTGAATTAGTAACATGGTAGTCTTCAATTAATTTGTTCAAGCAATATCAAAATCAAATATAATCTTATTTATTGACATGTAAAAAAATCTGTTTGTGTGATGGACTTCAACAATGATTAAGCAGGACATGTACAACAGTGAACTGTCATTACATTTCACTCATTTTCACATTTAAAAAATGTAATATTTAACAATAAAAGGTAACTCAGAGTCAAATATATTTCATCCTTTCTATCTTTAGTGAACTGATGACACTCAAACATTTCTAAAATAATCAAGAAAAAAGTAAGTGTTCTTTATTGTATTGAACAAAGTGACAGTCAACCAATGTCAATACAAATGTGAGATTTCAAAACTAAAAATATGCAATACATAAAAATTTAACCATTACATTGTATCAACTACACCAACAAAGATAAAAATAAAACCAACAGCTTGAACTCTAATAACTACCTCAATATCTATATTAATACATCACTATCTCACAAGAGCTTCACCAAAATTGTTCAAATTTTTTAACATTGATTACTGCACCTTGCTCTTAGTCAATTTAAAATGAACTAATTTACCAATCAAAACTAGTTCAGAGGATTAAAATTATTCAATAAACCTACTTAGTTTGCTAAAACAACATTTACAAGTCAACTCCTGGGTTCATTCTGGGCCAAGGGACACCCTGATAGCAAGAGCTGGGACTAGTTTTTAAATAGCAATAACTTAAAGTAAATTTCATTATACAATGTCATTGTCAATAGATTCCTTTCAAACCTCTTCAATAAATCAAGATCTTAAACATATTTCATAATTAATGAACAACTGAACTATCTCTGCTACGCCACATTTTGTGATGTAAACACACAAAAATCTGTATGCATGATAATTATACTTTGTACTTTTTTCAAAAGCCTTTTAAGTATAGCTGGGACTATAAATAACATTTGAACATGGAGGCCTGTATAGTCAACATTCAAATAAAAACAAGGTTAAAGGTAAAGGAAAAACTGCCCAATAAAATGATATATACAGACCATGAGCAAGAACACAATGGAATGATGAGAACTTTCAGGCACTCAGAAATAGACACAAACAAGATAAAAAAAAAATAATTTAAAAATTAATCTCAGTCTAAGCATCAACCAAATATTTGAGTAAAAACTATTGAAGATTTAAATTACTATCAGGTCATAATGAGATCTTAAAAAATTTTAATGATTTTTTTTTTACTTCAAAAAGTGATAACATTTATTGAAAGATTTAATTGTTAAGGCAAGGCAGGCTGCCCGTATGACTATTCTTAGTGGACTAGAGCAGAGTAGAATAAAATATTTTTAAGTTAAAACAGACCAAATAATTCATAAACATTGTTTACAAGCATTAGCTACATGTAACTTCAGAAGAAAAATGTTTCAAACAGTCAAAGATCTAAATAAATGTCACAGGTTATGTGTGAATATAATTAATGTGCACAACAGAACTGATGGAAGAAAACAAAATTGATGCAGCATGTACATTATACACGTAAAGTCTTTTCCTACTGTAATTAACAAACATGAAAAAAAAAACTGTCTACAAGAGCATGTCCAAGTGCAGGGTGAGCAATATGTATATGCTGTGTTCATTTCATTCAAGGATGAACCTAAGTGCTGGGAGATGTATGATGAAAGCACCATTGGAAAACCAATATCCTATATAGTAGGTCACTTTCAGAGATGTGTATGTATATAATGTGATCTCATTGATAAATTGAAAGTAAAATGTACATTTGTTCATTAAAAAAGAAGAACAAAACCCAGGAACATACTATGTACATAACATACAAAAGTTGTACTAGGATGTAAACTAAGTACAAATATCAAGGATTGTAAATAATCTCAAAAAAAAGAAGTTTAGGAAAAGCACAAGTTCAGTCAAATGTATAGAAGTATAAACAAAAATTGTAGAATTAGTCTATTAGTTTATACATTAACTCTTAAAAACCGTAATTTTTTTCTCATTCTACCGGGTTTTTTTTTTCCCCCACAATTTTTATCACATAAGCCTTTTTATAAACGTCATACTGTTTTTTCTGTTTGTTAAAACATAGACATGTTAGATAAAATTTTGTTGGAAATTGAATGTACTACAAGATAATTTATCTTTCAATGTTATAGATAGTCACTGGAAAAAAAAATTAGGTAATTTCAGAGATGAAAAAAAATATTTTTTTAAATTTGATCTTTAAAAACGGACTTTCCCAAGTAAAAAAAGAATATTCCAACAGTCCTCAATCATTATTATTGTATGAAATATTAAACTCTATCCAATTATCTAAAAAACATAACTTTGTCAAACTTGATCAATATTTACACTTTTAGTGAGGTTTCTTTCTAGATCTACTAGGGCCTGGCTGGGGCAACGCCCCCTTTCGTTTACTACTTTTACTAGATCTAGGGATGAATAATTCACTATCAGACTCGCTTGAGTCTGAAGATCGCTTTCATTATAACTTTCTAGCTCTAGAATCTCTATCTAACTCTAAGTCTAAGTCACTCATGTCACTATCATTTGTATCTAAAAAGATATTTAGAGCCTGATCAGCAGTAAAACAGCAAGAAGGCCTGTCTGCCATGATGTCTGATGCAAAAAAACGAAAAATTCACTAGTCACTTACAAAAAAAAAATTTAGAACAATAAAAACAGCTTAGATCAACAAAGTATCAGAATGAAAAAACTTTCAAAATGTCCGCTCTAGCGTTTCCTTAAACCATTTAAGGGATTAAAAACGTGGATTAGAAAAGAAAAAGAAGTAAACAGGGAAATAGTGATCGGATGCTGGAAGCGTCATTAAGTTAGCACGGCCGGGAGACTGGTCGCTGTCAGCGTCATTGCGGTCTTGAAGAGTTAATGTATAGAAGTATAAACAAAAATTGTAGAATTAGTCTATTAACTTGTACATTAATGTATAAAAGTATAAACAAAAATTGTAGAATTAGTCTATTAGCTTGTACATTAATGTATAGAAGTATAAACAAACATTGTAGAATTAGTTTATACATTAATGTATATGGGGAGGGGAACCAGCTTATGGTGTCAACAGATGAAGCAATTGTTGAATTAATGCACATCAAATCTTGCATAAACAAATACAATTTACTTTTCCAGTAAGTTGATTTGGTGGCTAATTTCATTAGAATATACACATGAAGTCAACATATCCTAACATAACTAAAACAATCATAGTGGCTTACTTTACTCAGAAAAAAAAAATTGCATGACATTCAAATATTGAAGATCAAAGAACAAAGTTAAAATTGACAAATAAAAAGATCAAGCAATGCTCTTATTGTTCATGCCTTGTCACTGTATGTGAAGCTCATCATTAAGTTTATCATTAGATGTCAGAGGCTTCAGCTCAACATCATCCATTGTAATATCGCAGCTTGGTTCTGGAGCTTTCTCTGGATCTTCTTTACCGGAAGATGTATTATTGTAATCAATGTAACGCTTCCAAACACTGCAGATCAACTCAGACATAACAACATCATTGGTGTTGAGTGCCAGAATACGCAGCATAAAGACACCATCATTGCCCAAGTAATCACGTACAAATGTAAGAACAGTCCTTTTACCATCCTGTATACAGTGAGAAAATAATAATAATCTAAAATGTTTGACATGTGTTCACAACAGTTTTTGAAAGTAGACATTTATTTAGAGAATACAACTGAGCAAATACTATTTATCATTGTGAAGCTATTTATAGAGCAGGTAAGAAATCCAATGGAATTTTTCCTACAAATATCCTTTTTTCTAACCTACATTCTAAAACCACAATTTAAATTACCAATGATTAAAAGTTGTTTTTAAGCCTTCCCTGAAATGCAATGCTTAATAATAAGTAGGGATGCACCAGATAGTATTTTTTGATATCCAGCCAGAGCTGGATATGGCAGGATAGTAAAATGATATCCGCCAGAGCCCTACATGTCATGTCAATAGCTCACGTTACTGAACAATTTAGAAAACTTCTAAATAACATGTCTATATTCATATTAATGTTTAATTTTATTCACCTTATTGTTTTAAACTCAGTTTCTGTTTGATGAATAAAAACTAACAACATTTATTAATAGGCCAATCACAAACTAATCTGTATGACAGGGTGTGTGTGTAAGTGTACGAGGCCAATACTATCCAGCTAACTATCCTGCAGTAATATTCAGCCGGAGCCAAATATGGCCAAATAGTGAAAAATGGCTGGATATTGGGCTGGAGCTACTATCCGGTGCAACCCTAATAATAAGGTGATATCAAATGTTCAGCAAAGGAAAACAAAAAGTATCATGACATATATTGAAAAAGAACAACACATTTACAGACTGTATGCTTACTATAAAGAAAAAGTGTTAAGAACTGTACCTGTGGCAGAGTTCCGTCATCATTGAAAACAGACAAGTACTTTACAATGAACTTTACAGACTGTCCAGTTCTTAGGATCCTAGCCAACCAATCTGGGAAGAAACAATATTAGTATATACTGATTGTTATGGCGTGTGTTTCTCATGCAATCAACTAGGGAGATAATTTAGTTGTATAAACTCATAAGATTCTGATGTAACAATGAGGAATTCTGTCATAGTTTAGCTGTTACCCCTCAAAATGTGTGGGGCCACAATCGTGGCTTGATGTAAACAGAAATTCTAAGGCGTGAGGCCACGATCGTGGCTTCGTGTATATACGGTCGTTTCTTTCTTATTTTCTCGGTAATTAGTTGCAAAACCATTTACTTCCTTCACTTCCAACTTTGAATTTGCAAAGGACGCCAACTTAATTTCATTCTAGACTTTTTTAATCAATCAAAATGAGTAGTGACAGTGAAGTTGATTTTCCAAATCTGAATAAAGACAACCTAACGGATGAGGAATTTATGGCTTCTGATTTAGATCAAGATTTATCTGGTAAGTGCAAATTATACGGATTATAAATAGATCTAAATCTAGCCTTCATGTGTAGCCATCTTTTTTTTTTTTTTAAACAAATGTTTTTATCCATAGATTATGACCAAAAGTAACTAAAAGGGGCGTGGCACCTCAAAGTGTTTGTTTACATTATTAGATCAAGATCAATATTTGAAAATTAGTAAGCTTTAATTTAAAATATTAGTGATATTACTGATATTAGATCTAATAGATCTATACAGGTCTATCTGTAACATAATAATTTAAGTATAAGTAGTCTAGATCAGTGATGCCCAACCTTATTCGGTCTGCGGGCCATTTTAATTTTCGGCATTCGTGTCGCGGGCCATATTACCAAAAAGAAAAAAAAATACAATATGCTATTTTTAATAGTTTTATTTGTGAACCTACTTGCATAAATTAATGTGATGCATGAAGTTTATCCAAAACAATGTTCTGAATATCTGGCTGCATAGATGAAACACCAACTCGGAGCACTGAATCTAGATGTTCATCCGTGAGGCGATTACGTAACATGGTTTTCGCCCGTTTCATCATTGAAAAAGTTTGTTCACACAAATAAGTGCTTGAAAACATTGTGATCATCCTTAGCGCTTGTTTTCGAAGATTTGGAAACGCTTCTGCAGGTAACATTGAGTAGAAGTCAATGGTCTGCATCACTTGAAATATGTCAAGCAGGGATGTCTGGCTTTGTAAGTCAATCAGTTCCAGTTGCAGATCTGTCGGGGCACTTGATACATCGGCAGCAAACGGATTTTCAAAAAGACGGATTTCATTTTTTAAATTCTGAAAATCCACAAATCTTTCACTGAAATTATTCATCAAGAGCCTCAGAAGTTGGATCATTCTTTCTTTTGGGAGAGACATATTTAGCTGCTTATCATTTTGTAGAGTGGTACAGGTTGGAGAGTGGACAAGATGCACACTTTCCGCTTGTTGAATGAAGAGTTGCAATTTATTTGGAAAGCACATATGTCTGCATACACATGCGAAATCAATTGGTCTTTCCCTTGTAGTTTGGTGTTGAGTTCATTTAGATGTGATGTCGCATAAAATAGCCAAGTCCCACAACCATGAAGGGTCGTTCAGTTGTGGCACTTGTTTTGATTTTAAAAAAACAACGTTTTAACACCTTTCCTCGGCTTAACCAGCCCCTCACTTCACTGTGAAATAGAACGTCTTCATATTCGGACTCTATTTCTGTCAGAAAACCTTTGAAAGTTCTGTGATTCAACGCTTGTGATTTGATGAAATGTACAGTGTTTAGTACAATCATCATCACATGGTCCAGATTCAAAACCTTTCCACAGAGATTTGTTGGTGAATGATGCAGTGAAGCCGCAGGGGTTCAGTTCCATTTGACTCAACAAATTTTTTAATAACTCTTGCTGTCAGTCCGCTGTGACATCCAACCATATTTCTAGCGCCATCAGTAGTCACTCCA
Source organism: Biomphalaria glabrata (assembly GCF_947242115.1). Classification (NCBI taxonomy): domain Eukaryota; kingdom Metazoa; phylum Mollusca; class Gastropoda; family Planorbidae; genus Biomphalaria; species Biomphalaria glabrata. The sequence continues at coordinate 22,320,628 of NC_074722.1, read as the reverse complement.
ACTAATTTATTCCAAGGAAGAGTAAGGTCCTCTATGATGGTTGACACTTCTTTGAACAGGTCTTCTCCAGTTGTTGTCCCATGCATGCTCATCAGAGCTGCTAACTTCTCTGTTATATCAAAGTTGCTTATTGTACTGCGAATAAATACCAAGAGTTGCGCAGTATCAGTTATGTCAGTGAACTCTTCAGCAGGAATAGAAAACATTTCGAATTCCGCTGCTCTGTCTTTTAATTGTGAATGAAGATTTACCCCCATATCTTCCACTCGCCTTGTAATTGTCATGGGAGAAAGGCTGACAGCTTCTACTGCATTCTTCTTTTCAGGACACTTTTTTTCCATCACTGCTAGCAAGCACTTTTTTACACATTCGCCATCTGAAAAAGGCTTCATTGCTCTACTTAAGATGTGAGCAACTCTGTAGCTGGCCCTTATCGCCGACTCATTTTCTTGTCTCTTTTTGTTAAATATTCTTGTCAATCCCCCAATCTCTAGTCGTAACTTGACAATCTTGTCTTCGCGGCTCAAACCAAGAATGCCACCATATGTGTTTATGTGTTTGGCTTCATAATGCCTTTTAATGTTCTGTTCTTTAAAAACAGCCACACTTTCTTTACAAATCAAACATGTTGGCATACTACCATATTCCACATAAAAGTAAAGATCTGTCCACTTTTCTTGAAAGCTTCTACATTCAGAGTCCACTTTTCGTTTCTTAGGCTCTCCATTTCATTAAATCACAAACGTTAAACAATACGGTACCAATCGCTTTGACATCAAAAGAACACGACCCAAAACGATGCATCAATGATCTCTGTGTTGCACACACAAGGTGTCAAGGACACGGCTAGCTCAAGACAGTGGCTGAATTTTTCAAGAATTTAAAATAGCTGTCTAGTTTTATCGCCATTGAAAAAAAAACAACACTTGTGTTCTTACAATACAAAAAAATATTTACTATGAATATTAGAATACCAAACATAAAGATGAAATCCATCAAAGAGTGAGTGAGAATCCTAACTTAAAGATAATTCTTTTTCAAAAATCTAATTTTTTAATTAAAAAAAAAAGTTTTTAATTTTTTTTTGTTAACATTTTTTTAATTTTTAATTGTTTTTTTACATTTTGTTCCCATGCGTTGGCGGGCCGGATAGAAGCACGTCGCGGGCCGGATCTGGCCCGCGGGCCGTAGTTTGGGCATCGCTGGTCTAGTTCTATTTCTTATGACAATTTTTTTTCTTTCTATTCAGAATCAGATGAGGCAGAATCTTTTACATCTTCTGCTGAAGAATGGAGACCTGTTGATGATAATGATTGTGGTCCCAGGCTAGTTTTATTTACAGCCCACCCAGGCCCAAAACATGCACCAGCTCCAGATGCAAAGCCTGTGGACTATGTCAACCTTTTTTTAACGGATGACATCATAAATTTGGTTGTCAATAAAACTAATAAATACGCCAGGCAATTCATTGAAGATAACCACTGAAAACCTGGAAACCACACCAAGATCTCGTGTCCACAAATGGACACCTATCACAAAGTAAGAGTTTAAGGCATTTTAAGGTGTGACAATGAACATGTGATTAAATAAAAAGCCCAACTATAACACATATTGGGGGGGGGACTCTTGCAACCTGAGCCAAGAAACACCTTGTTTCCCTGTTCACATGAACCGAGATTGCTATCAGATCTTTTCTAAAATGTCTACATTTTGCAGATAACACGCTGTTACCAGATAGAAATGATCTTGGTTTTCAAGGTTCAAGAACTTATAAAGCAGTTAAATGCTAAATTCAAATACTTTTACCACCCCACTCAAAACATCAGCATTGACGAAAGCATGATTGGGTTTAAAGGGAAAACCCCTCATATCCGCCAGTTTATGCCTAACAAGAGACATGGTCGATTCGGCATTAAGTTGTGGTGTTTATCAGACAGTGCTAATGGCTATCTTTGCCAGTCTGAAATATATAAGGGCAGTCAATGGCAGGTCTTACACACATGAGCTTATTCTTAGGCTTATGACTGCAGCAGGTCTGTTAAACAGAGGACACCATTTAGGGATAGACAATTTTTTTACCTCCATAGAATTATTGGAAGAACTTTTCACTGAAAACACTACAAGTACAGGAACTGTTAGGTCTAACAGAAAAGGGCTACCAGATGTTTGTGTTAAAACTAAATTGAAACACAAGGAGCTCATCGCAGCCAGAAAAGATAATCTGCTTTGCTTGGCTTACCAGGATAATAGCAGAAAGACAATCTTGCTAGTAAAGTTAGTCTCATTGATATAGTTAACAGCAGGAAACAACCTGTAACAAGACCTGCTGTGATTCATTATTATAACCAGGCCATACGTGGTGTTGACTTGGGCGACGAAAAGCTTTACATGTATATGGCTGAGCACCGAAGCTTGAAATGGACTAATAAAGTTGTTTTTTTCTTTATTTGGAAGAGCTATTCTAAACAGCTACATAATGTACCATAGCAACACATCCGACAGACCAAAGCTCACAAGGTACAATTTCATCGTATCTGCACAAGAGAGCATGACATCAAACTTTGTAACCCAAAAAGTGATATGTCGAAAACGCACTAGAGATGGATGATGCAAGAATGGGTCCAACACCATTAACCCAGACAGTAGCAGGTCATCCACTTGATGGACATGATCTTATCAAACTGCCAGTGGGGAAAAAACGACACTGGTCATCCAACTCGAGTCAGAACTGGGTGGGAGTGCACAGGATGCAAAGTTGGACTATGTCCTGAGTGTTTTGCTAAATATCACAGAGAGTTGTAAATTATCATTCTTTCTACTTTTACAACTCTTATATATATGTGTGTATATATTTTTTTCTTAAAATTTTCTAAATGTGGTGTTTTTTTTTCTAATTTTTTAGGCTACAATGCATAGTTTAGCTTCTAAAAGAAAAATAGTGGGTATCCAATGTTTGAAAACACAAGAATTTTAAACCCACTTTTCAATGCACTCTCTGTAAAATAGCTGAGCACTTGAAGGGTTAAATAGGAGAGTGAAAGCTGAAATGGGGACAAAAAGTGAAAAAAAAAAGTGTATTTTTTTTTAGTGAGCTGTTACTTGTTTAAATTGTTTTCTACATACATCTACATAATAGTTGAATCTGTGTAGATTTGTTAATAAAAGTTATATTTAATTTTGTTTAGAAAATAGTTGTTTCAAGTTTTATTCAAGTTGGGCATTGAAAAATAACTACAATTTAAAATGGTTTAGTTGTATTAGCTGTCTTGAGCTACTCACCAACACGCAACATACTTGAACATTTTGAAACATTTACCGTATAAATCAAAAACTTTTTCATTACTGACAATACCTCAAAATAAATAGTTGACTTTCTTGGTTTAAAGAAAAAGGCACTTACTAAACAAACTGTAGATGGTAATACACAATAGAACCATCAGCCAGAACCACTCAACAATAAGCAGTTTTTCTAACAACATATTGATTGTCAGAAGACATTGAATCCAATGGCCACTACCACGAACTTGGAAATGGCACAGCGCCACTCTAGGGAAGTGTGTTCTATCTTGAGTTGAACGAGTTTTATGATAGATCTGTTGATAAAAAATATCATGATTGCTAATTCACTTTGACTTAAGATCAACATCTGAGGTTTTCATATCATTCAGAATCTTTGTTTTAGCTCATTACTTAGCAGGCTTACATTTTTGTTTCTAAATTATAGGTAAGTGAACTTGCTTTCTTGCAGAAAATATTTCAACGTAAAATCACAATTTACTGACTACATTCTCAATCCATGGGCCATTGTCAAAAAATTAAAAGCTTACATTTTTTAACAACAACAAAAAGTTTATTTTAGTATGCATCTGTGTGCACATTTAGTATTTTGAGTTAATATAGAAAGATTTATAATTCTAAAAGAAAAATATTCGCAGAATGAAATATACAATCTATATAAACCACCTTCACATTTTGCGCATGATTGAAAATTGATAAACATTTTTTTTAAACATCTTTGATATTTCAAATTCTGGTGACTGTTTTATTGAAAGCTCATCACTCAATGTTTGATGATTCATTCATGAGCATTGCAACTATACAAAGAAAAGGAAAAGCCTACCTCCAAAGCTTTAGCTCCATAATGCCAGTAGTTAAAATCCAGGAATGCAGTCAGCATAATGAACTGTAGAACTACATTGAGAAGAAAAGCAGCCTTGATGACCAAGTACATAGTAGATAGGTAGTTTCTTGTGTTGGCCCCCAGACATATCATCCAGTAACGGAGAATCTGAAGAGAAAAATGATCTAAGAGTAAGTTAACGGAGAATCTGAAACTTTGAATGACATAAGGGAAAAGAAAGTACTTTATGAATTGAGATGTTGAGGAAGTTCATTTTAGTAAGGGGATATATACAAGGGGAAGATGATAAGCAGCATCAGTCGGTCAGTCAAAACATCAGTATCAAACCAAAGATTTTTTTCTCCCTTGATAAAGAACAACATAAAATAACTTAAGCCTACTTTGTGTTCATTGTTTGTCTTTCTTTTTGTTTTGTGACAGTTCCAAGTATTGAAGCTACTATGTGTGTCAATGTGTGTGTGCTACTATGTGTGTCAATGTGTGTGTGCTACTATATGTGTCAATGTGTGTGTGCTACTATGTGTGTCAATGTGTGTGTGCTACTATGTGTGTGTGCTACTATGTGTGTCAATGTGTGTGTGTGCTACTATGTGTGTCAATGTGTGTGTGTCACTATGTGTGTCAATGTGTGTGTGCTACTATGTGTGTCAATGTGTGTGTGCTACTATGTGTGTCGATGTGTGTGTGCTACTATGTGTGTCATTGTGTGTGTGCACTACTATGTGTGTCAATATGTGTGTGCTACTATGTGTGTCAATGTGTGTGTGCTACTATGTGTGTCAATGTGTGTGTGCTACTATGTGTGTCAATGTGTGTGTGCTACTATGTGTGTCAATGTGTGTGTGCTACTATGTGTGTCAATGTGTGTGCGCTACTATGTGTGTCAATGTGTGTGCACTACTATGTGTGTCAATGTGTGTGTGCTACTATGTGTGTCAATGTGTGTGTGCTACTATGTGTGTGTGCTACTATGTGTGTGTGCTACTAAGTGTGTCAATGTGTGTGTGCTACTATGTGTGTCAATGTGTGTGTGCTACTATGCTTGTTTTAGCTATCATGAATATGAAGTGAACAATTAAATAATACTATCCTACAAAAATCAAGCATAAATTGTAGCCTCTAAATGTGTTCTAAAAATTTTACCTTTATTGGGGATTTTCATGATACATTTTCAATTCTAAACAATATCAAAGACACTCTATTAAATGACTAGTTTGTGCTACAAGATTAGAAATTGATGTCTCTAAAAAGTGCAGAAAAAAATATCATGAACTTTTAAAAATCTATATAGGTTATCAACAAATCCTACATTCTGTACACCAGATAGCTAACTATTACTAGTTGTTTGTCATGAACTATTACTAGTTGTTTGTCATGAACTATTACTAGTTGTTTGTCATGAACTATTACTAGTTGTCATGAACTATTACTAGTTGTTTGTCATGAACTATTACTTGTTGTTTGTCATGAACTACTACTTGTTGTTTGTCATGAACTATTACTAGTTGTTTGTCATGAACTATTACTTGTTGTTTGTCATGAACTATTACTTGTTGTTTGTCATGAACTATCACTAGTTGTTTGTCATGAACTATTACTAGTTGTTTGTCGTGAACTATCACTAGTTGTTTGTCGTGAACTATCACTAGTTGTTTGTCATGAATATCACTAGTTGTTTGTCATGAGCTATTACTAGTTGTTTGTCATGAACTATTACTTGTTGTTTGTCATGAACTATTACTTGTTGTTTGTCATGGACTATTACTTGTTGTTTTTCATGAACTATTACTAGTTGTTTTTCATGAACTATTACTAGTTGTTTGTCATGAACTATTACTTGTTGTTTGTCATGGACTATTACTAGTTGTTTGTCATGAACGTATGAAAATCTCAGCAGTTAAATGTCATTAAATGACCCCAGAACTACATCTAATTATTTATCACATGTGACCATTTTTTATTGTACTTTCTGTTGACTTTCCTCTACTACTTCAGAATGTGGTACTCAATAAATTCCTATCAAAATCTATTTCACTTAACTTTGAGTTAGGGGCTGATAATTCATAACAATATGCTCAATCATCTCATTACAAGCTAGTGTCTTAGTTTTCATTTTTTTTGTTTTAAAGGTTTGTTTTTTCTTTTGTGTTTTTTTTTTCACTCAAGTAGCTACTACTAATTTTGTTATGTAAGATTAAGATAATGAACTGCATGGAACTGAAACTTCTCTATTCCAATGATTTTCTTTGTTTCTTTTTTTTCCACTTATTGAATCTATCTGGTCAGCAAGTATTCCCTGACCCAACCAGTCATGTCACTTTATTTTGGGCTGTTTTTGTTTTCTACATCTTTGAAATTTTTTTTTTTTTTGTTCTTGTCAGTAGGTCACTTTTTTGTTTGAGTAATAAAAGCATGTTTCTATTGGGGTCAGATTAAATGTATCTGACAGGAGAAATCTTGTTTTTCTTCCATTTCACAGGCAGTCTAGGCGATCGAGTTATGTTTCATTCTTGGAATATTTATTTCTACTCAAAAAGATTCTCTATTGTATAAGAGATGTCTTACCTTCTTACTTTGTTGTGTAACTCTGTTTTTCATGAACCAAAATGGTTTGCGATTTATTTTTAGCCAAGTCTCTAAGTACTCTGCCACACTGGAAAATGTTGTCGCTTTTTTTTCTTTTGAATCAAACGAGCTGTCAGCAATCATGGTCACCATTTTTTCTATTTGGGTTCCAGAATACTCATTACAAATGTTCCACACCAAGTTGGGAAGTTTAAACAGTAAGGCCTTAATTTGAAAAAAAAAAAAAAATTTTAATTGAGAAACAACTAATGTAATACTAAATCTGTACTTGTCATAAACATGTTTGTATCACTACAGTGTCAATGCAACTAAGGGAGATTATACATCTGAAAGGTTAGTTTACTTGAAATCCAATCAGATTGAAATATATACTAACATAGGAGTTATCTATGTACTTAACGAACAGTACAGTCAACATTTCTTTTTATTTATCATTGACAACAAAGTTACTTTTAGATGTTCTTTAATGTTTTTGCAGCAAAATGTTTGTAAATAATATTATAAACATATTTTGTACAAAAAGATGCCATAAATTTTTTTTTGGGCTTAATGCTTATATTTACAGATTTAGAATTGTATAGCTTACTAAAGCAAGAGATCTGGCAAGTCTCTTTTAAAAACTCTGGCTTTGTATCTAGTTTAAAGAAAAAGTGTCTGTCTATATTTCACCAAAAAACATTCTTTAGCAGAAGTCTTGCATTGATTTAAATATTTACAAATACACTTTTAATAATATCTTTTTCACTAAGAATCTGATATAAATTGCTTACAGAAAGAACTAGTTAAAACATCAGCTACTCTGCATTACAGAGCATTTTATAGCACCCACCATTTACTAAATACGTAAGAGCAAAACAATATCAAGGAAAACCAAGAAAATGATATATAAAAAGCATAATTAATAAGACCAGCAGCAATGTATGCATTTGAGACCTGGACACTGACAGACAACCGAAAATCTACTTAATACTTAGGAATGAAAAATTCTTAGGAAAATCTTTGGTGCTATACAAGATGAAATGGGGTGGAGAACACGCACTAACCATGTGATAAATTAATTAAATGAAGACCCACCAATAATGACAGAAATAAAAAGAACAGACTATGTTGGTAGGTCACCTTGAAAGAATGCCAGTAAACAGAGGAGCAAAAATTTTATACAGGCAAAAAGACAGGTTACCCAAAACCAGACCCGGGTTGCAATGGATTGATGATGTAGAGGCAGACAGCTTGGGGTTCAGGTGTGGAGACGAAAGGCTCGGGAGAGATCTAAATGGAGAGATTCAGAGATGTGTTGAAAGCAGGCCAGAGCCCTCCATGGGCTGTAGCGCCACTGGGACAGATGGATGGACTCTGCATTACAAATCAGCCCTTGAATAATTTCTTTAGACACTGATTTTTTATATTGTCTTATGAACATAGTTCAAAACAAACAAGATTCACTAATTGTACTAAATAGTATTTAAAATGAACACTAAAATATACATTATCTGGATCTCAATATATAATTATGAACATGAACATTTCAATGTTGTCCTACCTGCACTAAGAAAATAACAGTTATCCATCTGTAAAAATTGATCTGGCCCACAGTTTCACTATTGTGAAGAAGAGTTGTATTTTGAGGGCCTCCATCACTGTCCAACTCATAAGGAACCTAGAATAAAGAATGGAGACATAATTGGATTGGGGAATAGAAAAAATATAATTCACTTCTTTTGGGGAGGGGGGAAGTAAAAACAAAAACAAGAGGGTGGGGTGGAAAGAGTTGTACAGTTTCATACAAGAGCAGAGTAAAGATATTTTAGCTTTAAAGGCTACAAGAATTCCCAACAAAAATGTGTGTATTGGTGAGATGGAGGACATTGTAACACAGGCCATTCTATTGGATAGTAAATTTAAACAAATACATTCAGGTAAAAATAAACTATATTAACAAACTTTTTCAACATAGCAAAGCACTGGTATCAGCTAGCATATATAAGGGACAAAGCAACTGTAAAAAGTTTAACAAGCTTATTTTTCTAATTAAAAAATTTAATCCAGTTACTATTTTTATTATATATTAAAATATTGTTCAGCAACCTGAAATGCTGACAAAACAATATTATATTATTTTTATGTTTGAAAATATTTTAAATATTAAAAGGCAAAAAAAAAATATTTTTTCTTCTATATGTGAGTTGGGGGAACAAAGACGTTTGACCTGGAGGTTGTATATTCTCCCTTATTCGACTGTAAGCTTGAAAGACATATAAATGCATATATTTTATACAAAATTTGGAATTTCACAGGGGTATATATATATAAAGGTAAAATTTTTTATTTTAATTTTTATATATATAAATATTCAAAGTAATTTTTGTAATAAAGAAAACATTTATACAAATTTTGAAAGGATATTGAATTAAAAAAAAAATGTTTTACATGGAGAACTTGTACTGGCAATGCTTTAAAAAAAAAAAAAAAAAAAAAGCTTTATTGTTTCACTCATCTTAAAACAGTGGCTTATAAGAGGAGCAGGTTGCTAATTACACCTTAATGAAATTCTAACATACACAAACTATTTTAGGAATTGAATATCATTATCTTAAATTGATGAATAATTAATTATGAACAATTTGTTCAGTATAAAGGATTTTCTTTAAAAAAAAATGAATTGAAAGCCCAATGAAAAACTGACCCCAATTTTTTTTTCCCTTTTTATACTTTTCATTCTAAGAATAGATCTAGAAACATCCAGTTTCTCCTTAATACAAGTATTATGCTTATTTTTAGTAACTTGAAACTTTTATAAACTACTTTCAAACCTGCCTACCAAAAAAAAGTCCAAATGCGTAACGCTGATGGTCAAAATGCGTATTTTGGCACCAGAATGCGTTACGCGATCCACTATTTTGTCATATATACATCCCATAAATGTGGGAAGCGTAGTCGAGAGGCCAGGTGCACTTGAACTTGGCTTGGCTACCTAGAAGGGGGCTCGAGGTTCGACACCCGACTCAGGCATAGTTGTGTTTACTGAGCGCCTAAAGGCAGCACGGAAAACCAACTCCTAGATACCCCCTCCCCCCCCACCACTGGTCCACTAATGAGATTGGACCAAAGCGCTCTGAGCATGCTATAAGCATGAAAGTAGCGCTATATAAAAGCTATAAATATATATAATATTAGATCTAGATGTCATGATTAGATCTACAATCTAAATCTATATCAATACGACAATAGAGATGATATCTAGACTAGATCTGGATCTATGTCTATATAATGATGGCTGTCTGGTCGGGATGGCTGCCTGGTCGTGCGGTTTGCGCTGGACTGTCGTTCAGATTTATCGATGGTCCAAGGTTCAAACCCTGCCCGCTCCCATCCCCCGTCGTCCTGCGGGAGGTTTGGACTAGGAAGTAATTATCTTCAACTCTGAAGGAACATCCGAAAAATGTAAAACATTTTACAAACAAACATTTTTAATGAATATAATCTACTCTAGATCTAAGCTCAAGAGTGTTACTGATGCTGTGGATCCACTACAAACTTTCGTAGGCCTACCTTCATCCTTGATCTATTCTAAGACTAAGAATCTAGTCTAAAAACTCTAGATCTAGACTAGATGGTAGTAGATGTTATCGATCTAGATCTAGTCAATCTAAATCATACTACAACTAAATTGGATCTAAATTGTAGAGTACCCGGTAATGTAGAAAATCATGACATAACGTAACTGTCTAGCTAGACACTAGCTAGATCTATTCCTGTATAATAAGTTATCTAGATTCTAGCTCTAGATCTAGACGATATCTACAATGTCACTCAATATGTTTTGAATCAATAGCACTTCGATATTTTTTTCTATACAAATGAACTTACAAAAAAAAAGTCATGGTGTATCAACTAACTGACGGTACCAACTCCCTCACTCTCGCGTTCTTCATTTCTAGACTTTAAGAACCAATCAACGTATAGATCTGGACACAATGTGTTCCCCCACCTTTTCTGTTCCCCCCCAACAGGATGGCTTAGCATGACCACCATGACCGCTCGTAAGCTAGTCAAGAGAGGGAAGAAAAAAAAAGGATACGAAATGCGTAACGCGACGGGTTAAATGCGTATTTGTGTACTGTCATTTTTGGGAGATTTTGCATAGGTAGGCAGGTCTGTACTTTTGCTCTGCAAGATTTCAGTGTGTTTAAGAAAAATAATCTACAAAACAACTTCCATTTTTACTAGTAACTATTTATTACCTAACAACCATTAAGGAATTTTAAACAAAATGTTTTACAAATAGTAAACAAATGTTATAACAAAATATTGAAAGCTGACAAATTAAAAAAAAGAAAGAAAAGTGCAAAAAAAATATTTGTTTGGAGTGCTGAATGAAACAATGAAAATGCTGACATGATGACAAATGGCTACTTAGAGGTGCTGTGTTAAAGAATACCTGAATGATGATCAGACCTTCTGTCAAGTGTAGAAAAACGGAACAACCCAAATTTTATCTCTCAGAATGTTGACTATAAGTGACTACTAGTCAATATCACTCAAAGTGTTATTAGACTGTTAATTCAAGATATATAATGAAAATTACTGCCTTTAGTAAAAACAAATATATGTTTGGAAGTAATAGTATTTTAATATATGGCTTTTTTTTTTTAAGTGTTAAGTATATCTATAACTAGCAAGCACAGAATATTCATTGGATTATAAACAAAAATTATTCATTTCATTTTCCACTCCTTTAAAACAAGTGAATTTTAAAATAAAGTGTCATTTACATTACATTTTTAAAATTTGAAGAAAAAATGACTAGCTAGGCAGGGAAGGAATGTTATTTAAAAAATAAGGAAAATTAAAGGAAAAATGGTTGATTAAGCCATTAAAATCTTTCACAGGAAAAAGTCTGACTACCTGTGAGAGATTATCAGGGTTGGGATATCTGTATAGCTTGTTCATCCAACAATAGTAGTTGGCATGATCTTGAAAATGCTTCATGGTATAATTTAACCAACAGTTCAATGGCCCCTCTGTGTATTCCTTCAAGCCTATAACTATCCCAAAAGCTGCAAGCATGAAGACTGTGAAAACATGGTGCAGTTGATCTACAGTGTCATCATCCCGAATGGTAGCCTTGATGTTCAGGCTTTTTAACATCCCTATAACTTTCTCCATGGTACTTTTAAATTGTTTCTTCCTATATAAACAAAGAAAAGAAAATGGGGAACATTTAACACAGACATAAAAAAATGAAATGAGATGATAACCATGTTGTGATACCTTGCTAAGGTTATGTTTATCTGGGTAGCGGTAAAGTCGATGGGTCCAGCAGTATGAGTTGACATGATCTTGGAAGTGTTTAAAGTTGGCAAGGGTTACCCAGCAGTCTAGAGGAGTGCCAGCATATTCTTTCAACCCAATCATGAGAGCAAAGGAGGCAAATAAATAGACAGTTACAAAATGGTGCAATTGGTCCACTGTATCATCCACTCTGATCTTGTCTCTTATTTGAAGATTAGGTAACTTGCTTAAAAAACTCTCCATTCCCTTACTGCAATATAAAAGAGACATCTAAATATTATAATTTTAAAATGTTAATGTTTATAAAAAAATGATGTTAGGTGTGCGAAAACAAAACTTAAAAAAATGATTTAGTAATGTAGTTTAGGGATATATATATAATATATATTACATAATTAGTTAGAACATTAGTATATATATTTCTTTTTGATTCCATGTTTAAACTATCAATACAAAATGTTAACTCCTATTTATATAGTTTTATTTCTACATCATATGATTAAGTAAAATTGAATTGCAAGAACAACAATCAAATAGCAAGCACAAAGTTATTTGACAAGCAGACACAGAAAAATAGAGAGAAAAAGGCTTGGACAGGAAAGAAAAAATATGATCCTATGCCTTCAGAATATTGACCAACTAGCTAAAACTATATGGCAATAAGCCAACCTGCTACAAGCATTATTAGCATTCTTCACTTTTAGCTGTCTGCATCGGCCAAGGCTAAAAATGCATAAAATTTCTCATGTAAGATTTTTAACTTTTTAAGCACTTTTTATACAGAAAGAAGACAAAAAGAATCTAGCTTCCAATTCAGACTAATTTAAACTGTCCCAAACATTTCCAGAAAATTGTGTATTAATTGCTCAATTTGAAAAATCTTGTCTTTTTTAAAACCATGTGCACAATAACACCACACATCATTGTAGAAGGTTGTAACAAAAGTGATGTGAAACAAATCTGCTTCAATCAGTTATTGAAATGTTCACAAAGTCCAAACAGTTCACTAACAATCTGCATAAATAGAGATTGAACACTTCAAACATACTTAATTATAGATACAGACATTATTTCAAACTATGGGAGACAAAAGATGAAAGAAAATATATAACTAGAATGATGCAATTTATTGAACTATTAGGTTAGTATTCTAAGTTTCTATTGCTATTTTAAATACGACCAGATGCAACACTATGCACACAGCATTAAATATTGCACTTTTGAAATACACATACTGATGAAAAGACAAAGTTAAATGTATTGGACTTATACAAATGAAATGTAAGCTTCATATTCTACATCACTAAACGGTTGGCTCCACTTTTATATCCAATCCAATAATTTCAATCAATTACCAGGGATAGCTCAGCTGAAACTCTTTGCATTTAATGCCATGGGTATTACAAGGCTGTTATAAAAGGTGGTAAAGAAGGGAACAAGCTTAATCTACAAACAAAACTTCATGCTAACATTCTATCTAACTGTTATACCTGGTCATTTCAAATGAAATGTGAAAAAAAAACTGCTTTGTAATTTGTTCTACTTCCAATCTGTATACAAAACCAAAAGTAAAACTAAACATTACAAATAAATTCAAATTGCTATATATATATATATGTTAAACCATATTACCATATATGTTAAACTCTAGTATTCCTTCATAAGTAAGCAAGTGATAGATTTAAAAGACATGGCAAACTTGCATGTTGTCACACCAAAATTTTGAAACATTTTAAAACTAGTACACAATGACAGATGAGATTTACTGACATGCCAGACTTTCTTTCTATTAAACCTAAAGCTAGATATGGCTTGAATTGACTTTTTTCCTTTGGTGTAAGTATGCATATTTTAAACTAATAAAGATCTAAAAATAAATTAAAATCTACATTTAAATTATCCAGCAGCTTAATTGTTTATATAATGCTCATTTCTAAAGGTTTTTGCAGTAATCAAAGAGTTTGTATTCTATCAGAAGCCAAATAGCACTTTCAAACTGTGTGGAAATGAAGTTTACTACAGTTGTAAATACTCAAAGAAAGTATTACAACTTGTTCAGAAAATAAACAGCTATTTCAGCTTTAGTGAAAGTAGGTCAGAGTTCAGTTTCAAGGGTTATATACATATATATACAATAAAGATATTCACAACCAGATTCAGGTCAGTGTTACATCAATGCAGTTTAGACATGTAATAAAGACAGCAGCAGGCAGTGACCATTAATGTCACAAACAACTAGACTTAATTAGCTAAGAGGGTTGTGCTAACAACAGGGTGTGCTCTACTTGTTACCTATAATATTACAACATACAGAAAACAACTGAGCATGATGATTAGGAGAATGAACATTTTATAACCAAATAACTCCTGCAAAGCTAGATTTTGAGTTATCAGCTCTAAGATCTACTTATCATGATTTATACAAATAGGAAAATATAAACTATGTTATCACTGTTACTGTCAAACTAGTTTATTACTTAATAACCTCATTATCAGTATTAATCTATTATTTTATTGCTTCAGTATATAGAGTAACACCCATCCATGACATCAGCACCTACATTGTAAAGTGACATGTATGTGTATTCTATTTTTAAATTAACCAAACAGTTATAAGTAATGTGCTGTTCTATTTCTTTAGAACTAGCTTTAACATGCTCCCCATTGCTAAGCATTTTAATCCTTCATAAGTTTGTATTGTTTTCATACTTTCAAGACTAAATCAAACTTAAAACTTCAGAATGCTACCCCCCCCACACACACACACACCTTCAAATCCAAGAGGGAAGCTTGTTGTTCAATACATTAGCAAAGTTATGTAGTTTAAAATGTGTTGGTTACTAACACAGAACAAGATTTTCAAATACAGATGTTATGCCATAAAAATTTATTTTTTAAGCAATATTGCAAATCTGAATTCTAAAACATTAAATTTACAGCCATTGAGAGAAATGTGAATGTTTGATGATATTGATATCAAAAGCTGCAGTTTAAAATTCA
Organism: Biomphalaria glabrata; assembly: GCF_947242115.1. Lineage (NCBI taxonomy): Eukaryota > Metazoa > Mollusca > Gastropoda > Planorbidae > Biomphalaria > Biomphalaria glabrata. Next base: position 22,305,609 of record NC_074722.1, on the reverse strand, counting down.
TCACAAACAAGAAAAACATTAAGAATACATTTCTAAAAAAAAAAAAACAATACTTATAGAACTTAAAGAGCAATTTTGTTTCTCTTAATAACTAATAAGATTAAAAAAACAATGGAACATATCTTACCCCGCCCCATTCCCTCATTATCCCTAAGAAAGAATCCTGGTTAAATGGATGTATAGATCTACTACACTTTGTAATATTCCAATGATAGGCCTTAAGGTCTAAACTAGTAGGATGATGAGCAGAATTATTTTATTTAACCCTTCAAGGAATTCGGAAACTCCCAAAGACTGATTTTCAAGTGGAAAGACTTTAGTTAATTCCTGCTATCCAGCAAGATGTGTAATAAATAGAACTAAATGTGTAAAACTAAAAAAAAATGTAAAAGCCCTATATTGTTTAAACCTTTTTGAAAGCACAATGACATCATGGAAAAAAGTGATGACTAAATATAATGGCCAAGTGATAAGCGCTTTTTAAAATACATCTTTTAGCTTGCCAAAACTTCATGGGTGGAGATGGATCTCAAAAATGGCACTAACGATTTTCTTAAAAGGACTGGGGCATTAAAAAATTATTTTTTTGGTGTGTATCATTCACTACATATTAAGAGTGAATTAATTGCTCTTACAAAAAGTTATCAGCTTCTTAGGGAGGAAATGATTAATTTTTTATTTTTTTTTGTAACTGTTTTTTTGTCATTTTAGAAAAAAATGTAAAAATAATATTCATTAATAAAAGAGCAATATAAAATTAGTACAAGTAAGGATGGGGGAGGGGGGGGGGCAATTTTTTTCAAAACCCTAACGCCAAGTAAACCCTAACCCTATGCATAATCGTGCGTACAGCATTTATATATATATATATATATATATATATATATATATATATATATATATATATATATATATATAGTCATGTTGAGGCCTTTCTCTTGACAGCTTGGGGGTCTGGTGGAGCGCTGTAAGCCTCCGCAGTGGGGTTTGGGGCGATGTCCCGACGAATCTGCCAAAATACCAGAAGGGGAGCGACATATTATAAAATTTATATATTAAATTAACTAATTTTGTTCATAAACTATGATTTCTCAATAAAAGTAGGACCGCCCCACTCACTCAAAGGGTTTAGGTGAAAAGGACAGTAGAGGTATTCGCCCCCCCCCCCCCCCCCCCGGAAATTGGCCAACAGGAGAACGACCTAATATAAAGATCGGTTACAATACCAATTACAAGTTTTAATAATATTGATATTTAATTGATTCTGTTAGCAAGTTGTGTTTACTACAAATAAATTGGACTGCCCCCCCCCCCACTCGAAAGTTTAGAAAAGGGGGGGGAGCAGAGCAGAATTGGCCAACATACCAGAAAAAGGGAGGGGGGGGGGGGCGAAATAATGCAAAAATAGGTTGAAATATAAATAATTAGTATATATATATTATTAACATAAGTAATAAATTCGTATACAAATTGTGCTAATTCTACGTTGGTTGGCCGAGGGGGGTCATTCCCCCCCCCCCGATCCACCAGTGTATGGATATTTAATTATTTCTTTTGGAAGTGTAAATGAGTTGCTCAATCATTGAGGCTTGTACTCATTTATATAGAAACATGATTTATTTTATGTAAAAAAAACAGCCAAGACATGAAATACTACAAATGATAACAATTTAAAAAAAAAAAGTCAAGACATTGACATTACAAAGGCTGGATTCTAGATCTACTCTGAGTTTGGGGATTACAAGACATCCTTTCCTTCATGTTTTCATTCAGCAAGAAAAAAGAATAAGTAAAAAAAAAATGAATTCATTTAATGAATCAAATATTTAGTTAAGATCATGATAAAAATTCTATTTTATTAACTCATTCTGTATCTTTCGCAATAGAATTTCCAAACACTTCTACTCATCCAATCATCATCATTTTTTTTTACACAGGTTGCACTTAGAAATAGATTATTATAGACTACTTTAGACTTAAGACAATGGCCTTTAAAATTCTTAATGAGGATTTTTTTTAAAGTTAATTAAGTTTTTTTTTTCTTATAATGAAAATATCACTTTTTTGTTTTCACCAATACCAATACAGAAGTTAGGATAGAGAACAAACAAGTATTTTCTTTTTTTTTCATATTAGATGTATATTATATTATATATATTATGCCTGGCCATAATTCTACCAAGTTTTATTGCTGTTTATGATGTTTATCTTTAGTTATATTATATATAATATACTATTCTATATAAATAGAAGGTAAGACTTAGATTCTTAGACTTTAGAAGTGGCTTTACTTTTAGTTTATAAGTAGATGATGGCAGTAGATCTAGAATAATCTAGATCTAAGTATTAGCTATATAGATCTAAAACTAATTTTATTAACTACTAAACTAGCCTCTAGAATATATTTTATTATTTCTAGATCTATAATCTTTAGCATTGATTATAGAATAGACTATACACTAGATTCTAGATTATCATTATAATTTAATATAATTGTGGAGATATGTATTTGTAATTTAATTATAAATAAAATTATAATTTAAAAAAAATAATATTAGATATAGATCTATCTAGATATACATTATTATTATATAGATTCTACTAATATAGACAATATAGTTAAATAATAAATAGTAAAGTAATACACTAGACTCACTAGTTATAAGTGTCACTAGTAATAAAATAAATAGATCTACTATCATATTCTAGATCTATCTTTAAATTATTTTATTATTATTCTAATTAGTCTAGATCTAGATTCTATCATTCTAGATCTAGACTAATAATTTATTTATAATAATAGATCTAGAAGAGTTAGACTTTTAGACTACAGTGTCTACAGTCTACACTAGTACTAGTGACTAGTCTAGTCTATCTACAGTCACTACAGTCTACAGTCACTACAGTGTCTACAGTCATTGAACTCATTGTCATGATTGGTATTGGATCTAGATCTAAATCTAGATATCTAATTGTGGATCTAGACTATTCTAGACTGTCAGTAAAGTTACCTGTAGATCTAAATTGAAATATACAAATCAACACACGCTTAGTGACTTCAGTCTACTCTTTTCTTTATTTTTTTTTTTTTTAAAGTCTATTCTGGCACTGAAATCGTACTCGAGTGGCCCAAGTAGACAAACAGATGAAGCATATTAGACACACCTGAAAGTAGAACGAAAGTCTAAAGCCAGTAGAAAAAGTGGATTCACAGATAAAACGAAAGAAAACATAAATTTAGCTAACAAAATCTTTCGTTTCCTAGCGTATTAACAAAATTGTTACTAGATCTATATTTATTCTAAATCTAGATCTAAATATTATTTTATTTTACGAGACAGCGATAGTCTATAGACCTTTTTAAGTATAAATTTAAACTAAATAATTATGATATTATTATGGTCTTCAAACAGAATCTTAATTTATTAATCAAGGCCAGGGCCGAATGTGGATGTCTGGAGGCCCCTTTCATGAATATTTTTTTCCGACGTCTTTCAAAAATATATTGCCAAAATATAGACCTAAAAGTTTATCAATAAACAAAGTTGCAAAGACAGTTTCACAAACTAAAAATTGGCCCCTTTTCTATTTAAAATTGTAGGTCAAATACTTCATCTGCGGTGCAAATTAAAGTGTGAAATGTTTTATTTTGGGTAGGGTTGAAACTCAAATGACTGTAGTTTGCTTTAGTTTATTAAAAACTCCATTGTAAGCTGAAATGATAACTATAGCTTTTTTTGGTTGTTGGAGGAATAGTGTGACCACAAACTCAGTTTTAGCTAACCAGCTTCCTCCAGGCATCTCGGTTCTGGGCGAGTCTCTCAAACTATCACTATGCCTTGCCCATCTGCTTGGAATCTGCTTCCAAACCGCTGCCTCGTGTATTCTTGGCCGTTCCTTTTCCCATGTGAGGGCTTGCATTGTTATGTTGGATGCAGGCTTGCGAAGTGTATGGCTTATCCATTTAAAACGTCTCTGAAGGATATCTACTTCAATGGACTGCTACTTTATTCTTTGTCACAGTTGATGAATACCTGGATTTTTTTCAGGTGGTGATTAAGGCGGTTCTCCAGGTCTCTGCTTCATAAAGTAGTAGTGGCTTAACTAATAACGGTGTTGAAGAGCTTCATCTTGGTGGTGTGCTTATTTCCCTAGATCTCCAGGTGTTCTTCGGCTGATGAAAGACTGCTCAAGCTTTACAAAATGTGGGTTCTAACATCTGCATGTGTTCCTCCATGGTTGTCTAGGATACTGCCATAATACGTGAAGCTTTCCATCTCTTCCATCACCTTGGACTGTAATGGGTGTGTTGTGGCTTGTGGGACACCTTTATCCTGAACACCTTGCTCTTTCCTCTTTTTATGGTAAGACCCGTTCTAGCTGAGTTATCTGCAATGATGCTTATCTTTTTCTGCGTCTGCTGTTGTGTGTGAGAGAGAAGAGCCAGGTCATCAGCGAAAGTCGAAGTCATTGTTTCAAAGTGTATGCTGTTACGCTTCTGGTCTGTTGCTGTCTTAATGACCCAATCTATGGTTAGCAGAAACAAGAAGATAAACAGCCTTGTCTCTCTCCTGTAAGGACCTCAAATGCGTGTCAATTGTCTGCCATGCACTATTCTGCAAATTATCCCCTCATATATGACTTTCTTGTGATATTTGTAAATTTTTCAGCAATCCATACTGTTTCAGTAGTCTTCAGAGTATCTGTCTGTCCACGATGTCAAACGCCTTCTCATAGTTTATACTGCAGAAGAGAGGGTAGAGTAACTTCACACTGGTATCAATATCCACCTTTAGCGCTTCAACCGGGATGCTGTCAGGTCCAGTAGATGTGCAATTCAACTACTTGATTGAGTTACGAATCTCTTCCTTAGTGGGTGCACTACACTTGAAATGAAGGTCTCTTGCAGCTGGTGGTATCTGGTGGGATTGCAGGAGTAGATATGTAAAGTAGCTCCTGAAAATACTCGATCCATCTCTTCTTTTGCCCTTCTTCATTTGCTATCAATTCACCATTCTTGTCCTTTACTGGTCTCTCTGGCTTGGCAAATATTCCCGATATCTTTTTCATGACTGAGTACAGGTCTTTGGTACTGTTCTGAAGGGCTGCTTCAGCCTGCTTCTTGTGCTTCTTTAGCCAGTGCTTCAATGTAGTTTCGCCTGTCTGTTCTGATGCTACGCTTGACATTCCCATCTATTTCAGCATTCTTTTTGTCCTTTTCCTTATTGCTGCTTTTGTTTTGGTGTTGTTTACAACTACTTTCTTCTCTCCTCTTTCCTTAATCTTCTGAAGAGTTTCTGCTGAAATCCATTCCTTGTGAGTGTATGAATTGGGGCCAAGTACTTCTTGGCATGTGGAAATTACTGTTTCATTCACTTTCTGCCACGTATGTTCTACTATCTCCTCTTCTAGCAGCTCTCTAGGAGCTGGAATTTGTTTGATATGGTGACCTTGAACTCTTCCTGTTTTGTGCAGTCTTTTAGCGCAATGATATTCTAGTGTTGGCGTGTGCTGAGCCCGCTTGTCCAAGTCTTCTTCAGTTTCAGTTTCACTCGGGTGCACAGTAGATAATAATCAACACCTGCTCCTCGTCTCGTGGCACATTTGTCTGAAAATCTCTTGTCGTTTTCATTCCTCTCACCTAGTCCTTGCTTGCCCATTGAACTCATCATAGCCTTAGCGTTCAAGTCGCCCATTATGATAAGGATGTTCTTTTAAGCCTCTTATGTTTGATGGTAGACTCTTGTAAAAGTTTTCACCGACATGCGTCATAAACCTTCCACCTGGAAGTACATCTTCTCCCAGGTCTGTTCTTTGCTCCTTGGTGTTTCTGTAGTTTATGGGTTTTCTACAGGGAATCGTAGCTGGACCTAAGCCCAACCCTCCTCCTTTATCAGCCGGGCTTGAGACTGTCTAAAGGCGGAGTCCGCCCTTTGGCTACGCTCATTGAATTTAGTGATTGTATCTTTACTTTTCTATTATTGGAAGGGGTTTGTAACCTCAACCCCCCTCCCTTGGCTGCGCTCATGAAATTTGTTGACTGTAGTTTTCCTTTAGTTTTTATTGGAATGATTTTTAACCTCAAACCTCTTTTGGCTACGCTCATTGAATGTAGTGGCTCTAACACCTAAAACTTTATTGGTTACGATTATGAAATTTGGTGATTAAATATCCTTCAGATTTTATTATAAAAAAAAAATTGTTGGATTGGGAGACTTCAACTCAAAACCCTTTCGCTACATTGATGGACTTTAGAGGTTGTAGTTTTCCTATACATTTTATTTGTGAAGATTTTAAACTCAACCTCCCCCCCCCTCAAAATCCTCTAGACACTCAAAACTTTCTGGAAGGGGGTTTAAAAACTGAAATTCCCCCTGGCTACGCTCATGGAATTTGGTGACTGTAGTTTGTTTTAGTTTTTTAATCGAAGAGGTTGTTTTTTTTTAACTTCAAAGCCCCAGTGTCAACAATTTGTTTGTATTGCTAAATGTATCTGAAAATGTTCCTTATGAGTTAGTCCTATTAATATGCTATTTTCCCCGATATAAGGTCAGTGGTCCGTGCATATCACTAATAGGGGCTCACAAGGGGCTTGAAAGATAGTCGTTTATTGATTTTACGAAAGTGGACAAGAATTAAGTGTAAGGACACTAGTCCTTATTTTACAGAAGGTGATATGTCTACTTACATTGAAATGTCTTTTATACATGTGCTGATATTCGATTTTAATTGGTCACACTCAATCTTTTAGTTAATGGGGGAAGCATCATATTTTTTTATCTGGGCACACCAGCCCTTTGTTATGCCACTGTGTAAGGTTAACCTGTGTTTCTCTTCGTGGGTGTCTACAACAGACTTTCTTACCAAACATTACGTATAATTGAAACTAGGACTGCTACGAGCGCAAACACTTTATGTAGGCCCTTTTCTGTAAACACAGGTCGTCTTTGCACATACTCACACAGTTGGTCTGCACCTTTACCTAGATCAAGAGCCTAGATTACAACATCTAGAATCTAGGTGTGCTTTTAAGTCGAACACACCTCAATAGTTTATTTTCTTTGTGTGACTACACCAAGGTAGAAGAATATATTGCTATGGCCGAACAGCATATATTATTTCTGAAGTATCAACTATTTCAAGAACAATAAAACCGAAGAGGCTTACTACTAACTACATTTGTTGCGTTGCTTATAGACCTGATATTTTCTAGGCATATTAGCAACACTGCAAAAGGTTCTTTAAAAATAACAAACATATAAATACAATGTGAAAACTATAGGAAATAAGAAACTGGGACATGGACCTATTGACAACCGTAAGTAGGTCGATAAATAGGTAAAGGGGTAGGATATATATATATATATATATATATATATATATATATATATATATATATATATATATATATATATATATATACACACACTCAGGGTAAATAGTGTTAGTGGTTGGGTGCATGGGTATTGTTAACGTATTTCAAAATGATATGGCAGTCTAATATACATTGCGGAAAAAAATATGGGTGTGAGGCCAAAAGGTAGGGCGTCGTTAAACAGTGCAAATGATGTCAAAGGGTTGGGCGCCAGCATCAATGCAGTGAGAAGGTAGAAAATGATGTACTAGTCCTTCCATGCTCGTCACTTAGATAAGTAGTGTGTGGGTGTGGGTGTAAGAAAAGAAACAGAAGTTCGGATCAGTCAACTCTCCAAACTACTTGAAAGTTGTTTGGAAAGTAGGGAGAGTAGGCAGATACAGACCATGGGAGAACATAAGAGTGGGCAGATACTGAACATAAGAGAACATAAGAGTAGGCAGATACAGACCATGGGAGAACATAAGAGTAGCAGATACAGACCATGGGAGAACATAAGAGTAGCAGATACAGACCATGGGAGAACTTAAGAGTGGGCAGATACTGAACATAAGAGAACATAAGAGTAGGCAGATACAGACCATGGGAGAACATAAGAGTAGCAGATACAGACCATGGGAGAACATAAGAGTAGGCAGATACAGAACTTTGGAGAACATAAGAGTAGCAGATACAGACCATGGGAGAACATAAGAGTAGGCAGATACAGAACATGGGAGAACATAAGAGTAGCAGATACAGACCATGGGAGAACATAAGAGTAGGCAGATACAGAACATGGGAGAACATAAGAGTAGGCAGATACAGAACATGGGAGAACATAAGAGTAGGCAGATACAGACCATGGGAGAACATAAGAGTAGGCAGATACAAAACATGGGAGAACATAAGAGTAGGCAGATACAGAACATGGGAGAACATAAGAGTAGGCAGATACAGATCATGGGAGAACATAAGAGTAGGCAGATACAGAACGTTGGAGAACATAAGAGTAGCAGATACAGACCATGGGAGAACATAAGAGTAGCAGATACAGACCATGGGAGAACATAAGAGTAGCAGATACAGACCATGGGAGAACATAAGAGTGGGCAGATACTGAACATAAGAGAACATAAGAGTAGGCAGATACAGACCATGGGAGAACATAAGAGTAGGCAGATACAGACCATGGGAGAACATAAGAGTAGCAGATACAGACCATGGGAGAACATAAGAGTAGCAGATACAGACCATGGGAGAACATAAGAGTAGCAGATACAGACCATGGGAGAACATAAGAGTAGGCAGATACAGAACGTTGGAGAACATAAGAGTAGCAGATACAGACCATGGGAGAACATAAGAGTAGGCAGATACAGAACTTTGGAGAACATAAGAGTAGCAGATACAGAACATGGGAGAACATAAGAGTAGGCAGATACAGAACATGGGAGAACATAAGAGTAGCAGATACAGAACTTTGGAGAACATAAGAGTAGCAGATACAGAACATGGGAGAACATAAGAGTAGCAGATACAGACCATGGGAGAACATAAGAGTAGCAGATACAGACCATGGGAGAACATAAGAGTAGGCAGATACAGAACATGGGAGAACATAAGAGTAGCAGATACAGAACTTTGGAGAACATAAGAGTAGCAGATACAGAACATGGGAGAACATAAGAGTAGCAGATACAGAACAGGGGAGAACATAAGAGTAGCAGATACAGAACATGGGAGAACATAAGAGTAGCAGATACAGAACATGGAATAGTTCAATTTTTTAAAACTATCCCTCTCCTTATTTAAACCTCGGTTCGGAATTCATGTACATTGCCAAACCGGTATCATGTCATACAATGTGTGCCGGTATCTGTGCGCGTGTGAGAACGAGAGAGAGAGAGAGAGTGTGTGGGGGAGGGAATTTTTCTCCTAAATTTGAAACATCTTTTAACATACAGCTTGACCTTCTTAAAGACTGTAAACACGTGAATACACATAGAAATTGATCTGTAAAATGTAGAAACATTCGAACACATCGTTCACGTGGTTTATTAAGAAATAATTGATATACAGTCCAGTGGACATAGGGTCGGATTTAAAACTTAAAATATACATTTTTTTTTAAAACAAAATATTTTTTGTTTAAACTCAAATATATATGAGGTCAATTCTACAACTACTTTAGTTCTTTCATATGGCGCGTGCTTTTAGATATAATATTTATTAATAATCTTATTATTAACAATAATTATTATAATTATTGTCATTATTATTAATAAGATAGTTTTTTATTAAAGCTTTCGAAAAAGTGTGGGCCTCAACAAAAGTCCTTCCCCGTGACATCCACCGGACATGAGTGAACATCTTCCAGGTGTAGCTAAACCATATGTATAACCCTATAAGCTAAACCATATGTATAACCCTATAAACTAATCCATATGTATAACCCTATAAACTAAACCATATGTATAACCCTATAAACTAATCCATATCTATAACCCTATAAACTAATCCATATGTATAACCCTATAAACTAATCCATATCTATAACCCTATAAACTAATCCATATCTATAACCCTATAAACTAATCCATATCTATAACCCTATAAACTAATCCATATGTATAACCCTATAAACATCTTACATAAACAATTCATTTTACCTAGTATTACAATCTCATAAGTATATTTTCATTTACTGTAAGGCAAATTCATTGATACATTCCTATAGATTAGTTCTGGTGGTTGATGTTAGTGCTGAGCCAATAAACCATTTACATAATTATACATTAGCAAAGTTTTTCCCAAACTGTGTTCCTTGGGTTTCGCGACGTCTGATTCGGTGTTCCACCAACTATTGGAGTCATTAACAAGTAGGTTTACACGTGGATTAATTATAAAAGTAAATGCATCAAATAAAACTAAAATGTGATTTCACCAGTTCTTCTCGGTAGCGGGAAAAGAAAATGTATAACAATATCACCATGACGTTTTAACTGATTTAGATTCGGACTTGAAACAATGCTACAAAGATCAACCATTAAATGATGTCTGGTCGAGTTTGTCTGAAGAGTACCGCAATATTTTAAAACAAGCTATTCTTATTTTACTTTGGTAACTGACAACCTGTTTTGCGTAGCCGGATTTTCTTATTGCAACGAAATCAAAGTCAGGTTTGACGCCACACCAGATTTTAGAATTCATCTTACCAATATTGTGACTGATATAATAAATTATGATCTTCACATACTGAATACCGGTACCATCATACAACCTTATTTTTTATATGTTTGTATTTAAGTCTACATAATTGAAAATAAATAATGAAGCTAATTAAGGAAATATTATTTAATTATAATACTTTTTTAAAAATTTCAACAAATAGGAAATAATCCAACCTAAACACTAAGTAAATGTTCCGCTGAATTCTCCGAATGTAAGAAGTGTTCCGTTGAAGAAAACGTTTGAGAAACACTGCATTAGCAGACTAAGTAGGGAAAGAATGTTTCTTTTTTTTTTTTTACTGATCTTCTGGACGACTACTCCTCCCCGTACTTACAGACTTAACCCTTTCCATCCTAAGTCCCTGGCAAGAAACATTCTTTCGTGTGTCTACATGAGAATACATGTCTAGTTGAGATTTGGTTAACATGAATTAATGATGAAAAGCCAGATACTTTCACTCTCTCATTTCTCTTTGCTCTCTCCACTTTCTCCTTTCTTTTTGCTCCCTTCACTCTCTCCTTTCTCTTTGCTCTCTCCACTTTCTCCTTTCTTTTTGCTCCCTTCACTCTCCTTTCTCTTTGCTCCCTCCACTCTCTCCTTTCTCTTTGCTCCCTTCACTTTCTCCTTTCTCTTTGCTCCCTTCACTCTCACCTTTCTCTTTGCTCCTCTCACTCTCTCCTTTCTCTTTGCTCCCTTCACTCTCTCCTTTCTCTTTGCTCTCTTCACTCTCTCCTTTCTCTTTGCCCCCTTCCATCTCTCCTTTCTCTTGGCTCCCTTCACTCTCTCCTTTCTCTTTGCTCCCTTCACTCTCACCTTTCTCTTTGCTCCCTCCACTCTCTCCTTTCTCTTTGCTCTCTTCACTCTCTCCTTTCTCTTTGCTCCCTTCACTCTCACCTTTCTCTTTGCTCCTCTCACTCTCTCCTTTCTCTTTGCTCCCTTCACTCTCACCTTTCTCTTTGCTCCTCTCACTCTCTCCTTTCTCTTTGCTCTCTTCACTCTCTCCTTTCTCTTTGCTCCCTTCACTCTCACCTTTCTCTTTGCTCCCTCCACTCTCTCCTTTCTCTTTGCTCCCTTCACTCTCTCCTTTCTCTATTTCCATTTCACTCTCTCATTTCTCTTTGCTCCTTTCACTATCTCCTTTCTCTTTGCTCCTTTCACTCTCTCCTTTCTCTTTATTTCTTTAATTCTTTCGATTTTCTCTGCTTCTCTCTCACCCTGCCTCTTTCCTTTTTCTCTTTAATACTTTCTTCATACTTCATACTATCACTCTTTATTAGGGTTACTAGGCAACAGAAAGCATACAGACACACTCAGACAACTTGACCAACAAATCTTAAAATGTACTTGCTCAAGCAAAGCAAAGTAAAGGTTGTAAACCTAGTGTATACATTTTCTTTGGATTGTACTTGGTGACAGGGGCGGACTGGCTATATGGGCAAACGGGCAAATGCCCGGTGGGCCGGCAGGGCCTCCTAGAAATTGCGTGTCCTATGCGAAACGGATTGCGCGGGGCCTATTCTGGGTAGGGATAAGAATAATAAGTGAAAATTAAGATTTTGTATTAAAAAATAAATTCGTCTTTGCATTTTATACATTCTTTATTAAGTACAAAATCAATATAAAATAACTTTACTTAACGAACCTTGTGTGTAGCAAAGTCATACAGTAGATCATCAAAATTCTGTTTCCCACATAGCAAGAATTACCACATTGTTCAATCTCTCTTCGTGAATTGTTGACCTTAAGTAATTCTTGATTAGTTTAAAACTCGAGAAACTTCTTTCACAAGATGCCACAGTTACAGTTCAAATCTCAGCTGCAAGGAGTAAATTGCAGTGTTTACAATTCTGTTGAAACATTTTATCCTGTAGCCATCTTCAGCTTTTCGATGTGTGAAGTTTTCCACAGATTTATCATACTGCCTTTTCCTTTGACTTTTGGCTGGAAAGATTGCAACAACATCCATGTTTCCAGCCAACTTCTTTTCGCTGTCACAAGAAGAAACAACAGGAAGAAACTTAAAACGTTCATATATAACCACAAGCTCTTTCACATTAACCCTTATCTGAGAGATACCGATAACATCTGCTCGTTGTGACTTATGTCTGGAGTACAATCCAATATCACTTCATTTTTGATGTCTCGAAGGATAGAATTCACAACAGCATCAGCTACTACAGTATTAAGTTCGTTTTGAATCTTCTTTCCCAGGTAACAATCATGAAGTTCTGCATTGGTAACACGCCGAAGTTGTTCCCCCATTACTGGATCAAACTTTGCTAGTAATTCTACTAGAACAGAAATTCCCATTACTTGGTCTTTAAGTCTTTCAATGGTCCCTCTGAAAGCTAGAAATCGTACAATTGCAACTAGTCCAACGCTTAGTTTCAGAATAAAGCATCTCCTGGTGAACTTGTTTTTTTTTTACTAAGTCTTGCTCCAGCTTCACAGCAACTGGTCATGGCGTCTAAATGCCTTTGCGATTTTTCATGTTCTGCTAGCCTAGTGGTACAGCTTTGCCACAGGTCAAATCCTTCATTTAAAAAGGAACTTTTTTGTTTTTCCAGTAGGCGGCAGTAGAAACAATAGATCTTGTCTGCTGACACAGAATATATCAGCCAAGGACGCAAATCACTTTCACCATTACTCACGATTACTCAGGTTTGGTTTGCAATGCACTCAAGAGAAATGTCTACCATCCTTATTTTTCGGAAAATTCTCCAAAGTAATCTCAGGTGGACCCTAGTCAATACAAGATCTTTCCATTTTTTCTAGACACATGGCAGGATAATCCAGATTTCTCAATGAATCGACCACATTTAGCTCATTATCTATAACTACAAGTTGATCAGTTATTGCATTATTGCCTTCATTTCTTACGACATGTTGATCATTTGTTGGTGTTACATCATTTTCTTCTTCTCTTACGACATTCACCACTGCAGTTTTTGCATTCTTCATACACTCTGTTTCAGCTGTCTCACTAGAAGTGATTATCTTCTCATTTTCGGGTTTTTGATCGTTTTAAAAACGTATTCTAGTTCTATTGGAACTTTCGTTTCGGTTAAAATTCGCACTATTATTATATATTTATTTAAATATTAAAGCTGACAATGCTTTTTTTTTATTCGCGTAAGATTTGTGTTTTCCATATAACAATTTTGTCTAATTTTCAGGAGATTTTAAGAATAATTTCCACGACTTTTTCGTATATTTTGCATCATTATGCAATTACAGATATACTTAGCGCGGGACCTATGAAAGCGCGGGGCCCACTGCTGCCGCATAGGTTGCAGTGGCTTAAGACCGGCCCTGTAGGCCGGTACCAAAATGGGCCGGTCTGGTCGCGACCAAAGAAAAAAATTTCAATGCAGACAACTGAAAAAAAAGTGACAGCAGCAAGACACAAAGGCCCGAACACGTTTTCTTGTTGTTATTTTTAAATTCTTATTACAGTTAATTTTGTTTGAAATTCAACAAGAATATAAAAAAACAAGATTACAAAGACAGTTTGTGTGGAAACACAAACTCAAAATCGGCCCCCGAAGTGGTCCACCCAGGCAGGCTTCAATATTTTCAGAAAGAACACCCAAATGAAATTAGATCAAAGATAAATGAGAGATAAGAATGGAGAAAGAAGGTTGACAGATCTTGTGTAGCCCCAACGGTACAGCAGATCAAAGGATAGGTGCAAGTGAATGCAAAGTTAGATGTGAACCTGGCCTAACTAGTTCCCCTTTCAGACCTTGTGGTCTATAGGGCAGATGATGTAAAGTTCATCTGTTTTTGTGGCCTACGGTTAACGAGGGTGTCAGGTAGCCAACCGCCTTTACTTTTCCCCAACTAATATCAGGTACCCATTGGAGCTGGGTGGACTCAGAGGCGCCTAAGGATTCCGAAGTTTAAAATCCCAGTCTTCACCAGGATTCGAACCCGGGACCCTGGTTCAGAAGCCAAGCGCTTTACCGCTCAGCTACCGCGCCTCTCCTGGCCTAACTGAAGTCTTATAATTGATAAATAAATCTAGATCTAAATCAATTTTTATACTATTATAATTAATGGCAAACTTATGCTTAGTAATAATAATAAGGCTAGTCTTCGAGTCCGAAGATAGTGAGAAATGCAGTATTTCCCGTGGCTGCGCAGTTCCAGCTGAGACCTACATATTTGCCACATCCAGGCCAAACATAACCATTGTCCGCATGTGGTCGATTTAGATTTTCTTTTCGCAGTCTGCGTTTGTCCTCGGCAGCAGACTTTCTTTTGGTCTCAAATATGTATCCCGCGGCCTTCGGGAGTGACCTCCAGCTGTCTCGTTCTGAGGCCACATGCAACCAGGTTCTATGTCAGCCAAGGAAAGTTGACGCCTAAGCTGGTCTTTCAAGCGTTTCCTTGGGGCGCCTCTGTTACGTCGACCACCTTTTAGCTCACCAAAAAAGACTGCATTTGGCATACGTTCGTCTCCCATACGGGATACGTACCCTACTCGGCGTAACTGTCGGACCAAAAGAAGTCCCTCTATACTGTCCATACCGGCGTTCGCAAGGACATCGCTGTTTGTAATGCGGTCTTGCCACCGTATGTCCGTGATGGAGCGGAAGCATTTTTGGTGGAAGCGCTCTAGAAGTCTTAGATGTTTCCTGTATAGTGTCCATGTCTCGAAGCCATACAGAAGGGTTGAGAGAACCAACGCCTGGTAGACACTGAAGGCGTCCAAAAGCGCTTCTGGCCCTGGCCAGACGGTTATTAACTTCCCTTGAAAGTGAGGCGTCATTTGACACTATACTACCTAGATATATGAAGTGGTCTACCACATTAAGGCGGTGTCCGTTTACGGTGATCCTTGGGGCTAAGTATGTTTTACTGGGTGACTTCTGGAACATGACTTCTGTTTTCCTGAGTTTTATAGATAGACCGATAGAGGCGGCAGCGTATGCAAATTCGTTTACCGCGTTCTGGAGGTCATGTTCATTGTGAGCTAGCAGGGCGCAATCATCGGCTCCGTTATGACCATCTCCTTTGTTTTTGTATGGGATAGTAGACGTCGAAGATTGAACACATTGCCGTCAGAACGAAACCGGATATAGATGCCTTCGTGCAATCGCTGCCTCATTTGACCCAGCATTACGCTAAAGAAGATAGCGAATAGAGTAGGAGCAAGTACACAGCCCTGCTTCACGCCATTTTCTATTGGGAAGTGATAAAAAAGGGCACCATTGTGTCTGATCTGGCCTCTTTGTCCCACATGAAGTTGCTTGAGGGTGGATAGGAACGTAGATGGACATCCCAGCCTGGCCAAAATCCTCCACAAACCATCGCGTCTGACCTTGTCGAAAGCCTTGGTGAGGTCCACAAAGGCAGCGTATAGGTTTAAGTTCTGCTTTTTGCATTTTTCTTGTAATTGTCGAAGAACAAATATCATGTCAGATGTACCTCTACCGGCTCTGAAACCACATTGGCTTTCAGATAAGACCGCGTCCACTAAAGAGTGGGTTAGTCGGTCGAGCAACTTAGTATGAAGTCATTAATGATGAAAATTATTACAATAATTACAATAATTTATATAGCGCAGTCACATCCGATATTTAATGAAAGGAAATTTATATTTTAAATAATGGGTCATGGTATATTCATATACAAATCGCGTTTTTGAGATGTACTAGGAATTAGTTAGAGCTTTTCACATTAAGTAAGTGCCTCTCTAACCGTTCTGCTTTCTCTTATCTTTTAATGGAATGGGTTGCCTGAGTCAGCCAGGAAAACCAATGATTTAGCAAGTCACAGATCAACATACTTGACTAGATTGAAATATGAAATGCGTAAAACGTAACAATCTTATTTTTTGAAGAAACGTCTGTAATCTATAAGTAATACCAAAAAGCTTCAAACTCATTAGGCTGATATTGTATTGTTTATAGTTTCCAGACTACATACATGTATAAATAGAATACATTATGTAATCCTACGAATGCATCCATCCAGTTTTCGATGCGTTATCAAACTGTATTTATTTTGTAGAGAATTAGGCTTACATCTATAATATAACACATTGGCGTAGCCAGGAGGGGGAGTTCTTCAAACCATCACTTGCCTCAGACCTCATTGTTTGAAAGGGAAACTTTACTTACTGCCCAAGTGTAGCCAACTTAAGCAAACAACAGTCACCAAATTTCATGAGCGTACCCAAAAGGGCTTTGGTGGTTTCCCTTCCCCCTCCAATACAAAAACTAAAGCATTTTACCATTTTCTAGCAGTCGCTAGACTCCATTGAATAGCAGATTTGGTTTTTGAATTTTTTTTTAGCGGAAGAGTAGCAGGCTAATTGCACTGTAGATACCTCAGAATATGCATTTTTAAAGCTTAAAATAACGGAAATAATGCTTGGTTCCGGGGCTTCGAAAATATATGACATGCCATTTGTGGGCCGGTTTATATGGTAATGTCCGGGCCGATTTTGATACCCAGTCCGCCCCTGCTTGGTGAGAGGAATGCACACCTATGTGGAGAGATTACTTCTCTCTCTCTCTCTCTCTCTCGTCCATTTGCCTCAAGTCAGCACCGACTATGCGTTGATCAGCTAATACGGATTAAAAAAACAACAACACATATTTTATGGAACTAAAAGTACAGGTGAAATGAGTTAAATAGATCTAAACACTAATGTTTAGGCAGGAGGTTATTTAAAAAAATGTTATCTTCCTGTCCAGCAATTCGCGTTGCAGTGGTTATCAAACAAGTGAAACCCATTTCTTGGAGGTACTCTACACACACACACACATCTTATGTGTCCACGTGTTTAAACCAGAAGATGTGAAGGATTGAATTGAATTATTGGAAAACAAAGTCAAAGTGAAGACCTGCCAGACGAGGGCAAGACTTTAAAAAAAAAAGTAACACGACTCTTTCTCACTTACGAATGACAGTTTTCTTATTCTGTCTCTTATTATTTCTCATTCTCTTCACTTTCTTCTCTAATGCACTCTTTTATTCATTCTAAAGTTGAGCAAGAATATACGTTATAACTAGCTGATAGGTATCCGTGCTAGCTACGGTTGGAATAGTTGATATATATGTTTATTTTGTCCGAAACCCATCAATAAAACGGCCAGCATTAAAACAATTCCCCACCCCCAACAAAATTTTCTAGCCCTCAATTTTAAGTTCTTTTTTTTTTGTCTAATCCTACAAAAGAAGGGCCCGCATCAGCTTATTATAAGTCTACACAAACACTTCCGAGGCCCATCAGTTGTAGCCTTCTTTATCCGTGCAATATAAAGCCCCTCACCTATACACAACACACACTATGTTCAAATGAAACGCCCCTCCCCAACACTACACTTTTTGGCCATTGTATCTTCTAATGAAACAGATGTCCTTGAATTCTAATAGCGCATAACTATATCTGACACCCGTGCTACGCTACTGTTAAAATCCAATCAAATAAAACAGCCCGCATTACAATGTTAACACAATTTTCTAGTCGTCAAATTTCCCTTTATTGTTGTCTCTTTCATCCTTCAATGGAACGGCCCGCAAACATATTATGGAGTATGCACAAACACTTCTTTGGCCCATCAGCTGTAACCATCTTATTTGCGTGCCTCCCCCACCATGGGCGTAGCCAGGGGGGGGGGGGGTTCTTGGGGTTCAACCCCCCCCCCCCGAAATGAACCCCCCCCCCTTGGGGGGGGGGGGGAGTCGGAATTTAGTGACTGATTTTTTGCTTTGATTTTGTTTATTTTAGGTGAGATTTTAATACTAAACCATCACTTGCCCTAGCACAACCAAAGGGCTTTTGAGTTTAAAAACCCCTACCAGGGGGGTTCGAGTTTAAAAACCCCTACTATGGGTTTTGAGTTTAAAAACCCCTACTAGGGGTTTTGAGTTTAAAACCCCCTACCAGGGGTTTTGAGTTTTCAACCCCCTACCTGGGGTTTTTGCAGTTAACTCCCCCTCTTCTATAAAACAAAACAAAAAAAATGCAAACGAAAATCCCCTAATTCCAAGAGCACAGTTAAGGAAGATTTTGATTTTAAAACCCCGTCTAAAATTTTCGATAAACCCCCTCTTTAATATAAAAAAAGCTAATTACGCACTCAAAATGTTATGAGCGTAGCTAAATGGGTTTTGACTCAGTTTTGAGTTTAAACCCCACTTCAGTGGGGTTTGAAGGTAAAAAATACCTCTTTAATAATAAAAAAAAGCAAATTATACACTAAAAATGTTATGAGTTTGGGGTTTTGAGTTTAAACTCCCCTCCAGTGGAGTTTGAAGCTAAAAAGTACCTCTTCAATATAAATAAAAGAAAATTACTCACTCTAAAATCTACGAGCGTAGTCAAAGGGGTTTTGAGTTTAAACCCCCCGCCATCTTCAGTGTAAGAAAAAAAGCAAATTACGCACTCAAAATGCTATGAGCGTTGCCGAAAGGGGTTTTGAGTTTAAACCCCCATTCATAGGGGTTTGGTGCTAAAAATACATCTTCAATATAAAAAAAAAGCAAATTACACACTAAAATTATTTGAGCGTAGCCAAGCCAATCGGGGGTTTTGAGTTTCTTCTACAGATGGCTTTTTTTTTTAAAGTTTAAAACCCCTCCAGATGGTTTTAAGTCTAAGATTCCCCTACAGAGCATTTTGAGGTGGAAAACCCCCAACAGAAGATTTTGACGATAAAACTTCTCTTTTCGATATAAAATCTAAAGCAAACTACAGTCACTTAATTCCAAGAGCGTATTCAAGAGAGGTTACACATTTTTACCAGTGGCAGGGCTCCATTAATAAACTGCAGTGAATAGTCATCTGCCGAAATTGAAAAACACTAAATGTGGCTCAACAAAGATGGCTAAGACAGATTTTAGGAGTCAGTTATAGAGATCGGATCTAAATCAAGGAAATCCTATGCCGAACTGGGAGTCGACCCCTTAGTAAGATTGTGAGAGAACGACGCATGAGGTTTGCGGGACATGTTCTCCGACAAAATGAATTACGCATAAGAAAAGTTGCAATGATATCCTAGTACAACTTGACGCCACTCATTCATGGAGGTCCTCATGGTAGGTGGGAAGAGGCTTCAGACATTACCAGTGACAGATTTTTATGGAAACTGCTTGACGTCAAATGCTCCGAACGGCGTGGAGGGTCTAAGTCAGTAAGAATAGCACATTAGGTTTTTGAAATAAAACTTTTTAATAGCATTAAAATGGACTGTAGATACCTCAAAATATGCATTTGTTGGCTTTCAATACCAGAAATAGTGCTTGGCGGCGGGGCTTCGCCCCGCGATGGGGAGCTCCTGGCGCTCCCCCAGACCCCCTTGCTAGTAATGGCGGGGAGTCCACAATTTTATGGAAACAGCTTGATGGCAAATGCGCCGAACGACGAGGGAGGGTCTAAGTCAGTAAGAATAGCACATTAGGTTTTTGAAATAGAACTTTTTAATAGCAGGAAAATGCACTGTAGATACCTCAGAATATGCATTTTGTTGGTTTTCAATATCAGAAATAGTGATTGGCGGCGGGGCTTCGCCCCGCGCTGGGGGAGCTCCTAGCGCTCCCCCAGACCCCTTTGCTGGTAGTGTCGGGGGATCTACAATTTTTTTATTAACTCATGGAAGAACCTATTCTAGGGCACAATAAACGTCTTCCGAAAGAATGAAGGGTCAGAATGTAATACATATAATTTTTTTTTCGCGGGGGGGGGGGGGGGGGGAGAAAAAAATTCACCCCCCCAAACCCCCCCCCCCCGAAAAAAAAAATCCTGGCTACGCCCATGTCCCCCACACACTATTTTATTGAAACGCCTTTCCCCAACAATCCATTTTTTAAACATGTTTATACGTTTTTGTCCTCCTCCAATAGAAAGCCCTCAGTTCCAACCTCGATCTTTTAAGCCGCCCCAATTTGTTTTGTATCCTTCAAATGAAAGGCTGGTAAAGCACAGATTTAAACAAAGCACAGCCCCCTAGCTTATAATAATGCACCCACGCTACACACTTTGTAGGTAAAACTTCTCATAACTAATTGAAGTACTTACTGATATTACATTTGAAAGCATTGAGGAATTGAACTCTTCTACGGTTTATAAATATCTGTGAATTAACCAGATTACCACTTTTAATCATACAAAACTAAGAGGACTTTGTTTCTAGGTGTAATTAAAGAATAACTAAAATACCCAACAGAAAATTGTCTGACAAGAACGCCAATAAATTGCAGTGACCTTTCCAATACCACTTTAAATTTTCGGTGTCTTAAAAAGGAGTGTCACTGACCTAGATGATACTAACAGACTGACAAGAACACTTTTAACAAATTTCGCTGCCTTCACACCAAACCCTCCACCATACGGTTACATCTGCCTAGGAGGAATGGAGAATGGACAACAAAGCATCTACAAATTGTGTTAGATGCAAATTTAAAAAATAAGATAAAAACTCAACACCTCAAGCAATGAACTTCTTCCCTATCTTGGAAAATATGACTCTGACACAACCCCACTAAAATATGACTCTGACACAACCCCACTAAAATATGACTCTGACACAACCCCACTAAAATATGACTCTGACACAACCCCACTAAACCTGACCAAAAAAAAAAAAATTAATATTTATTTAGACGACATAGGGCATGGGAAGAAAAAAACTCCGTGTAAAATTTCCGCCTCTATTACAAGGTGACAAGATTGACAAGGTTGTTTCTTTAACCTGGCTCAAAGCAGGTTACATCTACAGGATGCTTTATCACGGGAATACAGGACTGAGTAATAAGCACTAAGAATTATGAAAAGCAGATCCTAAAACCCGATGTTATAGACAAGTGCTGAAAGTGCGGAAACGCGGGTGAGTGAAATGAACACATAATGGCAGAATGTTCAGCTTTATCAGAATCTGCCTACCATGCCACCATAACCAAGTTGCAAAACAAATACATCAAAGCCTGGCCTTAACTCGTAATCTGACAAAGTAGAGCACACCTCCTTACTACAAATACTAGCCAAAAGAGTTTCTCAAGTGAACAGATTACCTAATAGACTGCAATAGACCTATTTTGACTAAAAGGACGGTAGATGTTAATCGTCCTGATTTACCGTTTATTGACAAAACCGCACCATTGGCCTAGCCGTACCACTATCTCACAATATAAGGGGAAATGAAATTGAACAACGAAAAAAAGAAACAAATCTAAGCTTATAGATGAAGCGACTGTGGACTCTATCTATAGTAACATGACACCATATTGTTCTATCGACCGAAAGGATAATGTCAACTGAACTCGCAGACACATTTAAAGCCCTAAGCATTCCGAATAGGATCTTTAAGACCTGTCCGAGGGCAGTACAGCTGCAGACCTGACACATCATCAGAACATTTCTCAATTGTCACTGTTAATGGTACTACAATGAATTTTGTTTCCCTTTTAAAAGACTCGACTCTGGCAATTCCAGCGATAGAGCATTAATTCATTTCTATAATAATATTAATAGGTTTATAGACCCTAGAAACTATTTTCGGTAGTTGATAATCGACTCTGCTGTGGATGTTAAGACCTAATAGCTGCGTTCATAAACGTTTCTTGATGCAAAACGTGCTCTGACCGAGAGAGAGAGAGAGAAAGAGAGAGGAGGGAAACAGAGAGAGGAGGAGGAAAGACAGAGAGAAAGAGAGAAACCTGAAACCTATTTTTTGCATGAAAAGTATTACAAGTGAATATTAATAAGATAAAAGGAATGTGAAAGTAGTTTGTCAAGTTATTCAAGACTACGATTGACTACATGTTAAGGTTCACCCAGTACAATAAATTATTTGTATTAATTTGTTTGTCTTATTCACTTTTACCATTTAGTAGACCTATGTAAGTTCCAATTAACAGTCTTAACTCAGTGATTTAGATATGGGTTTCCCATAGGGGTACTCATGGAGGACTGCTTGTGTCTAGTCAATACACAAAAAGTTAATGAAAGTCAACACAGGGTGCAGACAAAATATGTGTTGTGGAGGTGTGTTTATTATTATGCAAGAAACGGATATACAGGAGAGAGGGAGACAACAATTATAAAGCATTGCACCTTAGGAAGAGTGGTCTTGAGTGAATAAAGGGAGCTAAGTAGTTTAAAAAATAAACAGCATTTTACAACAGGGTGATTAGCCTTTTTTTTGGACTAAATAGACGAGATAAAAAATAGTTCACCGGACAACAAATATACGAATATAAAACAAGGTTACAAAGACAGTTTGTGTGGAAACACAAACTCAAAATTGCCCCCCCCCCCAAAGTTGTCCACCCAGGCAGGTAAAAAGCAGGTTTCAGTATTTTCAGAAAGAATATCAAAATGAAATTCTATCAAAAGTAATGACAGAGAAGAATGGAGAAAGAAGGTTGACAGTGCTGCCCGAACGGTCCAGCAGACCAAGGGAGGTGAAAGTGAAGGTGAATTTAGATGTAAACCTGGCCTAACTGATGTCATACAATGATTATCTAATTGATCTAGTTGTTTTGTAAAGGGTCAATCTCTTATTTAAAGCCTCAAGTTCCATATGATTGTACAATTTGTCTAGCTGTAGTTTACGCGTTAAAACTACATTAATTGTTGTTTTAAACTATGTTCCACTTATATATATATTAAATAGATATTTCTTTTGAAAAAAAAGCCTTTTTTTAAAATGTAGTATGTCAGAACTTACTTAGCTTAGCAATGCGTTTGTAAAAAAATATTTTTTACAAAAATCTAAAACCGTTTGCATAAAAGTGTTAAAAGTTTGGTACATTACCTATTCCTTAACTAAATAGCCTCCAGTGTTTGTTACTATTAATAGTGAATAGTAGTAAAAATGGTGTATTTTTATGAAAAACTGCTTGCATAGTTGATTTAAAAATTAAATTTTTCGCTTTAAGAAAAGAAAATAAAAAGTAGCCGTTGCATCAGAAGTTTGAATGGTCTAAAATATCATGATGTCAGATTTTCAATATCTTTTCTAGGAAAAAAATAATTGAAACTACAGTTAGGGTTAAGATTGAGTCTACCACAAAACATTTCACACACTGATTTCTTTTTCTACTAGTCGCTGTGCTCCATTTAAAGACTGCATATGACAGAAAATTTGATATTAAACTTACTTTTTAACAGAATATATATTGCAGAAGATTGTACTGTAGACACCTTAAACTATGCATTTTTTTTAGTTTCAAATACAGGAATGAATAAAGTCTCATGTGAAAAGTTTCAATGACTGCCGATCTTATAAGACATATACTTATCTAGCTAATACATGTCTATATGGAACTCTACATTTATAGATGCAGACATTCAGCTTTTAAAACAAAATGTCTACATCGTCTTAATGAGCTCACTGGTCATTCAGCACTGCAAATAGAAAAAGCTGTTGTATAAATGTGTAACTAGTAACAAGACACCGATGTGTAACAAGACACCGATGTGTAAGAAGACACTGATGTCTAACACGACATTGATGAGTAACAAGTCGCAGGTGTAAAAGGTCAATAAGGTGTAAGAGAGAAACTTATTCTTCTTTCAGCTCTCTTCAACATCCTTTTGAGTAACTTGTTACGTTTGAGTACATTAATACAAGATTGTTTAAGTGTTCATGCATACACAAAGTTTGAGTACATTAATACAAGATTGTTTAAGTGTTCATGTATACACAAAGTTTGAGTACATTAATACAAGATTGTTTAAGTGTTCATGCATACACAAAGTTTGAGTACTGCAATGGTTTGATCTAAAGATATGAAATTATCTACTTTTTAAAAAAATGTCTATTGATGCTTTCTGTCATGAGATGAAGGTACACACCTAGATCTAGAAACGAAATAAAAAATGTTTCTTGTTAGCGTTCATGCGTTCTCTGAAGAAGCACTGGATAGGCCTACAATACTTTTGTGGTTCTTTGATGTTTTCTCGCTTTAGATTGACACACTGTTGCTGTCATCATCTACATGTACTTCCATTTCAGTGCGAAGTTTTACAATACTCTGTGACTAGCAGCAGAAATCTTTACAGAGTTACTTTGGGCTGCACATACTTTCCTACACAAATCATACTTTCCTACATAAATCATACTTTCCCACCTTCCCTAAGAAAAAAAAACGCTGCCCAAAACTTGAGACCTTTGTATTGACACTAAACAAAAGTCACCTGCTACATTACAGAAATGTGAAGCCAGCTGCTTAGTTCCCAGTCGACTGCATGAAGGTAGTGGATACAATTTAAAAGGGAAACTACAACTTATTTGGTTTCCTATAAGATTTAATTCCCTCCCTTCCCCTCAAACTTCACATTTACCAAATGGACACACAACATCGTGAATATTAAAATAAAAATGATATTTAAAACTTTGGTTTTGTTACTAAAATGTTTATTTCATGAATACAATTACATGAAAGCAGAATGAAACGAAACAAAACAAAACAAACAAAAAAAAAACTGAAGCAAACTACAGAGAGTAAACAAAGAACATCTCAATGGTTTCCTTGGCAACCATTCTATTTGAACATTGTATTTTATTTTGCACATTTTTTTTTCAACAACTTTTAATTTGATAGGATATGAAATAATATGCTAAATACTTGATAAAATGATATAAATAGGTTAAAATGTAAAATTGATAGCATATTATAATACAATTCATTTGAGTAATATACCAAACATGTGCCAATGTAAAACACATCAAATAACTGAGAAATAAAATGACAGAAATTCTATATGTTTGTTATTACATAAGAAACAAAATGATTTGTTGCACATTTTGAAAAAGACAAATGTTAAAAAAATATGTCAAGATGTGAATAAAATGAAACTTATTTGATATAAAGGAAGTGGATCCAAGCAATCTGTTCTAGAATAGTATTTATGTCAAGTTCCACTTTATAAGCAATGTTCATTGTTTGTTGATTTTAAGTCGAAGATGCTGAATGTCAAGTGGCACAGTGACAGATTGTAAAAGTGACACAAACCACAGAAAATGGGCTATGTGAAAGGGGCTGAAAAATAGTTTTTGCCCAGAGACTTGATTATTACCCCCACTAAGGTTGACATATTGACTACTGCTAAGATACCATATATATTTAAGTGATACCTGGCACACTGGCGTGATACCAGCCATAAATGTGTGTGATCATGTCTGTTGGGATCATACCAGGCCTACAGGCCTACATGTGATACCAGGTCTATGGGTGGAATACCACGTACATAGGTGGGATACCAGGTATAGAGGTGTGATACCAGATCTACTTGGGTAATACCAGGTCTACTGGTGTAATACAAGGCTTGTTGGTATCTTATTGAGTCAACAGGTGTGATACCAGGTTTACTAGTGTGATACCAAGCCTACTGGTGTGATACCATGTCTTTTGGTAACATACAAGTCCAACCTGTGTGATACCATGTCTCTTTGTTTGATACTGTTATCTGTTACCATTTCTACAATCTGGTGCCAATTTGATTTGAGACTGCTTACAAGTTTAAACTTTATCTCTTGGTCGAGTAGATTTTCTGTTGTGATAGTGTTTTTATTGCTATTATATTAAAATCAATTGTTGAACAGCACAAACCAGTAGAATTAAATAAATTCTATTTAAGAATGTAGCAACTCTACTGGCCTAAGGCAACTAATTTAATTCTTGTTCTTTCTTCATTATGTCAATTTTGTGTTACAAACAATCATTTGTTATTAACATTTGTATTTGCTATGCAGATTGATTTTAATCTTCATATAGTCTATATAGCCTCATATATATATTACTTAAGATTTGCAATGTATTAACAAAAAAAGCAAAAAAAAAAATGTCAATTACCATAAACTTAGTTACATGACAATGTCAAATGAAAAAATGTCATAAGCTGTGATTTCTATAGATTGTTACACAAAATACTGAAAAAAAAAAAAACAAGTTTAAAATATTGATTCATTAATATGGTGAAAGAAGTATTTGCAATAAATGGTGACATAGAATTTGTACAAATTTATACAAGTGTCAAATGCAAATATATCTGAATAGTAATTGAAACAAAAAAGAACTACACAACAAATACATGAAAATATTGTTTGCCTTTGAGAGTATCTACAGGAGTCAACTGAAAAAAAAAATCTTAAATAGTTTAAAAAAAAATGTTTTAATTGTAAAACAAAGAAATAAAAATGTCTATTATTATAAATTGTAGTGTTCTGTCATACAGGGAATAGGTTTGAGCATAATTCTTCAAGGCTGTGACATTTAGCATCAAGCATTTCTTCTATGTTATAGACAGCATGCACAGAACAGAATTATTTAAAAAAATAAAAAGCTGGCCTGTAAACAAGAAAAAAATTAAAACGCATCAACTGAATTTTTTGTGTTAAAAATATCTACCAGATTTATTGTTTTGTAAATAGTCTTTTTCAGTGGCATAGCAAGGGGAGGGCATCAGGGCTGGAGCATAAAGGGCACCAAAATTGGTATCCTAACACAACTAAAATATTTCTCTGGCTATGTTAGTTCATTGACCTTATATTTCAGTTTAGTATTGCTTGCTGGTGACTCTTCTTATGCAATACCATAGACAAAAAGTAACACTGTTGCTGGGGGGGGGGGGGGGGAGCTCAGTACACCACTGCTCTTTGTGAATATAAGACTAGTTGAATCACTTTCTAAAATCTTTTAAAAAGTAGAATTGGAAATAAAATAATTGTACACATTGTTAATTAAAAAAAAACAACCTTCTATGCTTTGATTACTATATGTAGGCTTAGAAAACATGAAATGTTAAAAATGTCCAATAGATTTGCTTATAATCTATTGACGCTTATTTATGATTATAACTTAATAATTAACTATTCATCTCATGTTTGTAGATTTCTATCTTTAGCTCAAATTGACATTTCAATTTTAGTAAGTAGGCCTACTTCAGAACTAGTGAAATCAGTGGCGTAGCTAGAAATTTGCTATCATTTGGGGGCCCATGGGGCTTGACCTGTTTGGGTGCCCTGCATTTTGTGTTATATTTAATTTTAAATGTAAAAAACAATTTTGAACACTCATTTGGGGGCCCCCCTCAAGTAGGGGCTTGGAGGGGATTTTCAAATTCTCCCCCCTAACCCCACCCTAGCTAAGCCACTGAGTCAAACTTTCATTGTTAAACTTACAAGCTAGAAAAGAATAGTAAAAAAAAAAAAATAACTAAGTCTTCATATTTATTTCTTCATTACATCTTCACACTCCCAATATATATGTGAAATACAAATATTTAAAAAAAAATAATTTTTTTGAAGACCTAATAAATAAACATCTTTGATTTCAGATAAGGGTCTATACTCTACATTAGATTTCCCTCCACTAGCTTTGTGTTAAAAAAATTGAGTAGCCAGATCATTAAAAAAAATTGATTGACAAATTAAAAATAATTAAACAGTGTGTTAACTAAATCTTTTAAGGGATACATTGCATTTAACATGACATGGTATATAACAACTTTGAGAAAGCACAACCGACATTCTTGAGAAGTTTCTTTTTTTTTTTTTTTGTCATGTGATGCAACTGTTAGTTATTCCTAAAAAAAGTCTTATGGTGCATTCAAAAACAAGTTTCAGATAAATTTAGAAAACGAACAAAAAAATGGAGGGATTGAGAAGAATGGCAAAGAAAGTAATCATTCGAAGTGTCGCGTCCTAGACTCAAGTTCATATGACCACATTTAAACCAATATCTGAATTTAAAACAAAAAATCTTTTCAACCAGCTATCCAATCAAAATCTCACTATCATATCTCTACTTCGTCTGCTGCTTCGTCGACATCTATTACGCGAACTCTTCTCAAAGGAAGATAAAATTTTTCTTGTCTTCCTCTTCAACGTCATAGTGGCAGACGTCAGGCTGGTGTTGGCCCGTTAGCTCCCATGTTCCATGGCAGTGTGGCACGTCAACGGCCTTCCAGGCTGTTTCAATGTTGTAAACTCCATGTCCAAGACAGCGCATACCTGTCTCTCTGTTCATGGCAACGGGCTGACATTCTACGCAAATGGTGCTATTGACGGTCAGATGTTTGGCCCACTCAGAACTCTCGCAACCATGATGGGTGGATCTGATCTTAAATTTACCGCTATATCTGTAATAGGAATGCATATAAATCATTTGTTTAGGTTATGTTGACTTGGAGCATGAAACGAGGTTAATGATAAATGCCCTCAATAGGAAGATAGCTAATGCCGTATTACTAAATGTACAGCTCAATTAAAAATATAGGTTAATGCTTCACATAAAAATGTATTTCAATCCACAAGCTCTGAGAGAATCAGTTAGTCAGTTTTAATAGAGTAAAACCAAGAATGAAATGAAGTGATAACAACAAATCAAACAATAAAAGTGTCAGTAAAACTTTTCACAAGACTAGGAGAAGAGAGAGAAGCACTTCATACACAATTACAAGTGATAGCAACATTTATCGTATAAGCTGCAGAAATAGCAACAAATTTACAACATCAGAGGATAACAATCACCTTGAGGAATGATAGTAACTGGATACAACATCAGGAGAAATAGCAACATTTGACACAACATCAGGAGAAATATCAACATTTGACACAACATCAGGAGAAATAGCTACGCTTGACACAACATCAGGAGAAATAGCTACGTTTGACACAACAACAGGAGAAATAGCTACGCTTGACACAACATCAGGAGAAATAGCTACGCTTGACACAACATCAGGAGAAATAGCTACGTTTGACACAACATCAGGAGAAATAGCTACGCTTGACACAACATCAGGAGAAATAGCTACGCTTGACACAACATCAGGAGAAATAGCTACGCTTGACACAAAATCAGGAGAAATAGCTACGCTTGACACAACATCAGGAGAAATAGCTACGCTTGACACAACAACAGGAGAAATAGCTACGCTTGACACAACATCAGGAGAAATAGCTACGCTTGACACAACATCAGGAGAAATAGCTACGCTTGACACAACATCAGGAGAAATAGCTACGTTTGACACGGGAGAGATCTTGTCGTCAAGTTTTGAACTTGGCCAACACGCACAGTGTCTAGACTCTATGTTGTATTGACACAGAGAAGACTGAGTTGGCTCAGACTTGTCACCAGCACATGCCAGATGGGAGAATTCTCAAAGACATCCTTTATACAGTACCCCAACAAAATAGCGCGGACAAAATAGCGCCGACCAAATAACGCGAACAAAATAGAGCAGAAAAAATAAATTTCAGTCATTTTGAAAGAACTACTTTAGATATCGTAAAATATAAATAGAGCCAATATTTTTTTTTTAATGTTATCATTATTTTTCAGTCATTTGAAGTAAACACTTTAGATATCTTAAAACATAAATACGCAAAAAGTAATCAAAAATTATAATAAGCTAAAATAAATAATTTCAAAATGTATCATTTATTTACAGTCCAAAAATGTACTTTGAAAACAGGCAAAGATACTTGTTAGATTTATATATATATACACACCACAAACTTTCACAAACTTAAATTGTAGGAAATGTCACGTAGAAATTCCATAAGTGACTTGTTGCCGTACATAGGCTGCAAGACGTCTGTCAAGTTGGAGGTAGTTTGTCTTGTTTGCAGCTTTACTTCGTTCTTCAGCATTGTACCACAGATTCTTTTTCTCTGTGTTCTGTGTGAGAGATTAACTTGTACACATTAGGGTGATGACCGTCAATAGACAGCTGAAATGCATGGTGCCATCCCTCCACTGAATTGTTTGTTCGTAGAACATTTTCCTGTACTCGACCTCTAACATTCCATAATGCTCTAGGAAATCTTGGAGTCACTCTGCGGTTTCGTCTTTGGCGACCAATACAGTTGTCCTCCCAATAGTCATACAAATTCCCTACAACATCTGAGGGTCATCTCGATCTTCGCAGTCTTTACATGGGCAGATGGAACAAATGAGATTAAACAAACATTTAACGAGATAAGTGACCGCCAGCTGAACTAATGGTGACACGCCTAAGTTCGTCCTGGTTTGATCAAAGAGAGATGCCGCAGATAATAAAGATTTTTAATTATATTAACACACACATCATCATACTAACCCTTGAACATGGGTTACATTTAAAAATCATTATATTATTTTTAGGAGAATGAGTTAAAATTGTATGTACTCTCTTTCTCTGCAAATATGGCCTACTTCTAGATCTATTAAAATTCTCAACAAAAATGCTGCCCAGGACGGTCACTTACATAAATCCGGAACTTTTATACACATCATAGAGAAGTCCGCGCTATTTTGTCTTACGCTGTTTTGTTGGGAAATTTCACGCTATTTTGTCGGCGCTATTTTGTCCACGCTATTTTGTCGGGGCACCCCTTTATACTGAGCTTGCCGAGTCATTCAAACATAAGGAACGCAAAGATTAACCTACAGAGATGTCTGTAAGCGTACTCAGGACTGCAGTTAGTAACGCAAGTATTTGGTAGGAAACTGCATAAGATCGGACAACATGGAGACAGACTGCGTGCTGGTAGGACGAGACCAAACTGAGGCGAGCTTATACAAGAACAAGGGGAAGAAAGCTGCTCTATCAGATAGCCCTAAAACAGATGCATTCAGATGCACGAACAGTGGCAAAGTTTGTGTGTTTAGTCACAGCAGATTCTGCAAGGAGAAGCCGACACCAACAATTTATCAGGGGCGCATCCATTTTATTTCGAGACATATAGACAGAAGGAACCAATATGTGCGTGTGTATATGTGCGTGTGTATGTGTTTAATATATATTATTAACAATTTGGTTGCTAAAAAAAGACAACTCCTATTTTGACTTACGATGGTCTAGTTAGAATCTCATTAAAGTATTTGGAGTATAGATTCTTGAGAATGCCCTTCCATGGGTCGTATTTCTTCTCAGTTCTGTAACGACCAAACTCAATGGGAAGAATTCTGGCCTGTTCTGTGAAGAGAAAAGAGAAGCAGATGGTCATTGCAATCAACTGAGTGAACATTTGATAGTCATGAAAACTAATCTCTTAACGTCGGGACAGGTGTGGTTGAAGAGTCTAAGGGATTCGAGGGAAAGAGAAACTAGAGCACTAGGGGATCTGATGCTGTGCGTGTGTGTGGAGTGTGTGAGTGCGGAAGGCTATTTAAAAATGTGAGTATGGATATATAGCATTTCTAAACATGAAATAACCTTGGATGGGGGTGTCAGTTTTAACGTGACCATACCTCTGTTCAATTCATATCTTTAAGGAACATGGGTGGGAAAACCAGCATATGGATCTCGAAAACGGCTAACACGATTTTATTCGAAATTTGATAGTTGCTGTATATCGTTGGGAAAAGTATTAATAGCTCGTTGGCCACACTGTGAAAACTCTAGTTTTACTGTTATAATTTTTCAAAGTAAAAAAAAAAAAGAAAAATTTAAATTTGGCTAGAGAACGAGAAAATATTTATCTTGAACGGACTAGACGTCTTCGAGTATTTCAGCAAGTAGGTATCATTCCATAGACTTATATCTATTATATCTAAACTGGACATGGAGATCTTTTAACACTACAAAAAAAGTCATGAAAATTATTTTTAAAGTTGCAACAAGGCGTTGTTTTGTAAAGTAGCCATAAGACGTAAAGTTGTTTTCTTTTCAATCCTAATCTATGTAACATATAATTTAATTTTTAGATCTAGATCTAGTAATTAAACATCACATAGAAGAGTACTCTCGTCCAGTGGCGTTACTAGGGGGGTGCGGTCCGCACCGGGTGACACCCATTAGGGGGGGGTGACACCCGAATGGAAAAAAGAAAGAATATTGGCAAAAACTAGAAAATAAAAACTCGAATGGAAAAATTGAATATCAGCAAAAACTAGCAAATAAAAAAAACCTATAGATATATACCCAAATATGTCTAGGCATATCTACTGTACTGATGCCTGAGAAATATCCCAAAAAATACACTGGTACGACAAAGTAGAAAACACCAAACTGTGGGAGATGAGTGGGCAGAAAAATATAGAGGTGCAGATCTTAGAGAGGAAGTGGAGATAGATTGGTCATACCCTTAGAAAAGATACCAGCAACAGAGCTAGACAGGCCTTAGAGTGGAACCGCCAAGGAACAAGACGCAGAGGAAGACCAAAAAGAGCATGGCGACGCAGTGTACTAGAAGAAGCCGAGAGGACCAGAAAGAGCTGGGAAGCCATAAAAAAAACTAGCAAGAGACTGTGGAGAATGGCGTGTTTTTGCTGAGGCCCTATGTTCCACGAGGAACTCAAAGGAATGATGATGATGACATCTAATGTACTAATCTCAATCATTGTATTTTATTTTAGGCCCTATTGTACATATTTTATTTCTTTGGTACAAATGTCCAAAAAGTTACGTGACAACAAAGGGGGATGCAAAGGCAATTTTTTTTAAAGAACAAAAATTTGTTGTATTTGCATAGTTATTTTATATTTTAGTATCAATTAGGCGAACGCGACTTTGTTACCAAATTTTAAGAAAAATGAAATTATTAATTATTTGACATCGTTTTACTGTTCAATTAGAACTTTTTCTACGTTAGCAGCAAGATCGATTCAAAAGGCTGTTTTAAACAAAACGTTTTATTGCCTCTACAATATGTCTAACCCGTTTTCTCCCGACCAATGCACCATCCTACTATTGACGGTTTTTTGTTAGAACAGAACAGGCCCGCTACAAGTCGCCTTCTAAAGATGAGGATGATCCTAGGACAACAAGCCCATTAGAAACTCGTATAAACTACTGCAGCTTTCTCAAACAGTGGTGGTGGAGGGGGGGCACCCCATGCGGAAGGGGGGCGACGTTCTCTCAAGAGGGCGCGATGTCCTATCCAATGGAGAAGAGGTGACGCGATTCAAATTCTTTTACACGGGTAAAGTTTAAAAGTTGTCTGTTCAAATGTTGAATATTAACCCAAATATATATATATAAAAGTTTAAAAAGTTAAAATATTGTAAGATAAAGACTACTAATAAGGATCTGTTCAAATGTATACCAATTAAAAACGTCTCTGTTGACGTGATTCTTTTTAAATGGTCAGAATGGTCCAAATTCTCTCATGTGTTTAACATCGCTATGTTGACGGCTTTTTGTCACAAAAACGACAAGTTCGCGGCAAGGCTTCTTACTGAACACGAAGATGATGTTAAGACATACGTGCGCTATATGTACATCGAACATCCCTCGTATAATAGTATTGGCCAATGCTACCCCCTTCTTTATTAGACTTAATTTGAGCAACTTTTTTAAAAACTAGTATAAATATTGCGCTCATTGTCGGAACGTCCCACCCCGTTATATTTTAACACTGACATGAGTTCTTCTTACTACGGGAAGAAACATGCGTTGAAGACGACACAAGCTGAGAACGAAGGAAAACACTTGGAGGAGCTAACAGCGCTTCAACAGACCACATTGCTGGATTGATAGGAAACCTGACAGTGCTGATGCCTCTCTTTCGGTTATACAAAACAGTTTAAAATTATATACATAACACTATTTTTGAAAAAAAAAAGACTTAATGTTTAGTGGGTGGTAAAAGTTTGAGAAACACTGCTCGTTTGCCTCGAATGTCTCTCACGATTCAGATACGGCCCATCTATTCTTTATTTAATTTTTATCTATTCTTTATTGAATTTTATTTGACGTGCAATCTTCTTACAACTCGAAATTGTACAAGCTAGACCCAAGGAGAGTGAGTTTCTGAAGCTCAGAAATGCTGAAAAATGCTTGGCGCCTGGGGCTTCGGCCCAGACATCGCTAGAGGATCTTTATACGCTCCCCGAGACCAAATAGATGACTAAAGTAACGGCCAAGCTCATTTTCTCATGCAGGTGGTAATCAAAGTTTGAATAACACAGCATAATGTTATACAGTTTCCTGTCTATAAGTCTAATAAAGTAAACATATTTAGGTGATGTTAATAAATATATATTGTAAAATATGAGAAACTATATTCAAAATATCATAGACAATGGGGTTTTAAAATAGCATTGCCACTCATTAAAAATTTGTGAAAAAAAAAGTAGGTCATTAGCTCACTGTATTTGTTCAAATAAAAAAAAGAATTAATAATAATTTCTATTGGGTAAAGTTTGGATAAAGTTGATGGCCGGGGGGGAGGGGGTGACACCCTGAGCTAACCGCACCGGGTGACACCGGCCCTAGTGACGCCACTGCTCTAGTCTCATCTATCTATCTATATCAGTGATGCCCAACCTAATTCAACCCTCGGGCCATTTTAATTTCCATTACTCTTCTCGCGGGCCACATGACCGAAAAGTTGCAAAAACTAAATGAAATTGTTCTGAAACTATTTTGGTAGAAACCTGTAGATTTAATACTTAATTAATAGATTATATGACATTTATATTTTTTTACGATTAAAAAAATAGCTTTTTAAAATGTGAGCAACAGTGTAATAGGTAGCTTTACCAACGACTCATTTTGTGGTCTCTTTTTGGTAAATATTCCCATCAATCCTCCAATCTCTAGGCGTAGTTTAACAATCTTTTATTCGCGACTCAAACTAAGAATGCCGCCATATTTATTTTATGTCATTTTATGTTGTTGTTTTATTATATGTTGGCTTATTACCATGTTCAACAAAAAAGTCAAGATATGTTCCCTTGTCCTGGTAGATTGTACATTCAGAGTCCCATTTCATAAATACACAAATGTTAAAGTTTATGGTATCAATCCATCGGAGAAAACGTGAGGGCCCAAACATATGTAAAGATTCATTTTTTCAACCATTTTTTTTTGTTTGGAAAGGAGATTTCTACACTTTGTGCCGACGTATCGGTGGGCCGGATGGAACCACGTCGCGGGCCGGATCTGGCTCGCGGGTCGTATTTTAGGCATCACTGATATATATATATATAATTCTCTTCATGGCTCAAGAGTTTGGACAAGTAATGGAAAGACCACTCTTTTATTTCTGCAAGACTTGGGTTACCCCACGTAATTTTAGAGGCGAAAAAAAAAAGGGGGGGGGGGAGAACAAGTAGTATTCACTCGTCACTAAATAGCAGGGCCGGACTTAACCATTGTGACCAATAGTCATGGAAAGAAAGTAAGTAATATACTCTGTATTCACCCGTCACTGAATAGCAGGGCCGGATTTAACCATTGTGAAGCCCTATGCGTAACGGATTTCGCGGGGCCAAATTTGGGTAGGACTACAGATAATAAGTGAAAATTAAGAGTTTATATTAGAAAATAAATTCGTATTACCATTTTATTCATTTTTACGAGCCTTGCGTGTGGCGAAGTCATACAGTATATCATAACAATTCTATTTCCTACATAGATCACGCTAAATATCAAGAATTACCAAATGTTTCAATTTATCTTCAAGAATTGTTGACCTCAAGTAATTCTTGATTAGGTTGAGGCGCGAGAAGCTTCTTTCACCAGATTCCACAATTACTGGTATTGCATAATGCCGTTTTTTTTTAATCGCGCGTAGGTTTTGCGTTTTCCATATTGAATGACAATATAAAATGTCAATTTTTGTCTATATATTTCAGGAGGTTTTTATGAGTTTTCAAAAGATTTTAATAATTTTAAGAGATTTCCAGGACTTTTGCAATTTCAGATTTCCAGGAGCTCCTGGTAAATCGACAGGAGGCCGCGGGAAATCTATTATAAGTTATAAAATGGTTTATTTTAATAATTTATACACCTAGAATAAGCGCGGGTCCTTTGAAAGTGCGGGTCCTATGAAAGTGCGGCGCCCAATGCGGTCGCATAGGTTGCAGTGGCCTACGGCCGGCCCTGCAAAATAGCAGCGTATGCTACGCCGCCGGTCGACTAGTATATATAATTATCTTCATGGCTCAAGAGTTTAGACACCACCTAATGGAAAGATCACTTTTATTTTTGTAAGTCGAACTAGAGTTACCCCACGTAACTTTAGCGGCGAAGAATAAACAGGGGGGGGGTGGAGAACAAGTAGTATTCACCCGTCACTAAATAGTAGGGCCGGGCTTAGCCATTGTGACCAAGAAGTAAAGCATAGATCACTCTTTTATTTCTGCAAGTCGGACTACAGTTACCCCACGTAACTTTGGCGGCGAAAAAAAAAAGAGGGGGAGGGGAGAACAAGTAAACTACTCTGTATTCACCCGTCACTAAAAAGCAGGGTAGGATTTAACCATTGTGGGGCCCTATGCGAAACGGATTTCGCGGGGCCACGTTTGAGTAGGAATACGGATAATAAGTGATAATTAAGAGTTAGTATTAGAAAATAAATTCGTCTTTGCATATTATTTATTCTTTACTATGTACAGAATTACTTTACGAGCCTTGCGTTTATCGAAGTCATACAGTATATCATAAGAATTCTGTTTCCTACATAGGTCACGGGTATTGCATATATATAAATATTATTGAATGACACCCCAAATTGACCATTTGTGTCTATATATTTCAGGAGATTTGTATGAAATTTCAAAAGATTTTAATAATTTCCCTGAGATTTCCAGGACTTTTTCGTATATTTTGCAATTTCAGAAAATTTCCAGGAGCTCCTGATAAATCAAGAGGAAGCGGGAAATCTGTTATAAGTTATAAAATGGATTAATTTAATAATGTATACACCTAGAATTAGCGCGGGTCCTATGAAAGTGAGGGTCCTATGAAAGTGAGGGTCCTATGAAAGGGAGGGTCCTATGAAAGTGAGGGTCCTATGAAAGGGAGGGGCACACTGCGAACGCATAGGTTGCAGTGACCTAAGTATACGCCGCCGGTCGACTTGTAATTATTATTTTGCAATTTGTAGATACATAATCTAGAAAGATCTAGGTAATCAATCTATTTAAATGTACATAAGATGATTAAAATCATCAGGCATAATTATTTTGATCTTATCTAGGATTTTTAAAACATTATCTCAATGGAAACTAACAGGAAATGGAATGGCTTTATCTTATCTTATATAATACAGACGTTACTTCAAAAAAGAAGATGATTACGTCCTACGCGTCATGCATTTAGTCATGCATATTAACCAATGACTTAAATTCTGCCAAGTCACTGGTTTTCCTGGCTATCTCAGGCAACCCATTCCATGCTCTAATATCACTAGGGAAGAAGGAGTATTTGTACAAATTTGTCCTAGCATATGAAACGAGGAATGTGCCTTTATCTTTGTGTCTTTCAGAGTACTTTATTAAATTTTGTTTTTGTATTTGAAGATTATGGTTCAGTGTTTTATGTATAATTGCTACTTTACTTTTGGCTTTATTTCATATATTTGCGTGAATATGTAAATCTGTGATTAATAGCCCATTCTAAAGAAAATCCGAGAAATGATTTTGCATTATTTCTAAACTTTGAAAACTAAAGATCATTACTTTTCTAAGATAGAAAAGATTGATTGGGGCGACTCCCCTTACAGCTTGAAAGAGAGTTACGTACATAAAAATATACATATATAGGTCTGTGAATCGATTAATCGCGGATAATAATTTGTTTCCGATTTCCAGTCTAGATATAATATATATAAGAATATGTATTATTCATTCAAGAGTTAAATAAATTAATGTTTAGGAACATTTTGCGCATTGTCTTCTAAGCTTAGATCTAGACCGTTAAACCAGAATTCTTTCTCAGAAATGAGGGGGAGGTGGCGGGGTAAAAAAGTTCCAATTGTTGAAATCTAATATTCATTAAGGGATCAAGAGGAGGACATGTATCGTTCTATAAGTTGTATTGGAGATGGTATTGTCTTTTGTCCTAAGTTTTCTCAGATGTTATTCTAGTTCACAAACAGGATTGTGTTGAGCATACTTTCTTTTCAAAGTCGCAGGTTATAAATTGTTTACATTCTACTGCGTTATTGTTTCATCTATAGCAGCTAAATGAGGATTAAAACCAACATATCTAGCATCTCGAGGATTAAAACCAACATATCTAGCTGTAATTTTTTATTTCTGCTTATAATAGCTTTAATTTTTTCCCTCCTTTACCAATACATTGATTGCTTTTTGATTAAGAAAACAAACGACTTGATCTTATTGACAAAGTCACAGAATTAATGATTCACTTTCTAGCATTACGAGATGAGGGACAACATTGAATTAAAGTCAGCAAAAGAAAGCAAATTAGATCTATAACTCTGTTGAGGGCAGGTAATATATATCATAATATGTTCTCCTTCTAAGAGCAGGTCCGAGAGGTTTGGTCATAATATGTTGTCCTCCTAAAGGCAGGCCTTAGAGATCTGGTAATAATATGCTGCCCTAAAGGGAGGTCTGATCATAATATGATGTCCTCTTAAAGACAAGTTAGGTCATAATATGTTGACCTTCTAAAGGAAAGTGTCACATTCCAAGAATAGTTTCGACCTTTATTATACCAAATTACGGGTTAATTGATCCCAAAATCTACCCCCCATTCTCAGCATAATTTACGACTATGTTCACAAGTCCTTCACATGCTTTCTCTCTCTCTCTCTCTCACACACACACACAAACACACACACACAACCAATATTTCTCCAAAACACACACATAAAGGTAGTCGCTACACTTCTGCAACTTTTGATCAATTTTATTGGCGCTCTTTGTGACAAGAGTTTTTGTCTTCAGCACATGGCGTGTTTCAGTTCTAGAAATAGACAGTTGGGATAGTGACACAGTGAAACCAATGGGATGATAATTTGAGTTGTTGCCCTTTTGAGTGATCTTGGTTGCCAATGTTTAAGAAACTGTTTGCACTAGCCTAGTAAGTTAACAGCTAAACAAATAACCAAGAATGAATTGCTTCTTATATTTGACTATGTCTCCTATCTTTAACTTCTTAGGTGGAATTTCAAAGCTAACGCAAGTCACTTAAAAATGGTTCTATGTCTCCGAGGGGCCGTAAAAACACAAAATGATATTATTTAGTCGAGATTAAAAAAATATGTTGTTGCTCTTTTGGATGCAAAGTTTACTGTACAACATTAATGAATTTATTTCATCTTCCTCATTAGAATTATTATTTGTACACAAGAAAGAAATATGTTTGAGACAAGCTAAGATATATGTTCAATTCTGTTTGAAACAAGCTAAGATATATGTTTAATTCTGTTTGAAACAAGCTAAGATATATGTTTAATTCTGTTTGAAACAAGGTAAGATATATGTTTAATTCTGTTTGAAACAAGCTATGGGCATATGTCAAAGTGTGTTTGAACAAACTATGGTCATAGCTCACAAAGCGATGCATTGACAATTGTAGATTGATTTCGTAATCATGTAAGCCAGCAAACTGGATATTGCCGATTCAAAACAGTTATATATCATAATTAAAAACAATAATCATTGTTAATTTGTAACTTGTTTTCATTTAAACAGAAGAATATATATAGAGATTATATTAGAACTCTGTGCATTGTAGGCTATGAACCCTCGTTAAATCTCTCGTGTTAATAAAAACTTTTTTGTTACTAGCCCATTGTGACGTAATGGAATTTTTTTTTCCTTTGACGTCATATGGAATTAATTCTCGGAATGAAATGTTAAAAGAACTCACTCGGAGCACCAATGTCTAGGATCCCTCGACATCTTGCTCGTATTGATGAGACATTTTTTAGTCTAACTAGGCCGTGAGACGTAGTGAATGTTTTTCCTTTGACGTCAGATGGAATGAATTTTTCAAATGAAATGCTAAAACAACTCGGTATAATAATGTTTATTAAATCTCGTTATCTGGTTCGTATTTTTCAAAAGGATTTTTATTGCATAAATCTAATCTAAATTACATCTAAATTATTCCAAATTTATATTATAGATCTAGATCTAGTAGATCTAGCAAGAAGTTAATTATTTTTAACTTAGAAGGAACATCCGAAACATGTAAAGCAGAAAAAAACATTTTTTTTTACAACGGCAAATGAATCTTCGAAACATTATTACTTTTGACCATCAAAATTAAATCACGTCTTGAATATTGCTTGCGAATAGGC
This sequence comes from Biomphalaria glabrata, assembly GCF_947242115.1. Classification (NCBI taxonomy): domain Eukaryota; kingdom Metazoa; phylum Mollusca; class Gastropoda; family Planorbidae; genus Biomphalaria; species Biomphalaria glabrata. The sequence goes on along the minus strand of NC_074722.1, from coordinate 22,265,064 downwards.
GGATCCGACAGGGATCCGACTCCAACGGGGGCCGCCTCTGAGTTTGTATGATAACACAAACTCTCTTTGTAATTTTGTATAAGTCATTAAAAACACGACATTAGTCAGTGTCAAATCTGGATTTTGCATCAGTATTCATATTATTATAAGCCAATATTAATCAGTATTAGCCACTATTAGGTAAGAATTAGCTAGTACGCCCAAGTTCAGTATGTAGAGAAATTAAAAGCTCGTGAGTTGGTTAAACATTAATTCAACATTGGCTAAGTTTTCCCTTTTCCCTCTTTAGCATTTGTACTTGATCAGACATTCAGTTACGCGATAAGACATTCAGTTACCTGATAAGACATTCAGTTACGTGATAAGACATTCAGTTACCTGATAAGACATTCAGTTACCTGATAAGACATTCAGTTACCTGATAAGACATTCAGTTACCTGATAAGACATTCAGTTACTTGATAAGACATTCAGTTACGTGATAAGACATTCAGTTACGTGATAAGACATTCAGTTACGTGATAAGACATTCAGTTACCTGATAAGATATTCAGTTACCTGATAAGATATTCAGTTACGTGATAAGACATTCAGTTACGTGATAGGACATTCAGTTACCTGATAGGACATTCAGTTACGTGATAAGACATTCAGTTACGTGATAAGACATTCAGTTACGTGATAAGACATTCAGTTACTTGATAAGACATTCAGTTACGTGATAAGACATTCAGTTACGTGATAAGACATTCAGTTACCTGATAAGACATTCAGTTACGTGATAAGACATTCAGTTACCTGATAAGACATTCAGTTACTTGATAAGACATTCAGTTACTTGATAAGACATTCAGTTACTTGATAAGACATTCAGTTACCTGATAAGACATTCAGTTACCTGATAAGACATTCATTTACCTGATAAGACATTCAGTTACCTGATAAGACATTCAGTTACTTGATAAGACATTCAGTTACTTGATAAGACATTCAGTTACTTAATAAGACATTCAGTTACCTGATAAGACATTCAGTTACCTGATAAGACATTCAGTTACTTGATAAGACATTCAGTTACCTGATAAGACATTCAGTTACCTGATAAGACATTCAGTTACTTGATAAGACATTCAGTTACTTGATAAGACATTCAGTTACTTGATAAGACATTCAGTTACGTGATAAGACATTCAGTTACTTGATAAGACATTCAGTTACCTGGTAAGACATTCAGTTACCTGGTAAGACATTCAGTTACCTAATAAGACATTCAGTTACGTGATAAGACATTCAGTTACTTGATAAGACATTCAGTTACTTGATAAGACATTCAGTTACTTGATAAGACATTCAGTTACTTGATAAGACATTCAGTTACTTGATAAGACATGATAAGACATTCAGTTACTTGATAAGACATTCAGTTACCTGATAAGACATTCAGTTACTTGATAAGACATTCAGTTACTTGATAAGACATGATAAGACATTCAGTTACTTGATAAGACATTCAGTTACTTGATAAGACATTCAGTTACTTGATAAGACATTCAGTACATATTTTCAGGGTGTACGTAAATTAATTTTCTCAAATGTAAATGAAAGTAAAAGTAAAAAAAAATTGCTGCCTAGGAGTTCAGAGCTGCTAGAAATAGAACTGTCATCAAATCAACCAGTTAATTATCGAGATTGTATTAACCTTTTTTTTTTTACTTACATCGGTGGTAATCAAAGAAATCAAGAGAATATCGCTAACAAGACAGGACACCTACATGAGTTCCACTGGAATTAGAATCAGTGGTTAATGCTAGGAAATGGCATGAGAAATAGAAGCTTTACAAAACAACATTAAAAGCGAAAGGAAAGGAAGAGAGAGAAAAAAAGAAGGAATGAAATATAAGGAAGATAGAAAGATACAGGGGAATAAAGACAGAGGGAACAAATATGGAGAGCTAGAGCAAGAAACTTGTCCAATATTTACCTCCTCACCCTAACGGTGTCTCACATTCTATTGGCTGCCTAGTCACGTGGTAATGACAATGTCCATGTGCCAACTAGGATTGTTTTATTAAGGGATGAAGAGTGTTTTTGACCCATTTGCATTTCGATGATACATGGCAAAAGTAGCACAAAATGTTTATGAGCCCTGACTGCAGCGAAATGTCAAAATAATTCTCTCTCTGTCTGACTTTTCACTATTGAAATAATTGCCTGGCATTATTAGAATTATATAAAGAAAAAAAAATTAAAAAGTGTGGGGCATTATAATCTCGTTCTCTCTCTCTCTCTCTCTCTTCCCATTGTTTTATTTCAGTGTATTTCTCTCGTTTGCTTACTTTCACTCTATCCGCCAAGGTCACTCTCTTTCCTCTACAAAGTAAATGTGGAAAAGGGGGGGGGGGTACCAAACAAGAGCTAGAGACGTGGTTTAGAGTCTTAGTCCGAGGTAACGCTTGACTGTCCACCCTGAACATGGATATCCTGGTCCAGTTAATGGTCAAGTTAGTGATGTGAAGACTACAAGCAAAACGAGATCGAAACCATTTTGATCAGTCCTAAAATTATCGGTCATTCTTTATTCTTTACCGTGATCATTAAATATCAATAGCATTTAGTCAGTCACGCTACTTGATAACCTATTGGATTCATACACGTCACTAATGTTTGATGTACATTGCTATTCATAGCTGGAGTAGTTATTCATTTCAGCATGCAGATATTTAACTCTAAACAAGATGTTTTCAAAACATGTTTTATTTCAGTGTGTAACGTTCAAATGTTCTGTTACTTTAAGAGATAAGTCTTATTGATAGTTTTAACAACACAGCTTTTCAATTAAATGAAGACGTGAAGACCCTATACAGTCTACTAGACATCTCTTTTCATGTCCCTATACAGTCTACTAGACATCTCTCTTCCTGTCCCTATACAGTCTACTAGACATCTCTCTTCCTGTCCCTATACAGTCAACTAGACATCTCTCTTCCTGTCCCTATACAGTCTACTAGACATCTCTCTTTCTGTCTCTATACAGTCTACTAGACATCTCTCTTCCTGTCCCTATACAGTCTACTAGACATCTCTCTTCCTGTCCCTATACAGTCTACTAGACATCTCTCTTCCTGTCCCTATACAGTCTACTAGACATCTCTCTTCCTGTCCCTATACAGTCTACTAGACATCTCTCTTCCTGTCCCTATACAGTCTACTAGACATCTCTCTTCCTGTCCCTATACAGTCTACTAGACAACTCTCTTTCTGTCCCTATACAGTCTACTAGACATCTCTCTTCCTGTCTCTATATAGTCTACTAGACATCGCACATGTCTTCCTGTCTCTATACAGTCTGCTAGACATCTCTCTTCCTGTCTCTATACAGTCTACTAGACGTCTCTCTTCCTGTCTCTATACAGTCTACTAGACATCTCTCTTCCTGTCTCTATACAGTCTACTAGACATCTCTCTTCCTGTCCCTATACAGTCTACTAGACATCTCTCTTCCTGTCTCTTCCTGTCCCTATATAGTCTACTTGACATCTCACATGTCTTCCTGTCTCTACACAGTCTACTAGACATCTTTTTTCATGTCTTTACACAGTCTACTAGACATCTCTCTTCCTTTCTCTACACGGTCTACTAGACATCCCTCTTCCTTTCTCTACATGGTCTACTAGATATCTCACATATGTCTTCCTGTCTCTATAGTGTCTACTAGACATCTCTCTTCCTGTCTCAATACAGTCTACTAGACATCTCTCTTCCTGTCTCTATACAGTCTGCTAGACATCTCTCTTCCTGTCCCTATAGTCTACTAGACATCTCTCTTCCTGTCTCTATACAGTCTACTAGACATCTCTCTTCCTGTCCCTATACAGTCTACTAGACATCTCTCTTCCTGTCTCTATACAGTCTACTAGACATCTCTCTTCCTGTCCCTATACAGTCTACTAGACATCTCTCTTCCTGTCTCTATACAGTCTACTAGACATCTCTCTTCCTGTCTCTATACAGTCTACTAGACTTCTCTCTTCCTGTCTCTATATAGTCTACTAGACATCGCACATGTCTTCCTGTCTCTATACAGTCTGCTAGACATCTCTCTTCCTGTCTCTATACAGTCTACTAGACGTCTCTCTTCCTGTCTCTATACAGTCTACTAGACATCTCTCTTCCTGTCTCTATACAGTCTACTAGACTTCTCTCTTCCTGTCTCTATATAGTCTACTAGACATCGCACATGTCTTCCTGTCTCTATACAGTCTGCTAGACATCTCTCTTCCTGTCTCTATACAGTCTACTAGACATCTCTCTTCCTGTCTCTATAAAATCTACTAGACATCTCTCTTCCTGTCTCTATAAAATCTACTAGACATCTCTCTTCCTGTCTCTATACAGTCTACTAGACATCTCTCTTCCTGTCTCTATACAGTCTACTAGACATCTCTCTTCCTGTCTCTATACAGTCTACTAGACATCTCTCTTCCTGTCTCTATACAGTCTACTAGACTAGTCTGCTAAACATCTTACATGGAAGTGTCGAAAAAAAAGTGTTATTGTTAATTCAGTCTGAACTTTACTAACAACGAAAGAAAATGAAATCTTAGAGAATTGTGTACATTGTCAGAGGGACTATAAAGTCACATCTCTTTGGCACAGTTAGTCAACTCTTGACCTAGATTAGTGGAACAAGAAAAAAACCAACTTGCTTTAAGTTCCTTTTGACCATATTGTCAAGATCTCAATGTAAACCCCGTGTCTTTAACTTTCCGTAGTTCTGAAATCAAACTCAATCCTAGAATTAACAAATAAATCTTCGACGTCTTCGAGGAATCTCGAAACATTGTCCTGAAGCTTTGCCTTAATGCCGTAGTCTTGCGCCACTGGCACTTCTTTATTTTTTCTGCCGATTTGTTTAAATCAATAAATAGACACAAGAGAAGAAACAAATGTTACTCCGCCAGAGAAAGAAGTCCCCTGAAGGTGAACGTTTTCATCACTAAAGACATCCCCGAGAGCTTGTCAGGAGAGTGTAATTGACAAGACTAAGACCACACACAATACTCCGCTCACTTTATTTAGTTAGACATCTAAGACTTAAAACGTACTGAGACAGTTTTAGTGTTAGACTGAAGGAAGATAAAGTCATCGAATTGAGATGAGTTCAATGAAAACAAAAATACATCTCTTAGTAACAAGCCATTTCTTTTGAGCTCTTCTATTGTGAGGACACACAAACTCACTTTTAAACCTTTTTTTTTTCTTTCGCAATGGCAAGGACTCGACTTTTTTCTAAATAGTCCAATATATAAGTCTTATAGCACAACCTTCCAACTTGGTACTAGAGTCTAACATATAAGCATGGAACCCATAAGAATTCTTTGAAGACAAAACATATATCTCCCAAAACTGAGAAGTCATTTTTTACTTTTCTTAGTTTCACTTTACAATCGGCACTAAATAAAAATGGACATTATCACCAACAATTAAAAAAATATATTGCTTGACAAAGTAAACTATAAGAAAGATCATTTTGTAAACTAACATGTCCAGAATGCACCGCAATAACCCAATTTATCGATGTTCTCTCTTTCACGCGATATTTAATATAATAGGGCGAGATTTCCCATTACCGCATTAACTTAATGACGTCATGCAGTGCGAGATTATTGATGCATGCGTACGATACAGCTCGGTGCAATAGCGTGCTGGGATAAAAGTCAGGTTAGGACATAGCTCAGTGATTCTGTTACAAATTATTAAATACTTTAATTTCTCTAAAAATCTGTAGCACATTGTCTCACAGCTACCGTTAGTGACCAATGTCTTCACTAACATTTTGATCACTAGAGACTTTTGACTAAAACAAAATGGTGTAACCATAGAATGTACATTAATTGGCATTAGCTGTAAGTTTAAATGTCAAAAGGCTGGACGACATCATTACATCCAGCTCTGCACACAAACAACACGTACAGATAAGAATGACATATACACACATCTACACAAGAAATCATTTTGATTGAAAGTCATCTGGCAGTCACTTTCTTGAAATCATTTTTTTTTTTTTCATCTTAATTGCAACTTACAAACGTAAGGGAAGTGGGTCAAGATCAGACCACGTGACAGTGAACAAATCACTTGCTGTTGTTGAAATGGGGACTGATACAATGGAAAGAATGGTGTTTGTGGTCAGTGAATGCAACACTCTTTAGCTTCACAAACTCTAGACAATGGCTAACAAATAACTTTATTGGTTGTTTTTTTTAGATCAAATTTTGTTTTCGATATCACCAAGGGGAAAGAATCGAAGAATTAATCCTTTAATGGTTATCTAGTGACTAATCAAACTGTCTCCAAACAGATACATGAAACACTTTCTTCTTAGACTATCTGCAATAACCCCGGCTGGACAGCGGTCACTACAGTCCAGCCCAATTTCTTGTCTTGTCCACTTTCTTTCTCCCCAGCTTTAAATTACATCAACGCCTCTACCTCCTTTCACTTCTCCTCTCAATCCAATCTTTGGCCTCCCTGAAGACATAGTGGGCGATCCATTCCAGGAGAACGTAACTCGACTTATTGTGAACGAAAACGAGGGGTCAAAAGGATCGATCTTGGACAATTTCCTCCCCTTGTTTGCGGCAAAGAAACCGTGGAAAGATCGACCGTGTTACCACTTGCCCGTTTGGCTGTTCTTAATTCCTTTTTGGCTACACCCGAAAGTCTGGAAAGCCGCGAATGGGCCAGGTGACGTCAACTTACTCAATAACCCAGAAAATTAAATGGCAGAAAGGAAAAATATAATCACGTCTCCATTCACAATACAGTCTTCCTTGTTCTTTTTGTTCACATAACCTAGAAGTTGGTTTCTATGGAAGCCTTGATGGAAAGAACAGCAGGGAAAATCTCTAGTTCTGGTCTTCAAACAAATGGGTACACTATTTTCGATGACGACATCAATGTTTGGAGCAGACGATGTAAACATAATAGTTATAAGAAAGTTCATTGATGACATGTACATGGCTGCCTGGTCGTGCGGCATGCGCGCTGGAATGTCGTTCGAACTTCTCGATGGTCCAGGGTTCATGCTCAATTTTTCTCTGATGGATTGATACCATGACCTTTAACATTGCTACGTTATGAATGAGAGAACCGAAGAAAGTAGAAAGTAGAATCTGAATGTAGAATCTGAATGTAGAATCTGAATGTAGAATCTGAATGTAGAATCTACTCGGAAAAGTTGAACGAATCTTTACTACCAATATAGTTAATTTAACACGGAAACGGCATTATAATACAAATATTCTTGGTTTGAGCCGATTGTTAAACTACGTCTAGAGATTGGAAGATAAAAAAGAGACAAGAAAATTATTTGTGGGTAAGCTATCTACAATGCCGCTCATATTTTAAGAAGAGAAATGAACCAATTTCCGATGCGTGAAAAATATATAATTTTCAGCTCTCCATTTAATGAATGTAAGTACTAGATCCACAGGTTTCTAATAAAATTGTTTCAGGCCAATTTCATTTCGATTTTGTACCTTTTCGGTCATGTGGCCCACGACACGAGTGTCGGAAATTGAAACGGACCGAAGGTTGAATTTGGTTGGGCATCACTACTCTAGAGTCACTCTAAACACTAAGCTTAAAAAAAAAAAAACAAGAATGCGGAGAAAAAAAAATTTGCATCTTTTGCAATACAGAAAAAGCAATTTCCAAAGTAATTAAAACGGCTTAGTTCTTCACCCCAGAAATGTAAATAGATCTTTTGTTTAGCCTTTACAAAAACAGTTGTTGTTTATTCTGTAGAAAAGAAAGCTGGATTACGTTGAGGATCGCAAGATCGATACTAAACCAGAATCGCAATTCGCTATCCATTGTTCATCTCGTCAATGTCATATTCAATACCGATCAGGGGAAAAAAACGAATACGATTGTCCAGAAGTAAATTAGTTCTTCCCGCTGGCGACGCCAACTGGAGTCCGTGATGTCAGCGGCTGTAAAGGGTGGGTGGGGGAGGGGAGCAGCCAAGCTGTTGCCGAGACAATCAGAAGACAAGACAATGGAGGGAGGGGGAGGGAGATGGCGAGGAAATTCTATTACTACAAGAAATGTTCTCTCGAAACAAAAATATGTCATTGATATCCAGGCTTTATAGCCAGCGGAAAATGTCTAGTTAACATTGATAGGCCAGGTGCTGGGGCATTACAAGGAAAGGTCTGAGCAAGGTAAATACAAAGAATAATACGTAAAAGTAAGCTCTGGATCCTTGCACAATGCAAACTTCAAACGTACATTCCACTGTGAAGCTCAGAGATGAAACAATGCATACACATTACATTGATAGGGAGGCGCGGTGGCTGAGCGGTAAAGCGCTTGCCTTCTAAACCTGGGGTCCCGGTATCGATTTCTGCTGAAGACTGGAATCGAAAATTTTCGGGATCTTTGGGTGCCTCCAGCTCTAATGGGTACCTGACAATAATTGGGGAGAGTAAAGGCGGTTGGTCGTTGTGCTGGCCTCGTTAATTCATCTACCTTATAGCTCGCAAGGTCTGAAAGGGGAACTTTACTTTTTTTTTTCACATTACATATTTAATGGCAGTACTAGGGACTATATTTGTAACGAGAAAAATGGTTAATCAAATTTAGTGAAATAAGGGACAGAATGACCCAGGCACAAACCCTAGTCCCTAGTGATTGTTTTATATATGTAATTTGTATGCATTGCTTTGTATATGAAATAAGTATGCATTTATTTGTATATGTAATATGTATGCATTGCTTCATATATGTGATATGTATGCATTGCTTTGTATATGTAATATGTATGCATTGCTTTGTATATGTAATATGTATGCATTTATTTATATACGTGATATGTATGCATTGCTTTGTATATGTAATATGTATGCATTTATTTATATATGTAATATGTATGCATTGCTTTGTATATGTAATATGTATGTATTGCTTTGTATATGAAATAAGTATGGATTTATTTATATATTTATATATGTAATATGTATGCATTGCTTCGTATATGTAATATGTATGCATTGCTTTGTATATGTAATATGTATGCATTGCTTTGTATATGTAATATGTATGCATTGCTTTGTATATGTAATAGGTATGCATTTATTTATATATGTAATATGTATGCATTGCTTCGTATATGTGATATGTATGCATTGCTTCGTATATGTAATATGTATGCATTGCTTTGTATATGTAATATGTATGTATTGCTTTGTATATGTAATATGTATGTATTATTCATTGTTTCAGTTTCTTAGCTTCACATTTGTATATAGTTGATTAGCTACCTACTCTCTGAAACTTCTATATGCAGTGCATTTATATTGTCCAATTGGTAATATTGAGAGAGATACACTTCATAATAGAGCCAGTGGTGAATGTATGCCCTAAGGGCTATCTGTGCGTCCACTTTGTATTGTTGGTGTAAGCAAGTATTTCAGGCTAGGGATGGGGGCTGGTCGGGGCATGTGCCATTGATGTTTGGATGGCAAGAGCATGCTTAAGAACGTCACTGACCTGATACAACGTTTTTTTAAACATAAGGACGGTTTAATTGTCTGTTCGCTTGGCACTGCTTTCTTGGTAGGATTGATGGAGGGTGCCCTGGTCAGTGCTGTCCCTTATCTCGCTATAGTCACAACTTTCTCCCATCATCTGCTTTATATCATTTATATGTGTATTCCTCATTCTTAGCAAGGTAGGACTGAGGGCGCTGTATCACTTTTAATGCCCAGATGAGGGAGGGGCGGTAGCAGCAATCTTTGTCGGCGTGTGTGGAAAATTACAAGATTTATGTAAGTAGTTAGTTAATTACAATATGTAAGCTCTGGGTCCATCCTTGCCCAGTGAGTTGAATTTCTTTTTTATCTGTAAAATCTCTTTATTTACCCATGCCAGTCAGATTCCAACCACTGCGCTGTTGTCCGCATCATTTTCTACGTAGTTCAACAGACTAAAGAATACTTTTCTATTCTCCTCTGTGTGCGTGTATGTCAAGCCTGTGCACAATTTTGAACCTTTTCCTAAAGGAACCATCTACCTAAAATCCAGAAAACATCTACCTTAAACACCTAAGCTTACTAACGCTGACCACATACCTGCTTTCTCAATGGTCATCTCGTTGACTAGATTCTGCTTGCAGACCTCCTCTTCGAATCCCACACAGGCGCGTCTCTGCTTGAGTATCGGACAGTTGGTGCCGCCATTATCCGGGTACTGAGTGACCACTCTCTTCCTTTTGCGTGACCCATAGCCACAGGGGTTGTCACATTCGGTCCATTCTTCCCATTCCCCGACCTGACAGTCCACACCTGAAACAACAAGAAAAATTTAAAAAAAAATACTTTAAAAAAAAAAAAAAGCTTATACTAAACGAATTTGTATCAATTAGTTTGGATCATGTCATTCAATTTGTAATACATCTAGACTAACAATCTAAACAAAACGATTTTACCAATTGTTTTGTTTAGCGCAATTTCATGATTTTAGCTTTCTCAATTCGCTATGATCCTATCACTTGTCTAGACTAGTTGGGAAATGGGTGGGGGTGATAGGGAAAGAATGAGGTATCTGTGTGAATGTTACCATGATCGCTTTTTAGATGCTTGCATAAAAAAAAAGTTAATTTAAATAAATTCGAATTCAAGGGTTCTAGCCTTCTCAAGTTTCGAAAAGCTAACACATTAACCACTGCGCCAGAAAGGTGCTTATGAAAATAGAAGATTTTATAGTTATTCATGTTTAGTTTTTAACTTTAAAGGGGACTAATTCAAATAATACCACAACATCAGTCAAATCCAATTTCTTTTCCTTGATCGATACCAAACAAAATAATAGTTTATTAACTAGTGGGTTAATTTTCTTTTCAGGTAGAAAAATATTTGTGCAAAGGTTGAACTTGATCCGGATTAGGTAAGGGAGAAATAACGTGTACAATCTTTTTACCAGACAGACAGACACACAGAGTTGATATAAGCTTTGAAGAAACTTTTGTTCACCGTGGCCAGTAAATGAGATACTTACTATTGGGAACAAATAAGAAAGTAGATAAATATATAATGTCTTCATTAAGATAAGAGGGTCTGATAACTAATGGTGTTCAGAAGTGAGGTACTTTGGAAAAAAGGGAGCGATGAAAGAGAGTTATGCAATAAAGTATTCCACATAGCTAACAACAATTAGTAATTTATGAGCTAATTTCTTGTTAGTAGGCGCCTAGTTAATGAACGTGTCTCAAGTGTTCTAGATGAACATGTCTCAAGTGTTCTAGATGAACGTGTCTCAAGAAGTGTTCTAGATGAACAAGTCTCAAGTGTTCTAGATGAACTTGTCTCAAGTGTTCTAGATGAACAAGTCTCAATTGTTCTAGATGAACGTGTCTCAAGTGTTCTAGATGAACTTGTCTCAAGTGTTCTATGAACATGTCTCAAGTGTTCTAGATGAACTTGTCTCAAGTGTTCTATATGAACATGTAAGATGAACATGTCTCAAATGTTCTAGATGGACGTGTCTCAAGTGTTCTAGATGAACGTGTCTCAAGTGTTCTAGATGAACAAGTCTCAAGTGTTCTAGATGAACAAGTCTCAAGTGTTCTAGATAAACAAGTCTCAAGTGTTCTAGATGAACAAGTCTCAAGTGTTCTAGATGAACAAGTCTGTTCTATATAAACATGTCTCAAGTGTTCTAGATGAACGTGTCTCAAGTGTTCTAGATGAACGTGTCTCAAGTGTTCTAGATGAACAAGTCTCAAGTGTTCTAGATGAACGTGTCTCAAGTGTTCTAGATGAACGTGTCTCAAGTGTTCTAGATGAACGTGTCTCAAGTGTTCTAGATGAACAAGTCTCAAGTGTTCTAGATGAACGTGTCTCAAGTGTTCTAGATGAACGTGTCTCAAGTGTTCTAGATGAACAAGTCTCAAGTGTTCTAGATGAACGTGTCTCAAGTGTTCTAGATGAACGTGTCTCAAGTGTTCTAGATGAACAAGTCTCAAGTGTTCTAGATGAACAAGTCTCAAGTGTTCTAGATGAACAAGTCTCAAGTGTTCTAGATGAACAAGTCTGTTCTATATAAACATGTCTCAAGTGTTCTAGATGAACGTGTCTCAAGTGTTCTAGATGAACGTGTCTCAAGTGTTCTAGATGAACAAGTCTCAAGTGTTCTGGATGAACGTGTCTCAAGTGTTCTAGATGAACGTGTCTCAAGTGTTCTAGATGAACGTGTCTCAAGTGTTCTAGATGAACAAGTCTCAAGTGTTCTAGATGAACAAGTCTCAAGTGTTCTAGATGAACTTGTCTCAAGTGTTCTAGATGAACAAGTCTCAATTGTTCTAGATGAACGTGTCTCAAGTGTTCTAGATGAACTTGTCTCAAGTGTTCTATGAACATGTCTCAAATGTTCTAGATGGACGTGTCTCAAGTGTTCTAGATGAACGTGTCTCAAGTGTTCTAGATGAACAAGTCTCAAGTGTTCTAGATGAACAAGTCTCAAGTGTTCTAGATGAACAAGTCTCAAGTGTTCTAGATGAACATGTCTCAAGTGTTCTAGATGAACGTGTCTCAAGTGTTCTAGATGAACATGTCTCAAGTGTTCTAGATGAACGTGTCTCAAGTGTTCTAGATGAACATGTCTCAAGTGTTCTAGATGAACGTGTCTCAAGTGTTCTAGATGAACGTGTCTCAAGTGTTCTAGATGAACAAGTCTCAAGTGTTCTAGATGAACATGTCTCAAGTGTTCTAGATGAACGTGTCTCAAGTGTTCTAGATGAACATGTCTCAAGTGTTCTAGATGAACGTGTCTCAAGTGTTCTAGATGAACAAGTCTCAAGTGTTCTAGATGAACATGTCTCAAGTGTTCTAGATGAACATGTCTCAAGTGTTCTAGATGAACATGTCTCAAGTGTTCTAGATGAACGTGTCTCAAGTGTTCTAGATGAACGTGTCTCAAGTGTTCTAGATGAACATGTCTCAAGTGTTCTAGATGAACAAGTCTCAAGTGTTCTAGATGAACATGTCTCAAGTGTTCTAGATGAACGTGTCTCAAGTGTTCTAGTTGAACATGTCTCAAGTGTTCTAGATGAACGTGTCTCAGGTGTTCTAGATGAACATGTCTCAAGTGTTCTAGATGAACAAGTCTCAAGTGTTCTATATGAACATGTAAGATGAACATGTCTCAAGTGTTCTAGATGAACGTGTCTCAAGTGTTCTAGATGAACATGTCTCAAGTGTTCTAAAGTTTTTGTATTGTTCCCTATCACTATTTCTCTTCTCTCTATTTCTCCCAATTGTTCTGAGTGTAATATAGAGCTCGCATTCGTCCCATCTGTTCTTCCCTTTGTTTGATACGACTCTAATGTTTAGATCACCACTTGGTGTGAGGGAGTAGACAACTAAAGCTCGAACAACTAGAAGAAGACTTATGTTCTGACAAGTTAGGGTTTTATTAGGGAGGACGGACTTATAAAGTGTCAAAGCATTTTTCTCACCCCCCCCCCCCCCTTTTCCCCACGATTCTCTGCTACTAGTGAAGGTCATATTTAATGGAGTACCCTAAATATTCAGAGTCAATTAGACTTCATAAAAATACTAATAATATTCATTTAGTGAAGTAATTTAATTAGCAATTAATTTCGTAAAGAAAGCAACGCTAAAGATAAATTTTGACTGTAATAAATGCATGACAAGAATAATATTCTTGCATTATAATAAGAGTTTTTTTTAATTATTTATACATTCACACACACGGATGGAGTTATCTTTTCTTTAGCAGTTATGTAATATGAAAACTTCAAGACAAAAGAGTTAAGAGCTTGCCCCGAGTTTCAAGAGCATATGACACACACAGCACGTGACACACATAGCACGTGACACACTTTACAAGGACATTTAGCGACATTTTTATGGAACAGATTCTGACCAGAAGTGCCAAACTAAATCACTTTTCTTCATTTGACATTCGTCCTGCTCTGAACATGACAGATGGAACAGTGGAATATAAAATGAATGTTCTCGATCGATCAGTCAAGATGTGGCATAACAAGGAAGGGCTTATAACAAACTAACGAACCTCTTTCTTAGTCTTTACTGACAAGGGAATATTTTTATTTTAATTTGAGAGAGAGAGAGAGAGAGAGAGAGAGAGTATTTGTGTTGAGCTAAAAAAGTTTTCTGGAACAAATAAAAGGTATAAAAAGTGCAATGATACTTGTGTTTGTATTTTCCTACGACTAAAAGAAGCTTGAGGACATTTCAATGAAATACAGAACACAGTTAAACACACAGATATTAACATTCATTACACATTTACACAATTAGAATATTACATTGAATAATTCACTTCCATGGAAATATGTCTCACTGATGACTACTGAAAGACTACTGAAAGAGGTTTTCAATAGTAAACTATTATATCTATTATATAATTATTTAAAAAAAATCCTGGTTTGCAACAAGTCTGCTAACTACCTGTCTGGAACCAACAACCTGTCTGGAACCAACAACTTGTCTGGAACCAACAACCTGTCTGGAACCAACAACCTGTCTGGAACCAACAACCTGTCTGGAACCAACAACTTGTCTGGAACCAACAACCTGTCTGGAACCAACAACTTGTCTGGAACCAACAACCTGTCTGGAACCAACAACCTGTCTGGAACCAACAACTTGTCTGGAACCAACAACCTGTCTGGAACCAACAACCTGTCTGGAACCAACAACCTGTCTGGAACCAACAACCTGTCTGGAACCAACAACCTGTCTGGAACCAACAACCTGTCTGGAACCAACAACCTGTCTGGAACCAACAACTTGTCTGGAACCAACAACCTGTCTGGAACCAACAACTTGTCTGGAACCAACAACCTGTCTGGAACCAACAACCTGTCTGGAACCAACAACCTGTCTGGAACCAACAACTTGTCTGGAACCAACAACCTGTCTGGAACCAACAACCTGTCTGGAACCAACAACCTGTCTGGAACCAACAACCTGTCTGGAACCAACAAACTGTCTGGAACCAACAACCTGTCTGGAACCAACAACCTGTCTGGAACCAACAACTTGTCTGGAACCAACAACCTGTCTGGAACCAACAACTTGTCTGGAACCAACAACCTGTCTGGAACCAACAACCTGTCTGGAACCAACAACCTGTCTGGAACCAACAACTTGTCTGGAACCAACAACCTGTCTGGAACCAACAACCTGTCTGGAACCAACAACCTGTCTGGAACCAACAACCTGTCTGGAACCAACAACTTGTCTGGAACCAACAACCTGTCTGGAACCAACAACTTGTCTGGAACCAACAACCTGTCTGGAACCAACAACCTGTCTGGAACCAACAACCTGTCTGGAACCAACAACCTGTCTGGAACCAACAACTTGTCTGGAACCAACAACCTGTCTGGAACCAACAACCTGTCTGGAACCAACAACCTGTCTAGCTCAGTTCTGAGTTATTTGGTTTCTTTAAAACAAATTTTTGTTTAAAATATGGATTTATTTTTCTTTAAAACTTTGATAAATTAATCAAAAAGTAGTGTCAGCTTAGCAACACCATCACTCAGTACTAACGAGGGCAACACCATCACTCAGTACTAACGAGGGCAACACCATCACTCAGTACTAACGAGGGCAACACCACCACACAGTTCCAATGACAGCTGGGCAACAGCATCACACAGTTCCAATGACAGCTGGGCTACAGCATCACACAGTTCCAATGACAGCTGGGCAACAGCATCACACAGTTTCAATGACAGCTGGGCAACAGCATCACACAGTTTCAATGACAGCTGGGCAACAGCATCACACAGTTTCAATGACAGCTGGGCAACAGCATCACACAGTTCCAATGACAGCTGGGCAACAGCATCACACAGTTTCAATGACAGCTGGGCAACAGCATCACACAGTTTCAATGACAGCTGGGCAACAGCATCACACAGTTCCAATGACAGCTGGGCAACAGCATCACACAGTTTCAATGACAGCTGGGCGACACCACCACACAGTTCCAAATGACAGCTGGGCAACAGCATCACACAGTTTCAATGACAGCTGGGCGACACCACCACACAGTTCCAAATGACAGCTGGGCAAGAGTTAGTATAGAATAACAAAATGACTACTCCATGATCTTGAATACAGCTCATTAAAGTTTATTGAAAAGACATTTTACTTGAATGCAACTATAAAATCCTTTGTTGACCCTTTTGTGAATCCCAGCAACAAAACGTTGACCAGCTTAGTCTGCCAAAGCAAAACTTGTGGTTGGTTACTTCATGGGAGGTCATCACTTGGAAAAACCGATGATAAAATGTCAAGTTTCTGAAGGACACAACTCCAGTTGTGAGAGCATGTACAGCTGCCTTCTCGATTTCTGACTGAACAATCAGCACAACTCTTTAACTAAACAAATAGTCGACGACGATCATTTGAATGACAAAAAGCTGGCATCTGCTAGACAAGAGTCTTCATGACCATCAGTTTAACTCGTGCTAGACAAGAGTCTTCATGACCATCAGTTTAACTCGTGCTAGACAAGAGTCTACATGACCTTTAGTCTGACTCGTGCTAGACAAGAGTCTACATGACCTTCAGTCTGCAATAAAGGTTACCAACTCATGTGTATGTCTTGTAAGTAGATCTGTTTGTCTTATGGTACTGCAGCTAGCAAGAACTCGAATAACCTTGAGAGAAACTTTCTCCAGTAAAATAAAACTTTTCTCTTCTAATAAAAGACAATTTTACAAAATCAACTCTGTAATTTAATGACATTTTTCAACCCCCGCCTCTAATGCTTGAATGGTTTGATGTTGTTAATTTTATTGACATTCTACTATAGAAACACTTCCATGCTGGAACTATTCTGTCAGTGTGTGAGTGAACAGCGAAACTGACACAAATCTGAACTTTCACTTTGAAATGACGCTCACAGACTCATCTTTTTGACACGCTCTGGTGAACTCATGCTGCCTCCCTCCTCAATAGCACCTGCACATTACAAGTGATGTAGTGACGTCAATACAGACCAAGGTCGTAGAAAAGAGACACTTTGTTTCCAGACATTTGTGTAGACGAAAAGACGTTCTAATGTATCACTTAGTGCACATCTGATAGTCCAGCTTAGAACTATGTCATCTCACCTAATTTGATTTCATTGCATCTGATTTCCCTGCCTCCACTTGACACATAAAAGCTATTTATTGTATTTTTTTTTTGTTAAGAAGGTCTTTGTGATTGTATTACACGCTAAAGCGTTAACAAAGATTTTAAACAAAGAAAAATTCGCTACTATAATGGCAATATCTTCGATTCCGAGGATTAAGCTTAAAAGCAGTGTTTCGCGTGACCTGCTGTATCATGCCATAGATAATACACATCTTGTTCCCGATCCAAAACATTCCATAGAAATATAAAGTGAAGACACATGTCAAATACACACATCGTTCTTTGTTCGTAGCAAAATGAAAGACAGGTCGTTAAATAGATTCAAAACGCATGAAAAAAAAGTAATCAGAGACTACTTGTATAAGATGGGTTTTGTGAATTTGTTAAAGTATAGAAATCTTGACTCAGAGTGTACTATTACAAAGAGACACTCAATCCTTTGTTATCTTTGGCTAAGTTTTACATTTAATTCCCGCTGTGTGATTCTTATGTATCTATTGAATTTCAATCACTATACATTTATTGGGCTCATTGATTAGGCAACATTAAATTCCACCTTGACTTTGTTTATTTAATGTGTTGTAGGAAATCGGAATTCAATAAATATGATTCTAGAAGTTAAAAGTTTCCCTTTCAGATCAGGCGAGCAGATGATGTAAAACAAATCTGTTTCTGTGGACACGGTTAACAAGGGTGTCATGTGGTCGAACGACCAACCACATTTACTGTTTCCCAACTGTCAGATACCCAAATAGCTGGGTGGACTCAAAGATCCCTACATTAAAAACCTCAGTCTTCACTGGATTCGAAGCCGGGATCCCGGTTTGGAAGCCAAGCGCTTTACTTCTCAGCCACTGCGCCTCCTATAAGTCACATTAATGCTATAGATTCCAGCGCTGGTATTTTATCGCCTGTACACTATTCACAGAAACTAGGTTATTACGTTGGTTCTAGATTCTATTCGTATTCACAGATGTTGGAATTCGGAAACAGCCAGCAAGGGGAGATAAACCGCCAGTTGCTTCTCTTACTAAATCGACCCTTGACGAGAACAGGTTGAAATGTTTGATGAGTATTTATTCAGTACACTGACCTAAAAACTTAGATTTTTGTTCTGTTTCCATGAAAAGCAGACAGACTTATGTTCCTCTTGAAAAACAGACATATGTTTTCTCCCTTGAAAAGCAGACTTATGTTCTCTCCCTTGAAAAGCTATGAAAGAGTCCTCGGTGCAAGACCAAATCGAGTCCATGGGAGAGCACTTCTGGATTGAAATAGTAAGATCTCATCACAGATACAAACAAAACGACTCCGTTACGACACTAACAACAAATACAATTGGTAGATTGTCTCTACAAAATTAGATGACTATTGATCTAGTAGATAAAGTTCTATACACAAGCTAAGAGATGAAGTACATCTAGACAACATCTCTATCACAAGTGAATACCAACAAGTGGTCTACCTTTCATATAATAAGCATCTTAAAAATGGATTGCAATACATAGTGGATACAACTTTGGTGCCAGAAATAAAGAGCTAGGCTCGCCAGCAAGAGTTACTGATAATTTTGTTTTTAAATAGTACATCCCATAAACAAAAGCAGAAAAGCTACAACTTCAGCATGAGATCTAGATGCGTCACTACATTCTATTTTGTTCTCAAGTCACACAAAGTCGCTATCTCTTCATTACAAGTCTACTTGCTGCAGTTTTTGATGCCCACGACACAATGCTTACTTCCTTTCATTCAAGTCTGACTTTCTATTGACTGAGACATCCAACTTTAGGACAACATTAAGTTGGAGTCCAACTTTAGGACAACATTAGTTGTTCAGCTTTCCTCTTACAATATCACTTCGCATGACCTCGTCATCTCTTCCTGGTGGGCCTAACACTCCATGATTTTGTTTAAATTCCGTTATTTACTAGATGTACATGCTCGTTGAAAAGTGTGTGCATATTCTCAGAATGATTCCAGAAAAGCGCTGGCTTTGAATCCCTCCTCCCTTCTGTCTGTCCATCCCAGTCTTGTGTCAGTTTCAACACTATGAGTACATCTCTGTTATAGAAAATAAATGTTAGATTGGAAACAAGAACTAATGCTGGTGGCGTGAGAGGGGCAGGTGTTATATGTACTCTGCCAACAAAGTCACTCAAGTGTTCGCCTACACCATAACTTCCGATAGAAGTACTTATCTTATCTTGCTAATGTTAATTAATTAATTAATTATAACTTTTATATAGCGCTACTTTCATGTTAGTAGCATGCTCAGAGCGCTATGGTCCAATTTCAGTTGTAGACCAGTGGGGGGAGGGGGTATCTAGGAGAAGGTTTTTCCGTGCTGCCTTTAGGCGCTCAGTAAACACAACTCTGCCCGAGTCGGGTGTCGAACATTGAGCCCCCTTCATAGCAGCCAAGCCAAGTTCAAGCGTACTTAGCCTCTCGACCACACTTGTTGGTGTTGGCAGAGTGAACAACAAAATGCAATGTCCCAGAAGAAACAGAGATGTACACAAGATGTACACAAGATGTACACAAGATGTACACAAGATGTACAAGATGTACACAAGATGTACACAAGATGTACACAAGATGTACAAGATGTACAAGATGTACACAAGATGTACACAAGATGTACACAAGATGTACAAGATGTACACAAGATGTACACAAGATGTACACAAGATGTACACAAGATGTACAAGATGTACACAAGATGTACACAAGATGTACAAGATGTACACAAGATGTACACAAGATGTACACAAGATCACAAGATGTACACAAGATGTACACAAGATGTACACAAGATGTACACAAGATGGATGTACACAAGATGTACACAAGATGTACACAAGACTAGAATTCAAATGGCTTAGTGTCGATGTATCTCACAAGAAAATATTTCGAATTCAAGTTCTAATTGCTTATAAGTCTAGACATTCAGTCAATTAAAAAACTATTTCTAATTAAAATAAGGGTCACGCTGACATTTTGTTGGAAAGTACTTTATAGAAAAGCGTGTCGACATGACCTTCATCTAAAGCTTCCAACTTGTATTAACATTGCCCCCCCCCACACACACACACATTACTCTAAAAGTAAATTACAAAAAGGGGGGAGAGGCAGCCAAAAAAACTTGTACTGTCAGGCAGCAACTTTCTCCACTAGACCATGACGCCCTGATGTCCCATTGTTTCCCCGTCTTCCAGAGATTCCGTGTAGCAGCCAATAGGAGGAAGAGAATCGCTTCGAATGAAACCAATGATCAGACAAAGGAATAAAAAGGTTGTCTAGTCTGGCGTTTTCAATCGACACAATCAGAGAGTAATCCGAACAGTGAGGTTAGTGGTCAACTGAAAGACAAATGCAAAAAAAAAAGGAACGGAACTAGTTCTGTATGAGTAAACACAGGGATTTATTTGTTCTCTCAATACTTCAATGTTTATCTGATCTAGGTAATATGACTAAATACACAGAGTAAAGTTTTCTTATTTGTTCTTAATTCTTAAAAAAAAACTCAACCAACTTAGTGTTAAAGATTAAGTTGTATGCGTAAGTTGTAAGTTGCTTTTTTTTTCAGATGTCTTAAAATTAAAAAAAAAACATTAATGACAACATTGTAAGGTTTTAACTCGACCTGCATCGACCAGGTCTGATCTGATATGTACTGATATCTATTAAAACGTACTGATAAGTATTTAAATGTATTCACATTAATTAAGGAAGTCAGAAGGTATTAAGAGAGATGAGAGGTGGTGGGAAAGTTCCCCAGACATTGCATACAGAGATAAATAGAAACAGGTTCATAGGAACAGAAGAAATGTGTCGGCGTGAGAACTACTTCACACAGAGGAAGGATAATTGCGTACTCTGGTTCCAAATTATTTTCATTTCAAATTTCCTACATACTATACAAGCATAGACTGGCCGAAGGAAGTAACTTTATGTAACTTGAAAACATGTATATCTATTGTATTCGGATTTCCGAATTATGAAAAATTGCATGATTTTCATTCTTAGAGATTATAATACTTATATAGGTTATGGCTGAAATAGATATGAATACTTAACTTTTATACTGCTCATAAATGCTGTATAATAAAGTACACAAAATTGCAAGTCACAAATTTTCGTTTCATAAAACTCTTTAATCGGCCAGTCTATATTTATTTATGTCTATTTATACAAGTCTTTTCATTATTAGTTTAAGATGGCTGAAGTTGTATGAAAGAAATAAAAGTGAGCCTAATTAATTAAAAAAAAAAAACACAACAAAACTGTTCGCTTTTAAATGACCAAAACTTGATAACATCATTTTACTTTTTAAGATCTAAACGATAGACGGAAGTACTACACTAGAGGAATAGCACTTTTTAATTCAAAACAAACAATAGTTGACTCCACTCGCATCTATCTTATTTTCTCTTTATTCTTCTTCTTCTCTCTCTCTCTCTCTCTCTCTCTCCTTCTCTCTCTCTCTCTCTCTGTTTATTGAATGCAAGATGACATCGATCTTGGACGAAGCTTCAAATATTCAGACAAATTTGTCTTCTTAAGAAATAAATATCTTGAGGAGACAGTCAAACCTAGACAACATACAGAACAAAGAGTTGAAGACAGCCTCAAAACAACCACATTGCTATACTAGTCCACCACGTGACACCCGCCAAGGGAATGTTTTATATAGTATCCTATTGGAGCAGCAAACCAAGGCAAGAGAAACCAAATCCGTTTACTTTGAAAGCATATTAAGTAAAGAAGACAATCTTCCTAGGGCGAATCTTATTTGATTAGATTCCTGAATTTAAAATGAGATTTTCACCGGCGTCTTAGCTCATTTTTGATTACATTGGTAGAGTTTTAGCTCTGGATGCTCTCCCTTCCAGACAAACAAGCGTTGCTTACTGCTACAAAGACATGGCTTTATATAGTTAGATAACACTCCGGACCTGACATTGGACAATGCTATCGTCACGTCCGAGTGGGGGTCAATGAACCCACAAAATTTGGGAGGGGGGGTGTCAACGCATTAGGGACAAAGAGTCCAAGCACAATGGATGTTCATCTTTCACAGGTAAATGTTCCAGTAAAAAGTTCTTATTTCTTTAAGTTATCTATCTATCTATCTATCTATATATCTATCTATCTATCTATCTAATACACACACACACACCTTATTTCTTTGTAGAATATTTTGGGGATTCTAAGTAAAACTACTTTTTACAACATTTTTTACACATGGCTTAGAGACTAAAGACGCGGGGGATGGGACTAGGTAGGAAATAAGTGCTGATAAATAAAACAACTTGTTCCTAGCTGCCACTACAAAGTCTCGAGTGAGGTGAACTACTCAAACCAAATAGCAGGTGATCAGGTGACAGACTTGATTCAAATGTCAACTCCATTCACCCCCCCTCCCCGTGTTGTACCTAGTCATTGTTGACATAATAGTCGGTCAACTCAACCAGATGCATGCTCACCCCACCCTCTTTTATTGTCTCTCTCTCTCTCCTAAACTTATCTCCGGCTCCTTGATCACCCCCTCACCTCACCAGTTCCCTTGAACTTTCCAATGCTCAATACTGTCCTCTTGACCTCCCCTTCCAATAAAGTGTCCCAGCATCTTGTACAGTTCATAACCTTAACCATGGGCGTCTTAGATTAAGAAGTAAACTGCATGATCTGCCCTTGATGACATCATTCCCTTCTATACTTGTCGTCCTTCTATCTTTTCTGTTTCTCTTCTAGTGCACTAAGAGACAGCCCCCGAGGCTAGAGTTTGAGTCTTTCTAGGACATTATATCCTGTAGATCTATAGCTTTCTCTCGCTGGTACAACACCAAAGTGTATTTGTATAGGTCAGGGCAATAGAGTTCGGAGAAATGGAAGACACAAGGTAATAAATAAAGAACAAAAAAAATTCTCAGTCATTTCTCAATTCAACATTCAAAATAAAGCAAGAAAAGTTTAGTTCGTACACAATACTAGCAAACAAGAAATGAAAGAGTTTGTAAAAAGATATTAAGGTGAAGGTTGAAACAGAAATGAAAACTACAGGAAGCATGAAAAGTAACAAAGTGACAAAAGTAGAAACAAAAATGGAAAAGACACAGTTTCCTGTCTTTCTGTTCTTTGCAATGAGAACAAAGTCAAGGACAACAAAGTCAAGGACAACAAAGTCAAGGACAACTAAGTCAATGACAGCAAAAAAGATTTTCTGTTCAATTTACTTGAACTAGATCCCAGCCATATCGTAGGAGACTGGTGAGATTGGGATTTATACAGTTTAGAGTAACGTACTTTAGACCATTATTTTAAAAGATGGCCATTTTAGGATTTGTTTCTTTTTGTAGAATACAAGACAATTAGCGTTTTTTTTTTCACTAATTATCCCAACATTTCATAATTTCAAACTAAATATTAAGTTTTGTGTATGGGGAAAGTAATGGAAGTAATTTGGTTAGAAATTAGAACCACACGAGTTATCATTCCGTAAATAACAAACGAGTTTCGAAAAATGGTCCAGGGCATTGATTTCAGTGCAAGAATAGAGAGCGAAATAAAACAAATGTCGGAGAACTAGCAATCATTGAACGATGCACAGGGAGATCAATGCTATTCTGACATTTGATGAGACAAAATATCAAACTGGTCGCGAGTAATTCTATTTCTGTTGATGTAAGGAGAAAGGCATTGAAAGGGATGAAAGGGATAGGCCTCCAATAGTGTCTGACACACGCAATGTGCATGATCCTAATGATAACCGCCCATAAGTCACATCCTAATGACAATCGCCATATGCAACTTACTAATTATACCCGCCATAAGTCACATCTTAATTACACCCGCCATAAGTCACATCTTAATGACACCCGCCATATCCCCCCACTGATGACATATGTCATCACCACATCCTAGTAATATGTCCGCAATATGCCACATCCTAATGGCACCTCCATATACTACATCCTAATGGCACCCGTCATATGCCACTCACTAATGACACCCGTCATATGCCACTCACTAATGACACCCTCCTAATGTCAGTCATTAATGACACCCGACATACAGACCAAGTCAACATCTATGTTTTTAAGGAGAAAGTAGAAAAGTAAAATTTGTATAACACATTTCTTATCTTATCTTATCTTGTAGATTACAGACGTTAATTCAAAATAGAAAATAATTACATCCTACGTCTTTAATGTGACTATCTGATTCAGACAACCCATTCCATGCTTTAACAGCACTCGGGAAGAAGAAGCACTTGTTTGAATTTGTCCTAGCATATGGAATAAGAAATTTACCTCTATCTTTGTGTCTTTTTGAGTATTTTATTGAGGAGGTTTAATAAATTGAATTAAAACGTTGTTTGTTTTACAGGTATCTCAATAAATCCTCTTTCTTGGATTAGTTTTCATTCATAATCATATGCTATGAATCCTATGTGGAAAGTTCTAGATCTAGCTACAGTTCAATTTCAAAAAGTTAAAATATACAAATAGTTAAAATATAGAATAGTTCTCAGGACAAGAATAGCTACAGACGCCACCATCAAACTAAAGAGAGTGAAAATGTAGTTTTTATTACATTTCAGAATCTGTGTTATCATGCTTTGTGTCACGGTGTTGGTGGGCCTAGTCCCAGTGATGTACAAGTGGGACTCACACTACAAGTTGAACCAGTAAAGAGAAACAAGTTACGCATATAAGTCAAGGCTGGAGTGCTGTAGACATACTGCAAGATATATGCATGAGTGTGTGTGTGTATTAGAAGAATTATTTGTGTCAAGAAATATATAACTAAACTTATTGAAGGCAAAAATACCGTATGTAGATCTATGCCAGTGACATAGAAAGTATGAAACATATGCAAGTATAATGTCAAATCTCTAGACTCAATGTCTATATTGACATCAAAGAAATCAGAACAATTTCCTATGTACGCTATCCAGCTATAAAAACTTCACAATTGTCTTTCTTTAAAGGTGGTACAATCACGTCAGTCAGTTAGTCTATAGTTGAACAGGAAATCTGGGTTGTTTCTCTTGTTTAATGTTGGATAGCAATATTTAACTGTTAAATTGTTCATATATTAAATTTTTAAATTGTATTATGCCATTTTGTATAAGGTAAACGATTAATTCTAATTCGCGAAGTAAAAGAGACAGAGAAAAATTCCCCTAAGAGCTGATCAATTAGTCCCACAGTTTTAAATACTCGGGTTCACTTGTTAGTAATAGTGAAAAACTCTTTCATTGTTAGTACATTCTAATGGACAATAAGGACAAGAACTAGGAGACTATTTGACTTTAGAGAGAGCTGAAGAAAAAACAAATAGTCTTCAATTCCTCGGGTTCATTCATTAATTCGATAGAGTCCCAGTTTACAAAATGTGTGGTAGTGAAGAAATGTGTACAACTGCAATATTTGGTTGTGTTTCCTAAGAGTGCTCACTGTGGTAGTGAAGAAATGTGTACAACTGCAATATTTGGTTGTGTTTCCTAAGAGTGCTCACTGTGGTAGTGAAGAAATGTGTACAACTGCAATATTTGGTTGTGTTTCCTAAGAGTGCTCACTGTGGTAGTGAAGAAATGTGTACAACTGCAATATTTGGTTGTGTTTCCTAAGAGTGCTCACTGTGGTAGTGAAGAAATGTGTACAACTGCAATATTTGGTTGTGTTTCCTAAGAGTGCTCACTGTGGTAGTGAAGAAATGTGTACAACTGCAATATTTGGTTGTGTTTCCTAAGAGTGCTCACTGTGGTAGTGAAGAAATGTGTACAACTGCAATATTTGGTTGTGTTTCCTAAGAGTGCTCACTGTGGTAGTGAAGAAATGTGTACAACTGCAATATTTGGTTGTGTTTCCTAAGAGTGCTCACTGTGGTAGTGAAGAAATGTGTACAACTGCAATATTTGGTTGTGTTTCCTAAGAGTGCTCACTGTGGTAGTGAAGAAATGTGTACAACTGCAATATTTGGTTTTGTTTCCTAAGAGTGCTCACTGTGGTAGTGAAGAAATGTGTACAACTGCAATATTTGGTTGTGTTTCCTAAGAGTGCTCACTGTGGTAGTGAAGAAATGTGTACAACTGCAATATTTGGTTGTGTTTCCTAAGAGTGCTCACTGTGGTAGTGAAGAAATGTGTACAACTGCAATATTTGGTTGTGTTTCCTAAGAGTGCTCACTGTGGTAGTGAAGAAATGTGTACAACTGCAATATTTGGTTGTGTTTCCTAAGAGTGCTCACTGTGGTAGTGAAGAAATGTGTACAACTGCAATATTTGGTTGTGTTTCCTAAGAGTGCTCACTGTGGTAGTGAAGAAATGTGTACAACTGCAATATTTGGTTGTGTTTCCTAAGAGTGCTCACTGTGGTAGTGAAGAAATGTGTACAACTGCAATATTTGGTTGTGTTTCCTAAGAGTGCTCACTGTGGTAGTGAAGAAATGTGTACAACTGCAATATTTGGTTGTGTTTCCTAAGAGTGCTCACTGTGGTAGTGAAGAAATGTGTACAACTGCAATATTTGGTTGTGTTTCCTAAGAGTGCTCACTGTGGTAGTGAAGAAATGTGTACAACTGCAATATTTGGTTGTGTTTCCTAAGAGTGCTCACTGTGGTAGTGAAGAAATGTGTACAACTGCAATATTTGGTTGTGTTTCCTAAGAGTGCTCACTGTGGTAGTGAAGAAATGTGTACAACTGCAATATTTGGTTGTGTTTCCTAAGAGTGCTCACTGTGGTAGTGAAGAAATGTGTACAACTGCAATATTTGGTTGTGTTTCCTAAGAGTGCTCACTGTGGTAGTGAAGAAATGTGTACAACTGCAATATTTGGTTGTGTTTCCTAAGAGTGCTCACTGTGGTAGTGAAGAAATGTGTACAACTGCAATATTTGGTTGTGTTTCCTAAGAGTGCTCACTGTGGTAGTGAAGAAATGTGTACAACTGCAATATTTGGTTGTGTTTCCTAAGAGTGCTCACTGTGGTAGTGAAGAAATGTGTACAACTGCAATATTTGGTTGTGTTTCCTAAGAGTGCTCACTGTGGTAGTGAAGAAATGTGTACAACTGCAATATTTGGTTTTGTTTCCTAAGAGTGCTCACTGTGGTAGTGAAGAAATGTGTACAACTGCAATATTTGGTTGTGTTTCCTAAGAGTGCTCCCCAGATTCAAGTCGATTATTTGTTTGTCAACTTTTGACTTTCTTTTTGCTTTGTGATCACACTCCAAAACTTTTGACTTTCTTTTTGCTTTGTGATCACACTCCAAAACTTTTGACTTTCTTTTTGCTTTGTGATCACACTCCAAAACTTTTGACTTTCTTTTTGCTTTGTGATCACACTCCAAAACTTTTGACTTTCTTTTTGCTTTGTGATCACACTCCAAAACTTTTGACTTTCTTTTTGCTTTGTGATCACACTCCAAAACTTTTGACTTTCTTTTTGCTTTGTGATCACACTCCAAAACTTTTGACTTTCTTTTTGCTTTGTGATCACACTCCAAAACTTTTGACTTTCTTTTTGCTTTGTGATCACACTCCAAAACTTTTGACTTTCTTTTTGCTTTGTGATCACACTCCAAAACTTTTGACTTTCTTTTTGCTTTGTGATCACACTCCAAAACTTTTGACTTTCTTTTTGCTTTGTGATCACACTCCAAAACTTTTGACTTTCTTTTTGCTTTGTGATCACACTCCAAAACTTTTGACTTTCTTTTTGCTTTGTGATCACACTCCAAAACTTTTGACTTTCTTTTTGCTTTGTGATCACACTCCAAAACTTTTGACTTTCTTTTTGCTTTGTGATCACACTCCAAAACTTTTGACTTTCTTTTTGCTTTGTGATCACACTCCAAAACTTTTGACTTTCTTTTTGCTTTGTGATCACACTCCAAAACTTTTGACTTTCTTTTTGCTTTGTGATCACACTCCAAAACTTTTGACTTTCTTTTTGCTTTGTGATCACACTCCAAAACTTTTGACTTTCTTTTTGCTTTGTGATCACACTCCAAAACTTTTGACTTTCTTTTTGCTTTGTGATCACACTCCAAAACTTTTGACTTTCTTTTTGCTTTGTGATCACACTCCAAAACTTTTGACTTTCTTTTTGCTTTGTGATCACACTCCAAAACTTTTGACTTTCTTTTTGCTTTGTGATCACACTCCAAAACTTTTGACTTTCTTTTTGCTTTGTGATCACACTCCAAAACTTTTCTGCTTTTACCTAAAAATATTTGTTTGTATCAGTTCCGTTTGCGTTGAAGAGATTAAATGATTTTGAGATGAGCACAAAGTGAAACACTGGATCTCTTTTCAATGTAGCGTGTTAAATCCACAGCTTGACCACGTGATCACTTCAATGGGACATGCAAGCAACTGAGTGAGTTGTTTATTTATGTCAATGAATCTTTGAGCAATGGAATGTGTTTGAACAATAGAATGAATAGTGTGGAGGAAATAGATTTAAAAATCACAACTGCTAAGATAGTTTCATTAAATGAGTTAAACTTTTGAAAGATACTTTGTAAAAAGATATTAATGAACAAATAGCAAAAAAGTTTAAATTCAACAAGTAAGTCATAATTATAAAAAAAACTCCATAATACAATTTAAATAATTTATTAAAAAAATATTTTTAAAAAATCTTTGCTCAAGCCTGGTATTGAACTCGTAGTTCAGCGACTGTCAGCGCGATGTCGCAAACACGTTAGCCACTGAGCCAAAGCTACAACTGTGTACATGATGTACTTTCATTATATAGAGCTAGCTGTAGATCACCAAAACTTTTGATTCAGTTTTCCCCGAGTAGCAAACGAGCTATTAAACTGTTAAATTAATAGGAAAATCGTTAGAGCCGTTGTTCATACTCGAGTCCAGGTTCCACCGTCTACCCAGGCTCCATGAAGTTGTAACTTGAATGTATTTGATAACTAGATGTATTGTATTCTGTCATAGCATGTAGATAGTCAAGAACGTGTCTTGAAGTTGAACATAGCATGTAGATGTCAGAGACAGTGTCTTCAAGTTGAACATAGCATGTGGATGTCAGAGACAGTGTCTTCAAGTTGAACATAGCATGTGGATGTCAGAGACAGTGTCTTCAAGTTAAACATAGCATGTGGATGTCAGAGACAGTGTCTTCAAGTTGAACATAGCATGTGGATGTCAGAGACAGTGTCTTCAAGTTGAACATAGCATGTGGATGTCAGAGACAGTGTCTTCAAGTTGAACATAGCATGTGGATGTCAGAGACAGTGTCTTGAAGTTGAACATAGCATGTGGATGTCAGAGACAGTGTCTTCAAGTTGAACATAGCATGTGGATGTCAGAGACAGTGTCTTCAAGTTGAACATAGCATGTGGATGTCAGAGACAGTGTCTTCAAGTTGAACATAGCATGTGGATGTCAGAGACAGTGTCTTCAAGTTGAACATAGCATGTAGATGTCAGAGACAGTGTCTTCAAGTTGAACATAGCATGTAGATGTCAGAGACAGTGTCTTCAAGTTGAACATAGCATGTAGATGTCAGAGACAGTGTCTTCAAGTTGAACATAGCATGTGGATGTCAGAGACAGTGTCTTCAAGTTGAACATAGCATGTGGATGTCAGAGACAGTGTCTTCAAGTTGAACATAGCATGTGGATGTCAGAGACAGTGTCTTCAAGTTGAACATAGCATGTGGATGTCAGAGACAGTGTCTTCAAGTTGAACATAGCATGTAGATGTCAGAGACAGTGTCTTCAAGTTGAACATAGCATGTAGATGTCAGAGACAGTGTCTTCAAGTTGAACATAGCATGTAGATGTCAGAGACAGTGTCTTCAAGTTGAACATAGCATGTAGATGTCAGAGACAGTGTCTTCAAGTTGAACATAGCATGTAGATGTCAGAGACAGTGTCTTCAAGTTGAACATAGCATGTGGATGTCAGAGACAGTGTCTTCAAGTTGAACATAGCATGTAGATGTCAGAGACAGTGTCTTCAAGTTGAACATAGCATGTGGATGTCAGAGACAGTGTCTTCAAGTTGAACATAGCATGTGGATGTCAGAGACAGTGTCTTGAAGTTGAACATAGCATGTAGATGTCAGAGACAGTGTTTTGAAGTTGAACATAGCATGTGGATGTCAGAGACAGTGTCTTCAAGTTGAACATAGCATGTGGATGTCAGAGACAGTGTCTTCAAGTTGAACATAGCATGTAGATGTCAGAGACAGTGTCTTCAAGTTGAACATAGCATGTAGATGTCAGAGACAGTGTCTTCAAGTTGAACATAGCATGTAGATGTCAGAGACAGTGTCTTCAAGTTGAACATAGCATGTAGATGTCAGAGACAGTGTCTTCATGTTGAACATAGCATGTAGATGTCAGAGACAGTGTCTTCAAGTTGAACATAGCATGTAGATGTCAGAGACAGTGTCTTCAAGTTGAACATAGCATGTGGATGTCAGAGACAGTGTCTTCAAGTTGAACATAGCATGTGGATGTCAGAGACAGTGTCTTGAAGTTGAACATAGCATGTAGATGTCAGAGACAGTGTTTTGAAGTTGAACATAGCATGTGGATGTCAGAGACAGTGTCTTGAAGTTGAACATAGCATGTGGATGTCAGAGACAGTGTCTTCAAAATTAACATAGAATGTAGATGTCAGAGTGTGCCAATGTAAGCCTAAGTGCAAGTGACTCCACCAGAAACTCAGAACATAAGGTCTAAGAAAAGAATGAGAGAATGCTGGAGAGAAAGCTCAACAAACGTTCTAGTTCAACTCACTCTTGAAACTTGATAGAATTTTTCTTTTTTTACCAGCCTTCCACTAGTTCTCACTGTGACACCATTTATCAGGATCTAGCTAGACGGAGGGAAAAAAAGTGCTGCGCACAAAGTTAAAGTAGCAGACAAAGACAACTGTAAATAGCAGACATATTTCAGATAACCAAAATTCTCACAGGGTGTCTCAATTTATTTTCCAGATATCCGAAAAGAAAAAAAAACAGTAGGGGATCGCCATTCTCTTTCTAGTCTCTATTTATTTAGACAACTTTTAAAAAGCAAAAATAAAAACCAAAAACAAGTTCAATTTGATGACGATAAATTTTCAGTTGGCAAATACATCAACGCACGTGCGGACGTTGCACAGGAATAATGACTTTTTTTTTTATGTAGGCAAGAGTTTGAGACTCGAAAGATATTTAACCTAATGTCAAATTCTTTTCCTTGCCAACTATGCTGCTTTCCTTTGACTAGAGGGATTGGCAATAATGGATAATTACAGGAACAAATTCTTATCTAGAAATGAAAAAAAAAGATAGTTTTCAAGAAAAAAAAGTTTTCAAAGCATGGCGTATGCTGCTGGAACATTCATCTTTTCAGTTTGTCTTGTTTCTCCTCATTGCCTCCCTTTTTCTTGGAACTTCCGAACAATGTCAAGGTCATTTCGTCACGTGCTAGGGCCAATGACGTCAAACACAGATTTGATAACAAAGAAGATTGCAAATAAACTTTGCAGACATGTACAAGACGTGAAGAGCTGGGTGGAGGAGAACCGTTTAGACAGAAATAGATACAAGGCTAGATAAGCAAGGAAACAGCTCAAGTAGAGAGCAAGCAGAGATACGCCACGAGAGAGAGAGAGAGAGAGAGAGAACAAAACTTAACGGAGAGGGGGAACAAGAGAGGATAGAGAAGAGCAAAAGAAGAAGAGAAAAAAAAGAACGAGAACAAGAGAAAGAGGAAGAGAAAAAGGAGATAAAGCAACAAAATGAGAAGAACAAGAGAAGAGACACAGAGAGTAAAGGAAAGAGAGGTCAGGATAGAGAGAAGTTAAAAGACTTGACCAAAAAAAATCGTCAAAGTTTGAAGGTGACAATATTTAAATGTTTGTAGCAGTGTGTCTATGTTGCAGATCCCTGTAGCAGCGTGTCTATGTTGCAGATCCTGTCGGAAAACAGGAACAGTGAACAGGAACAGTGAACAGGAACAACAGGTTTAAAGCAACAATCAGCTTCTGGAGTTGGCGCTAGACCTTGAGTTCAGAGATCTGACTGTCTAACTACTAGGCCAGAATGCATGGTGTAGTATTTGTTAAAGGAGGCGGGGGGGGGGAACACATGATTCACTTAAACTTGCTTTCTAGATGTCCTGCTGTCTGTTTGGTGTACACATGATTCACTTCAACTTGCTGTCTAGATGTCCTGCTGTCTGTTTGGTGTACACATGATTCACTTAAACTTGCTGTCTAGATGTCCTGCTGTCTGTTTGGTGTACACATGATTCACCTAAACTTGCTGTCTAGATGTCCTGCTGTCTGTTTGGTGTACACATGATTCACTTAAACTTGCTTTCTAGATGTCCTGCTGTCTGTTTGGTGTACACATGATTCACTTCAACTTGCTGTCTAGATGTCCTGCTGTCTGTTTGGTGTACACATGATTCACTTCAACTTGCTGTCTAGATGTCCTGCTGTCTGTTTGGTGTACACATGATTCACTTCAACTTGCTGTCTAGATGTCCTGCTGTCTGTTTGGTGTACACATGATTCACTTCAACTTGCTGTCTAGATGTCCTGCTGTCTGTTTGGTGTACACATGATTCACTTAAACTTGCTGTCTAGATGTCCTGCTGTCTGTTTGGTGTACACATGATTCACTTAAACTTGCTGTCTAGATGTCCTGCTGTCTGTTTGGTGTACACATGATTCACTTAAACTTGCTTTCTAGATGTCCTGCTGTCTGTTTGGTGTACACATGATTCACTTAAACTTGCTGTCTAGATGTCCTGCTGTCTGTTTGGTGTACACATGATTCACTTAAACTTGCTTTCTAGATGTCCTGCTGTCTGTTTGGTGTACACATGATTCACTTAAACTTGCTGTCTAGATGTCCTGCTGTCTGTTTGGTGTACACATGATTCACTTAAACTTGCTGTCTAGATGTCCTGCTGTCTGTTTGGTGTACACATGATTCACTTAAACTTGCTGTCTAGATGTCCTGCTGTCTGTTTGGTGGACACATATTAAACACGTTATTTCTCATTCTCGGATCAAGTTGAAACTTTAAATGATATCTGGTCGAGTTTTTGTGAAGAGCACTACACTATCTGTAAACAAGTTCTTGTTTGTTGTTGGTGTTTTTAAATTGTACTTCAGTTTCCTACAACCTATTTTTGCGAAGCAGGATTTTCTTATTATGTTTCAACATGGTCAAAGTTTAGAACCAAACTTGACATAAGCTATTAGAATTCAGATTTATATCATATCTGTATATATCTTTAAAAGCTTTATACATGAAAAAAAAAGCTCAATTAATAATATGACTTAACTTTTTTATTTTAACAAATAGAAAAAAATCTAATTAATTAATTAATCTAAAAAAAATAAGCAAACCGTTCCGCTAAATACTCAGAATGTTCGAAGTGTTCCGTCAAGGACAAAGTTTGGGAAACACTGGTCTAAACCAAGGTACTATGTATGTATAGTATATCTACAGTATGCTCCTATGCCATGTTGGCCTAAACTCAACAAAGGAAATTTAGTGGGAAAAAATGTCCCAGTTCTAGATCTAAATCTAGCCTTTCTTTTTAATCTATTGTTCCTTTGAGGGAAACCATGGCTAGTGTGGAGTGAACTTGTTCAGAAATATAGAGGTAGAGAAAATTGTTGAAGATAATTGACAAACGGAGATTATTTGTCTAAGGCCTAGCGGTGATTGAGGGCCGGTAGGGTTACAATGTCAATAATATTTGGATGTTAAATAGCCCAGGGGTTGGAGAGTTCGTGTTTAGGACGTGGAAGAAATTGGAGCAAGTGCAAGTGTTAGAAGGTGGTTAGAGACTATGATTTCAGACTTGCTCGAGGGGGGAAAAAAACAAAACTCCACTGACTGTTCACGCCTTTCATTTTTCGAGTCGCCCCCCCCCCCTTTAACAAGCGCTCATTTAGTTTGCGGCAAGACCAATGATAGGTCTCTGGGCCACGGCAAGTTACTGACACATCCTATCCTTCAATCATACAATGGGCGAAAGATTGAAAGGGAAACATAAACTAATTCTAACAGCCTTTGTCATGCAATATCTCTCAAACTAAAGCTCAGGGTTAGAAGTAGTCAGGTACATATTGAATAACACATTTTAGTTGTACGATTTATGTTCAAGTAATTTTCAGTGTAACTATTGACCTCTATGCTATTTCTATATTCAATGTAACAATTGTTCAATATATTCAATGTAATGGACCGCTTGGCTATTTTCCTGTTTCATGCCATAATTGATATCTAATATAAGTGGCAAAATATTAACCTAAAATGTCAACTGAAATAATTTCGCCCTCTGTGACAGAGTGTCGCATGAGGTTTGCGGGACATGTTCTCCAACAAAATGAACTACGCATACAAAGAGTTGCGATGACATGGAGGCCTTTACGAAGAAAGCGCAAGCAGGGACGTCCTCGTATAACTTAGCGCCACACTTTCATGGAGGACCTCAGAACAACACCAGGTGGGAAGAGGCATTGCCAGTGACATATCTTTGAGGAGACAACTTGCCGCCCAATGCGCCAAACGGTGCGGGAGGATCTAAGTTAAGTCTAAATTATTAACGCGAAGTTCATTTCTTGGTTTCTTTGTGCAATGATAAAGACAGCCCACTTGGGCAACTGGCCAAAGGAGGAAATAGGGACGTAGTGCAACTTGATCACTGGGCTCAGGATGGAGTCTAATTACACTACAACCTTATAAACAATATGGGTACAGAAAGAGGTTACAAATCAATCACTATAGACACTAGGTCTTGAAACAATCAAATTAATGGAAGATGGTTTGGCTGAGGGGAAGAAGTCGAATCTCATCTACACAACCAGTAAACAAAACGGAGAGCAGAAGTGAAAGCAGTTCAAGAAATATCTAAGAACTAAGACATGACTACACGCAGAAATAATAACCCAAGTATTCTCTGGAATCAAAGGAATCCACAGGACGACTCTTGACACCCCGAACACCGGCCTGTTTCATTTCAACATTTTCTCTGCAGCTTCCATGTTCTCAAGTGTGGAGTAATAATGGTAGGAAAAAAAACATGACCGAAATTAATAGGATGTTGTGTTTTCAGGTCCTAGATCTAGTATTAAGATGAACATTGTAAAAGAAAACTTTTTTTTTCAGTAAAATATTAAATCGAAGAAGAGCTCAGTTGCCGAAGGGTTAGCGAAATGACCCGCAGTTAGATTTGGTTCGATTTTGTTAGATTTGGCTTTTCTAAGAAAAAAAAAACACAAGAAAAACATAAAAAATACTTTTAAAAAGAAAACTTATACGAAGTGTGTTTGTATCATTTAGTTTGAATCAGTCATGTCATTCGATTTGTAATAGATCTATCTTGACCAGCAACAATAAATCTGTGCGATTAGAAATATTTAAACCAATTAGAAAATAAAAAAGAATAACTAACGAGATATTGTTAAGGGAAACTCTTATCATTGTGGAGAAACTAGAGATATTTTGTTTTATGCCTTTAGCATTCTCAATTCGCTTGGATATTGTCACTTCTCTGGACCAGTTAGGGGGGGGGGGGAAGAAAGGGATATTTGGGTGAATTTTTACCGTATTCGCTTTTTAAAAGCATTTATAGATAAAAGGAAGAACGATCTGAATTCGAACTCATGACTCAAGCCGATATACTAACCACTCTGCTAAGAAGAAGATTGTATCTATTGTTTGTCACAAACTTACTTTAAAGCGGCAATCTTTAAAGGGGACTAATTCGGCTTATACCACCACTTCAGTCGAGTACAATTTTTTCCCTTGTTCGAGATACCAAACAAAATAATTAATTACCAATAGTCAATAAACTACTTGTTTAATTTTTAAATTGATTCCTGTGTTGTCAAATAAAAGAAATAATTGTGCAAAATTTCAGCTTGATCCGAGATTGGGTGTCGGAGAAATAACGTTTACAAACTTTTTACCAGACAGACAGACAGAGTGAGTTGATAAAAGCTTTCTAAAAAAAAAAAACTTAAACAATTAAAGTGCCAGTGACAGCACTACTATATTTAGAATCTTAGTCAGCTTGGTAAAGGGCAACGGGGGTTGCATGATAGCCTGGTATCACACACGCGATCTTTCCCATAATACCTCTGTGATTGTCTGACACTTTCATTCATTTTGGGTTCGTGTTCTCAACCTGTTCATATTTACTACCGTAACCTGTGTTCTCAATCTGTTCCTTTTGCTACTGTAACCTGTGTTCTCAATCTGTTCCTTTTGCTACTGTAAGCCGTGTTCTCAATCTGTTCTTTTTGCTACTGTAACCTGTGTTCTCAATCTGTTCCTTTTGCTACTGTAACCTGTGTTCTCAATCTGTTCCTTTTGCTACTGTAACCTGTGTTCTCAATCTGTTCCTTTTGCTACTGTAACCTGTGTTCTCATTCTGTTCCTTTTGCTACTGTAACCTGTGTTCTCAATCTGTTCCTTTTGCTACTGTAACCTGTGTTCTCACTCTGTTCCTTTAGCTCTTGTAACCTGTGTTCTCAATCTGTTCATATTTGCTACAGTAAACTTACTCGTTTTAAAGCACATAGATATCTTGGAGATTTAAGATAAAGTCTTTACTTTTCTTTCATACAAAATAGGAATAAGGGTCACAACAAAATAGGAATAAGGGTCTCAACACATGCAAGATCCAACAGTTTTAACACAGACTGTTCACAGACATGTATTAACTGTAAAATGAGATGATAATGTGTACACAATCACACACACACACACACAATGTCACACACTCACACACACCTTTTACCTTTTTCTTCAGAGGACCTTTAGGGAAATGTTTTTAATCTTCCTTATAGTGCTGGAAAGAACATAGAACATAGAACATTTCGTTTCTAAAAATGAAGCAGAAATATTCTATACAGAAATCCATTTGAAATGAAGATGTTGATGTCAGTCCGAGAGACAAAACTAAACAAGAAAAACTTGAAGTATTTAGCCAAATCTGTGCATAATGAAGAATTTTTCCCTTGTTGGCATTGAAAAATAATCAATAACCAATAATTGATTGACTAATTGATTATTTTTTTAAATTCATTCATGTCTTGTCTTGGCCAATAAATAACAGTGCAAACTATCAACTGGATCTGAGAGGGAGGCTGACAGAACGTGTTCAAACTTTCACTAGACAGACAGACAGACAGACAGAGTTGATATGAACTTTGTAAAAAGAGAAGTTCTCATTTTTCTCTTACAAACTCAAGCAATGAAAATAAAAAGTTTCACTCCTGTGAATGCAGTATGTAGTTGACGCAATATGAGAGTACTTTTGAGCTGCAGGGGCCGACAGTACAGTCTAGTTCTGCATTGACTCCTTTTTTAAAATTTTGTTTGAATCTTACTTTATTTTGTATTGTAATAGCGGTAGAGTCACGTGCAAGGGACATTGGTCAAGACATCATCTACTTTAGTCACCATTTGGGCCAGTTCATTTTAAATTTGAAGATAAAATTAGTCGAAATTTAAAACATGTTGTAAAAATAAAAAAAGTTTATTAATACAATCTATAAATTCAAAGAAAGAAAATTAAAAGGTACATTACAGATCAGTCACTGTTTTATTTTTTATTTCAACTGTAACTCAAACTTAACTAATGACGGCAAAGTTTTAAAAAAAAAAGATCAAATCTCCCTTAATTTGCATACATTTTCTGAGCTTCACGAAATGCCCACTAAATCAAGTATGTAGCCTCCCCACGTGTTCCCGCTTCCAGCACAAAGTTTAATTTTCAGACTAATTTCATGTTGTAAGATTTTTTTTCATTTTCAGATTTTCAAAAAAAAAAAAATAAGAAAAATTCAATTAGCTTCTGTTTCTTCGGAATTTTTTTGTGTGTGCTTCTAATCTAAATTCTGGACCATCTATTTTTTTTTATGTTTCAATTTCTAAAAGTTTTTTTTAGATTAAAATTTTAATTACAGCGACTCGAGTGGATGCTGTTCACAAAGCTGGTGGGAGAATGTCCAAGTTGTCTATGTTCAGGGAATCCAAACAAACAATGTTGGCAGTTGAACAAAGAACACGTGGAATCAAGAAGAATATCAAAGTTTGACTATCAAACTGAACTAATCAACATGACTATCAAACTGAACTAGTCAACATGACTATCAAACTGAACTAGTCAACATGACTATCAAACTGAACTAATCAACATGACTATCAAACTGAACTAATCAACATGACTATCAAACTGAACTAGTCAACATGACTATCAAACTGAACTAATCAACATGACTATTTAAAAAAAAAAAAAAAAAAAAAAAAAAAAAAAAAAATGAACTAATCAATATGACTCAAACTAAACTAATCAACATGGCTATCAAACTGAACTAATCAACATGTCTATCAAACCGAACTAATCAACAGTTCAAATGAGCCAGGCTGTCCATGACGTAACTAAAGTGTTTATTTTATTCAGTTAATCATATGTCTTTTAAAAACCTTTGCATTGTTAAGCTTTATTTGTTCGATTAACATTATATTTAAGTTTCAATTAAATATTATCTTTAAACTTATCATTATTATTATCTTATCATTTTAATTATCATTGAATGTTCAACATATAAATCGTATCATTTATTTGGATTAAGTTTTTTTGTGACATTACAATCTTGAATGTTCAACGAATTCAATTCTGAGTGTAGAAAGCAGTTTTCACAAGATCATTTACCAGTGAGAAGATTCACACACACAAAGCGTTATGATCGCTTTTTTCCTGCCCGAAAATCAAGGCCGGTCCAAGCAATTGCGGGGCCCTATGCGAAACGGACTGCGCGGGGCCTAGTCTGGGTAGGGATAAGCATAATGTATTTTGTATAAGAAAATACATTCGTTTTTATAATAAATTTTTATTAAATGAAAGCTAACAATGCCGGTTTTTTTAATAGAGCGTAGGATTGGCACTCCAAAATAACAATTTTGTCAATTTAAAAAAAAAATTTATTAGTTTTTTAGGAGATTTTTTATTTCAGGAGATTTCCAGAACCTTTTGGTATATTTTGCAATTACAAGAGATTTCCACTAGCCTCTGGAAAATCAGGAAGCCGCGCAAAACCTGTTATTATATATAATTTATTATGTTTTAATTTAATAATTTACATCTAGAATTTGCACGGGCCTATGAAAGTGCGGGGCCCACTGCGACCGCATAGGTTACAGTGGCCTAAGTACGGCCCTGACAAAAAGTAAAGACTTACTTTAATACGGATAAATGCTGATCAAATACAGAATGTTTTAATTATTTTATTTTATTTGTAACTTTTAAAAAGGCGAATTCTATGCTAATAAACTCTGAGTAGGGTATGATGTGTGGTGGAACTCTGAGTAGGGTATGATGTGTGGTGGAACTCTGAGTAGGGTATGATGTGTGGTGGAACTCTGAGTAGGGTATGATGTGTGGTGGAACTCTGAGTAGGGTATGATGTGTGGTGGAACTCTGAGTAGGGTATGATGTGTGGTGGAACTCTGAGTAAGGTATGATGTGTGGTGGGGTGGTGGTGATCACGAGTTGAAATCTTGATGAAAGTTGGAATTAGTACTTCGGGATTTTGAGGATATTCTAAGTACATGACATTAGTTGTGGGAAAGTCGAGGCAGTTGGTCGTTGTACTGGCCACATGACACTTTTGTTAACCGTCGGCCATAGAAACAGACCAGCTTTATTCAATAAAATATTGACCACAAGATTTGAAAGGGAAACCTTTTATAGTTTCGAAAGACTGTGGCGTTATCGTGTATATATATATATATATATATATATATATATATATTGAATAAAATATGCAGCTTTCTATACAGTTTTCTCAATAGTTTAGTACTAGGCACGAAAAGAAACTATTCTTCGTCTTT
Organism: Biomphalaria glabrata; assembly: GCF_947242115.1. Classification (NCBI taxonomy): domain Eukaryota; kingdom Metazoa; phylum Mollusca; class Gastropoda; family Planorbidae; genus Biomphalaria; species Biomphalaria glabrata. Next base: position 22,224,969 of record NC_074722.1, on the reverse strand, counting down.
TGATGTCTGTTGACAGAGATATGTCTCACTTGATCATGTATATTGCATGACCTGACCTGGAGACAATAAATATCTTCAACACATTTACCATTTTATATTCAATACATTTTATCTCCTGAGTTCACATTGATTGTATAATAGATCTAGATGTTGGTCTTATAATGAAAAGTCGATGAGTTTCACCGATCAATTTTATATTATTTTTTTTTTACTTATCGCGCACAGTCAATTGTGACAGCCTTTGAAGACATCAAAGAGAATAGATTCCATCTAAATAGACAGAAGACTTTCTACTGGAACAGGGTAAGCTTAATTTTGATATAGAAGCGAGCAAGAATGACTGATCTTTATATGTAAAACGACAGATCTATTATATTGAACAATATTAATCCTTAGAGGGAAACAAATAATATTGAAACAAGAAAATATCATCTCTCTTTATATCTATGTGATATTACCAAAAAAGATATCATCTCCCTTTAGATCTATATGGTATAAACAACAAGATATCAGCTCTCTTTAGATCTCTGCCATAATGTGCAAGTCTTAAAAAGTAAGATAAGAATCGTGAACTATTTCTAGGTCGACAAATAATACGTCAGGAGCAGGAGACCTGCTTCACGTCTAGATTGTTGAGTCGAATATATCTTCACAAGGCTAGACAGAGTCAATGTTTAATACTTGTAGTTTAAAGACAAGCAAAAGGTTTTAAGTTGATATCTCTGTCAAAAAGATTTTCGTGTAATCGATGCAATTATAAATATATAGACTTGAAGTGAAACTCCAAAGAAAATATGCTTGTATAAATGCTGTTCTACATTGAACCTTTGTATTTACGCTTAATATATAGACAGTGATCCTAGTGGAAGTCAAAACGAAAATAAATGAACTACAAAAAGGTTTACTAGAAAGCTTGCCATGTTTCACGGCACTCAGACTTCAAACGTGTTCATGCTCATTTGGGAAGCAAAGCCAATCAAAAGAACAGCCAGCTCTCTAAGCATGAAATTCAAAAGTAGAATGTTTAGAATATATATTAAAAACACTATATGGTGAGCAAAAGACAAGAAATAGATAGTGACAACAAGAGCTTGAGAGAGAGAGAGAGAGAAAGAGAGTAGTGACGTACAATCTCCTTTGAATGTTACAAACTTAATTCTCCAACGTTGGATTGACTTTGTTTACTTGACCAGAGGAAGTGATTGGCACACTACTTGGTCTAGTCGGTCTACTTTGACACGGTTCAATAACTCGTACTCTTTACTCCTACTCGACTCTCTACTCCTACTCGACTCTCTACTCCTACTCGACTCTCTACTCCTACTCGACTCTTTACTCCTACTCGACTCTCTACTCCTACTCGACTCTTTACTCCTACTCGACTCTCTACTCCTACTCGACTCTCTACTCCTACTCGACTCTTTACTCCTACTCGACTCTCTACTCCTACTCGACTCTCTACTCCTACTTGACTCTCTACTCCTACTTGACTCTCTACTCCTACTCGACTCTCTACTCCTACTCGACTCTTTACTCCTACTCGACTCTTTACTCCTGCGCTATCCTCCCAACTTAGTCAACCAGCTCTACATTTCGCGACGCGCACGCCACTGACTGTTGTCTGATACGCCCGTGTGCATACCTGACAAAGTCAAGAATAAATTTTGGAATTTTTTTTTTTTTTTAATCTAAAACTTTGCATTTAAATTTCAATTCATCTAAATCAATAACTTTAGTTCAAGAGGCTTGATCTCCATCATACAGAAACGTTTTATTGAGAAAAAAAAAAAGCAAAAAAAAAACAAAAAAAAACTAAAAATGAATTCAAAAACCAATGCATCCAAAACAGAGCAGCAAACTGAGACAACAATACACACACACAGACACACACACACACACACACACACACACACACACACAAACACACAGACACACACACACAGACACACACACAGAGACACACACACACACACACAGGGGATGTCTTTTATGTGTGTGAATAATATTGACGTTGTGATAAAGCAAGCTTAGAAATTAATGCACGCCATTAGCATTTTTTTTCTTTCTCTTTTCTGTCTCCCTCCTTTCCTCTACTCTCTCTCTCTCTCTATCTCTTCTTCTATTTTCTCGCTCTCTCTCTCTTTCTCTCTCGATCTCTTCTTCTATTTTCTCTCTCTCTCTCTCTCTCTCTCTCTCTCTCTCTCTTCTTCTATTTTCTCTCTCTCTCTCTTCTTCTATTTTCTCTCTCTCTCTCTCTCTCTCTTCTTCTATTTTCTCTCTCTCTCTCTCTCTCTCTTCTTCTATTTTCTCTCTCTCTCTCTCTTTCTCTCTCTTCTTCTATTTTCTCTCTCTCTCTCTCTCTCTCTTCTTCTATTTTCTCTCTCTCTCTCTCTCTCTCTTCTTCTATTTTCTCTCTCTCTCTCTCTTTCTCTCTCGATCTCTTCTTCTATTTTCTCTCTCTCTCTCTCTCGATCTCTTCTTCTATTTTCTCTCTCTCTCTCGATTTCTTCTTCTATTTCCTCTCTCTCTTTCTGTCACTCTATTTTTCTTGATCTATTTCTTCTCTTTCTCTATCTCTCAATCACTGTTTTTCTTGATGTCTTATTCTCCATATATATATATATCTTTCTGTCTTCCTCTCTCACTTCTTTCTTTCTCTTTGTTGCCCTCTCTCCCCCTCTCTCTCTCTTCATCTTGTCTCTATCTTTGTTTCTTACTCCCTACTTCTGTTCACTCTCTCCTCATTTCATCCAAACCTTGATGAGCTGCACAGGAAAGAAACGGTCACAAATTCATGAGGTCATATGCTAAACGAACGTTATGAGTTAATTAACCTAGATCTAGGTTGATCTTTCTTTCCCCTCCCCAGTGAGCTGTAGAACCTGTCCTTTGGAAGTCTTGCTGTATAGAACTAGTTCTCAACCTGCGACTCTATAGACAATAAAGTGTGTGGCAAGAATCGAACGCGCTGAGGGGGGTGACTGCACTGTCCTAGTTGTTTAGTTCAATCATTCATGTTCTAGTTGTTTATGTCAATCATTCATGTCCAAGTTGTTTATGTCAATCATTCATATTCTACTTGCTTAGCTCAATCATTCATGTTCTAGCTGTTTAGCTCAATCATTCATGTTCTAGCTGTTAAGCTCAATCATTCATGTTCTAATTGTTTAGCTCAAAAAAAAAGATTGCTGTTAAACGAAGATTATGTTCTGGTTTATAAGATATAAGTGAATCCTAGAGGTGACACCTAGATCTCATCTCACAAGGAAAAGACAAAGAGAACTATGAATTTGAACAAAAAATTAAACCAAATCTCTAGGAGATTTTTTTTTTCAGGTTTTTTCAATTGAGAATGAATCTCTTGGTCTTTCAGCACACACACTTGTTGTTTTAGTTGGCAGCCGCTTATCTTTCACTAGTAGTACAACATCTGGAACATTGTTTTGTCTTTCTAGTTGCCAACTCTCGAATTTGTTCCTTTTTATCATTTTCTTTATGTATTTATTTTATTCTATTGTATGATTAAATGACCTTTACAGAATCTGCCCTAGAGATTGTATGGACTGATAGAGTCAAAAAAAGACATCTATCACCCAGGCACTGAACTATATCTCTTTACTTTTTGGTTCTCTTTTGCCTTGTTTTTAAAAAAAAAAGTCTTTTAATGTAAACCGGAAGCTAATACATCATAAGGTGCAGAGTACTGTGATTAACTTAATTATAAACATCGCTAATATAAAAAAAAGATCGTTTTAAGAAATTCCCTCTATGAAAGTCACAAATATCTTAAAGCTAAGACTAAATCCATTCAGACCTATAAGAGTCACAGAAAATAAGAAGAGAACAAACGTATATAAGAGAACGAGTTCTTGCAGAGACCATCTTATCATTAAATACAAAGATATTACTTCCGGTTTCCGCACACCGCCCTGAGCGGTTCCCCGTATATTGTACAAACCGTTTTCCTCTTCCCATCAGCCCAATGGCCCAGTTATCGGTTAGCGCTGACCGCTCGTCCCATCCATCTACAGTAGCAATTTATCTCTCTTCTATCTCCCACATGCCTCCCGTCTGGGACAGATTTACCTCAATGCGCTCGCTCCATAAATATAGTTCATAACAAACGTGGAGATACATACACGCGGTGTGTTTGTGCGCGCGTGCGTGTAATATTAGAAATATCAATGTGTATAATTTTTGATGACTAGATCTGTGAGGAACCGACAATGTTATGACTGGCCGCCTCCTTTTTGGACACAATGAACCAATGATCTTGTGGAATAACTTTCTGTGTAGAAGAATGGTTGCGTAGCCAATACGAAACAGACAATTAGTCCATAATATTTAATAAACCTTTGACTCGACTGTACTTATCCAAAACACAGTTACAACATTGTAGTAATTGTACCTAGATCTCTACATGCGAGCAGTACTTACTACATGCCGGCCAACTCAATACATCAGATATAACGAAACCTGTATTGCCGACTGCCTAAACACATGAACACTAAACGACTGGATCGCGTGCTTTACTAATGGATAGTGTATCAATGTTATGGATAAGGTCGAAAGGGTTTAGCCCAATGGTTCTCAAAATGTGGTCCTAGAACCCCTCACTGACTTGTTTCATATGTCTATTACACACGAGTCTATGACGACCTAAACCAAAGATTTAGAGATATCCTTCACTTAGATGTTCTCGACTGGGTGTTGAGCCCTTTTGAACGTAGACATCCTCCGATCCTAATCACAGATGAATCCATTCTAATACAGGAGCAGTAGATTGAAATATCAACAAACGTTGAACTTAAACCAATGAGACCGAAAATTTGGCTTTCAAAAACAGATTCCAATTTTATGGCCTGCATTATGGGTCATGGCCGTCTTCTTATTGGCTACAACGTGAATTCGTTGCCGTAATAACAAATCAAAGAAACCGACTAGAAATGTGTAGTGCTACTTGCACACATTGAGCCGGATATAAATACACTCATTAAATCTCGCCAGCCTCATCCAAGTCATACAATTTTATAAAATTTGATTTCAAACATCAGTTATAATCTCAATAAACAACCCTTCAACATTGTCTTTTTAAATTTGTAACTTTTGTATTATACACTTAAGTAGCTTTTCCCTTAGGGGTCCGTGGGCAAGTTTTAACTAGATAAATGAGTCGCCGGGTTAACAGAATATGAGAATCACTTGTTTAACCAACCAGAAAAAAAAACACTTAGTATGAGAACATGTCTGAAAATAAGATAAGGGTCAATATTGTGTCCTTAGAGGGACAAAGCCACTCCCATCAATACTGTGTCCTTAGAGGGACAAAGCCACTCCCATCAATACTGTGTCCTTAGAGGGACAAAGCCACTCCCATCAATACTGTGTCCTTAGAGGGACAAAGCCACTCCCATCAATACTGTGTCCTTAGAGGGACAAAGCCACTCCCATCAATACTGTGTCCTTAGAGGGACAAATCCACTCCCATCAATACAGTGTCCTTAGAGGGACAAAGCCACTCCCATCAATACTGTGTCCTTAGAGGGACAAAGCCACTCCCATCAATACTGTGTCCTTAGAGGGACAAAGCCACTCCCATCAATACTGTGTCCTTAAAGGGACAAAGCCACTCCCATCAATACTGTGTCCTTAGAGGGACAAAGCTACTCCCATCAACAATGTGTCCTTAAACGGACAAAGCTATTTCCATCAATACTGTGTCCTTAAAGGGACAAAGCCACTCCCATCAATACTGTGTCCTTAAAGGGACAAAGCCACTCCCATCAATACTGTGTCCTTAAAGGGACAAAGCTACTCCAATCAATACTGTGTCCTTAGAGTGACAAAGCTACTCCCATCAATACTGTGTCCTTAAAGGGACAAAGCTACTCCCATCAATACTGTGTCCTTAAACGGACAAAGCTACTCCCATCAATATTTAAGAGATGTCTCCTGATACTAAGGCCGCCTGTATCAAAACATCTGTTCTTCATTTTTACCTTTCATTCTGGATGCCGTCCTTTAAGTGTATGAACAGAGAATTGTATTATCGGTACACATTAAGTAGATTTCGTTGTAAACATTCAAGAGTCCAATAATGCACTAACATGTCAACAGATACAGCCTAACTCGTTTGTTGCACTAATGTTTGTATACTTGATGACTGATATCTAATGAAGAATTTTATCTCCGGTCATTTTTGTGTGGCGGTTTTTTCTTTTCTACTTACATTATGCCCAGTCTACTCTATAAAGTGATCAATAAAACTTCAGTCGTGGAGAGGCCATGTTTTCTTCACCTGTTCCAGTCAACAGATGAACAGATTTGAACCGCGGTCAGCTGTTGGTCTGACCACTAGATGGCCAACTAGTAGTGAACCGAAGAGTGCTCCTGCGCAGTAGCAACGACCCCCCCCCCCCCAGGGCATTTCTTACATTTTTCTCTAGTTTGAATGCATCCTACACGAGCCGCACACTGCGCTCTTTGTTGACTACTCTCTTTTTTATTTGCACTAGTTAGTGTCATAATGCGAGTGTCGTTACATTTAATGATTGTTTACAAGTCTTCTTAAAAGTCTTATTCGATGTAATGATTGTTTGTCTTCTTAGAAAGTGTCATTACATTCAAAGATTGTACGTCGTTTTGAAAGTGTCAGTACTTTCAGTGATCCTTCAATGACTGTTAGTCATGCCCCCGGGAGCAATGATCCCACTCACGCCATGGTTTTTACGCCACTGAAGCAGTTTCTCAGTGGATGAATGCCCTTGTTCTGCACCTTTGGCTACTCACTGCCCCAGTTCAATAGGTGAAATGTTAAAAGTAATCAGAAAAACATTTGTAAAAAATACTTTAAAAAACAAAGCTTCTATTAAGTGTAATTGTATTAATTAGTTTGGATCAGTTATGTAATTATATATAAGATTGATTGAGTACCTTGGTGAATGTTTACATGATTGTTTTTTTTTAATGCATAAAAAAATGTTCACTCAGGGCGCGAGTCCTCAATTGGACTAAATTCAACTTATACCACCAAATCTGTCAAGTATGATTTCTTTCCCTTGTTCGATACCAGACAAAATAATTAATTACCAATAGTTAATTAACCACACTTGTTTTTTTTTTCTAGATTCTTATGTTGTCAGGTAAAAGAAATAATTGTGCAACATTTCAGCTTAATCCAAAATTGGATGTGGGAGCAATAACGTGTAGCCTAGAAACATTTGACCATACAGACAGAGTTGATACAAGCTTTGTACAAACATGACTTATTCAACGTCTAAAGTATTCAAGTAGCAACCTGACCACCTTCTCATCGCCATACATACCCCCCCCCCCCATTTCCAAGTATTCAATTCAGCAAATTCCCAAATGATATTCCCACACTTCTATTAGAGCACACACGTCTGTCTAGTACAAGGGGAGATCGGAACCTCCTTACAACATTGCCTTTTTTTTTTTGGGTCCGGCCAAACCCTTTGAAGTTTAGTGTTAGAACTGTATCAACACCAGGCTCAACGTCAGACTTGGCCGCGCCCCCATGCCCCCCCCCTCCCGTCCACAGAACAACGTAAACCTCCATGGTTTATTGTACCCGACAGACTGCGTGTACCATTAACACGCGCCCTTTGATCATACAGTGATAACATTCTTACTTGGGGGAAAGCAAGGAGGTACTATAACCATTGTTACCAGTACCTCATTCAATCCCTTAATATCGTGTAATCTCCTTTGATATCTTTGAGTAGTCACTAGAAAGTACTGGAAAGAAAACGTTTGCCACCACCATTATTTATTTATTTATGAATCTCATTTGAGCACATTCATGTCAACTTAGAAAGTATTGAAGATTTGCTCACAGGCGATTCTAAACTGCAACAAAAGTGCGTTCTCTGAACTGTAACAAAAGTGCGTTCTCTGAACTGCAACAAAAGTGCGTTCTCTGAACTGAAGAATTTGAGATTGTTAATTATTCCTTATTTATCAGATCTAATAATCAAACAAAATATTTTCCAATAAAGGAATTTAATAAACTAAATTTTAAAAAAAATAAACGATTTTTTTTTGGTTTCACATTCAGTAAAATTGTCAATTAAGAAAATAGCGGTTGATTGAAATGTTATGACACATGCACCATTCGCTAAGTTGATCAAGTCACTTTCCTATCATGTGAAATCTTCACGATCAATTTCAAACAGGAAAGACACACACACACACACAGTATGATCTTCACGTTCATTAAAAGCACTAGAACTAATGTCGTGTATAAGCCCACTGATTATATTTCATTTCCCACCATTCCAGTGATATAAACAAACGGCTAAATAACTAGCAAAAATATCCTCTAATTAATGTACACATTGATAGGTAACGGGAGCACAAGAAGAAAAACCTTAGATCTGGGTTTCCTTTTGTTAAACTTGATGAGTTCAAGAAATATCAAGCTTGATGCCACTTAGTTCATTAATGAGGGAAAAAATAAAAAGATAAACTTAATTAAAGGCAAGAAATACGAGCTGTATATTTGAGTTGATTTATAGATCCAAAACATGATTCTAAAACTCATTATTAAATCAAATTATCAAATCTTTTTATCTGTTTATGCATTTATATTTAATTTAATTTTTTTTTTTTTGACATGTAGTCGTCCGCTATTTCTGAAACTACCCAAAACCTTTTGGCTACAAATCTTTTTTTAACGAATCATGACATCATTCGTATTTATCAAATCCACTGAATAAATGCTATTTCTTTTATTTAGCATACCGACCAGCCACACAAGTTCAAAGGTCATGTAATCAGAACAGACAAGATAAACGGGAATGATTTTCTTTATCCCCTAAAGATACAAGAGCTCCCGGGAAATGTAATCGTCTTATCTGTGCACATTCAAGGAGAAATTAGTGAAGGGGAAATAACTACTGAGGTAGCTGTTAGCTGTCTTCAAGAAATGAGCGGGATCTAGTATTCATTGTGCTCTGCTACTTGAGCCAAAGCGGGTTAAGACTTGACCCACATAACCGTTAATTTTTAGCGGCCCCCGATAGTGGAATAGCCGCTATTTTGTGTTTCCGTCTGTCCGTCCCGTTAAGATCTCAAATATTAAAAAAGAAAATGAAAATCGGACATCATAATATTTTAGACCTTTCAAAGTTCTGATGCAACGGTTAATTTTTTTTCTTTTCTGAAAGTGAACAATTCAATTTTTAAAATTTGAATCTAAAGTCACAATGGAAAAAATATCAATGCCTCATTATAAAATATTATTTTCCATTTCTTAACTAACTCATTGAATTAAATACTGATTCAAAATGTTGTTTTTTTAAAATATTTTATATTCAAACTTAGCTTTAGCTAAAAAAAAAGGAACTACTTTTATAATGCGCAGTCTTAACATATCCTCATTATACACATGACAACAATCTAAATTAGACTAAATAAAGCTCAGATTTAGATCTAGATTTAGATATAAATGTTTTAATAATTTGAACAAAATTTACATCTATGCATTATTAAAGCAATAGGTTAGCTTCTGACTGCTTAGGGGTGTAGACATATTTATCAAGTATACGGTAGTATCCTTAGATCCTAGATCTACATCTAGAAATTTTATTGATAAATTATCCAATCTTTGCTTATATTTTGACGTTTTTACGTAAATATAATCTAATTGACATGTAGACCTATATCTAGAGGTAGATCTAGATCACAAGAAACGGGCAGTGAATATTTTTGTGTCCTTGTTTGCTAATGTAGCACAAAAAGGAAATATTTTCTTAAAATGTATTGTAAAGTAGTTTCTGCAGTGGCCTACCTTCCTGTAGATAGAGAACTTTGTTTTTCTTTTTTTTTTTTAAAGGCAGTTCGGAAAGAATATATTTTTCCAAAATTTAATATAGTAGTTTGTGAAGTGGCGAGCCTTCCCCCCGCGCCCCCCCCCCAAAAAAAAGTTTCAAATAACGCCCTCGTACGACGTAATGCCTCTATTAGCTTCGTCTTTCTGTATGTCACGTGTCACAATCAGATTTTAAACCAATATAAAAAGAGATTGAAAAGCTGAAACATCTAGTTTTCTGCTAAAAGGTCTAAAAGTTTCTATATAGATTATAGGTTATTCAGTTTGTTTTCAAGTTAAAAGTAATGCCAAATGATTCTTAGAAATTTTATTACGTTAAATAATTTAAAAAAACATGTCTTGAATATTCCTTGCCAATTGGCGGATTCTATTGGGGTCGCCTCTGAGTTTGTGTGATAACACAAACTCTCTTTTCAAATCTTGTATTATATTATTTTGGTTAACCTAATTTCTTGCATTTGTGATAAATGTTCTTGAAACAAATGTTTTTTAACGTTCGTTGTTATATTATTAGCAAAGTTTCACCATTGTGATAACTTTTTTGCGGCTCCCGAAAGGAAATAGCCACTATTTGTGTGGTCTATCTGTCTCATTTAGATTTTTTTTTAAATTTAATTTTTCAAATTTGTATGCAATCAGTTTTTTTCATTAAAATACAAATTTTTTTTTACACCTATTCACTATTAATAATAAAATACAGTGGATAATCAAGGGAACCTTTTTTTTTTTTTAATTTTATTTCAGTACTAGTGAAACTAACGTGAGATGTGTGTAGGAAACTTTGCCATTTGAAGTACATTTTGTTCTGTTTCCTTACATTCCACTCATCAAGTACCGGTAAATCTTATATTTTATTTTCATTTCTGACAGATCTAACTTAAACGTCATCTTCCGTATTATTTGCATCTTTGAGAATTTGTGTTTCTTTCCAAAGCTAGTGCCATGCTTCTTTTATCAGCTAGTTTCAGGGAGCCAGCAGCTTCAAGATAAATGAATTATTTATAGGTCTGTGTTCTCCGCCCAGTTCCAACGTTCCCCTAAGCTCCGGAAGTTCTTCACTTGGTTTAAAGAACGAGGGAGCCGATAGCCATTTTTTTGTTATTTTTGACACGGTGTGTTTGTCTAGCACTGCATGCGTTTTGAAGCTAATTAATATTGGTGTGTTTGTCTAGCACTGCATGCGTTTTGAAGCTAATTAATATTGGTGTGTTTGTCTAGCACTGCATGCGTTTTGAAGCTAATTAATATTGTCCTTGCATCAGCAAATGGCCATTCTGGAGATAAATCTATTTTGATTGGTTACATCCCTTTTCTGTCTTCATGGTGTGTTCTTCAAGATTCTTTGGTTTCAGTTGTTTATATTTACTACTGTGTTCAATGAGCTTTTAAAACATACATATTTCGAAGAGGAACTATCTGAACAAAGAGGCGTTAACGTTTTTATATGACTTTGCATAACACAATCAGAGTAATGACTAATAGAAACCGAGATCTAGTGGGCCTACCAGCTGGAAGAGAGTGAGATCTAGTAGACCCACCAGCTGGAAGAGAGTGAGATCTAGTAGACCCACCAGCTGGAAGAGAGTGAGATCTAGTAGACCCACAAGCTGGAAGAGAGTGAGATCTAGTAGACCCACCAGCTGGAAGAGAGTGAGATCTAGTAGACCCACCAGCTGGAAGAGAGTGAGATCTAGTAGACCCATCAGCTGGAAGAGAGTGAGATCTAGTAGACCCACCAGCTGGAAGAGAGTGAGATCTAGTAGACCCACCAGCTGGAAGAGAGTGAGATCTAGTAGACCAACCAGCTGGAAGAGAGTGAGATCTAGTAGACCCACCAGCTGGAAGAGAGTGAGATCTAGTAGACCCACCAGCTGGAAGAGAGTGAGATCTAGTAGACCCACCAGCTGGAAGAGAGTGAGATCTAGTAGACCAACCAGCTGGAAGAGAGTGAGATCTAGTAGACCCACCAGCAAGAGTAAGCAAGATTCTTGCAATGTTTAAGTGCCGGCATTAGGTTTTAGGCATTGTGTCTACATTAGAACAAAATCTTCAATAACAAAGAAAAAATGTTTAAAAATTCTATACAACTTTTGGAAGTAATACAAGATTTGATGGCATGATGGAATGTCGGACGAAACGTCATACGAATAAACGGATAAGTTGGATTGAGATAGAAAGACATGCGAAATGGAAGTATAAAACTATACTGAAAGAGATAAATCAACAGTTCAATCAATCAGTGAAGCAAACTTCAAGACAGAGCTGGATTGATGGATTGATTTTAAAAGAGAAAAGGGGGGGGGTGTTAAAAGGCTAAAGGCGTTATCAATGGAATGGAGACAAAGAAAAAAAAAGACAAACAGTCTAAGAAGCAAGAGTCGATACCGAATTGAAGCCTCAGACAGTTTCAATGAGAGAATCAAGAAATGAAGAAAAAAAAAAAGGGGGGGGGGGGAACAGAGGGAGAAAGACGATAGAAAAAAAAAAAAACGAAACAATCCTTGGAAGAAGATGCGACTGGAATCTCATTAGTCAAATTTTGCATACAGAAGAGTTCCACGGGGACAGGGGAAGTAAATCTCGACCATCACCTTTTTTTTTTCTCAATGGTCTATGAGACCAGCTATCGAGCTGTGGTAGTTCCACGTAACCAATAGATCTAGGACTAGGTCCAGGTCTAGTACCAGAAGTGTATACACAGACACTATGACTGCCATCTCGGCTCTCTTAGAAAAGAGCACTGATTGGAGAATATAGGTTACGGCCCTTACTAGTCAGCTAAGACTCGAAAACTGAATGTTTCAACTATTTCATTTTCTTTATTTTCCCTCTTGACTTTATTAAGCGTAACATACCATAATACCAGAATTAGTATGACCATTCCATAATACCAGAATTAGTATGACCATACCATAATACCAGACTTAGTATAACCATACTATAATACCAGATTAGTATAACCATACCATAATATCATAATTAGTATGACCATACCATAATACCAGAATTAGTATGACCATTCCATAATACCAGAATTAGTATAACCATACCATAATACCAGACTTAGTATAACCATACTATAATACCAGATTAGTATAACCATACCATAATATCATAATTAGTATAACCATACCATAATTATTATGACCATACCATAATACCAGAGTTAGTATAACCATACCATAATACCAGAATTAGTATAACCATACCATAATACCAGAATTAGTATAACCATACCATAATACCAGAATTAGTATAACCATACCATAATACCAGAATTAGTATAACCATACCATAATACCATAATTATTATGACCATACCATACTACCAGAATGAGTATAACCATACCATAATACCAGAATTATTATGACCATACCATACTACCAGACTTAGTATAACCATACCATACTACCAGACTTAGTATAACCATACCATACTACCAGAATGAGTATAACTCTTTATTATCCACAATATTTCTTCCTTTCCATCGAATAGATACCTGGCTGTGAGGTATTGCTGTGGTCGTCACGATGGTCCCGAGTTTGAATCCCTGTCATGCCCTGCACAAGTTTGGATCCCTGTCATGCCCTGCACAAGTTTGGATCTATTACGTACTACTCGTTAAGTCTGAACGTGACCAGCTGAGAAAATGATTTTATATAAACTGTTGGAGTATAAGCTTTTAGTTTGTGGATTTTATCTTTTGTTTCTAAAACTAAAGAAACAAAAACACGGACACATCGCGACTGACCACTTGTGAACACGGTCCATTATCTTAACGCTGTTGACAGACCCTCACTGATAATGTCAAACATATTTGGATGGACATCGCTGAATTGAGCGTTAAGTGAAAGAATTGCTATTTATTCTCACGCAGTTCTTACAGAGTCTCAACGTTGAGACAGTTTTGAGCCTTAAGCTTTGAAGCGAGAACCCATGATAGCATGACTACATCAAGGTGATGGTTGGGGTTGTCAGTAGTTGATGAAACACATCAAATAGAAATCTAGTAGGCCTACCAGCTAGAATAGAGTGAGACCTAGTACGAAACGGCATTAAAATGATATCATAAGAACTGAACATACAGACATTTTAAAACCTGATGAACTTGACATTTCCTGCCTAAATACAAAGATAACTTGCAAGGGACCGTTCCGATATCTGTAGTAGGCAACTGGTGGATCAGCTAATGATAACTTTTGAAAGAATCACTTCATGTTTAGCCTAAACCTTTTTTGAATGTATTTCAAATCTGTTGATTTAATGGCCGTCTGTTAACGTTTCTAGACTGTTCACGCTACTACAGAATTGTTTCACGTCACAAGTACGATGTTTTCAATTGCAATTGCATTGGGAAAGCCATTAGGCAGACAGGAGAGACTGGTGTCATGATGAGTTGAACATAAGGAAAACGAAATTAGAGTGTGGGCAGACGAAGAGAGAGAGATAGAGAGAGAGAGAGAGAGAGAAAAATAATGAGGTAAAATGACAACAATTTATAATCCCCCGCTCTACTGGAGTTCATCTCGCACGAGGCCAAGCCGAAATACAAATATTTAACACAAAAAAATTTGCTTAATATCTCAGTTACTTCCAATTAATTTGTAGCCTTCGGCAATTTAATTTGTCAACGTATTGAAAGAAGAGAAATCGTGTTTACTAACGTCCCAGACCACGTGACCAGGCTCTACCTCATGAAAACACTATTGATTAAGTCCTCATTGTGACGTTAGAGATTACACTTTCGTACTGTATACAATAGAGACATCCCTAAAGTTACCCAAGTAGTGAGATACCAATAGAACGGACACCAAATTCTTCCCCGTGCTGGCGACTGATGTTCACAGTCCATCCTCGATAATACAACGAAATAAAAGCTATTGCAAAAAAAAAAACATTATAGTATGATAATAATTGTGAAACCTTTAGAGAGACATAGGAATGGAATGTGGCATTGGAGTTATGAGCCAAACTAAGTAGAACTATGGTTATGCGTTTAAATGTCAACTTGTATGTAATGACACCGTGAAACCTCTACTGCTACCCCCGCCCTTTTTTGTCATTGACTTCATCAATAAAATGCACCGGTACCGAGTGTAACAGCAATTAGCTAGAAGCTCGTACAATGTCATATGATCTCAACTTGTTATAAAGTTACTTAGTCATTAGTTGTTCACTACCCACCTTTGTTTTGAATGTTTATATGAAGCTTTTTTCTTTCTTTTTTTTTTTTTTTGAAGACACTGAAGCTTAAATAGATGCCGATAATAATGGCCATGCCTTTTTCTCGTCTGATGTGATCGGCGCATGCGCGAGCAGAAATGACCGATTTCCTTTTTCTTTAAAAATCCGATCGAGGCTTACTTCCGTTTGAATTGAAAAAGCCATGAAGTGGCAGAAAAGATATTTAGATCTAGAGTTGAAATGTGAATTCTTCAAAACTTTTTTTTTCTTTATTTCTTTTCCACAACTCAAAAAGAAAATAACATTTTTTTTTAAATATAGGGATGTGGCCTATGTAAGATGTTTAAATTGCTGTAGTGCAAACAGTTTGTACCTGTTACACTGTTAGTTAGAATTGAAGTATTTGGCTCAGGAAGAGAAGCTATGTCATGGAGGAGACGGTTCCTTGTAATCCAGATTATCTATGAATTTAAACGCAAAACACACACGCACAAAAGAGGTAGAGTTAGCTAATAATCATCCTTTTTTTTGTTGAAGTAACGTCTGTATCATATAAGATAATACATTTAGTGATGATCAACCTGAAATAGAGATGACTTTATGCAGAATGCTGGGAAGGGGGTGGGGGTTTGATAATTAACATAATTTTAGTTATCATTTCTTTTTTTAACGCGTTCAAAAGAAAAATTCAAGACAGATTTTACTTCGACAACGTAAAAGCACATTGAACAACGCTATACAAAGCACTAGGTCTAGACAAAATGTGACTTGGACAAAGTAAAAACACATTTCACAACGCTATACAAAGCACTAGGTCTAGACAAAATGTGACTTGGACAAAGTAAAAGCACATTGAACAACGCTATACAAAGCACTAGGTCTAGACAAAATGTGACTTGGACAAAGTAAAAGCACATTGAACAACGCTATACAAAGCACTAGGTCTAGACAAAATGTGACTTGTCAAAGTAAAAACACATTTCCCAACGCTATACAAAGCACTAGGTCTAGACAAAATGTGACTTGGACAAAGTAAAAGCACATTGAACAACGCTATACAAAGCACTAGGTCTAGACAAAATGTGACTTGTCAAAGTAAAAACACATTTCCCAACGCTATACAAAGCACTAGGTCTAGACAAAATGTGACTTGGACAAAGTAAAAGAAAAAAAAGGAAAGGGGGGGGGGGCATTGTCTCAGAATGGTGATTAATTCGTTATATTCAGGTCAATTTTTTAAAATAACTGAATACTCTCAGTTTTATGTCTCTATTAACAGCTTCTAATAACTGAATACTATCAGTTTTATGTCTCCATTAACAGCTTCTAATCAAGAGTTCCGTCTCCATTCCGTCTCAGCCTCTTCTTTCAAGTCCACACTTCAACTCTATTTATCTATTGACTCACCAACTTGGCCCCGACTGGACAAAGCAACACCACTCCCTACCCATCCCCTTCCTTTCGCACCTCACATCCACACGTTTATACACACACGTACACATTTATGCGGCGCGCGTGAACTAGAGATTGTGTTGAGTTTGGTGTTTGTATTGACTCCCAACACTTGTAGCTATTGAAACAAATCTGTACCACATTCAGACCACATGTGGTGCTGGTGGCCCTTGTCTAGCGAGATACCTTCAGGGAATGGAGAAATGTGTGTTAGTTTAGGAATGGTGGCCATGGTCTAGAGAGATACCTTCAGGGAATGTCTTCTAGTTTAGGAATGGTGGCCCTGGTCTAGAGAGATACCTTCAGGGAATGTGTTCTAGTTTAGGAATGGTGGCCCTGGTCTAGAGAGATACCTTCAGGGAATGTGTTCTAGTTTAGGAATGGTGGCCCTGGTCTAGAGAGATACCTTCAGGGAATGTGTTCTAGTTTAGGAATGGTGGCCATGGTCTAGAGAGATACCTTCAGGGAATGTGTTCTAGTTTAGGAATGGTGGCCCTGGTCTAGAGAGATACCTTCAGGGAATGTGTTCTAGTTTAGGAATGGTGGCCCTGGTCTAGAGAGATACCTTCAGGGAATGTGTTCTAGTTTAGGAATGGTGGCCATGGTCTAGAGAGATACCTTCAGGGAATGTCTTCTAGTTTAGGAATGGTGGCCATGGTCTAGAGAGATACCTTCAGGGAATGTCTTCTAGTTTAGGAATGGTGGCCCTGGTCTAGAGAGATACCTTCAGGGAATGTCTTCTAGTTTAGGAATGGTGGCCCTGGTCTAGAGAGATACCTTCAGGGAATGTGTTCTAGTTTAGGAATGGTGGCCCTGGTCTAGAGAGATACCTTCAGGGAATGTGTTCTAGTTTAGGAATGGTGGCCATGGTCTAGAGAGATACCTTCAGGGAATGTCTTCTAGTTTAGGAATGGTGGCCCTGGTCTAGAGAGATACCTTCAGGGAATGTCTTCTAGTTTAGGAATGGTGGCCCTGGTCTAGAGAGATACCTTCAGGGAATGTGTTCTAGTTTAGGAATGGTGGCCCTGGTCTAGAGAGATACCTTCAGGGAATGTGTTCTAGTTTAGGAATGGTGGCCATGGTCTAGAGAGATACCTTCAGGGAATGTGTTCTAGTTTAGGAATGGTGGCCCTGGTCTAGAGAGATACCTTCAGGGAATGTGTTCTTGTTTAGGAATGGTGGCCCTGGTCTAGAGAGATACCTTCAGGGAATGTGTTCTAGTTTAGGAATGGTGGCCCTGGTCTAGAGAGATACCTTCAGGGAATGTCTTCTAGTTTAGGAATGGTGGCCCTGGTCTAGAGAGATACCTTCAGGGAATGTGTTCTAGTTTAGGAATGGTGGCCCTGGTCTAGAGAGATACCTTCAGGGAATGTGTTCTAGTTTAGGAATGGTGGCCCTGGTCTAGAGAGATACCTTCAGGGAATGTCTTCTAGTTTAGGAATGGTGGCCCTGGTCTAGAGAGATACCTTCAGGGAATGTGTTCTAGTTTAGGAATGGTGGCCATGGTCTAGAGAGATACCTTCAGGGAATGTGTTCTAGTTTAGGAATGGTGGCCATGGTCTAGAGAGATACCTTCAGGGAATGTGTTCTAGTTTAGGAATGGTGGCCATGGTCTAGAGAGATACCTTCAGGGAATGTCTTCTAGTTTAGGAATGGTGGCCCTGGTCTAGAGAGATACCTTCAGGGAATGTCTTCTAGTTTAGGAATGGTGGCCCTGGTCTAGAGAGATACCTTCAGGGAATGTCTTCTAGTTTAGGAATGGTGGCCCTGGTCTAGAGAGATACCTTCAGGGAATGTCTTCTAGTTTAGGAATGGTGGCCCTGGTCTAGAGAGATACCTTCAGGGAATGTCTTCTAGTTTAGGAATGGTGGCCATGGTCTAGAGAGATACCTTCAGGGAATGTGTTCTAGTTTAGGAATGGTGGCCCTGGTCTAGAGAGATACCTTCAGGGAATGTCTTCTAGTTTAGGAATGGTGGCCCTGGTCTAGAGAGATACCTTCAGGGAATGTCTTCTAGTTTAGGAATGGCGCAGAATCTTTAAAAACGTAAATCGAAATTTTAAAGAAATTTCTCGTTCCGCTGAATGACAACTAAATCTATTTGTTTACATTTTTTTTTCTCTTCATTGAACCAAACAGTCAACTTGTTTCTTTACTGAACCAAGCAGTCAAGTCAACTTGTTTCTTTACTGAACCAAGCAGTCAAGTCAACTTGTTTCTTTACTGAACCAAGCAGTCAAGTCAACTTGTTTCTTTACTGAACCAAGCAGTCAAGTCAACTTGTTTCTTTACTGAACCAAGCAGTCAAGTCAACTTGTTTCTTTACTAACCAAGCAGTCAAGTCAGCTTGTTTCTTTACTGAACCAAGCAGTCAACTTGTTTCTTTACTGAACCAAGCAGTCAAGGACTTCACTACTATTGTTTCAACCAAGCAAAGTAACAAATACGTGATTAATTAGAAAGTGCTCTCACAAATCAAGAAGTTGGGGTAATTTTAATTTTTAAACATGTGACAAGCCTACAAACACAATTAAAGGCGACATTAAAATTACTGCTAGGATTTGACTAATATTTTTGTCACATTGTGAAACACTTTTTGTCTTTCGTAAGGATCTGTTACGACCTGTACTAGTTGCCTTGTCATCTAGTATAGGTTCATTCTGGATATCGAATTACGCATCTCCATCATTCACTACCACAATGGAACAGACTTGGACTCTACAGTCTGATCTGGCTACCTCAGTGGAACAGACTTGGACTCTACAGTTTGATCTGGCTACCTCAGTGGAACAGACTTACAATATAAAAAAGTAAAGTTCCCATTTCAGACCTTGTGGTCTATAGGGCAGATGATGTAAAGGTCATCTGTTTCTGTGGCTTACGGTTAACTATGGTGTCATGTGGCCAGCACAACGACCAACCGCCTTTACTTTTCCCCAACTAACGTCAGGTACCCAACAGAATTTGAACCCCAGACCCCGGTTCGGAAGCCAAGCGCTTTACCGCGCAGCCACCGCGCCTCTTACAATTTAAATGTGACCTAACAAATCCTCATCAAAAGACGAGTGTCACTCTGTCTATGTCAACTATCGGGAGTCACTGTTGTCCAAACAAGTTCCCTCATAGTGCCATAGATTGGTGAACAAACGTTATATTGCTATGGAACCTGAACTAATTTAGAACTACTGTACGTTTTAGCAAGATTAGCCAAGCAAAGTGACCCACTTTGTAATGACCCGGAAATGATCCTTTACCTTCCTATTTCCGAAGTTGTGTAAACAAAAATTCAACATCCTGTAACCAGCTGTAACTAAGAAAGAAAGTAAGAAACTACGCTAAGGCTAGGTCAAAGTTCAAGGTCTAAAAAATCAATTAAAAATAATATATATATATATATATATATATATATATATATATATATATATATATATATATATATATATATATATATATATAAAACGAATAAAGGCATAATGCTTTTTAGTTTATCATGGATATAGTGATAAATTGGTCCGACCACACACACACACATACTTACACACACCCTTTCCCGTTATTAGTTACGCTTACACCTGCACTGGTTCTATCAAGTTTTGCACAAGCAGTCCTAGCAACATTATCACCACTACGGAACCATGATGTGGCAGGTCTGCATTAGTTCAGTCATAATCTTCTAAGGATGTCTAGAGCCTCAAGGATGTCCGCGAGGTCAGTCACCAACCATTTCGCTGATATGACCTTATGGTTATTGTGTAATTCTAGTCCATTTCCATTAGTTCGTATTCTCCTAGTGTAGACTTTGTTGTTCTGTTGTTGTTGTTGTTGTATCAGCACTCTAGTCAACAAAACTTCATTCATTTGGCCAGTCGGATGAGCTAAAAACGAAACTATAAATGATAGAACATAAAGATCTAGTACTTTTTGGTCTTTCACTGGTTGTCTTGCCTGTCTCTGTCTGAACGTGACTCATACCATTATCAAAGAACTGTTCTTCAGACTCTCATCAAAAGGACCTAATAGGCAGACGTTTTTTTTTACTTCTCATTCTTATCATTGTCAATATAAGGGGACATAATCACAGCGTGAGATACTTAATGATTATCTTTTCTTGGCGGTAACCTTATCCTACTCTCTCGTTCTAACTGGGTCGGCACTAATACCGTTCATTGGAAGTAGGAAGTTTAGGTCTAAACATTCGACAAACGTGGACAAAAGAGTTTCTGTAATAGATCTACTGGAGTTAATAGACAGTGGCTCTCAAACTGGTATTTAAAGACAGAAATGTGTCTTTTATTTCAGATAATAAATCATGGAACATTGTGTCAATACTAAAGGCAAAAATAAAGAAAAATTCACTCACCATGTAGGTAAGTAGTAGATAGGTAGGTAGCTAGGTAAGTAGGTAGGTAGGTAAGTGGTAGCTAGGTAAGTAGGTAGGTAAGTGGTAGGTAGGTTTGATACACATCAGAAACTGAGCGTTCAGAAATTTCTCTTCAGTGAATTTTTCAAATGAGTTTCTCATTTTTTAAATATTTTTTTTTTAATTGTTTTAAAACTATTTTGAGTTTTTGTTTGTTTTTTTCTTTTAAGTTGTCCATGAATGTTTTCCACTGTGCTCTCAAGTTGATCGATTGAAAAAAAAATATTGACCATTTCAGACTATAGAATAAAGTAAAGACTTAGCATCTCTCCATGAAGTCATCGATTGATCTTTCTAGTTTTGTCTCGGATACGTTATTTCCTTGCAGACTTTATGACCAGCATTTCTTGTCAGCTCTTTCAAGTCAGCGTGTCTGCTGGATTTAAAATTCTCTCTATAACGGATGTACTTTGAAAGCGTGAAAAGAAATCGTCTGATACAGGGTTTCTCAATTGCGAGCACGTCTACCCCCACGAGGTATTAGCAAGATAGATTGAGAGTAATAGCAAACGAATTTTTTTTATGTTGCTTCTAGAAAAAACAAAGGTGGGAAAAAAAAAGGATGGTTGAAATAATAGCTGAATGTATAAATTATTTTGTTGGGAACAAAGTTTGAGAAACACTGACATAATGTATGGGTTATTTTGTTGGTAACAAAGTTTGAGAAACACTGACATAATGTATGGGTTATTTTGGTAGGAACAAAGTTTGAGAAACACTGGTCTAATAAGTGGGGCTGAAATGTGATCTCAAGTATAGTAAGAAAGTGGAAGAAGCTGCCACTGTGTGGGAGGCTCACCTCACAGCTTGTAAGCCTCCATTACAAAGACTTTTCTCCCCTAGAGTTAACTGTGCGCAAGTCCCCACGTATTTTTTAATTCCTTATTTCTTTTGCCAGGTGACTGCACCTACGATCGTTGACCTCAATGTATGTTAGGTTTCTACTACGACTCTATAGATGATATACCTTTAGTCAGGGCGGCTTTAGGGAACAGCAGCCTATGCTGCCGCAGTGGGTCCCGCACTTTCATGGGCCCCGCGCTAACTCTAGTTGTAAATTATTAAATTAAACCATTTTAACTTAGTAGGGTTTCTGCGGCCTCCTGATTTTCCAGGAGTTCCTGGAAATCTCCTGAACTTATTAAGATATTCTGAAAACTCATAAAATAAAAAATGTCCTGAAAAATAGACAAAACTGTCATTTTGGGGTGTCATTCAATATGGAAAACGCCAATTCTACTCGCGATTAAAAAAACCCCCGTCATTGTCAGCTTTCGTTTAATAAAAATAATAAGGCGAAGTTAAACCAAAACGGGAAGTTCCAATACTTCATTTACTTTAATAGTCACTGACATATAAATATAGATTTAAATCTATCTCGATCTCTCAAAAAAATCAAAAGCGATATTTTGCTAGTCGATAGTAAATCTAAAAGGCAGATATGAATGTTTATTGGCTTTTGTTGGAAATCTACCTTTTATGTAGATGGCTCGTAATGTTAAATTTGACCGAAATTTTGTACTTAGTAAAGTATGAATAAAATGCAAAGACGTACTTATTTTCTAACACAAAATCTTAAATTTTTCACTTATTATCCTTATCCCTACCCATACTAGGCCCCGCTCAATCCGTTTCGCATAGGGCCCCGCAATCTGTAGGACCGGCCCTGCTTTTAGTAGTTCCCATTTGTTTTTCAGTGCCGGTACAACACAGACAGTAGCTGATTTAGTTGAACTATTATGCATAGTGTTTTGTTTTGATCTCTAGAATTTAATATAAAAAAACGCGGTGAAATGTTTTTTCAATGAAAGATGAAGTGAAGGTCACATTTTATGAACAGAATTTTTTGGACAATTTTCCCAGAAACAGAGTTTATTTTCCTATGTGTAATATCATAGGTAAAGTTAGTATGAGTCTTTATGCTCAGAATTAAAGACGGGACCATGAGGCCGAGAGGCAAAGCGTGATGGTCTCTGGTTCGAAACCTGGTAAGACTAAGAGTAAGTTGATCGCGATGTTTTAGGACGCCCCAGCCAACTCTAATGGATACTTGGGGGAGGTAAAGGAAGTTGGTCGTTGTTCTGCCAAATGACATCATCGTAGGCCCGTGAAACATCTTTAGGTCATCGACTTCATGAATTGCAAGGTGTGAACACATAATCTGCTGCTAAGTATTATAATGACTATCCAGTTTTTTGTGTGTGGTTACTACACACATTAAATTACATTATACACAACATAATCACTGTCATTCGAAAGATAAGGATTTTCTACTAGAAAATGTATAATAAATAAAATATACAGTCGTTACTTTTTAGTATTGGCTTAGTCAAATAAAGTTTGTTTTATGCATTTATCGGAGCACACTGTCTATATGTTTATGTTCCACATAAGAAATGACCTCTCTGTTCTGACCTGTCTAGTAAAAACAAAAAAAAACAACTCTCTAGCACGTTCTTTATTTCCAATGATTGCTTTGAGACATTTCTTAATTAGACATGATCTTAATTATACACGTAGCTAAATAATCTCAGGTTTAAAAAAATGTTGATTTGGGGGGGGGGGGGTCAGAGAGCTCAGATGAGAGAAATAATTGTTTTGGTGCATTCACATCTTCGGGTTTTCTGACACACATCTCAGGGTAGACTCTTTATTCTTCCTCTCATTTGTTCATGTCTTCTGGTCCTCTCTAATGTATCATCGTCCTCTCTCATGTATCCTTATCCTTTTTCGTGTATCACTGTCCTCACTTTAAGTCAGTCCACATAGAGTTGCCCTTGCTTTTGTTTAAATCAAATTTTTAAAAAAAATGTAAAACTGTAATTTAATTAAACGAAAAAAAAAAAGAAACAACTTCAATATACAAAATACTTTTTCAAAAACTCCCATACACGAAGTGAAATGACATATTTTGAGTTTTACAGCTTTAAGTTATTTGCTACTTGTATGCGATTGCTGTTTTACCTTTTGTGTCATTCGATCTTTGATGTGGGCTTAGTAAAAAGAAAAAAAGAAAGAAACTCTGAAACCACTTTTTGGTTTTGCGAGATGACACGAATGATATTTCTAGAAAATAGAGATAGATATCTAGTTAACAGATGACCTATTTTTGGGGGGGCCATTGGCCGTGTTTGTACATAAACTATTTATAGCCAACTGACTAGTTGGCACGCGCTGTCTCATGCAAATTGAATGAGCAGACATCTCATTAACAAGTTTTGTAACATTCGTGCACGGCCCTCCCCCCTTTCCATCTCAATTTTGTTTTTATTTATCTGACTTTTTCTTTCTCCCTACTAAAAATAAATATGTTCAAAACCAGTGCCATTCTTCAAGCCACTTCAGCTGAAAGAAACTCAAAGAGGAACAAAGTCAAGCTGGCAAAAGAGGAGTTGATGACACCTAGGAGTGAAGGGTCTTTCCAAAAATGGCGTGAGAAAAAAACGTTCCCATCGACCCTACCAAGTGTTTTAGGGATCGACCCTACCAAGTGTTTTAGGGATCGACCCATGCACATCACCCGGACGACCCGCTTTTAGTGTCGCTAAGTCTGGAACCTGTGGCAGACTTTTAGAGTTAGATTTAGTTTTTTACATTACCACATACCCCACATTTTGCCATTTCTTTGCAAAAAAAAACAACAAACATCTACGATACTATTTTATTACAAAACCTGGAAGACGGTTACGGATGGGAGAGGGGGAGATAGTGGTAAGCTTGATTAAAGGGGGGTGGGGAGATAGTGGTAAGCTTGATTAAAGGGGGGGGGAGATAGTGGTAAGCTTGATTAAAGGGGGGGGGGAGATAGTGGTAAGCTTGATTAAAGGGGGGTGGGGAGATAGTGGTAAGCTTGATTAAAGGGGGGTGGGGAGATAGTGGTAAGCTTGATTAAAGGGGGGGAGATAGTGGTAAGCTTGATTAAAGGGGGGTGGGGAGATAGTGGTAAGCTTGATTAAAGGGGGGTGTGGAGATAGTGGTAAGCTTGATTAAAGGGGGGGGGGAGATAGTTTTAAGCTTGATTAAAGGGGGGGGAGATAGTGGTAAGCTTGATTAAAGGGGGGTGGGGAGATAGTGGTAAACTTGATTAAAGGGGGGTGGGGAGATAGTGGTAAACTTGATTAAAGGGGGGTGGGGAGATAGTGGTAAACTTGATTAAAGGGGGGTGGGGAGATAGTGGTAAGCTTGATTAAAAGGGGGGGGGAGATAGTGGTAAGCTTGATTAAAGGGGGGGGAGATAGTGGTAAGCTTGATTAAAGGGGGGTGGGGAGATAGTGGTAAGCTTGATTAAAGGGGGGTGGGGAGATAGTGGTAAGCTTGATTAAAGGGGGGGGGAGATAGTTTTAAGCTTGATTAAAGGGGGGGGGGAGATAGTGGTAAGCTTGATTAAAGGGGGGTGGGGAGATAGTGGTAAACTTGATTAAAGGGGGGTGGGGAGATAGTGGTAAGCTTGATTAAAGGGGGGTGGGGAGATAGTGGTAAACTTGATTAAAGGGGGGTGGGGAGATAGTGGTAAGCTTGATTAAAGGGGGGTGGGGAGATAGTGGTAAACTTGATTAAAGGGGGGTGGGGAGATAGTGGTAAGCTTGATTAAAAGGGGGGGGGAGATAGTGGTAAGCTTGATTAAAGGGGGGTGGGGAGATAGTTTTAAGCTTGATTAAAGGGGGGGGGGGAGATAGTGGTAAGCTTGATTAAAGGGGGGTGGGGAGATAGTTTTAAGCTTGGTTAAAAGGGGGTGGGGAGATAGTTTTAAGCTTGAATAAAGGGGGGTGGGGAGATAGTGGTAAACTTGATTAAAGGGGGGTGGGGAGATAGTGGTAAGCTTGATTAAAGGGGGGGGGGAGATAGTGGTAAGCTTGATTAAAGGGGGGTGGGGAGATAGTTTTAAGCTTGAATAAAGGGGGGTGGGGAGATAGTGGTAAACTTGATTAAAGGGGGGGGGGTTTGGAAATAGTGGTAAGCTTGATTAAAGGGGTATGGGGAGATAGTGGTAAGCTTGATTAAAGGGGGGGGGAGATAGTGGTAAGCTTGATTAAAGGGGGGTGGGGAGATAGTGATAAGCTTGATTAAAGGGGGTGGGGAGATAGTGGTAAGCTTGATTTAGGGGGGTGGGGAGATAGTGGTAAGCTTGATTAAAGGGGGTGGGGAGATAGTGGTAAGCTTGATTAAAGGGGGGGAGATAGTGGTAAGCTTGATTAAATGGAGGGGGGGAGATAGTGGTAAGCTTGATTAAAGGGGGGGGGAGATAGTGGTAAACTTGATTAAAGGGGGGTGGGGAGATAGTGGTAAGCTTGATTAAAAGGGGGGGGGGAGATAGTGGTAAGCTTGATTAAAGGGGGGGGGAGATAGTGGTAAGCTTGATTAAAGGGGGGTGGGGAGATAGTGGTAAGCTTGATTAAAGGGGGGTGGGGAGATAGTGGTAAGCTTGATTAAAGGGGGGGGGAGATAGTTTTAAGCTTGATTAAAGGGGGGGGGGAGATAGTGGTAAGCTTGATTAAAGGGGGGTGGGGAGATAGTGGTAAACTTGATTAAAGGGGGGTGGGGAGATAGTGGTAAGCTTGATTAAAGGGGGGTGGGGAGATAGTGGTAAACTTGATTAAAGGGGGGTGGGGAGATAGTGGTAAGCTTGATTAAAGGGGGGTGGGGAGATAGTGGTAAACTTGATTAAAGGGGGGTGGGGAGATAGTGGTAAGCTTGATTAAAAGGGGGGGGAGATAGTGGTAAGCTTGATTAAAGGGGGGTGGGGAGATAGTTTTAAGCTTGATTAAAGGGGGGGGGAGATAGTGGTAAGCTTGATTAAAGGGGGGTGCGGAGATAGTTTTAAGCTTGGTTAAAAGGGGGGTGGGGAGATAGTTTTAAGCTTGAATAAAGGGGGGTGGGGAGATAGTGGTAAACTTGATTAAAGGGGGGTGGGGAGATAGTGGTAAGCTTGATTAAAGGGGGGGGAGATAGTGGTAAGCTTGATTAAAGGGGGGTGGGGAGATAGTTTTAAGCTTGAATAAAGGGGGGTGGGGAGATAGTGGTAAACTTGATTAAAGGGGGGGGGGGTTTGGAAATAGTGGTAAGCTTGATTAAAGGGGTATGGGGAGATAGTGGTAAGCTTGATTAAAGGGGGGGGGAGATAGTGGTAAGCTTGATTAAAGGGGGGTGGGGAGATAGTGATAAGCTTGATTAAAGGGGGTGGGGAGATAGTTGTAAGCTTGATTTAGGGGGGTGGGGAGATAGTGGTAAGCTTGATTAAAGGGGGTGGGGAGATAGTGGTAAGCTTGATTAAAGGGGGGGAGATAGTGGTAAGCTTGATTAAATGGAGGGGGGGAGATAGTGGTAAGCTTGATTAAAAGGGGGGGGGGAGATAGTGGTAAGCTTGATTAAATGGAGGGGGGGAGATAGTGGTAAGCTTGATTAAAAGGGGGGGGGAGATAGTGGTAAGCTTGATTAAATGGAGGGGGGGAGGTGCACGTGACGTCCCAAAAAAGATTGAATATCACTTGGGAGGTGGGGAGGCGTCGAAGGTGGCTATTAAAAAATATCAAACCGTAAAAAGGTTTTCTTATATGAAAATTGACCTAAGAAAAATATCTCACTGCCCTCATAATTAGCCACGCCTATTTTTACATGCCCAGAACGAATTTTGTGAAATTTCAGACAATAATCTACACCAGAATGACTAGACAGTAAATGTATCCTTAACCAGGACGACTAAACAGTAAATGTATCTTAAACCAGGACGACTAAACAGTAAATGTATCTTAAACCAGGACGACTAGACAGTAAATGTATCCTAAACCAGGACGACTAAACAGTAAATGTATCCTAAACCAGGACGACTAGACAGTAAATGTATCCTAAACCAGGACGACTAGACAGTAAATGTATCCTAAACCAGGACGACTAAACAGTAAATGTATCTTAAACCAGGATGACTAGACAGTAAATGTATCCTAAACCAGGATGACTAGACAGTAAATGTATCTTAAACCAGGACGACTAGACAGTAAATGTATCTTAAACCAGGACGACTAGACAGTAAATGTATCCTAAACCAGGACGACTAGACAGTAAATGTATCCTAAACCAGGACGACTAGACAGTAAATGTATCCTAAACCAGGACGACTAAACAGTAAATGTATCTTAAACCAGGACGACTAGACAGTTAATGTATCTTAAACCAGGACAACTAGACAGTAAATGTATCCTAAACCAGGACAACTAGACAGTAAATGTATCCTAAACCAGGACGACTAAACAGTAAATGTATCTTAAACCAGGACGACTAGACAGTAAATGTATCCTAAACCAGGACGACTAGACAGTAAATGTATCCTAAACCAGAACGACTAGACAGTAAATGTATCTTAAACCAGGACGACTAGACAGTAAATGTATCCTAAACCAGAACGACTAGACAGTAAATGTATCTTAAACCAGAACAACTAAACAGTAAGTGTATTCTAAACCAGAACGACTAGACAGTAAATGTATCCTAAACCAGGACGACTAGACAGTAAATGTATCCTAAACCAGGACGACTAGACAGTAAATGTATCTTAAACCAGAACGACTAGACAGTAAATGTATCCTAAACCAGGACGACTAGACAGTAAATGTATCCTAAACCAGGATGACTGAACAGTAAATGTATCTTAAACCAGGACAACTAGACAGTAAATGTATCCTAAACCAGGACGACTAGACAGTAAATGTATCCTAAAAAACCAGGACGACTAGACAGTAACTGAGTTATAAACAAATGTAAAGGAAAATTAAAGTAGGTCACAGAGTGTAGTGCGACCAAGGAGTGACCATGCGCTCGAAAAACGAATTCATTTGGTCACGTACTGTTTATTTCAAATGACCTGTGTTTAAATCTCTTCACCTCAACCACTGTTAGTGACATTCGAGCTGGTACAGCCAACAATAATTACACGCTTGACTCCTCCCGTCCTCCCTCTGACGTTTAATGTTTACAAAGCTTATATCGACTCACTCTGTCTGGTAACAAAATGTTACAAGTTATTTCTCCCACAGCCATTCTTGGATCAGTTGAAATTTCGCACAATTATTTCTTGTACCTGACAAAACAAGAATCAATAAAAAAAAAAACAAGGTTACAAAAGACAGTTTGTGTGGAAACACAAACTCAAAATCGGCCCCCGAAGTAAAATGTTTTACATATTTCGGATAATCCTTCAGAGTTGAAGATAGTTTACTTCCTAGTCCAAACCTCACGCAGGACCACGGGGGATGGGAGCAGGCAGGGTTTGAACCTTCGACCGTCGATAAATCCGAACGACAGTCCAGCGCGCAAACCGCATGACCAGTGGTCCACCCAGGTAGGCTTCAATATTTTCAGAAAGAACATCCGAATGAAATTAGATCAAAGACAAATGAGAGATAAGAATGGAGAAAGAAGGTTAACAGATCTTGTGTAGTGCCCCAACCGTCCCGCAGATCAAAGGATAGGTGAAAGTGAATGTAAAGTTAGATGTGAACCTGGCCTAACTAGTTTGTGGTCTATAGGGCAGATGATGTAAAGTTCATCTGTTTTTGTGGCCTACGGTTAACGAGGGTGTCATGTAGCCAGCACAACGACCAACCGCCTTTACTTTTACCCAACTAATGTCAGGTACCCATTAGAGCTGGGTAGACTCAGAAGTTGAAAATCCCAGTCTTTACCAGGATTCGAACCCGGGACCCTCGGTTCGGAATAAATAATCTAATTGTTTTTAAAAAGGCTCAATCTCATATTCGAATCCTTAAAAAAAAAAAAAAAAAAAAAAAAAATTCTGCTATAAAAAAAAGTTTACGAAAATGAAGTTTATAAGATTACTATTCGTTTTAAATTAGGTCTAACATATAACGCATACTAATTAGCTTTTTCTCTTTAAAAAACTGCTTGCATAATCGATTTTAAAAATTAGAATTTTCGCTTTCAGGAAAAAAAAAAAAGTAGCCGTTGCATCAGAACTTTGAATGGTCTAAAATATTGTGAAGTCGGATTTTAATATCTTTTCTAGTTTACGAGATCTAAACGGGACGGACGGACAGACGGACAGACATTTCGCACAAAACTAATAGCGTCTTTTCCCCTTTCGGGGGCCGCTAAAAATTAACCAAGTGTGGTTAATTAACTATTGATAATTAATTATTTTGTCTCTTACTGAACAAGGGAAAGAAATCGTACTAGGCAGTTGTGGTGGTATAAGTTAAATTGGTCCTTTTGAGGAGGCTTGAGCCCAGAGTTCAAATTCAAGTCATAAACCTTTTTTTTTTATGCGACCACGGTAACGTTCTCTCAGATACTTACTTCTTCTGTCTCCGAGCCTCACTCTCCCTTTTCTCAACTGGTCCAGACAAGTGATAGAATCATAACGTACTGAGAAAGCTAAAAGCATCAAATTGCTCTTCACAAAAACAATGGGTAGAAATATTTCTAATCGCACAGATTTATTATTTTTAGTCTAGATCTATTACAAATTTAATGACATAACTGATCTGTAGAGATGTCCATTTATAGTTCGCGAAGGCCGCATCCCTTTTATGAACCATGTGACCCGGGAAAGACTTTTATCCCATGGCCAGGATGAGGAATTGGCTCTTCACCAACCCCTCTGTCTGGAGTCCCCCTGCGACTAGATGATCATTTAATCACATCCGTCTGGTCATGGGACACTATCCATTGAGCCAACGACACGGGTTCCCCCGACCCATGTGAGGCCAGAGGCCGAGCCCACGGTGGTGGCCTCCTAATGCCTATACTGTCCCACTGACCTCGTGGGGGAACCATCACTGCCCGTATGGTCCCTGTTGGGGAACGAAACAATGGGGGTCTCGGACTGGTTAGAAAGCCTTTTCACATCCCCACCACGTGCAAGTACACTGGCTAGAGCATAACAGTGGTAGCTCACTGGGAGCCATGTCTCACATCCCCACCACGTGCAAGTACACTGGCTAGAGCATACCAGTGGTAGCTCACTAGGAACCCTGTTTGCTCTCGTTCTCTAACCTATCCGCTTCTCCGGAGATACCACGCTGAGGCGACGGGAGCTGGAATCCTCCGGACATAACTGACCCAAACTACTTGATGCAATTACACTTCATAGAAGCTTGGTACTAATTGTTACTTTTTTAATGTTTTTCTTGTTATTTATTTGTTTGCTGAAATCATTTTTTTTAATTCCGTCCAGAGGTGTCTCCTTCACTCTCTCTCTCTCTCTCTCTCTCTCTCTCTCTCTCTTGGTCCAGTCACTCACGTTTTTTGTTCCGCTGCCAGAAGCAACTTCCCAAGGGAGAGAATGTTCGCAAAAATGTTTAAAGTACAAAACGGATGTGGAGGAAGGGCAAGGTCAATGATAAGGATGGCATCTAAATCTACATTCCTGTTATCAAATGGAAGAGAACAAAAATATCTGTGCATGCCTTGAAGTTGTAGATTGTATTCTAACACAGAAGTTTAACACTTAAGAAGTACATAAAAAAAAAAGGTATTGGGAAAAACCAACAGTTAGAGGAAATCCAAAGCAATCAGTTGAGTCAATGAAGAGATGTGGCAGTCTTTGTGGTGTATTGCCTAATGGAGAATAAAGAGGAAGCCTTTTATCTAGAAAAAGTCTTTTTACCAATAGAAAGGCATGTTATCAAAAGAAAGGTTTTTTTAGCGGCCCCTGAAAGGGGAAAAGACGCTAATAGTTTTGTGTGGTTTGTCTGTTTGTCCGTTCAATTTTGGGCCAGAGACGATTTATTACCATTTGGTGTCAGACAGTGTTTTATTTATCCTAGAACTTAGGGCAAGAAAATGATGTATTGAACATCCAAGCTGTAGCCCCACCCGGGCCTCTGTTTCTAGAAAAGTATCAAATAATTAGGAAGTGCACTCTCCCAGATCATTATTTGTTGTCTAACCATCACATAAAACACACACACAATTGTTTGGTCCCTTTTTTTGTTAGCATCACGAAGCGGAAACACATTAAAGAGCATTTTATATTACTTCCCTTGCCTCGGCAGGAGATTAAAACAAGTGGCTCTTGCAGCAGTGTTGACTTGTCAGAACCTGGAGGGGTGAGATCAAAGGATCATTGTAGTGAACATGGCAGCGCCATGTTCCAGATGGATGACTCAGCCTCCCCACTCCCTCTATCTAGTGTACCCCAACCATAACTCATAAAAAATTTATAAATGTGTACTGTTGAAGGCAGATCGATCGCATCAATCATTTGAAGTCCATTAACTTTTGGGTTGATATTTTGTAGGTCCAGTCAAAGCAATTGTAAAACTAAGACTCTCCATGACAATCCCCTGCCTCCTTGTAGATAAACTCACCAAACAAAAAAAAAAATCCAATAAATCAATAATGGAAACGGAGAAAAACAGCAGATTTAAAAAAGTGTCAGAGTGAAACCGTAGTGCAAAATAACATAATGAGATCATTATTATCATGAACAGACTATGTTGGAGGACTATGACATGAACAGACTATGTTGGAGAACTATGACATGAACAGACTATGTTGGAGAACTATGACATGAACAGACTATGTTGGAGAACTATGACATGAACAGACTATGTTGGAGAACTATGACATGAACAGACTATGTTGGAGGACTATGACATGAACAGACTATGTTGGAAGACTATGACATGAACAGATTATGTTGGATAACTATGACATGAACAGATTATGTTGGAGAACTATGACATGAACAGACTATGTTGGAGAACTATGACATGAACAGATTATGTTGGAGAACTATGACATGAACAGACTATGTTGGAGAAGTATGACATGAACAGATTATGTTGGATGGTAGCGAGAATGAAATCAAAATGAAACCAAAATGTGAGGGCAGACAACAAGAAACTAGTATGGGAATAGAAAGCTATAACAATTGAAACCTTTTCCTCAGTATCAAGTCTAAACCAATGTTTCTTGTAACATAGACATGCTGATAGATTCACATTACTTACGTATTGGTGCGAATTCCATTTGTTACACTTGCGACAAAGCAGAAATACCATTTCTGACCAAGTTTCTATCCACTCCCTCTGTGTCTGGTCAATAGTTTGTACACGTTATTTCTCCCACTCCCAATCTTGGATGAAGCTAAACATTTCGCACAATTATTTCTTTTACATGCCAACATAAGAATCAATAAAACTATTGCTAATTAAATATTTCGTTTGGTATCTCGATCTAAGGAAAGAAATTTTACTTGACTGATAAGGTAGTATACATTAAATCAGTCCCTTTGATTGTTTGTAGAAAGAAAAGTTAGTAAATTACTATAAAACTTATTTTCATAAGCAGCTTCCTGGCAAAGTGGTTAGCGTGTTGGTTTGAGGAGGCCTCAGCCCTCGAGTTCGAATTCAGGTCGCTCACTTTTTTTTATAAATACATTTTAAAAGCGATCACCCAGATACCCCGTTCTTTCTCCTACCCCCACCCCTTTTTTAACTGGTCCAGACATGTAATAGGATAATTGAGAAAGCTAAAAGCATGAAATTGCGCAAAAAAAAAAACAATGGGTAAAAATATTTATAATCGCACTGATTTATTGTTGTTAGTCGAGATCTATTACAAATTTAATTACAAGACTGATCCAAACTAATAGATACAACTAAACTTTAAAAAGCTGTGGGGTATTTTTCATTATTTATTTCTTTGCTTGTTGTTCACTTTTCCCTCTGACTACTTCACTTTTCCCTCTGACTACTTCACTTTTCCCTCTGACTACTTCACTTTTCCCTCTGACTACTTCACTTTTCCCTCTGACTACTTCACTTTTCCATCCCTTTACTAAGCGTTGTGAACACCAGCAGCAATTTGTGCATTTTCCCTACTCTATTTGTTGGTATCTCTCTCTCCAAGCAGAACATGTTTTGAAGACGACATAGACCTGCTGTGTCCTTCTCTACATTGCAAGAAAGTCATGACAGCGGCAGGTCACTCTGTGTGATCACGCGATAGAGTTGGAAACGAAAATAGGATCAATTCCCAATCAAACCTCAAGATGTGGAACTCTGTTGAAAGGGATGTAGATCATCCCAAGGGGGGCTAACCAGAAAGGACTAATAACATTAAAGACCTAATATCGCTAATGGTTTTCAGTGGATAACGCAATTATGTTCCTTGTTTAGTTAGGCGATGTGACGTGCGTCTATCCTGTATGTGGAGATGTGGTCAGCAAAACTGATTGTCTGGTCTAAACAGGACACTTTGACAATTAAGACTGTTACGATTGACATGATTCTTTGAGAGTCTGCATCAAGAACAACAAAATGTTGGCACAACGTCCAGGGCTCCATCATTCATGACTGTATGGCCAGTGAGCTCTGGGATGTTGTGGACGTCTTTCGATGACCTTCATGGGTGTTGCTTTTCACTTGGTGTGACCTTTCTTGGACTTAAAGAAATTAGTTCGGACAGATGGGATGAATGCAGTTAAGATGATTTCATTAGTAGTCACGTGACATTCTCATTTGTTAGAGGCACGCTACAAAGTGAAGAATGAACAGATTTATGAGCACTTGGGGCGGGTGGTGGGGCGGGGGAAGGGAGATTGTTAAAAAGTTAAAGGCGCTAAATAGTAAACAATATATGTACAGAGACAGATAGATAGATAGATAGATAGATAGATAGATAGATAGATAGATAGATAGATAGAATGATAGATAGATAGATAGATAGATAGATAGATAGATAGATAGATAGATAGATAGATAGATAGAATGATAGATAGATAGATAGATAGATAGATAGATAGATAGATAGATAGATAGATAGATAGATAGAATGATAGATAGATGTTCTGAACGATGCAGAATGAATGAAGTGTCTCTCAATGTTGTGATTGCCTCTAATGGACAGAGCGATCTGGTCGGTCAATGTGTCCTAACGTTCCTGCAAGTTTTGAGGTTTCATATTTAATAATTTCTAAACTATTTGCCTCATGACTCACAGTGGGTAAACTGTACAAACATTTGATCTGTTAGTAGCTAAATATTCTCTCGAGACCATAGTGTAATAAAAGATATTAATATCTGTTTCTTTTTCAATTGTTTTTTTAATACAAAACTGTGTTCTATGTATAATATAGATTTTGTCTGTCGACTTGTTCCTAAAGGTCATTTGTTTTCCAGTCATCGGGTCATCGTCCTCTTGACCGATCACTAAATAAGGAGAGACAAGCAATGTTGAGTGTTTAAACAAGGGACATAACACAATTGTAATCACTGTACTGCGTAGTTCTGGTCCAAAGCGTTATGAATAGTGACACGTGCAGACGTGAAGGTATCTGAAGCCACAGTCTTCGCGTCCACACGTCTGCTCGTGAAACGTGCTCTGGGAGTTAGCAAACAACGGACTGGATTCAGATCTGTGTGGACAATTTCTTAAGAGATGGGCAAACGTCTGTTCGCCAAACTTGATGACCAGGTTGATGTAATGGGGGGGGGGGGGAGGTGAAATGATTTTTTTTTTTTAAAGAGAAAGAAGAAAAGGAAACGATGGACTAATGAAAAAAGAAGAAAGGAATACACTGGAAATACCAAAGTAGGTTTTAAACAATGAATAAGCAAAGAGCGAAAAAAAAATTATAACATGTATTTTACATCTGTTATCGACATTGCATTGTTTTTATATAAATGTTAAAAGTCTATTTACCGGTACATTTTTGGCAAGTTTCGATATTTGTATGTTTATGTGTGTGTGTGTAACTGTTATTGTTCTAATATTTTTTTTTGCTTTCAATTCTGTAACTCCATCTCCAGTTTATTCACTTAGTTTCAATCAATTTAAAGCTAGACAATTGCACTACCACTTTGTAGGTTAACCTAACCCAGCCAAGTCACATGGGAATAGTGAGTAATTAACAAACAGCCAGGGGAAGGACTGTGATTAATAGGCATGAACTCACCAAACAATCTTTGAAGTCATCAGCGCCACAGCTTTGACATCACAGCATGTCACTGTGACCCAGAGTGATGACCCCTTTAAGTGATTCAATACGTGACACAACTTCAGCCTTTCATTGGTGTGACCTTGCTTCAGGCGGGATACGACTTACTTGTAGACTTGCTCTATTAACGTCCTATCTATTAGTGCTTTCATGGCGTCTTGAAACGAGATTCTTGCTGAAAACCTTTGAGCTAAAAGATTAAACGTTCAAATGGGAATCTAGTCTCCTAGCAACTGTCTGCCCTTTTGTTTTGTCTGCCCTTTTGTTTTGTCTGACCAATACCCCAAACATTACTTTTCGCTTGACCACTAGATTTTAAAGAATGGAAAAAAAAAGCAGACAAAAAAATCCTCTGTGGGATACAGGGAGGTCAAATTTTTACCGTCAAATCTGTGGCAGGGCGTCTTTAGTAGTTCTTACCTTCACTGTCCACAGTTTGAAAATGATTTATGTAGGGGCCAGTGAAGGTGTTAAATACGTTCTCTCCTGACCAGAGGTGGACGTGTCACAGCCGGAGAAATGTGTCACAGCCAGACTTGACCCAAATATTTTAATATGTGGATGTGTGTGTGTGTGTGTGTGTGTGTGAATGCTGGGGGGGGGAGACAATAATCACCTGGGGATTTCGACTTAAAAATTGGGCGGGGAGGCTAGAAGGGGCGGTGTACACGTGGTGGAGGGGGAGAGCGTAATGTAAAGAGGTTGTTCTAGAGAACTCTGTCGGTACGCTTGAATGTTTGTTTATGTGACATTTGTGTTGTAAAGTGGTAGCTAGGCTCCACGGTTGTGTTGCCCTACTTGTCATGAGTTGTACAGAACATCCAGTTACATTTGGTCGCAGAGTTTCTATGGGTGTACTTGGGAAGTGGCCAGTTCAATATGGAGGTCTATCTAATAAACTGCCGTTCTGTCCATGGTAGAGAGGTCCAAGCAGTAAGACAATCATAGCAATTTACTTTTCATCCTTTCAACCCCCCCCCCAATCCCCGTTATTTTGATAACCTATAAACCCATGAAGTTATTATTTAATAGCAAATGATAAAACTTGATCAGAGAATTGAAGCAAAACTTCTTTACAGTGCAGTGGCTTCTCTTTGTTTAGCGAGTTGACAATACATGAAATCTGAGGTCTTTTTCTATTTAAGTTTCACTTCCAATTCAATATTTAGTTCAAGGATATTACAAGATTAGGAACAAATGTGCCCCCCCCCCTCACAATAAAATTAACTCATGTTGAGGTTCCGTAGACAGCTCACTCCTCACCTTTTCTTTTTTAATTTGTATTTATCTTAATATCTTGGGTTTTAAAGTTTGATTCATTTTTTGTGTTATTCGAAAGACCAGATGTTTCAGAAGTTCCTTCAGTAATTAAGATTATTACGTCCTAGACCAGACCAGCAGCACGGCAAGGGGAGTGCGGAGAGTTTGAAACATAAAGATGACAGCCCAGAGCGCAGACTAGGCAGCCACCCATGACCTTTATGAACCAAAAAGCTGAACAAAAATTTCATTAGGTGTGTATGCGCATTAACAATTCGAAATGTAGGCCAAACACATTTGTAGACAGCCAAAGCCGCACTTAAAGACTCAGTGAACTTCATCATTCCTATACCAACTTGAAGGGTCACGCAGTACTGTCAAAATTGTGGAGCACAATTATTGGACAACTAAGTTTTTGGTGTTTAAAAAGTTGGGTCAGTTTTTCTTGTTTATTAGTATTACGTTGATAGAACTAGATCTAGATTTATAATAATTATATTTTTTTAAACTATCGAAATTTCACACACCCGCACGCACGCATACAGAAATGTACCGCACTAAAGTTTCCATGTCATGTTACTGCAGCAATATCGTGACGTCAAAATTGTGTAGGTGTATCCAAGTGGAGGTGCGTGCATAGGTGGTATCCTGTGGTGGGTGTTAGGTAAGGTTAAGTTTGATGGGGCAGCAGCCTCGGGCTTAGTGCAGTAAATCACATGCATTTGTCCAATAGTCAATAAAATGACTTAATTACAGACTAGGGTTTGCGTTGCTGGGCCGATGGAGTGATTCTAGAGCTTACATTCCTCCCACAGAGACATGGTATCGAGCTCAGGAGTTCTCAAATCGTTTGCATGTATCGAGATCAATGATACTTGTCAAGGGTTCAAAACAGTTTCGACTACTTTTTTTTTTAATGAATAAGGAAACTTACAAGTTAATCATTCAAAAAAAATTCTTTTTAAAAATATCAATACATCTTAAAATCATTTATTTCCCAGACATCTATCAAATAGTGAAATGACTAGAACAAGTGATGCTGGTATTAGTGACCCAGGACAAAATGTTTGTTGGAAAATTCCTCTCCAACATTAATTATTGTAATTGTAAAAAAAAAAAACTCGTTTTGCAAGGAGTTAGGTTCTTGAGTAACATCGACAACTTACATCAGTGCATTCCACATTCAAGCCACGCCTAAGTGTGTGTACTCCACATTCAAGCCACACCTCAGTGTGCGTACTCCACATTCAAGCCACGCCTCAGTGTGTGGACTCCACATTTAAGCCACGCCTCAGTGTGTGTACTCCACATTCAAGCCACGCTTCAGTGTGTGTACTCCACATTCAAGCCTCGCTTCAGTGTGTGTACTCCACATTCAAGCCACGCCTCAGTGTGTGGACTCCACATTCAAGCCACGCCTCAGTGTGTGGACTCCACATTCAAGCCACGCCTCAGTGTGTGGACTCCACATTCAAGCCACGCCTCAGTGTGTGTACTCCACATTCAAGCCACGCCTAAGTGTGTGTACTCCACATTCAAGCCACACCTCAGTGTGCGTACTCCACATTCAAGCCACGCCTCAGTGTGTGTACTCCACATTTAAGCCACGCCTCAGTGTGTGTACTCCACATTCAAGCCACGCCTCAGTGTGTGTACTCCACATTCAAGCCACGCCTCAGTGTGTGTACTCCACATTCAATCCACGCCTCAGTGTGCGTACTCCACATTCAAGCCACGCCTCAGTGTGTGTACTCCACATTCAAGCCACGCCTCAGTGTGTGTACTCCACATTCAATCCACGCCTCAGTGTGCGTACTCCACATTCAATCCACGCCTCAGTGTGCGTACTCCACATTCAATCCACGCCTCAGTGTGTGTACTCCACATTCAAGCCACGCCTCAGTGTGTGTACTCCACATTCAATCCACGCCTCAGTGTGCGTACTCCACATTCAAGCCACGCCTCAGTGTGTGTACTCCACATTCAAGCCACGCCTCAGTGTGTGTACTCCACATTCAAGCCACGCCTTAGCCTTTAGTGCTCCATCATGCCATTGTAAATGTGAATCCTCGAAATCGCTCAGAGTCGTGGGTGGTAGTATTGAACGTGAGCGACATTTATCTATCATTGTCAGCAATCATCAGCCTCGTCTTTGTGTGTCTACATTAAGAACGTATCCGAGTAAGTAATATCAATGTCTTCCTCGGGGATTCGTTTTGTCACTATCACAAACATAGTTTATCAACTATTCTACTAAGTCTTCATTCTTTCGTCTTTTGGGGGAAGGGGGGCTTCCCGTCACACACACACACACACACACACCCCTAAAAAAAAAAGATTTTAAATTTGATCAACTTTCACGTACTTGACAGATGTGTTGGTGATAACACCGGACATAACTTAAGTCTTTTAGTCTTTATAACACCGGACATAACTTAAGTCTTTTAGTCTTTATAACAATGCATTCAACAAGCAAACAAGGTCCCAGCTATTGAATATACAACATTGTAAAACATGAACACACACACACACACACATCGTCGTAAGTCTGTTGTAATATCTCAAGTTTAGTCATAGTACATTCTCAATCTACAGAAAACATTATGCCAGCATGACCTCTGACCTCTGTTATTCTACCTGGGTAGGAAAACCACAAAGCCAACAATGCGAAAATAAAAGAAAAATGTCTGTCTTGGTTTCCGAGAGTTAGTTCCCATGTCCCCATATCGGACAGGGGCCATAATCATGATCGATACGTGACAAGCAGTTGTCCCCTAGACAGAGACATTATAGAAATAAACAATTAAAATGTACAATAACAGTTCATGTATGTACAATAACAGTTCATGTATGTGACTATATTGAATTACAAATGAGCTTTTAAGTAGACCTCTATATCATATTTTAATAACAGTTCGGGCCTATCAAAACTTAGGCAGAAGTTTGTACTAGAAAGTGAAAGCGCTGGATAAAGTTCACAAGTCGTCTTATATTCACACACATATGAGGCTATGACATTTTTACATAATTACAACTAAAAACGTGTTTTCAGAATAATCAAACTCAATCTGGTATTCTCAAAGCGCTATATGCAATACTCCCATGACAGTAGAGTAGATGAGTTCAAATGAAATACCTTACCTAGTTCCCTCCATTTGTTTAGAGTTTAACGTATCCCCCTCCATTTGTTTAGAGTTTAACGTATCCCCCTCCATTTGTTTAGAGTTTAACGTATCCCCCTCCATTTGTTTAGAGTTTAACGTATCCCCCTCCATTTGTTTAGAGTTTAACGTATCCCCCTCCATTTGTTTAGAGTTTAACGTATCCCCCTCCATTTTCATCGTTTTCCAAATAAATAAAAAAAAATTATAAATTTGTCCGTCTATCTTTTAAAATCTTTTTCAAAAGAAACACACACACACACACAATACAAACACATAAAA
Organism: Biomphalaria glabrata; assembly: GCF_947242115.1. Lineage (NCBI taxonomy): Eukaryota > Metazoa > Mollusca > Gastropoda > Planorbidae > Biomphalaria > Biomphalaria glabrata. The sequence continues at coordinate 22,184,401 of NC_074722.1, read as the reverse complement.
GTCATTTGCATCTTCCTTTGTTATCCCCAAATTGTACACGAAAACGTTAAGCTGGCTAAACTCCCCAGACGCTGAAGACGTCTGTCAAATCATTTTCAAGTCATTTTAGCATTTAGCTTCTTCAAAATGTGCAGCCATATTTTTTTTTAAATCTAAACATACAAAATGTTACTCGACTTGTCACTGGTTCGCAGCGACTGGGTATCGTATTCGTAGATGTGTCTTAGATTGAAAGATGTCGAGAGTATCGATCTTGCTAGACATTTTGAAGCAGGCATCTGTCTCCCTCCCCTCTCTATGTCCAGACTAAAGAAGCAGACATAAGACATGTGTCTGATACCCGGATTTAAAATTGTGTCCCTCAGCTGCGGCTGTATGTCTGTAACAAAATATAGGTTACAGAAATATCCATCTTAAATCGCTGTGTGGTAAAAGTTTTAGGTATATACCATCTATATACACCCAACCAAAGTTCTTGTACATAGACCTAAGAAATAGTTCTTATCAAGATTCTAAAAATAAAAGAAATTAAAAAAAAAATAAATAGAAAGCTTTAAAACAAAATAGAAGTCTCATCAAGGCTCTTCAAAAGAAATATTTAATTGAATAAGTGCCAACAAAGTTCTACCTACACTCAATGAGTATGAAGTGTATCAAAGCCTTATACCAAATTGTGAACAGCTAAGTGCTTCTGATCAAACAAATCGGAGAAATTTTGAGGACATCCATAGGAATGCGTCAAGGATGCATTCTCTCTACAGCTCTTTCTAACATATTTCTGGAGCATATTATGATGGAAGGATTTTCTTCTAGCTAGACCATACATGGGCGGCCTATTTCCTATCTCAGGTTTGCAGGTGATATCAAACCTCATGAAAGAAAATGCAGACCAGGTACAAAACCTTACTTTTAAATTGGATGCTGCATCTTGAGCAGCTGACTTGGACATTGGTGGATACAGTTGAATTGCCAAAAACTAGAACTTGAATCCTTTCATTACTTAGGATAAAACAAGGAAGGAAAATAAACCAGAGATTAATTTTTATGTATTTTTCTAAGCAAACACTCGGACTGGTATAAAGGAAGAATTTCTCAACACTTGGAAGAGACGAAAGTTGAGCTGGTTCGGTCCTATTGAAAGAGACGAAAGCTGAGCTGTTTCGGTCCTATTGGAAAAGACGAAAGCTGAGCTGGTTCGGTCCTATTGGAAGAGACGAAAGCTGAGCTGGTTCGGTCCTATTGGAAGAGACGAAAGCTGAGCTGGTTCGGTCCTATTGGAAGAGACGAAAGCTGAGCTGGTTCGGTCCTATTGGAAGAGACGAAAGCTGAGCTGGTTCGGTCCTATTGGAAGAGACGAAAGCTGAGCTGGTTCGGTCCTATTGGAAGAGACGAAAGCTGAGCTGGTTCGGTCCTATTGGAAGAGACGAAAGCTGAGCTGGTTCGGTCCTATTGGAAGAGACGAAAGCTGAGCTGGTTCGGTCCTATTGGAAGAGACGAAAGCTGAGCTGGTTCGGTCCTATTGGAAGAGACGAAAGCTGAGCTGGTTCGGTCCTATTGGAAGAGACGAAAGCTGAGCTGGTTCGGTCCTATTGGAAGAGACGAAAGCTGAGCTGGTTCGGTCCTATTGGAAGAGACGAAAGCTGAGCTGGTTCGGTCCTATTGGAAGAGACGAAAGCTGAGCTGGTTCGGTCCTATTGGAAGAGACGAAAGCTGAGCTGGTTCGGTCCTATTGGAAGAGACGAAAGCTGAGCTGGTTCGGTCCTATTGGAAGAGACGAAAGCTGAGCTGGTTCGGTCCTATTGGAAGAGACGAAAGCTGAGCTGGTTCGGTCCTATTGGAAGACATGAATCATTCTTCAAGGTACAAAGGATATAGCACGAACCAAAGAAAAGCTGGCTGGATAACTTATAAGAATGTACTGGCCTCTCTTTGATATCCTGTTAAGAACAACTGCAGACCGGGACAAGTGAAGGGATTTGGTTACACGAACTGTCACAGCACCTCTTCGAGGAAATTCAAGGAACAGATGAGGTGAGAACTGTCTCAATATCCACATATTAAGATCATTGTGACCTACCTAAAACTGGATGAAGTACAGCGCGTGGATGGAGAACATCAGAACCAATGGGTGGATGGGGAAGAAGAGAGGAAAAGAAAAAACGCAATAAACTTTTTTTTGTATCTTTCTAATAGAGATACGCGTATCATTAGGTCAAATCTCATTCTTCTTTCAGAATCAGAGACAAATCTGGCTCTAACATCCAACACACTAATGGAATGGAAAGCATAGAATTTTTATCCTCCACCCATCGACATGACTGAATGTCTCTCCCTCTCTATGGAGATATATATATATATATGTGTGTATATATAATAGATAGATATAATGAATATATATGTATCGTTATATATGTACATATATATATATATATATATATATATATATATATATATATATATATATATATATATATATATATATATATATATATATATATATATATATATATATATATATATATATACAGATAGATAGATAGATAGATAGATAGATAGATAGATAGATAGATAGATAGATAGATAGATAGATAGATTTTTATTAAAAAAGCACTGAACCATGTCTCTAATGTCTTTCATTAGTTTACTCTTATCTCAGAAAAGAAGTGTCCATATCAACAGGATACACGATGCCCCACGTCTTAAGTCTGGAGACATCCCGCTAGTACTGCTGATTTTCATTTTCTGCTGACTAGCATTTTCGATGCCCAGCCTGGAGTCTTGCAAAGGTTCAACAGTAACACGAGATATCCACTGATCTTGTTTCAAGTTTAGGGCTGTGTGTGTGTGTGTGTGTGATAGATTCGGGTGTACGTGAATCAGCCTCATTATCTATGAAAGCTAGCGTGTGTAATTAAGCAAAGATTGACGTGCACCTCAAAGAAGTTTTCATACACAGACTGAACATTGACAAACTTTGACATAGTCTATAAGACAATAAAAACACATTTTAATTTAAGGAATCTCTTGAGTCCAAGAATATGTGATAGGTGTTTTTCTACATTTCAATCAGCTTCCAAACAATGTCAAGATGACCCCTGTTTGTTTTTTTAAACTTCTCTTTCTCCAAGTGTATTCTTTTCTTCGCATGAACATTCACGATACGATCAAATCACTTTTGCCATAATCTTATAGGCCAGTTATAAAGTTTGAATATACAGGGCCGGATTTAAAGCAGTGCAGACTGTATGGCCAGCGTCCAGAAACTCACAAATAAAAAAAAATATATGAATATAAAACATAAAAAAGGAAACTGAGATGATATTTACACAAGCACTCTCTAGGAATTGATATGTACAGGCACTCAATATGAGAAGATGTGTACAATATTAATAAGGGTAAATGTAGCATTGGAAAGACGCTAAGGCAGAGGTTCTCAACTTGTGGGTCGCGACCATTTGCCAGGGGTCTCCTAAGACCATCGAAAATATAGATTGTTATTGTCTATTCTTCTATTGCCGTATGTGTGTGTGTCGGGGGGGGGGGGGTCGCGGCAGAGTGGGGGATTGTAAAAAGGGTCGCCAAGCATAAAAGGTTGAGAACCGCTGCGCTAAGGGCTTCTATAAAAATCATGCTCAAGATGTCCACTCACTTCACTCTGGCCTTGCATAGATTATAGACAGACAGTACTGCTGGACCTACTCCAGTCCAACATAGGAAACGTAGGATTAGTGCGGAAGTTTAGGAGCGTCTCACAAAATCTAGAAATCTACAATAACTGCGATGATTTTGAAGGTGATGCAGTTCACATCGTATCGATACTAGCAAACAAATTCAGTTCCACAGAAAGAAATCGTGTAGACATGCTTGCCCATCACAATAGCTCGTTGACATCAATGAAATCAGTCATGTGTTTTTGTTCAATTCGTCCTAGATTTGAACGCATGACATCTTGAGATGTGAGTGACACACTATAACGCAGTGTACATGAGAGAACTTGTGAGTGATACACTATAACGCAGTGTACATGAGAGAACTTGTGAGTGACCTGGAAGTGTCCTAGTTTGTATGTAATCAAACGTGTATATGCAGAGGGAGAAACATTTGGATTGGAAGTCCTAGGGTTACATTGCTTTCTAATAGGTTGTTTTACACAAGATTTCCCTTTAGATTTCTCTCAGACATACAAGGATTGGACTTCTCAACACTACTTGTGTCTCAGACATACAAGGATTGGACTTCTCAACACTACTTGTGTCTCAGACATACAAGGATTGGACTTCTCAACACTACTTGTCTCTCAGACATACAAGGATTGGACTTCTCAACACTACTTGTGTCTCAGACATACAAGGATTGGACTTCTCAACACTACTTGTGTCTCAGACATACAAGGATTGGACTTCTCAACACTACTTGTGTCTCAGACATACAAGGATTGGACTTCTCAACACTACTTGTGTCTTAGACATACAAGGATTGGACTTCTCAACACTACTTGTCTCTCAGACATACAAGGATTGGACTTCTCAACACTACTTGTGTCTCAGACATACAAGGATTGGACTTCTCAACACTACTTGTGTCTCAGACATACAAGGATTGGACTTCTCAACACTACTTGTGTCTCAGACATACAAGGATTGGACTTCTCAACACTACTTGTCTCTCAGACATACAAGGATTGGACTTCTCAACACTACTTGTCTCTCAGACATACAAGGATTGGACTTCTCAACACTACTTGTCTCTCAGACATACAAGGATTGGACTTCTCAACACTACTTGTGTCTCAGACATACAAGGATTGGACTTCTCAACACTACTTGTGTCTCAGACATACAAGGATTGGACTTCTCAACACTACTTGTGTCTCAGACAAACAAGGATTGGACTTCTCAACACTACTTGTCTCTCAGACATACAAGGATTGGACTTCTCAACACTACTTGTCTCTCAGACATACAAGGATTGGACTTCTCAACACTACTTGTCTCTCAGACATACAAGGATTGGACTTCTCAACACTACTTGTCTCTCAGACATACAAGGATTGGACTTCTCAACACTACTTGTCTCTCAGACATACAAGGATTGGACTTCTCAACACTACTTGTCTCTCAGACATACAAGGATTGGACTTCTCAACACTACTTGTCTCTCAGACATACAAGGATTGGACTTCTCAACACTACTTGTCTCTCAGACATACAAGGATTGGACTTCTCAACACTACTTGTCTCTCAGACATACAAGGATTGGACTTCTCAACACTACTTGTCTCTCAGACATACAAGGATTGGACCTCTCAACACTACTTGTCTCTCAGACATACAAGGATTGGACTTCTCAACACTACTTGTCTCTCAGACATACAAGGATTGGACTTCTCAACACTACTTGTGTCTCAGAAATACAAGGATTGGACTTCTCAACACTACTTGTCTCTCAGACATACAAGGATTGGACTTCTCAACACTACTTGTCTCTCAGACATACAAGGATTGGACTTCTCAACACTACTTGTCTCTCAGACATACAAGGATTGGACTTCTCAACACTACTTGTCTCTCAGACATACAAGGATTGGACTTCTCAACACTACTTGTCTCTCAGACATACAAGGATTGGACTTCTCAACACTACTTGTCTCTCAGACATACAAGGATTGGACTTCTCAACACTACTTGTCTCTCAGACATACAAGGATTGGGCCTCTCAACACTACTTGTCTCTCAGACATACAAGGATTGGACTTCTCAACACTACTTGTCTCTCAGACATACAAGGATTGGACTTCTCAACACTACTTGTCTCTCAGACATACAAGGATTGGACTTCTCAACACTACTTGTGTCTCAGACATACAAGGATTGGACTTCTCAACACTACTTGTCTCTCAGACATACAAGGATTGGACTTCTCAACACTACTTGTCTCTCAGACATACAAGGATTGGACTTCTCAACACTACTTGTCTCTCAGACATACAAGGATTGGACACTCAACACTACTTGTCTCTCAGACATACAAGGATTGGACTTCTCAACACTACTTGTGTCTCAGACATACAAGGATTGGACTTCTCAACACTACTTGTCTCTCAGACATACAAGGATTGGACTTCTCAACACTACTTGTGTCTCAGACATACAAGGATTGGACTTCTCAACACTACTTGTGTCTCAGACATACAAGGATTGGACTTCTCAACACTACTTGTGTCTCAGACATACAAGGATTGGACTTCTCAACACTACTTGTCTCTCAGACATACAAGGATTGGACTTCTCAACACTACTTGTCTCTCAGACATACAAGGATTGGACTTCTCAACACTACTTGTCTCTCAGACATACAAGGATTGGACTTCTCAACACTACTTGTCTCTCAGACATACAAGGATTGGACTTCTCAACACTACTTGTCTCTCAGACATACAAGGATTGGACTTCTCAACACTACTTGTCTCTCAGACATACAAGGATTGGACTTCTCAACACTACTTGTCTCTCAGACATACAAGGATTGGACTTCTCAACACTACTTGTCTCTCAGACATACAAGGATTGGACTTCTCAACACTACTTGTCTCTCAGACATACAAGGATTGGACTTCTCAACACTACTTGTCTCTCAGACATACAAGGATTGGACCTCTCAACACTACTTGTCTCTCAGACATACAAGGATTGGACTTCTCAACACTACTTGTCTCTCAGACATACAAGGATTGGACTTCTCAACACTACTTGTGTCTCAGAAATACAAGGATTGGACTTCTCAACACTACTTGTCTCTCAGACATACAAGGATTGGACTTCTCAACACTACTTGTCTCTCAGACATACAAGGATTGGACTTCTCAACACTACTTGTGTTCAGCGAGACGCAACTTGTGCACGTCAGAGATAACTCGACTTTTTAACGTGAGCAGGTGCAGGAGAGAAAAAAAAAGGACATAGGGGGGGGGGAAATACAACGCGCCTTCTCTCGCTACCCCAGATAACTCTCCCCCATTCTCCCCACCCCCCACACACACACTGTTTACAACGTCCATGTTAAAGAACTTACCACACTTTTCAACATCCACCAAAGGGCTACACGATAAACTCACAGAGACAGGGGCAGATAAGCACTGGTAGCATAGGAGATAACCTAAATGTGCAGCCTACTCTGCACCTTCACTTGCTAGACAGATCTTTGGACTGGAAGGAATTAGGTCAAACATTTTAACCTCCCTCGTTACTTCCTCTCCCTCTCCTTTCCACCTTGTGTTTGCTAGGGACATTAACTCTCTCAACCCGAATGGTTTGCTTAAGAAAGATTTCTGAAAAGTATAGTTCCACTGTGTTGTGTTGACAACCCCACCGCTGGTAGACAACTCTCTCGGCGTAGTCTGAACTTCTACAAGTTGAATCAACGTCTTTGTGAACAATTAGTATAGAGAACGTTTTATTACAATATCGACAAATTCAACTTGGGATTCAATAAAATAAATGGAGTACACTGAAGTAATACTATCTCACTACAAAAACACGTCTTTTCACTCTGGCATTCTGGAGTCGTCTCCTAGCCAAGACCGCTGAAGACACTGCTACTTATCTTGCATCATTCACAACCATTTAAAACATCTTCCCATCGCCACCATACACACACACACACTCCATAACTAGCAGAGGCATCGTATTAGACAAAAATTATAAGTTAAGCTATGTCAGTGGCGTAGCTAGGGTGGGGGGGGGGGAGGAGGGGGAGTATTTGAGGGGGGACCCAAATGAGTGTTTTTTACATTGAATATTAAATATTACGCAAAATGCAGGGGCCCCTAAAGAGGTCAAGCCCACCGGGCTCCCAAATTATGAGCTATGTATATTTGATTTAGCAAGTAGTGTCTACTACTACTACTAGAAGTCACTGGCTGCAATCGTTCATTCAAGAACACAACTCCACACAGGAAACAAGATGCCAGTCTTTAGAAATAAACATTTATCTGACATAAGACACTTGAGGTCCATGTTTTCAATGTCTGTCACTAGACCGACGTGCTTCTACACGGTTTAGACAACGGGCACACACAGGAAAAGAGAAATCAGTCAGGAAGTAGTGTAGACCTAGAGTTAACTGACTTGGTCAGGACTTCACTTAGGCATTGATATAATTGACTTGGTCAGGACTTCACTTAGACATTAGGATAATTGACTTGGTCAGGACTTCCTTTAAACATTGAGATAATTAACTTGGTCAGGACATCACTTAGGCATTGAGATAATTGACTTGGTAAGGACTTCACTTAGGCATTAAGATAATTGACTTGGTAAGGACTTCACTTAGACGTAGAGTTAACTGACTTGGTCAGGACTTCACTTAGACGTAGAGTTAACTGACTTGGTCAGGACTTAACTTAGACATTGAGATAATTGACTTGGTCAGGACTTCACTTAGGCATTGATATAATTGACTTGGTAAGGACTTCACTTAGACGTAGAGTTAACTGACTTGGTCAGGACTTCACTTAGACGTAGAGTTAACTGACTTGGTCAGGACTTAACTTAAACATTGAGATAATTGACTTGGTCAGGACTTCACTTAGGCATTGATATAATTGACTTTCTAATGACATCACTTAGACATTCAGATAATTGACTTGGTAAGAACATCACTTAGACATTCAGATAATTGACTACGTAAGGACATCACTTAGATATTCAGATAATTGACTTGGTAAGGACATCACTTAGATATTCAGATAATTGACTTGGTAAGGAAATCACTTAGACATTCCGATATAGACATAGACATTGAGCTGACTTGGTAAGGACATCACTTAGACATTTAGCTGACTTGCAAAGGGCATAACTAAATCCGTTGCTGTGTTTCTTTCAAGTTTGTCTTCTACATTCTATAAGTCGGAGCTGCTCCTAATTCAACACAGTTGAGATGTATAATTCAGATTGAGCTTCAATCAAACTAGATATAGTCACACTGAACAAAACAACATTCAACAAAATCCTCTTAGTCTTGAAAAGTAAAGTATCTGGCAGCTGGCTTACAAATTCATTCTCAAATTTAGAGAAGGGTTCATGAAAAAATAAAGTGTATGCCTATAGTGTTTATAGTATACAGCCGATCTGTTAGTACCTCTGTTATGTAAACGACCGGTCTGTTAGTACCTCTGCTCTGTAAACGACCGGTCTGTTAGTACCTCATGTATACAGCCGGTCTGTTCATACCTCTGCTATGTCCCCTACTAGATTGTTTTGTTATTTGTTACACAATTAAACATGTAACATCTCTCCAACGTTATACATTTCTGACATAGATATACAGAGTTCAAGAAACGGATATTTAATTGTGCAACCTCGATTAGAATAGAACTAAAAAAACTTTTCGAATGAAAACGTCAAGCTGTATCCCAAGTGTCCTGTTCAGTTAGACAAGATGAAGCGTCACTTTCCTACCACCTTTTTTTAAAACAAACATTCTTAAACTGTTCCTGAATCTTCCACTAGAATAGCGTGCAGTTAGAGTAAGCCTATTATTAGTTTAGAAGTCAGTGAAAGTTCATTTAGTTGTAGCATTTAGCTAAAGGCTGGGCAAGCTAAATTGAGTATCTAGCTAAAGGCTGGGCAAGCTAAATTGAGTATCTAGCTAAAGGCTGGGCAAGCTAAATTGAGTATCTAGCTAAAGGCTGGGCAAGCTAAATTGAGTATCTAGCTAAAGGCTGGGCAAGCTAAATTGAGTATCTAGCTAAAGGCTGGGCAAGCTAAATTGAGTATCTAGCTAAAGGCTGGGCAAGCTAAATTGAGTATCTAGCTAAAGGCTGGGCAAGCTAAATTGAGTATCTAGCTAAAGGCTGGGCAAGCTAAATTGAGTATCTAGCTAAAGGCTGGGCAAGCTAAATTGAGTATCTAGCTCAGGGCTGGCGAACCTATGGCACGCGTGCCCAAGGTGGCACGCGAAACGATTTTGTGTGGCACGCGACGACGACGATATTAAGAAATGTGTTTTTTTGGAAAAATCACGGATATCTCAAATTACCATAATTAATAACGTTCAATTAATTCCGAGAACTGTAAATAATATGGAAGAAGCGCTAGGGGATCATATTCAAATATAATCTTTTCATATGACTGTGTTTGATTTGGGGAGCATAGGGCATAATAATTTTTTTTCAAGACAGTTCTTGTATTTGAATGAGATCTCCTTAGCTTCCGCCATTTTGTTGATACTGAAAACGTGTCGGTCTTACATCGTTGCCATCAATAAATTTTTATCAGAATAATTACCATAACATGTCATTCTCAAAAATTAAAAAAAAGAAAACTAAATGAAGAAGAAGGAAGTGGCAGACCTTTTCAAGAGTGGTGGACTGAAAGATATGGAATGACTCACAGAGAAAACAAGGCCTTATGTGCCATGTGTTTGGAAAGTGTTGTTTGTCGGACATCATCAGTAAAACGTCATTATGAGTCCAATCACAGCTGGCTTTTAGGCAAAAGCGAGGATGAGCAAAAAGAACATCTATCGCGTGAGTTTAAAAAAATGCGATTTCACAATCCAGTTCTTTTGTAAACTTTGTTAAAAGTTCTTCTAACTTAGTGGCTGCAAGTTTTGAAGTTTCAAAAATTATAGCTAAGCATGGAAAACCTTTAAGTGACGGTGATTATATCAAGGAAGCAATGTTAGAATGTGCGTCTTATTTGTTTGAAGACTTTCAAAACAAGGATAAAGTCATTCAGAGACACACGGTTAAAGCGAGAGTTATGAAATTGCACGTTAATATTCAAGACCAAATAAAGAAGGATATTAATGCATGTCAAGCATATTCTATTTGCCTTGATGAAAGTACTGATGCGACATAGTCCGCTAGACTGGTCATCATTGCCAAATATAGCAAAGGAAATGAAATACACGAAGAACTAATAAAATTAGCAACTTTACCTAAGACAACAACAGGTGCAGATATATGTCAAACTGTTGTGATTGAACTCAGAAATGTAGGTGTAGATCTCAAAAAAATAGTTTCTGTTACAACTGATGGTGCTCCAAGTATGACTGGAAAAGATGCAGGTTTCGTTACTTTGTTTACAGGACATGTTGGACACCCACTAATAACGTTTCACTGCATTGTGCACCAACAAGCCCTATGTTTAAAAAAAACGGCTTAAAGGAACTTGAAGACATTATTAAACTTCAATACTGCCCGTGCTTTGAATTAGAGAAAATTTGAACAGCTGCTAAATGAAAGTTCAGTTTAGTTACTTTGGCTTATTAATTTACAACAACGTACGTTGGCTAAGCCGAGACTACACTCAGGAGCGGCTTGTGGAATGTCTTGATGAAATTCGAATCTTTATGGAGGATAACAAACAAAATTGCTCAGAATTGACAAATGTTGACTGGCTTATCAGACTAATGTTGTTTTGTTTGTACCGATTTTTCATCCCATTTAAATGAACTTAATACAAAGTTGCAAGATTTCTGTCGATCAGGCATTTGACATCTTGACAGCATTTGAGAAAAAGTTGAAGATTTAAAAACGTGACATAGAGAAGGAAGAATTAAAATATTTTAACAAACTGAAGAAATTTTATGATGATTTAAAAGTTCATGATACTACCGGCAAAGATTATCACAAAAGATTATTTTTAGAGATAATTGACACAACTGCTGAACAATTTTCACTGCATTTTGAACAATTTCGAAAATTCGAGTACACCTCCAAATTTATAAAATATCCAGATAGAAACTCTGGATTCGACCATGTTTTCTTGGATGGGATTACACGACTTTGAAATGCAACTTGTTGAGTTTCAGTCCAGCGCAATTTGGAGACAGAAATTTATTAACTTACGAATACGACTTGAATTAATTGAATGTGAACGGTTAAATGGATCATTAGAACCTCAGATATTAGCAGAAAATTAGATTCTTCAAGTTTGGAATGACCTGCCTAAAACTTTCAATTCTCTGATAAAAGTAGCAACATCCATTCTGTCAATTTTCTCGTCTACTTACTCATGCGAATCTTTATTTTCTACAATGAATTATATTAAATCAGATGCCAGAAGTTGCTTGACCGATGAACTAAGTGCGGCGTGTGTAACTTTGAAGAATACACGGTATACACCAGATATCAAACTGTTATAGTCTACCACACAACAGCAGAAGTCGCACTGATTGACCTGCCCTAAGACTTCAAATCTGTAGGTCAGGATAATAAAATTGAATAAACAAGTTACTAACCTGTTTATACATTCAGTTGACTTACTGCCATGGCTGTAGTACTTCTTTTATATAGCGGCGTCACTAGTAGACCTACTGGGCACGCAACAATCTTCATTGTTTTTAAATTGAAATTAATTGGCACTCGGACTGAAAAAGGTTCGCCAGCCCTGATCTAGCTAAAGGCTGGGCAAGCTAAATTGAGTATCTAGCTAAAGGCTGGGCAAGCTAAATTGAGTATCTAGCTAAAGGCTGGGCAAGCTAAATTGAGTATCTAGCTAAAGGCTGGGCAAGCTAAATTGAGTATCTAGCTAAAGGCTGGGCAAGCTAAATTGAGTATCTAGCTAAAGGCTGGGCAAGCTAAATTGAGTATCTAGCTAAAGGCTGGGCAAGCTAAATTGAGTATCTAGCTAAAGGCTGGGCAAGCTAAATTGAGTATCTAGCTAAAGGCTGGGCAAGCTAAATTGAGTATCTAGCTAAAGGCTGGGCAAGCTAAATTGAGTATCTAGCTAAAGGCTGGGCAAGCTAAATTGAGTATCTAGCTAAAGGCTGGGCAAGCTAAATTGAGTATCTAGCTAAAGGCTGGGCAAGCTAAATTGAGTATCTAGCTAAAGGCTGGGCAAGCTAAATTGAGTATCTAGCTAAAGGCTGGGCAAGCTAAATTGAGTATCTAGCTAAAGGCTGGGCAAGCTAAATTGAGTATCTAGCTAAAGGCTGGGCAAGCTAAATTGAGTATCTAGCTAAAGGCTGGGCAAGCTTGAGCGACAGCCCATGGGGTTTAAAAATAAAGGCCCTTTTCACCATGGTATCTACATAAGGGTTCAGTCGCGTCTGTGTCTGAGTGTATATTGTGTCACTTCTATAGAACCATGCTAGCTTTCGTCAAAGGAATTAGTTCCCCAAACAACGAGGCCAAAGATCAGATCTCTATCTGAGTTTATTTACCCACGTAGGAATACGGCAAGGAAGGACTGATACACCAAATGACAGACAGAAAAACAGGTGGAATAATTGAACCATAATTAATACATTATTTTATTTACTTTTTTGGCCTCCTGACGACTAGTACTAGTGTCCTTGGTGTCCTTCCAGTCTGAGTCATTATGACGTAGTTTATTGATAAAACCTGTCTAGATGCAAACGACAAATATACAAACAAATATACAAACAAATATAAAACTCTACATACAAACAAACGCATAAACAAACGCATAAACAATCCTTTAGATCAGGGGTGGGCAAATTACGAGATGTAAATACAGTGAATACAGTATAAATGTGAATTTAAAGTCATACGTAAAGTTAGCAATTATGTTTTTTTTTCTAAGTATATATATACCCCCCACCCCCCTATTCCCAATTTTTTTTTTAAGGCGGTCCTCGATGGAAAAAAGGTTGCCCACCCCTGCTTAAGATGTACATTTTAAAATTCGCTATCGCAATGTTGTCAGAAGAGGAGGATGGTCACTTTGGTGTCAAGAAATTAAAGCACTGGAATTTTAGGCACCGGTAATTTAGGCACCCAGTAATTTAGGCACCCAGTAATTTAGGCACCGGTAAATTAGGCAACTTTTGACATGGCGAAAAATTAGGCACCGGAAAATTAGACACTCTTTAAAAGCGACCTTAATTGTGAAAATAATGTAAAATTGTTAAGGTAAAGTGTATCCTTAGACTATGGCTGACGTTATCGATAACAATTTGAACTGACGTTGTACGTGCTAGGAGATTCACAGAATAAACAAGTCTGAAAGTCGCTTGCGTTTTTTAACGCACATTGTATGTAACAGACTCAGACACGGCAAGAAAATAAAGACAACTCAAAGTGCGTCCACAAACATACATAGACATGCTGCACCACTTGCTTGTGAACAAAAAACTGGCATAGAGCTTTCAACGGGCAGCTTACACATGTCAAAAACATTCTTTGACTTGCAGCCGATCACTAGAATTAAAAAGAAAACAAGTTAAGTGCCTTGGCGTTATAAAGTGGACATGGCGTCATAAAGTGGACATGGCGTCATAAAGTGGACATGGCGTCATAAAGTGGACATGGCGTCATAAAGTGGACATGGCGTCATAAAGTGGACATGGCGTCATAAAGTGGACATGGCGTCATAAAGTGGACATGGCGTCATAAAGTGGACATGGCGTCATAAAGTGGACATGGCGTCATAAAGTGGACATGGCGTCATAAAGTGGACATGGCGTCATAAAGTGGACATGGCGTCATAAAGTGGACATGGCGTCATAAAGTGGACATGGCGTCATAAAGTGGACATGGCGTCATAAAGTGGACATGGCGTCATAAAGTGGACATGGCGTCATAAAGTGGACATGGCGTCATAAAGTGGACATGGCGTCATAAAGTGGACATGGCGTCATAAAGTGGACATGGCGTCATAAAGTGGACATGGCGTCATAAAGTGGACATGGATATACTTTGGAAGTCGTATTTCTCCTAAATAATGTTTGTATTGGTTCTATTCTACTGAGTGATCAGATCAACATCTCAGTCTAGCAAGTGATCAGGTCAACATCTCAGTCTAGCAAGTGATCAGATCAACATCTCAGTCTAGCAAGTGATCAGATCAACATCTCAGTCTAGCAAGTGATCAGATCAACATCTCAGTCCAGCAAGTGATCAGGTCAACATCTCAGTCTAGCAAGTGATCAGGTCAACATCTCAGTCTAGCAAGTGATCAGGTCAACATCTCAGTCTAGCAAGTGATCAGGTCAACATCTCAGTCTAGCAAGTGATCAGATCAACATCTCAGTCTAGCAAGTGATCAGATCAACATCTCAGTCTAGCAAGTGATCAGATCAACATCTCAGTCTAGCAAGTGATCAGATCAACATCTCAGTCTAGCAAGTGATAAGATCAACATCTCAGTCTAGCAAGTGATCAGGTCAACATCTCAGTCTAGCAAGTGATCAGATCAACATCTCAGTCTAGCAAGTGATCAGGTCAACATCTCAGTCTAGCAAGTGATCAGATCAACATCTCAGTCTAGCAAGTGATCAGATCAACATCTCAGTCTAGCAAGTGATCAGATCAGCATCTCAGTCTAGCAAGTGATCAGGTCAACATCTTAGTCTAGCAAGTGATCAGATCAACATCTCAGTCTAGCAAGTGATCAGATCAACATCTCAGTCTAGCAAGTGATCAGATCAACATCTCAGTCTAGCAAGTGATCAGGTCAACATCTCAGTCTAGCAAGTGATCAAACTTTATCAAACCAGCACTCAAAATAAAAGCTAAATATAGACTTTATTTCGACATAACTGAACGTAGAGTCCAGACCATTTTGTTACGTAGGCAAAATCTTGGTCTAGTTTTTTTTTTTTTTAGTACTTCCTGGACAAACATAGCCCAAAGAATGAAATATGCACACACAAACGAGATTTATTGTTTACTTTATAAAGCCTTCAAGTAGTTATACAATAGTTTGATCTTAATAATTTCAACTCAGGAATCTTCTATTTATATAATGTACTAGTAGATGAAATAAGAATCAGTATTTATAGATCTAACTTATAGATCAAAATGTGGTACACACAATCACAGTAATAAGTATTTCACAAAAGTGCAGTTAATAGCTTAGTATTTATCGATGCTTTATGAGCAGATCTGTATCTGTACCACTCAGTCTGTCGTCTAACTTGTCATCGATAGAAACATTAACTGTTAGGGAATGAATAGAACTAGTTCAAAGGGGATGCAGTGAAACCTGAGGGAGTCCAGGAGCTCAGGTGTCCAGGAGAGAGTGAGGGTGGCTGACACCATATTGTTACCCATTACACTTTTTGACTACTAAACCAGTTTATTGAAAACTTAAGCCGCTCCGAGTTATCGCCAAATAAACAAAAAACCTCCAAAAGCTGAACTAATGTTTGGGGAAAGTCCATGACTAGCTTAAAGCTATCTTGAAGACTAAACAGCTGAACGGTTGGTTTCTCAGTGGCTCAGATTGTTTGGTCAACATTGGAACACCAACTGCTGATAGAGGCGAACAAAACAAAGCCTATCTGTAATAGTTTGGGTCACAGCTCTGAAGCCCTGGGACTACAACACAGACTACACGTGGAACTGAAAACATTTCTGAGTTGTTCATTGAAAAGACGGGTGAAGAAAACAAAAAAGACAGAGGAGAAAGAACCTGGTAAAAACAAGCAAAATATATTTTAAAAATACGTTTTAAAAAGCTTATATAAGGGAAAGAACTGCATATTTAAAGCCATATATCATAATACTGTAAGATTTATTTCCCTTTTCCGTATATCAAGCAAAATCAATTTTTTTAATTGTTACTATTGATTCTTGTTTTGTCAAGGATAATGCAATATTGAGCAAAGCGCAGGTTGATCCGAGAATGAAAAGTTTCAGAAAAAACATGTATAAGACAGACATATGGAATGAGTTCAAATAAGTGTCATAATCAGAAATGAAAACGAGAATGTGTGATATAAGCTCAGAATATGAAAGAGAATGAGTGATATAAGCTCAGAATATGAAGAGAATGTGTGATACAAGCTAAGAATATGAAAGAGAATGTGTCATATTAACACAGAAAATAAATGAGAATGTGTGATATAAGCTCAGAATACGAAAGAGAATGTGTGATATTAACACAGAAAATGAAAGAGAATGTGTGATATTAACACAGAATATAAAAGAGAATGTGTGATATTAACACAGAAAATGAAAGAGAATGTGTGATACAAGCTAAGAATATGAAAGAGAATGTGTCATATTAACACAGAAAATGAATGAGAATGTGTGATATTAACACAGAATATGAAAGAGAATGTGTGATATAAGCTCAGAATATGAAGAGAATGTGTGATACAAGCTAAGAATATGAAAGAGAATGTGTCATATTAACACAGAAAATAAATGAGAATGTGTGATATAAGCTCAGAATACGAAAGAGAATGTGTGATATTAACACAGAAAATGAAAGAGAATGTGTGATATTAACACAGAATATAAAAGAGAATGTGTGACATTAACACAGAAAATGAAAGAGAATGTGTGATACAAGCTAAGAATATGAAAGAGAATGTGTCATATTAACACAGAAAATGAATGAGAATGTGTGATATTAACACAGAATATGAAAGAGAATGTGTGATATTAACACAGAAAATGAATGAGAATGTGGGATATTAACACAGAAAATGAAAGAGAATGTGTGATATTAACACAGAATATGAAAGAGAATGTGTAATATTAACACAGAAAATGAATGAGAATGTGTGATATTAACACAGGATATGAAAGAGAATGTGTGATATTAACACAGAAAATGAATGAGAATGTGTGATATTATCACAGAATATGAAAGAGAATGTGTGATATTAACACAGAAAATGAAAGAGAATGTGTGATATTAACACAGAATATGAAAGAAAATGTGTGATATTAACACAGAATATGAAAGAGAATGTGTGATACAAGCTAAGAATATGAAAGAGAATGTGTCATATTAACACAGAAAATAAATGAGAATGTGTGATATTAACACAGAAAATGAATGAGAATGTGTGATATTAACACAGAATATGAAAGAGAATGTGTGATATTAACTCAGAATATGAAAGAGAATGTGTGATATTAACACAGAATATGAAAGAGAATGTGTGATATAAGCTCAGAAAATATTTTGTTTGGAAGGTACCGAACTTTCGAGTCGCAATGTATAAATGAGGTCATGAGAACAGTTCCTCGCGGTGCATTGACGTCACCTACTAGTCTGACCTGGGTTTCGTAGACTCTTTCATAACTGCAGATCTAAGGCTTAAAGTTTTGAAAGACTCACTGTGGGTACCCCACAGTTTCTACCGTGGCCTTCCGGGATACAAATGAAAAGAGATGAGATCCCTAAATGACAATCGCTCATTTCTTGTCGACTCACACACAGAGAACACGTGCGCCATGGGTGAGTACTTAATTAACATCGCAGATGTGAAATGAAGGGGTTTCTGGGATTGGGGTCAGATGTTTTAGTGTATGATGTTCAACACACTCTTGGGAGGGGGGGGGAGGCTTGAGTTGTGTGTAACGTCAGAGGAAGGGAGTACCTGTGGGGTTTAGTTGAGTAATCACTAGACTAGAACTAATAAGCATTCAACTGCACTGAAAATAAACTGGAAACAAGATGCCAAGTGACCCAGGTCTAGATCCCTCTGCACCTTAGCTGCCGATGAAAAGAGAAAAAACAGACTTTTTTTTTTCAAATAATTCTGTTGAAGATGGCGGTCTGGGGTAAATCTTGGGTTACCTATCGTTTAGTTTCCAAGTGTAGATCCAATCAATCCAACCAATGAACTACATGTCAGCCTAGAACATCCCTTATCTCCCTAAGAGCTCCTAGAACATCTGGAGGTATCCCTTATCTCCCTATGAGCTCCTAGAACATCTGGAGGTATCCCTTATCTCCCTATGAGCTCCTAGAACATCTGGAGGTATCCCATATCTCCCTATGAGCTCCTAGAACATCTGGAGGTATCCCTTATCTCCCTATGAGCTCCTAGAACATCTGGAGGTATCCCTTATCTCCCTATGAGCTCCTAGAACATCTGGAGGTATCCCTTATCTCCCTATGAGCTCCTAGAACATCTGGAGGTATCCCTTATCTCCCTATGAGCTCCTAGAACATCTGGAGGTATCCCTTATCTCCCTATGAGCTCCTAGAACATCTGGAGGTATCCCATATCTCCCTATGAGCTCCTAGAACATCTGGAGGTATCCCTTATCTCCCGATGAGCTCCTAGAACATCTGGAAGTATCCCATATCTCCCTATGAGCTCCTAGAACATCTGGAGGTATCCCATATCTCCCTATGAGCTCCTAGAACATCTGGAGGTATCCCTTATATCCCTATGAGCTCCTAGAACATCTGGAGGTATCCCATATCTCCCTAGGAGCTCCTAGAACAAGCTGCAAAGTCTGTTCAAACAACTAAGCGGAGAAGAAGAACATGAAGCTTTGTTTCATTTGTTTTGAAACTATTCATCTTTCTTTTTTTTTTCTTTTCAAGACTAACGTAAAGGCGTAGTGATTATGTGGTCAGTAGGATGATAGTGTCCAAGACATCCTAACCATGACTTAAGGCTTAATGGAACCTTGTTTCTAGAAGTATAATTGAACGTTAAAGACATTTCAATCTATTTCACTATCTATCAATTTATTTAATCTATCTAATCTATGAATCAATCAAACAATCAATCAATCAATCTATCTATCTATCTATCTATCTATCTATCTATCTATCTATCTATCTATCTATCTATGAATTTGGCTCTTCTATTCGACTATTCCTTTCTTCATCTTTTCTATTTCTCTCTCTCTCCCTCTCTCTCTCTCTCTTGCAATGTGCTCCACCCATTCAAGCGAAAAGTTCAAGGAGTATAACTTCAACTGTAAAAGTAAACAATGTCCTCCTGTTGACTCACGTCTGTTGAGCAGACGAGCTAAAGAGATCCGTAGCCCACGGCAGATGTGATGATAAGAAAAGGAGGGAATGAAATGGAAGAGGAAAAACGAAATTAGCAGACAACAATTTGAGAAAGATGACAAATAGAGATACATCTACGAACTTGTTTGTCAACTTTTTTGTTTCTAAAAGCATTTTTGAAAAAAAATGTTTTAATTCATCAATCAAAAGGTTCCTACATGAAAGTTTGAGCAATCAATGCTATCGCCACTTCAAAGAGAACCAAAACTAACCAAAAATCGGTAATTGAGAACTATCTGTATTATTCTCTTTTTTTTTTCCCACCCAAAGACACTAATACACACACACACACACCAAGATATGTTATTGGACATCGTCTGCTGTCAATATGCGCACTAGTCAAGCTGCGCACCACATGATTGCATGCAACACAATAGACACGATCTGCAGATGTGACCCAAATCTTCAAGAAAATAACATTTCCGTAAAAAAAAAAAATGTTTTCTTTAATTAAGTGTTCTCTGACCATATCAGCACTGCAGTTCACGCGATAATATGAAACTACTTATTAATTGTTGTTTTAAATTATGTTCCACTTATATGCATATTAAAAAAATTCTCTTTGAAAAAATAGTAACCATTTTTTTTGGGTAAATGTAGTAGTTATTATGACAGAAATTACATAACCTAGCAATACATTTGTAAAAAAAATAATTTTTGACAAAAAATCTAAAACCGTTTGCATAAATGTGTTTAAAATATGGTAAATTGTAGTCTCTCATACTAAAGAGCCTCCCGTGTTTGTTACTATTAATAGTGAATAGTTGTAAAAATGGTGTATTTTTATGAAAAAAAACTGCTTGCATAGTTGATTTAAAAAAATAAATTTTTCACTTTCAGAAAAGAAAAAAGTAGCCGTTGAATCTGAACTTGGATGGTCTAAAATATCATGATGTCGGATTTTACATATCTAGTTTTCGAGATCTAAACGGGACGGACGGACAGACATTCCACACAAAACTAATAGCGTCTTTTCCCCTTTCAAGGGACGCTAAAAATTATCCTTTTTTTTTCCTTCAGAATAAGAGATTTGGCAAAGATCGACAACAATTAGTTATGTGTATTTTATTTGTTAGAATACTCAACATAGAACCTGAACTACAAGAATAGCCGAGTTACATTTCATCCTTGGTAAAAAGCCTTTGACCTCCATAGCAAGTGTATCGTGAGTAGTTACAGGAGGGCCTAACTCGTCATGTATTTGTTTATCAAAGATGATTGGGTGAATTTAAATAGAATTCCCTCAGTTTCCACATCAATGTATAAGCTTAAAACAAGAAAACCAAAAACTAACTTAAGGCTACTTCATTAATGAACGTGAACTTTGCTACACCAGCACACTAAGACAAATGTAGTTACTGAACAGCTACACCAGCACACTAAGACAAATGTAGTTACTGGACAGCTATACCAGCACACTAAGACAAATGTAGCTACTGGACAGCTACACCAGCACACTAAGACAAATGTAGTTACTGGACAGCTACACCAGCACACTAAGACAAATGTAGTTACTGGACAGCTACACCAGCACACTAAGACAAATGTAGCTACTGGACAGCTACACCAGCACACTAAGACAAATGTAGCTACTGGACAGCTACACCAGCACACTAAGACAAAGGCAGCTACTGGACAGCTACACCAGCACACTAAGACAAATGTAGTTACTGGACAGCTACACCAGCACACTAAGACAAATGTAGTTACTGGACAGCTACACCAGCACACTAAGACAAATGTAGCTACTGAACAGCTACACCAGCACACTAAGACAAAGGCAGCTACTGGACAGCTACACCAGCACACTAAGACAAATGTAGCTACTGGACAGCTACACCAGCACACTAAGACAAATGTAGCTACTGGACAGCTACACCAGCACACTAAGACAAATGTAGTTACTGGACAGCTACACCAGCACACTAAGACAAATGTAGCTACTGGACAGCTACACCAGCACACTAAGACAAATGTAGCTACTGGACAGCTACACCAGCACACTAAGACAAATGTAGCTACTGGACAGCTACACCAGCACACTAAGACAAAGGTAGCTACTGGACAGCTACACCAGCACACTAAGACAAATGTAGCTACTGGACAGCTAGCTACACCAGCACACTAAACTAAGACAAATGTAGCTACTGGACAGCTTCACCAGCACACTAAACTATGACAAAAGTAGCCATACAGTTATCTTTGATAAATAATCAGTTTGAAATGTGAACTCCAAGGTGTGTCCTATCTTTCCCATGCCTCAGACCTTCACGCTCTAGAAGATCCATCCAGATGTTTGAGATTTTCCTTATTCGTCTTCTGAAACTTGTGCATGTCCCAGGTACGAGGAAACCTTACCCAAAGAATGTCAGGCTATTCACGTAAGTAGGTCAAGATCTAGATCAAAGTGTCAGCAGAATAACTGGGTCATTTGGATTCCAGCTGCACCAGGGACTAATGTTTCTGATTTAACGAGTACGACATAGAATCTGTTGTCTCCTGTCAATGGTATTCTATTAACCTAATGTTTTCACAGACAGCATGTGGTCAGAGACGTAGTGAGAGGGGCATGGGGGACACTATGCCCTTGGCGCACGTTTTGCTCACTACGCCTCTACATGTGGTTTTAAGTTTTATGTTCATACAACATCACTGAAATAATATTGAAGAACTTTAGCAAGCCTACGAGGAAAAGTGAGTTGTCTAGAAATGAACAGATTCACTAAATAGTTGCAATCCTCACTATGAGAATAGTACCTCGACCCTAAATCCGTAGCACTCCCTTTGGCTAGAATTGGACCTCTTTCACCAACCGTAAACAAACAACATTTAGTCACGTGGTGCTTTATCTCTTCTATAGAATTTACGATCTCATGTTTAATTCATGATGGTTGTCACGTGACAGTTTTTTCCATTCTTTTATCAATAAGATCACGTGACTAAATGTTGTTTGTTTACGATTGGCGAATGAGGTCCATTCAAAAGAAGTATACTGAATCATGAACACATATTTATGACTTTAGATAATAGCCGTTATTGCCCGTAAGGACATTTGTCTTTTGCTTATAGTTGGGATTTTGTGTTTCACACTAACTGACTATGAAAGACCTGGAATAAAGTCTTGATATCAGTTGAGTTATAGGAGTTGGTTTATGAGTTAAGTCTTTTCACTTGTATGAGTTGAGGTCATACACACACACACTATGGTATATTCTTCTTTTATTTTTTTCCCTTGATTGTATTTCCCCTACATAGCTAACGTCTAGGGTCTGTCGTGCAAAGCGGACCACATCTAGAAATGGTCTATTGAATCACTAATAAATTATTCTCTTGTTTAGTGTTGTTGAAAAAAAAATATTTGAAGGAACTTTCAATTCAAGGACAATGTGCTTACTCCATCTGTCTAAAGTGAATCTAAGACCAGGTATATGGAACATACAGTGATCGAACTTTGATAGATTGTAGTAGCGCACATGCAAACAAAACATTGGGGATTCCCGAGCACCATCAAACAAAGAGTGAGCATCTAGCCAGACGTGACCAGGAAACAAGGAGCAAAAACTGCGCACGCGTTGTTGTGACTGATAAAGAGAAAGAAACGACCTTGACATTCAAACGAAATAATGTTAATGTTGAAACGCTGTGGTTAGGAGCGAGAAAGGAGGGACAACTGGGTGGGTTTATTTACACGAAGTTGGTAATCAATGAAGAGTCAACGGGCGAGTTCCGCATGACTGATTTGAACCCGATTAACCGAGAGGTCATTTCTGTCGCTCTAAGTTCTATGGGGAGGTTATCAAAGAGAATGATTGAAAGCAGCAGACAACCATTGTGGCGCCGACTCTGTGTATGTGGCGATAGAATTTGGGTTCAAGTAAAAAGATTTGAATTTCACGCTTCGTTGAATAAGAAAAATTACGCAATACCGGAAGTTGATGTTTTCGTTCAAAAAAGGTGTCTTTACATTACAAGCAGGTCATTGTAAAAGTGTAACAAGAACCTTCACGCTTGGGGTTGTACAAAGTCTGAAGGTGTATGCTAGGATCTGCATGAGTTCTTGCTTATCAGTTGACCTGACCTTAACATAAGCGACCTGGTAGAAAGAATCCCTGAGGTTTATGTCCCTTCTTAACTTCTGTTGTGATCTCTAGACCATGGCTAGACACAAGAGATCAACCTCAAGAAATGTAAGCCTTCTCTTCTTTCACGAGAATTTCAAGACAGTGGATACAATCTCAACCACAACTTTTGATGAAGTGTGATCCTACAAGTTTTGTACAAGCACTAATGACTTTATTGAGAGTTCAGAGAGAACTCAGATCTGCAGTTGCTGGCACTCCCGTCCCGCTAAACTTCATGAAGAAAAGTGTTGGTAACATAGAGAGCCTAGAACTGTACTAGAGAAAGAGAAGTGTATATGTGTATGTGTTAGAAATAGAAATGTGTGTGTGAGTATGTGTGTATTCACGTTTGAAGAAACAAGAAATCAACTTTTGACTCTCGCACACATTTGTTCCTTTTCAGTTTATTGACACACACACACACAGAGTGCAATAATAGTCAAGTTGTCATTACGTAGAAAAATATTTCCTTGGGTTAGGAACAGCTCAATAGAACATCTCACTAGAACAGCTCAATAAAACAGCTCAATAGAACAGCTCAATAGAACAGCTCTTGTACTCTGGTTACATAATAAGATAGAAACTCACCAAAAGGATGTGAACTTCTATTCACCAGCAGTGCAAGAAATATGTCACAGGTTCTGTCAATGTTAAAAAAAGATGAAAGGTCGATTTTGTCTCTACTTGTGTCGGGGGGGGGGGGGGAGTGTATGTCTAGTACTTAAGTGTTCTTTGACATTTCTCGACCGGCAGCTAATCCCCCATCTACCCAGTCAATTGTTTCCTCCCTCTACCCAGTCATTTGTTTCCTCCCTCTATCCAGTCACTTGTTTCCTCCCTCTACCCAATCATTTGTTTCCTCCCTCTACTCAGTCATTTGTTTCCTCCCTCTACCCAGTCATTTGTTTCCTCCCTCTACCCAGTCATTTGTTTCCTCCCTCTACCCAGTCAATTGTTTCCTCCCTCTACCCTGTCATTTGTTTCCTCCCTCTACCCAGTCACTTGTTTCCTCCCTCTACCCAGTCAATTGTTTCCTCCCTCTACCCAGTCATTTGTTTCCTCCCTCTACCCAGTCATTTGTTTCCTCCCTCTACCCAGTCATTTGTTTCCTCTCTCTACCCAGTCATTTGTTTCCTCCCTCTACCCAGTCAATTGTTTCCTCCCTCTACCCAGTCATTTGTTTCCTCCCTCTACCCAGTCATTTGTTTCCTCCCTCTACCCAGTCACTTGTTTCCTCCCTCTACCCAGTCATTTGTTTCCTCCCTCTACCCAGTCACTTGTTTCCTCCCTTTACCTAGTCAATTGTTTCCTCCTTCTATCCAGTCATTTGTTTCCTCCCTCTACCCAGTCATTTGTTTCCTCCCTCTATTCAGTCATTTGTTTCCTCCCTCTATCCAGTCAATTGTTTCCTCCCTCTACCCAGTTAATTGTTATCTGTGTGTGTTAAGGTCAATTCTATCACAAATCTGTATTATGACAAAGTGCCTCTGCATGAGCATATCTTACACACAGTGTGTGGAAATGTGAGTAGCACATGGTCCACAAATTGACAGTTTTAAACATTAATGCTCCCTATAGAGCATCAGTGAATAGAGCACTGTAGGGTATGGACGTCCTTGGGATTTCACTTTCATCTATTTCCTATGAAGTATCTTCTAACAATGAAATAGAAATACGAATATGTCAAATTAATAACATTCAATGAGCTAATAGTCTAGGTAGAGAAGCAGGAATACATGGCACCGATCTGGAAGCAGATGCCAAACAGATGGGCAAGACGTGGGGACAGTTGGAGATACTCGCCCAGAACCGAGATGCCTGGAGGAAGCTGGTTGGTGGTCTATACCCCAGAAGGGACCACAGGCAGAGATGTGTGCTATTAAGTATGAGACTGTGACAACTAGCAAGTTAGGAGTGTACCTACACAAGTGTATTGTCGTAGCGCTGGGAAAGCTTGTCTAGTACCAGAAAATAAACACACTAAATTAACGTGGACATGTCAAGGGTCAAGGGTCAAATCTACTCCACCAGCGAAAAAGCAAAGAAATACAAAACAGAATCCAGTGAAATCTTTGGTCACTTTAAAAAAAAATGGACATTACCAGCACGTATTTTTAACTGGATAAGTTAGATCTAGATCTTTCTTTTCCTCGTGCAACTCTAAAATGAATAATACATTTTCACTTCTCTAGTTCATTTCAATTTCTGATCAGTTATTTGCATTCTTCAACTGAACACCAAAGTCTTGTGTGGACTGCGTGACAACAAGTTAGCATTGCAAATAAAGATGTATGTATAATTACGTTGAACTAAACATTGCACTTCACACATACAGATCAACATTTTTTTGTCTTAAACAAAAAAAGATTAAATACTTTGAATAACTGAAATAAAGCTAGCTATTAATTGAATGTCAGCAAACAAAAGAATCTAACCAATGAACTATAAAATTCATCAAGATTTTTTTTTTGCAAGATAAACAAGTACTTTTTTAAACCAATCCATTCCTATCGTATGTCCAAATACTATAACAAACTAAACTCTCAGATTGTGTATGCCATTGAAAACTCAAGAGAACAAGAAACTGGCCAGTATGGTGATTAAAGCCGAAATTTTATATTGAAATAGTTGATTCCTCTCCTTTTTTTTTTTTTTTTTGTTATTTAGCATTCGCACTATTTCACAACAATCACACCAATTTCACATTTAACCATTTTTTTTGTTATTTTTACATTTCATGAGAAAAGTGTAAGTAAATAGTAGGGATTGAAAACTAGAATGTTCTACGTCCAACTAGAATGTTCTACGTCCAACTAGAATGTTCTACGTCCAACTAGAATGTTCTACGTCCAACTAGAATGTTCTACGTCCAACTAGAATGTTCTACATTCAACTAGAATGTTCTACATCCAACTAGAATGTTCTATATCAAACAAGAATGTGCCTCAATACAACGTTTATATATCAACAATAAAATGTATGCTTTTATTTCTTACCAAATGAGAACATTCTCGAGTATATTAGCAGTGTCTCAAGTTTTATTTCTAGCGGGGGAGGGGATGAAGTAGGTAATAGAAAGTACTCACTCTTGCAGTGGTGATGGTAATCCATGCAGCAGTCTCCCATAATGAGGCAGTTGCTGTCGCAGTAGCACCGAGCCGAGTCTTCAGACCTATCCACTCTCTGGCCAAACACGAAGCATGTGTTGTTCTGTCCTTGGCAACACATGTCAGCCTCACCGCAGTTGCGAGGGTTGGGTCGTCGCTCCAGCGTGGAGCCTTCGGTCAGGATGGCAAAAAGAGCCACAGCGAATCCAATGCTCCTGGCAAGAGCCATGTCTCAAGTGTACACAGGAAGTACTGGAGAGAACTCCAAGAACAAATCGCACTCCTCTGTAGCTCTTTCTATGTGCAGTCCTGGTGAAGAACTGTTGTGTATTGACCCCTAAAAGTCACTCTCTGTACACCGACTAGTAGGCTCCCTGTAATTTTTTAAATCAAAGATATAGTGATTAGTGAACAACACATTTTTGGCTAATAGATAAGTGTTTATATGGTTTTACAGAGAGAGAGAGAGAGAGAGAGAGAGATTGGTTTTAAGATGTAATTGAAACAACCGTGTGAGATGATCAACTTATCCATCAAATCATTTCATGGGCTCTAGAGTCATTATCAAAAGTACCACGAACAGAATGACCCAGTTCTTAAGTATTTGATTTGAGCCACACAGCAATCTAGTTAGTTGGACAATTCTATTATTACGCAACACTTTCTTCTTACTTCTATTAAATTAAACATGGTCTAAGACTACACTGTCTTTTCAAGTCCTCGGCAGGACACAGCGGCGAGTTCTCTAGCCAGAAAGATCGTAGTAGTGTATGGCCACAATGAGTTCCTGGTTCTATTCCACAATCCTCTTATCGTTTAGACTAACACCTGTTACTTGACTTCTATCCAATGCATTCTGTTTGGTTCATATTTTTTATTACCCACATAAATCATAATAAGTGGTAAGTTCAGCTAGCCGACGAAATTGAAACACGAAAAGAGACCCCCAACTCTAAAGACTGAGTATCTCACCAACACAGCACAGATAACAGCTATTCAAAACTCTTTTGAGACAGTAAGACAAGTCAAATCACAGAACTTGATCTGTTGGCTGAAACCTTTGGATTGAGTCGCGTGAAAATAAAACATAAATAATATGTTCCTTCCACGAACTCCGTTTCTATGCATACAAAGAGAAGCCAGCCCTCAACGTCTATGAGGAAATCATGGCATACTCTGACTTAATGAGCTGCGAATAGTTTCCAAATGTACAATCCCCTTTCCCCTCCTTAGTCGCTTTTCTAGACGGGTTGGGTGGGTTGGAAGTCAAACAAAGGACGTGCTATTACCAGTAGAATTGAACTCTAGTCTCACAGCCACCAGATGTTTCAAGTCCAGGTTGAGGGCCTGTCCTCGACAGATGTATCACTATTAGTTTACATTAGCAGGGGCGTCGACTGGGACCGAAACATAAAACTGCAAATACTTTTTTTCTTTTGCGCTTTTCACATTCTAAAAGAAAAAAAAAACAATTTGCTAAACAGTTTGGAAAAACACTTTAAAAAAAACAACTGTCCTTCTAAGTTGTAATAGAAAGAGTTGTCTGAAGTACACTATTATGTCTGAAGTACATTATTATGTCTGAAGTACACTATTATGTCTGAAGTACATTATTATGTCTGAAGTACACTATTATGTCTGAAGTACATTATTATGTCTGAAGTACACTATTATGTCTGAAGTACATTATTATGTCTGAAGTACACTATTATGTCTGAAGTACACTATTATGTCTGAAGTACACTATTATGTCTGAAGTACATTATTATGTCTGAAGTACACTATTATGTCTGAAGTACACTATTATGTCTGAAGTACACTATTATGTCTGAAGTACATTATTATGTCTGAAGTACATTATTATGTCTGAAGTACATTATTATGTCTGAAGTACACTATTATGTCTGAAGTACACTATTATGTCTCAAGTATATTATTATGTCTGAAGTACACTATTATGTCTGAAGTACACTATTATGTCTGAAGTACACTATTATGTCTGAAGTACATTATTATGTCTGAAGTACACTATTATGTCTGAAGTACACTATTATGTCTGAAGTACATTATTATGTCTGAAGTACACTATTATGTCTGAAGTACACTATTATGTCTGAAGTACACTATTATGTCTGAAGTACACTATTATGTCTGAAGGTCATTTAAGATTCCGGGAAAAAATAAATCTCTATTACGCAAAATAAAAATTAAATCCAAGAATTTGAAACACATCTCTTGGCCTCACTGTCTAGACTAGACACTGTCTAAGACTTATCTGAGTTACGTAGGACTCTGAATGTCTGGTGTTAAAAGTAAAGATAATATAACTTTTATTGATCCAATCAAATGGAAATTCGGTTTGACTATAATTGACAACCTTCATCGTAACTACTGTACAATAACAATATAGATGCACAATATAGATGCACATACGAACGACATTCACACACGAGAAACACATACACACTCATAACCAGCGCTTTATTAATAGACTTCTCTGTACAATCATGTTTTCACTCACAGGACTGGATGTACGAATTAACAGTTGTGATAAGTTCATCTGTCTGGGCAGTTGTTTACAAACATGTTGACACTGTCATTCTCTCTATCTGCCCCTTTCCTCTCTAAGTCTCTCTCTCTCTCTTTACATTATATTTCTACCGTTCGTCTAACAAAGAAAACTAAGGTTTGACCATTCCTTCAATATTCCTTTTAAAAGACAGGGTCTGTAGCTGTGTCTGTAGCTGTGTCAGTAACATTTGTTACACACACTGCTAGTCTTTTACAGAAGTAAACTTTCTTAGTATTGACCAACAGAACAAATTGTCTACTAACAAAACAAATTGTCTACTAACAAAACAAATTGTGTACTAACAAAACAAATTGTCTACTTGCAAAAAAAATGTCTACTAACAAAACAAATTGTATACTAACTCCAGTCTATGTTACTTCAATTGACAAAGAAAATATTTTAATCTTGTCTGATATTCAGTAGAAAAAGTTGACAACACAAAAGCACTGGCTAGAGATATGGGTGCAGAAGTTTTACTGTCGAGTTTCGATCTGTGGCTCTAGCACAGCAAAGTGATCTAACAGTAAACAAACAAAACACTGTCAGGCACTGAGATCTAACAGTAAACAAACAAAACACTGTCAGGTACTGAGATCTAACAGTAAACAAACAAAACACTGTCAGGTACTGAGATCTAACAGTAAACAAACACAACACTTTCATGTATTAAGATCTAACAGTAAACAAACACAACACTTTCATGTATTAAGATCTAACAGTAAACAAACACAACACTGTCAGGTACTGAGATCTAACAGTAAACAAACACAACACTGTCAGGTACTGAGATCTAACAGTAAACAAACAAAAACACTTTCATGTATTAAGATCTAACAGTAAACAAACACAACACTGTCAGGTACTGAGATCTAACAGTAAACAAACACAACACTGTCCGGTACTGAGATCTAACAGTAAACAAACACAACACTGTCAGGTACTGAGATCTAACAGTAAACAAACAAAACACTGTCAGGTACTGAGATCTAACAGTAAACAAACACAACACTGTCAGGTACTGAGATCTAACAGTAAACAAACACAACACTGTCAGGTACTGAGATCTAACAGTAAACAAACAAAACACTGTCAGGTACTGAGATCTAACAGTAAACAAACACAACACTGTCATGTACTGAGAATCTAACAGTAAACAAACACAACACTGTCAGGTACTGAGATCTAACAGTAAACAAACACAATACAACACCTTCAGGTACTGAGATCTAACAGTAAACAAACACAACACTGTCAGGTACTGAGATCTAACAGTAAACAAACACAACACTGTCAGGTACTGAGGTGTAACACTAGTGTGAAATATTGTTCCCAAACCTTCCGCAGGACGGCGGGGGGATGGCAGCGGGCAGGGTTTAAACCAGCACCATCGAGGACAGTACAGAGAGAAAGCCACACAAGGCTGTAAAGTACCAATGCACGTTCTGGGAAAGGAAATTTGTAGAGAATGATATTCTAAAGTTACTCGCAGGCTTCATGTGCCTGAGTTTTTGTATATACTTTCTGTGTTTTTTTAACTTCTGTATACTATGGACTTTTGGGAAGTGTCCTTATAGATTGTACGTGGATTAGTGAATTGAATAGTTTAAATAAATGTCAAGATTGCTAGAAATCGCTCCTCTCTCTCTCTGATTGTTAATAGCGTAACTTAGATAACGATGACGATATTATTTGACACTGTAAATAGAGGCCCAAATAAAGTAGAACTCTCGCCATCAATAGAGGCCCAAATAAAGTAGAACTCTCGCCATCAATAGAGGCCCAAATAAAGTAGAACTCTGGCCATCAATAGAGGCCCAAATAAAGTAGAACTCTCGCCATCAATAGAGGCCCAAATAAAGTAGAACTCTCGCCATCAATAGAGGCCCAAATAAAGTAGAACTCTGGCCATCAATAGAGGCCCAAATAAAGTAGAACTCTCGCCATCAATAGAGGCCCAAATAAAGTAGAACTCTGGCCATCAATAGAGGCCCAAATAAAGTAGAACTCTCGCCATCAATAGAGGCCCAAATAAAGTAGAACTCTGGCCATCAATAGAGGCCCAAATAAAGTAGAACTCTGGCCATCAATAGAGGCCCAAATAAAGTAGAACTCTCGCCATCAATAGAGGCCCAAATAAAGTAGAACTCTGGCCATCAATAGAGGCCCAAATAAAGTAGAACTCTGGCCATCAATAGAGGCCCAAATAAAGTAGAACTCTCGCCATCAATAGAGGCCCAAATAAAGTAGAACTCTGGCCATCAATAGAGGCCCAAATAAAGTAGAACTCTCGCCATCAATAGAGGCCCAAATAAAGTAGAACTCTGGCCATCAATAGAGGCCCAAATAAAGTAGAACTCTCGCCATCAATAGAGGCCCAAATAAAGTAGAACTCTCGCCATCAATAGAGGCCCAAATAAAGTAGAACTCTGGCCATCAATAGAGGCCCAAATAAAGTAGAACTCTCGCCATCAATAGAGGCCCAAATAAAGTAGAACTCTCGCCATCAATAGAGGCCCAAATAAAGTAGAACTCTGGCCATCAATAGAGGCCCAAATAAAGTAGAACTCTGGCCATCAATAGAGGCCCAAATAAAGTAGAACTCTCGCCATCAATAGAGGCCCAAATAAAGTAGAACTCTCGCCATCAATAGAAGGCTAACAGGTAACGAAACAAGTTCTACTGACTTGGAGATGGAACTTGGAACATGGAAACAAAGCAACGTGTTTGTTTGTTTTTGTCATGTAAGTTTACCTGGACACATGCTGAACATTGGAGGGGACAGCTCTGTACGAATGAGCTTTGTTAAGATGATAGGCACCTAACCTATCACCTTACTAAAAATCTATCTAGTACTGTTACTGCATAGTGAAGTAAATACTTTCTAAATAGTAGACACCATAGGCAGAAAATAAAATATCCGATTAAAAAAAGTAAAATTCCACACGATATGCTGAAAGTTAAACACACCCGAACACTTGTAAATCTAAACACTTGAACACACATCTGTAGCGTCATATTTTAACTTATAAAACACGCTCTAGAAACATCTTAGTGTCATGTCCTACATTCCTAAAATAGTCAAAAAAAAATTGACAATGACTTGTGTCTTTTTTTATAACGCTACCAATAAGTTCAATACCGTCTAAATGAGTCAAATATATTTCACAAAAACTTATGACGCTGTCTGTCAGGATGAAGAAAGATTGCTGAACACAAGAGCTAAATGGAACACAACTGTAAGGCACGGAGGTGATCTAGGCCAATCTGGGAACTGATCCAGCCGATGATTTTGTCTCACACGAGTGTGTCTATTGTCTATACATACTTATAGGCAGCCAAAACTGAAGCGAGTCGTGAATTACATTGAATAAATAAACACGTAGTCGCCAAGCGAAATCAAAACATAATTGAGAAAAACATTTCTTGACAGTTGAGCACACCTTCGTGTACACTACATTCCTCGCAAACTAAATTGACTTAAATCTAAACACACAAATAAACACGTGTTTAAACACTCACAAAGTCCGAGACCATTGGAGGAGTCTAACCCACTGCTGTGAAGAACTCAGGAAGTAAATATATAAACATAACAGAACTAGGAGCAGCTGCGGCTAAAACGTGGAAGAAAGAACTTTTGATTCAAGGAATCAGGAGAGAAAGAAAAGTCATAAGGAAGACGAAGGGAGAGAAAAAAACAACGAGCGTGAAAGATCTACCACTGCAACAGCGGGCTGTGTCTGCCTCGAGTCTTACAAGACACAAGTCTAAACCATGCCAACTCGGCCACGCTCGAACGTGCCAGCCCTCTCTTTCACTAGTAGCGGTAAGATTAAGGAGAGGGAAAGGGGGGGTGCAGAGGGTATAGGAGGGTGAACATGAATGGCGAGAGGGAGAGAGGACTATCTCTTTCTCTTGGTCCTCTTTCCTTCTCAGTTACTTTAGTAACTAGCCATTGAGTCCAGTTTGTAGACTAGCATGTCACACATATCCACTCATTGAACAAATGTCGAGGTATGCTCAATGGGAACTAGTAAAAGGGAAACAATTCAGTAATACACCAAAACATTGGGGAGACAATTGTTCAGTACATAATTTCATATTGAAACATTTATGTTTTTCGGAAAGTGTTTCACACAATTTCCTGCATTGTACTCTTCGACATTTGATTGATCCAAGTCAATGTACACAATCAAATCTATTGCATTGTAATCAATGTAAAGACGTTAGCTGAGTGGCAAGTGAAGCAACCGTTCCAAGCCCTGTGCCTGAGAGAGGGGTCCATTTAGTGCATCCTACAAATATGTGGGCTCCGGACATGACTGGCGCTCATGTCCACCAGTACTATTTAGGTCACTCAGAGACGTACATCTGTTATCAAATCTACACTCACGTCATTTAGTTTTTAGAAACAGATTGACATGGGACAGAACTAGATCTAACGTTTGATATACACCTGTGGAGACAGGAGAGGGTTGTCAAGACAGAGGCACTGAGAGAGAAACACAGAGAGAAAGACACACACAGATAGAGAGAGAGAGATGTGAAAAGAAAGAGAGGGTCTCTTGACATTAACAATAAGTACTTTCCTAGTCTATATCAAATTTAGGTACACTTATGTCTAAATATAAAATTACGGATCTAAAAATAAGCTAACATCTAAAAAATGGTGAGACCTTAAAGCGGCTATAAAAGTTATATGACACAAATCTGCTGTTTTAGTGACTGTCATTTGACTATAGCACAGATTCACCGTGTTTGCTACTGTCATTACCGAGCTAGTAACCAGGTAGAAGTTAAGCTAACTACATAGATCTACCATCCCTATAGTATTAGTGCCCCATTGAATAGAAGCAGCAAGATGACAGAGGAGCAGATATTTTAGGTTGGGTTTCTTTATTTACATTAGCGTACTTAGTATTATACTTACTTAGTAGAGACGCTTTCTGTTATTGTCTATGACTCTATGAGGCTCATTTGGACCAATAAAATTATCTTAGATGAAACCGCAAAAGTTGAGCTGCACTATTCCAATTATAAAAATAAAATATAAATTATTTGATTAAACCAGCTTCGGTTTTTATTTGTTATTATTTTCTAGAAATAAATATGTCTTATTTTAATTTATGAGAATATATATTATATCCTATGTATTTCCTTGTTGTTAAATTTATTTATGAATGTGTAAACTTAACAAAAAAAATCTAATGAAAAAGAATACATTTGAAATGTTTAGAGACAGTGTGGGAAATGTAGCCAGGAGATCGGCTGGGGCGGGAAGGAGGACCAAATGTCCTTCAGTTGATCACGTGGTGGCTGGAACGTTGTACAGCATTGGACAAGCCAGAGTTCTACTTCTTCAGAACATCCACAAGGCATCGTCCTAAACCCATATGGTTGGAACTAGGTCAGGTCTGCTCTTTAGTCAGAACGAAGAGCTCCAGTCCTTGTATACCAAGAATTCAGATTTTGGTCACTCTAGAATCTAGATCTACAACAGCCACTACATCTGGACAGTATTTGACCAAAACCAAAAGTTTTGACATTCGACACACCTTCGAAAGTAAACCCGTGTACCCCACAACAAACTGAACAGAGAGGTTAGGTCCTCTCTCATTGCACACTTCTGTAAGCGTGAACATGGAAGATGTGAAAGCTACGTGCTCGTCACGTGACACTCCTCCCCCCTTCTCTCCAACCAACTTAATTCAAAATATTCAATTTCTCTCTCTCTCTCTCTCTCTCTCTGCCATGTTTGGTAGACAGGACGGTGAAGCAGAGAAGAACTAACCTCCCTAACCTCCCTGCATTATTTTGTCCATCCCTTCTGAACAGTGAAGAGGACCGCGAATGACCTCCTCGGACTATTCCGTATCAAATTGCCAGAACAAGTTTGTTAAGACGATGACCGCAGGGCATTCGCTAATGGACGCCGAGACCGTGATTACTGGTGGACGTGTTTCAAGGGAAGATAACTGCGCTCCTTCCTTTTTTTTTTCACAGGAAGATAATGTATAAATGTAAGGGTTTGGGCAAGGGTTGAGGGAGATTTTCAGAGACAATAAAGTTATTATTCATATAATAACAATTACAAGTTCATAATAAGCTGTTAGATGTTTTGTTAAAAGTCTATACAATAGTAACACGCCAAAGTTAAAGATACAACTGAAAATGACAATACATCAAACCAACGTTGTCACTTGACTGACTCTAAAGGAGACGGTTCTTTCACTTCTGTAAGTGTATATATATAGCATTGAGTGCCTCTGAATGTAGACCGGAAGTGCACTACTCTGATGATGTCATGGGGCGCAGAAAATAGGTAAGTGCGTAATTGCCAGTAGAGTGACAAAAATGGTCTAGTGATTGTTTCTGATCGCTCTGGACTAGAGGACTGTGAACATCAGGAAATAGGAGAGACCTTTCAGTGCTATCTTTCAAGATTGAATTACACACACACACATAATCCACCCCACACACACACGATAGACATTTCCTTCAAGATTTGTATTTCTCTGTAGTGCAAGCAACATTCATTGCAACCTTGTTATTGACTAACAAATACAGAGACACAATGGGGAAGTGTCTAGTTTTGAAACGCTTGAAAGGTTTTCCAATGGCAGAGACAGACAAAAACAGTCAAGAGTAACAGAGACAGACAAAAACAGTCAAGAGTAACAGAGACAGACAAAAACAGTCGACAGTAACAGAGACAGAGAGACCACGAAAAACAGAAAAAGACAAGAGACAGAGAGAGAGAGACAGAGAGAGAGAGAGAGAGAGAGAGAGAGAGAGAGAGAGAAGAAGAAGCGTGCATATTTTCTCTTCAAATCATTTTGTTTGTCTAAATATTCGTTCAATTTATTGTAACCATGTCTTAAGATTTGACAGTCCAGGTTGAAATATCAACATGTTGAATCCCATTCGTTCGTTTCAGAAGCAATAACATCTTTAGGTATAAAATGCTCATGTCATCTATATTATTTCATCTAATTCATGTCATCTATATTATTTCATCTGATTCATGTCATCTATATTATTTCATCTGATTCATGTCATCTATATTATTTCATCTGATTCGTGTCATCTATATTATTTCATCTGATTCATGTCATCTATATTATTTCATCTGATTCATGACATCTATATTATTTCATCTGATTCATGTCATCTATATTATTTCATCTGATTCATGTCATCTATATTATTTCATCTGATTCATGTCATCTATATTATTTCATCTGATTCATGTCATCTATATTATTTCATCTGATTCATGTCATCTATATTATTTCATCTGATTCGTGTCATCTATATTATTTCATCTGATTCATGTCATCTATATTATTTCATCTGATTCATGACATCTATATTATTTCATCTGATTCATGTCATCTATATTATTTCATCTGATTCATGTCATCTATATTATTTCATCTGATTCATGTCATCTATATTATTTCATCTGATTCATGTCATCTATATTATTTCATCTGATTCATGTCATCTATATTATTTCATCTGATTCATACCATCTATATTATTTCATCTGATTCATGTCATCTATATTATTTCATCTGATTCATGTCATCTATATTTATTTCATCTAATTCATGTCATCTATTATTTCATCTGATTCATATCATCTATATTATTTCATCTGATTCATGTTATCTATATTATTTCATCTGATCCATGTCATCTATATTATTTCATCTGATTCATGTCATCTATATTATTTCATCTAATTCATGTCATCTATTATTTGATCTGATTCATGTCATCTATATTATTTCATCTAATTCATGTCATCTATTATTTGATCTGATTCATGTCATCTATATTATTTCATCTAATTCATGTCATCTATTATTTGATCTGATTCATGTCATCTATATTATTTCATCTAATTCATGTCATCTATATTATTTCATCTTATTCATGTCATCTATATTATTTCATCTGATTCATGTCATCTATATTATTTCATCTAATTCATGTCATCTATATTATTCACATCTACGTAGGTTCTGGGCAGGCTGGACATGCACTACTCTGGTTGTAATATTTCAAAGTACAACCCTGCACTAGAACAGTCAATGTGAGCAAACAGCTCATGACTCACGCCTTGTAGTTATGTCACCTAACTTGTTATTACGCAGTACTCACGACGCCTCTTCTAGTCACGTGACTGCCCTCCCAGCTATTCTACTCTTTGAGTTCACTCCGTCACTGTGCTTCTATAGTTTTTTTGTTTTTTTTTAACTATCTCCTTCCCCGCATCTCCTATTTCCTCCATAAGTGTGACACTAGTACTGCCCTAGCCACCCATTTAATTAGTGTCAAACTCCTAATGGCATCAGCCAGGGGACACAAACAAGCACGCGCTGACGATACGGGCTATCTAGCCCTCCCCTTCCAGTTGCTCATTGAGTCTCTTCATGTCCAATAACTCTGGAAGCTACTCTTTCAATGGGTGGCTAGTCGCAAGTCTGTTACTCGAACGAAGACTTAGGACTAGACAACGGATATTCATGATCACATGAAAAATAAGCAAAGACAAGAGCCAGAACTTGAAGCTGTATTTCATGAGCTATGACTTGCTATGACGCAGAGCAGTTGATCAAATCAGAGGAGATACATTTTATTGGTTCAAAATAGAAGCATAGCAAACCCTTTTCTTTTCATCTTAGCACTAGCAGTACACACCGGCTACGCCCGTTGATTGGTTCATAGGCTTTATAGTGTTTATGATAGCCGGAACACTCCTTTCTTTTATTATTCTTTTATTCTTTTATTATTATTTTTTTTTTTTTAATAATATGGCCTCCTTCAGTAGCGAAGCGACTATGGATCATCTCATGGAAATGAGATGAATGCATGGGCATTAGCTGTGGTCGGAACGAGGTCGCCCACACATCAGTTCCCCCCTCTCCACGCAGCTGATGCATCCAAAGGAACGGCATTGCCGATACAGTTTGGGGTCAGAGGCGTCGCAGGATCTGCCGGAGTGTAGCACTGGGTGATGCAAACTGCCTTAGGGTCGCCAGCTCCTGATTTTCCCTCAGGGTTGACTCCCGAAGCCTTTCCCATGATTGGGTATAGCTGCAAGGCAACAGAGGTTTGAATTCAGAGGTTTGAATTCAGAGGTTTGAATTCAGAGGTTTACATTTGACATTTTTAGCCCGTGAATTGCTATCAAACATACACAGTTAAATCAGCGCAGCAGTGCTATAACTTGGAGTGAGTCATATCTTTTGAAAGCATCTCAATAATGAAACGCCAATCTCTTGCAGTCATTGTTAAGCAATGTATTTATAGCTTTAAATAAATGATTCCATCATGATAACTAATGAGGACTATTCAAAAAGATAGAAGACATTGTAAGATGTCAGTTATGTATAGCATTATTGTATACAAAAAAAGAAACAGTTACATGGGGGGAAAGCAAGAACAATAAAGATTTACTAGAAGCATTTGGACTTCATTAAGTTACAAAGATGAAAAGTGTTTCTCCCAGCTTTTAAAAGCTGACTCCGAGGATACTTCACGATAGGAGATCGGGCGTGTTATCTTGCTGTTTGGCAAGCCTTGACCATAACATGTGTATGGGTCCAGTGGTAACAAAGGTTCTCGTTCTTTTATTAAAGCCATGAGACTGTCTCCACCCTTCCATCCTCCCACGCAGTTTTGGTACATTCATTTAAAAAAACAGCGCACCCACCCCCTCTACTCAACTTCCGATTGGTGTCTTGTTCAAACAATCGGTCAGAGGTCATCTACTAGAAGTCAACACTTAGAAATCTAAGACGGGCCTATCTCCCAGTGGTCCTCAAAAAATTTAGTTTTCTAGCAGTCATCAAATGTACCATCAGTGGTCATCAAACATATTCCATCAATGCCTATCAAACATATATCTTCAGTAGCCACCCAACATGACCTAATAGTGACCTCATGAATTAATTCCTAGAGATGTTAATACATAACCACTCTCTGACTCTG
Organism: Biomphalaria glabrata; assembly: GCF_947242115.1. Classification (NCBI taxonomy): domain Eukaryota; kingdom Metazoa; phylum Mollusca; class Gastropoda; family Planorbidae; genus Biomphalaria; species Biomphalaria glabrata. The sequence continues at coordinate 22,144,857 of NC_074722.1, read as the reverse complement.
AGTGTAACTCAAGAAACCCTTGCAAGTTGTCCAGAAACGGGGTCCACTTCTAACATGGGCGTAGCCAGGATTTCTTTTCGCGGGGGTGGGGGTTGTAGGATCCCCCCCCCCCCGCATTCTTTCGCAAGTCGTATTGTACGCTAGAATAAGTTCTACCTAAAATGAGAGGACAGACTAAACACCCCTTCCTTGCCAGCAAGGGGGTCTGGGGGAGCGCTGAGAGCTGCACCAGCGGAGTTTGGGGCGGAGCCCCGCCGCCAGGCACTATTTCCGTTTTTTTAAACAAAAAAATGCATATTCTGAGGTACCTACAGTGCATTATACTGCTATTAAAAAATTTAGTGCAAAAACCTAATCTGCCATTCTTACTAACTTAGGACTTCGATCCTCCCGCGCCGTTCGGTACTTTGGGCAGAAAGCTGTCACCACAACAATTTGTCACTGGCAATGTATTGTTACGTATTTCTGAATCTTCTGGCTAGATGTATTAGTTGGCACACAAATAAAAACACTGTAAAGAACTTGACGACTAAACTTTCAGCTTCATATAACTTTAATGACTATTAACTCTAACATTACTGTAACATGTAGCGTAGAAGACTGTACAATATCTGTCAGTTTACAGTTAGCTATACTTCGTTGCACTGCATCTCTTCACTTCGTTGCAATTCCTCTCTTCTCAACTTGCACCGAGTCGTATTCCACAGAACAAACCAACGACACACTTCCCAGTGTCGCTCCAGGTCTCCCAAAGCTGAACCAAGTCGTACTCAAGTCTACCACATCAGAGCCGCACACGTCTTACATCGACTGTATCGACTGTAACGGCTCAAGTCCACTGTAGTTCGCTGTATAGACTTTAACGACAGTAGTCCACTCCAGTTAACTCTACCCTAGTTAACTTGCATCGAGTCGTACACATTTCTCTTCCACAGAGCCGCACACGTCTTACATCGTCTGTATCGACTGTAACGGCTCACTCACGACTCCATACGACTGACTTTCACATTAACTCTCTGGCTTATATAGAGTCCCTAATCGCTTGTCCAAAGTTGCACAAACACGGCTAGTATCCTCTGAAATAACACGTGAGGAAACGTCACATCCTGTCTTTATTTATACACGTAGATTCCAGAAAACACTCGATGCAGTGTCATCAAGTCGGGGTCACACGTAGTGACCTTTATCTGTCACTGTTCATTAGTAACTGTCCCCCTACTTAGACCTGTTCGTCCCCTGGAACAACACGTGTGGACACGTCACATCCTGTCTTTGTTTGTACATGTAGATTCCAGGGAACACTAGCTGCTTTGTCATCTCGCCGGGGTCATACGTTGACCTCTACCTATCACTGTTCATTTGTAACACTGCCCCCTTCTTATATCTGTTCGTCCCGAACAGATTCTACTTCATCACGATACTGATGAAATCGATCGACGATCAAGTAGGAAGCTTTGGTGGTTGCCCCCTTCTCAGAGATGTTCTTTCAATCTTGCAGTTGTCCATCTTCTTTCCATAGAAGAATGGGAGCCAAATCCTCATTTTTCAGCAGTTCCTCACAAATGTTTTCATCAATCTTGGTATGGAAGCATCGACCTTCAGATGACGACATTGGGCACTCTTGTCAAGAAAATTCATCAGCATTCTAACGAGTTCGTGCTTCACTGGCTGAGTTTTACATTCTCCAGCATCTTTTTACAGAGCTTCTTCAGAGATACACAGGTTCATCACAGTACAGCAATATTCACATGTTCTTCTTACAACAGCAACTGACTTTGGGTTTGTACGATGCCTGTTGGGTTGATCTTCTCGTACAGTTTTGTCACAGATGGTTACTCACTACAGTTCTGACATCTTAAACTACTTCTTTTCTGTCCTTCTTGCTTCTGACTTAATTAGCGTTCTTCTAAAACCTCTGTTATACTTCATCAACCTATTCTCATGGGGAATGTTCTTAGATTATTCATTAGTGGCTTCACACTTTCAACTGATTCGTAAGGCTTTCTTCGTTGGTTTGATGGTTCCGGACAGAATCTTTCTAACAACATGGGCTATGGAGTTTCATTAGTGCAGGTGGGGGTCTATCAACGGGAGAAGTGGTGGGGCTTGTTTTCTAACAACATGGGCTATGGAGTTTCATAAATGCAGGTGGGGGTCTATCAGTGGGAGAAGGGGTGGGTTTGTATCTTGATCTTGTTGGAGCCATCCACGTTGCACTCTGCATGTGTCGCTTTCTCCGCCTCCTCCACTTGATATTTCTTTGGTTGCGTTGATGTCGATGTCGTTGTCTTGCTTTCTTGTCAATCAATGCTGATGGCAGCCACTTAGCACATAGGAAGGTATTGCATTCCATAGCTGTAGTCATCAAGACTGTTGATCTAACAAGTTGCTTCAGCATTATTCTTCGATGGGTGCTTTGCGAATGAGCTGCAAGTCCACTTGAAGGCAAGTTGTCAAACACGTCATCACCTTCATCCGAGTCTGGAGGACTCGACTGTGGGGCAGGTTGATAACATTCAACGTGCAAAGGTCCATCAACTTCAGCATCAGTTTCTATTGTAATTCCTTGACTATCACCAGGGCTTCTCACGCCTACCTTGATAGCTGTACAAGCTTCTGTTAAGTCCTGACCTTGCTGGTGTATTTCTTGGCATTCACAGTCTTCTTGTAAAGCTACGTACGTACAGTTCTTGTCAAACACATGGGTGCAATAATCAAGCTTCGAGTTCCTCTCGTAGACACTGGCAGATAGACAGAAGTCTTTAAGGCCCACAGCAACAGGCTTGGACGCAGACCCAACGTTGTCTTGATCTGTTTGGCTGGATGAGGTACTCATATCAAGTTTATCTATAGCTAAAGCTTCTGTCAAACTATAGGTCTCTTCTATTGTTTCTTCAGCGGTCTCATTCTGCTTTTCGTTCAAATAGTAACAGCTATCGTCTCTTTTCATTTCTTGTGGGCCACATTCGTTTGGTTTGCTATCACAGTCACAGACAGCACAACCATCACCAGCATCCCTATCGTAATTGTCTGTATCGCCACATTCTTGGTTGGACAATTGTTCGCTGTTCATCAATGGTATAGCTCTTTCATCTGTCGACTCAATCTGATACTGTTGGGTGTTCAGCAGCTCGTTAATCATGATTCTAGTTTGATCTTTTATCGTATTTGTTTGTTCTTCTGTCTTGTTGGGCGTGGTAGCTATTTGTTCATTCTCATTCATGACTTTAATCAACTGGTTAAATGAAGAAAATCTGGTGTTGATTTCTGATTCTATCTCCTTAATGCTCTCTTTCACCGAGTTCATTTTGTATTGCAAAGTTCTCAGGAGCTCCATCGTATTAGGTTTGATTTCTAATTGGCAAGTGTCCGGATTCTCATCTTCCTCCAACAGGGCTTGTCTGAGACGTGCTGTTAGCGTTTCCTTATTTCCGTTAAGCTGTAGACCTCTTTCTCGAAGCTCTTGTCTAAGTTCTTTTATGTCAAGTTCAATAAGAAATTTGATGGAACACATTCTAGCCAGAAATATCCCACTTCTGACACCAATTGTTACGTATTTCTGAATCTTCTGGCTAGATGTATTAGTTGGCACACAAATAAAAACACTGTAAAGAACTTGACGACTAAACTTTCAGCTTCATATAACTTTAATGACTATTAACTCTAACATTACTGTAACATGTAGCGTAGAAGACTGTACAATATCTGTCAGTTTACAGTTAGCTATACTTCGTTGCACTGCATCTCTTCACTTCGTTGCAATTCCTCTCTTCTCAACTTGCACCGAGTCGTATTCCACAGAACAAACCAACGACACACTTCCCAGTGTCGCTCCAGGTCTCCCAAAGCTGAACCAAGTCGTACTCAAGTCTACCACATCAGAGCCGCACACGTCTTACATCGACTGTATCGACTGTAACGGCTCAAGTCCACTGTAGTTCGCTGTATAGACTTTAACGACAGTAGTCCACTCCAGTTAACTCTACCCTAGTTAACTTGCATCGAGTCGTACACATTTCTCTTCCACAGAGCCGCACACGTCTTACATCGTCTGTATCGACTGTAACGGCTCACTCACGACTCCATACGACTGACTTTCACATTAACTCTCTGGCTTATATAGAGTCCCTAATCGCTTGTCCAAAGTTGCACAAACACGGCTAGTATCCTCTGAAATAACACGTGAGGAAACGTCACATCCTGTCTTTATTTATACACGTAGATTCCAGAAAACACTCGATGCAGTGTCATCAAGTCGGGGTCACACGTAGTGACCTTTATCTGTCACTGTTCATTAGTAACTGTCCCCCTACTTAGACCTGTTCGTCCCCTGGAACAACACGTGTGGACACGTCACATCCTGTCTTTGTTTGTACATGTAGATTCCAGGGAACACTAGCTGCTTTGTCATCTCGCCGGGGTCATACGTTGACCTCTACCTATCACTGTTCATTTGTAACAGTATGAATGGTGTTAAATGATCTGGGGTCCTCTATGAAAATGTGGCGCCAAATTAAACTCGGATTTCACTGCAACTCTTGGTATGCCTCTACATCTCAACTTGTTACGTTTGTTGTCTACATCACAACTTGTGTAAGTTTGTTCTCTACATCTCAACTTGTTACGTTTGTTGTCTACATCACAACTTGTGTAAGTTTGTTGTCTACATCTCAACTTGTGTAAGTTTGTTGTCTACATCACAACTTGTGTAAGTTTGTTGTCTACATCTCAACTTGTGTAAGTTTGTTGTCTACATCACAACTTGTGTAGGTTTGTTGTCTACATCTACTTGTGTAGGTTTGTCTACATCTCAACTTGTGTAAGTTTGTTGTCTACATCTCAACTTGTGTAGATTTGTCTACATCTCAACTTGTGTAAGTTTGTTGTCTACATCTCAACTTGTGTAGGTTTGTTGTCTACATCTCGACTTGTGTAGGTTTGTCTACATCTCAACTTGTGTAAGTTTGTTGTCTACATCTCAACTTGTGTAGGTTTGTTGTCTACATCTCAACTTGTGAAGGTTTGTTGTCTACATCTCAACTTGTGTAGGTTTGTTGTCTACATCTCACCTTGTGTAGGTTTGTCTACATCTCAACTTGTGTAAGTTTGTTGTCTACATAACAACTTGTGTAGCTTTGTCTACATCTCAACTTGTGTAAGTTTGTTGTCTACATCTCAAATTGTGTAGGTTTGTCTACATCTCAACTTGTGTAAGTTTGTTGTCTACATCTCAAATTGTGTAGGTTTGTCTACATCTCAACTTGTGTACGTTTGTTGTCTACATCTCAACTTGTGTAAGTTTGTTGTCTACATCTCAACTTGTGTAGGTTTGTTGTCTACATCTCGACTTGTGTAGGTTTGTCTACATCTCAACTTGTGTAAGTTTGTTGTCTACATCTCAACTTGTGTAGGTTTGTTGTCTACATCTCAACTTGTGTAGGTTTGTTGTCTACATCTCGACTTGTGTAGGTTTGTCTACATCTCAACTTGTGTAAGTTTGTTGTCTACATCTCAACTTGTGTAGGTTTGTTGTCTACATCTCAACTTGTGTAGGTTTGTTGACTACATCTTAACTTGTGTAGGTTTGTTGTCTACATCTCAACTTGTGTAAGTTTGTTGTCTACATCTCAACTTGTGTAGGTTTGTTGTCTACATCTCAACTTGTGTAGGTTTGTTGTCTTCATCTCAACTTGTGTAAGTTTGTTGTCTACATCTCAACTTGTGTAGGTTTGTTGTCTGCATCTCAACTTGTGTAAGTTTCTTGTCTACATCTCAACTTGTGTAGGTTTGTTGTCTACATCTCAACTTGTGTAGGTTTGTTTTCTACATCTCAACTTGTGTAGGTTTGTTGTCTACATCTCAACTTGTGTAGGTTTGTTGTCTACATCTCAACTTGTGTAGGTTTGTTGTCTACATCTTAACTTGTGTAGGTTTGTTTTCTACATCACAACTTGTGTAGGTTTGTTGTCTACATCTCAACTTGTGTAAGTTTGTTGTCTACATCACAACTTGTGTAGGTTTCTTGTGTCTATTTCGAATGTCTATTAAGAAATGCAAGTTACTATAGTCTAACACAAACTTGCTGGTATCATGAATAGGTATGGAGCAGGGTTCAATCTCGCGACTATTATGAAGACATTACACAGACGACTCTAGATGCAAAAGTGGGCAAATTACGGCCTGCGGGCCACATGCTACCCGCCAGAGTGTTTTGTATGGCCCGCGGACACCAAAAATAAAATGTGGTGTGCCCACACATTACACATATAAAAGTGCAAATATATTAAAAATTAATAATTGAAATATATACGAAAATCTATAAAAAATTATTGAAACTTCTGATTCTTGTCACTGGTGATCAAGAGACTTCGTCTCTAAACGTCATTCTAAAACATTTAAAGTAGATGAAGATTATTTTTATTGGCAATATTTCGAAACATTCAAGGCAACATCCAGGCAATTTTTTTTTTTTCAATGATATGAAGAACTGTGTCGAAAGTGTTGGGTTGGCTTAGAACAAGATTACAAGTCTTACAACTGATGGAACTAGTGCTTGGAGTGAGAAATCAGGCTTTTTAATCAAATAAAGAACAATATCCTAACCATAAAGTCATAACGGGAAAGTTGACTCAAAGCTGTATTGACTATCTAATTTATTAATATCCAGTATATATTAGTAATCATAACTAATAGCACAGGGCCGGACTAAGCAGCTGCTCTTGTCCCCCAATTGTTGGGGGCCTCGCACAGGAGATATGTACTATTATTTTAGACAAGAAATAGCGAAAATTGTCCACAATGAAAGATGATGCTTACTATAAGCTATCCCGACAAGATCAAAGTCTAATCTTCCGACCTAGGACCGGACACAACAGAATGCGACAACACATGTACCGGAAGCTCAAAATTGGAACCAGTGAGATCTGCCCATGTGGAGTGTCACCAGAGAATGCCGACCACGTCCTTCAAAACTACTCTCTTTACCAAGAGGCCTGTACAAAACAATGGCCCCGAAACTTCCCAATAGAAAGAAAACTATATGGAGAGCTCCCTGATTTGGAAATCGCTGCGCATCTCATGTATTAGTCTAGTCATCAGAGTCTTTCTGTATGGATGAATAAGAACGAAGAAGAAGAAGAAGTCCTCAATGTTATTGTTGAAGTATACTAGGTTTGTAATAAATTGCATTATTTTAATTTTTTAGGCGTTTGTTTTTTTTTTTATTTTTTTTTTTGGGCCACCAAATTCAATTCTTTTAGGGCATCCAATTATCCAAGGTCGGCCATGACTGGTAGTTTCGAGAAGTACTTGAAGATTTGGAAACAAAACATTCCGATGTTTGGTAACACAGTAGTATCCGCTGGACTAGCATGGCCAAGATATCGCCGAGAATATGGAATTTCAAGGAAGAAATTGTTGTGTTCCTTCAAGAACATTTACTGTGACTTTGTGACTAATATTTCTAATGAAGAGTCGAAGACACAATTTAATGTTTGTGCACAAAGAGTACTGCAGTGGGTTGTTTGCATGTGAAATGTATGTGCATGTTAAATCTTTTCAAACAAAACTATTCCTTTTCTCAAGGCAAGCAGGTGAAAACAGGTTTTGTCATTTTCTTTTGCTATTTCTAGTAAAATAGTTGAAAATTACAAGACTTATTTGGACTCCTTGATTGTGTGAAAGCAAATTTGAAGACATCAAGAACTTGAAGCCAGATCACCTTTTAGAGCAGAGTCTGAGGCAGCTTCAGAGGACATACTTCCAAGCAAAATATAGCCTGAAAGAGAAATTTAAATCAGTTCTTCAGCAGGAGTTTTATGGGGACCACATTATTTCACAATATTTGGGACCACATTATTTCACAATATTTGGGACCACATTCAACTGTGAACAAACTTTTTTTTGTTTGAAAAAATATCAAATGTTAGAACAGGCCGATGCTTATTGACTGAAATTTGACATTAGTCACAAGAAAAGACAACTAGTAAGTTAGTTCCACTTTATACACAAGAGTAAATAGTTAAATACTTTACCTTAAGTACTACTGTCATTGGTGGTGGAATGTAGTATAAAAGACACAATGACAAAATTGTAAAAAATATTCTTAAAATTAGCTAGCTCTTATTGCAATTCCTCAATTAGGAGTGTAAAAAAAAATGAAATGTAGGTCTATATAGATATATAAATGTGCATTTCAAGATATTATACTCAGTAAGCTAGCTTATTTTTCTAAGTTGTAAGTAGTATATATATATATATATATATATATATATATATATATATATATATATATATATATATATATATATATATATGCGGCCAAATTTTTGTAATGTGACCCTCAAAAGAAAAAGGTTGTCCATCACCCCTGCTATAGATGCATGTGCACAATGTGTTCACTGTGACCAGCTTGTCTAAACATAAATATGGCTTTTTAAAATTATTGAAACAGTAAAGTTACTCACACAATTCAAGCGCTCATTAGGAGAAGACAAGTCAAGCTTTATAAAAAGTGTAAAAGACAAAAGAAAAAAAAGGCAATGGTCTTGTCAGAAGTCAACATATGGACTAAATGCTACAAGAAACAGACGACAGAAATTTGTTGTTTCCCTTGATTGCCCCGCTCCGTGACGGATTACTTTGTTTAAGGAGATGGAAAGCAATTTCCAATCAACCAAAGTGAAAATAACAACAACAATGTTGGGTTTCCATAGTTACCGAGGTAAACACAACTAGACTTATTGAACGAGAAAAGTGCAGAGAGTATTGGAGGAGTAGATTGAGTTGTTTTATTCGTATATTGGCTTAGGTACTATAACATCAGTTGACAACGTATAATACCTACCAACCTTGCCTACCTATCTCTTTGCATGGCCCTCGAGTCCAAAGACGAGGGTTGAGTCGGCGCCTTCGGAGGTCACGGTTGAGTGCAGTCAGTACAGTGTTTCATATTACTACTACACAAACCAAGCTGTGACCTACATATTTATAGCATCTAGAATTTGCAACAAAAAACAAAAAGTTGTGTTTGCTATTGAGTTGCACAAATATTTTATGGAATTAAAAAAGGACTCACTTTAAAGATCATTCCATATTTTAGTAGGATGTGTACTTCACTCTAACATCTATTATAAACGGCTACAAAACATAACTGTCATATCAAACAAAATCTATTCCCCATTTGAGATTCATTAACAACATTATTTTACTGACACCAAACATTTCTAGATGCTTTTCATTTATTGTCCTTTATCCACACATTGTGACAACCTTGACATTCTAAAATCGAGTTGAGTCATAGACGCCATTAACAACTTTGCTGTTCCTTTCCCTCTATGGCTGCCAATGTGAATCACACATGTTCATTGGACGTATCCCATTCATCAAGGTGGGGCGGGGAGAAGAGCCCCCATGTCACACAATGCTGTAGTCAGGCACCCATCAGTTCTAGCCTAGACCTAGATCAGTTCTACCTCAACGTTTTCCACCAGTCATTTCAACAGCAGGAATGTCGCGATGTGTATGAGTAATCTCAGTCTACATTCCTTTGACTTCTGACATAGTGCACATACTGACATGAAATAAATGTTAATTGGTGACTCCAGAGAACAAAAAGAAACAGAAGAAAATCCAATCGTACAAATTTCAAAAGAAATCTCACTAGGTAGTCATTCGTGCGTATCTGTTTGTCCCCGCCCCCTCTTAAACACCAACCAATCGCAAGCATTTGACTATTCTAATCTCTTATCTTCTTATCTTATATAATACAGACGTTACTTCAAAAAAGAAGATGATTACGTCATGCATATTAACCAATGACTTAAATTCTGCCAAGTCACTGGTTTTCCTGGCTAGCTCGGGCAACCCATTCCAAGCTCTATTACCCCTAGGGAAGAAGGAGCACTTGTACAAATTTGTCCTAGCATATGGGACGAGGAATGTGCCTTTATCTTTGTGTCTTTCTGAGTATTTTATTAAATTATTATTTTTTTTTGTATTTGAAGATTATGGTTCAGTGTTTTATGTATAATTGCTACTTTACTTTTAAGTCTTCTGTCCTGAAGGCTTCCTAAATTTAGTGATTTTACTAAAGGTGTTACTCTAGTCAAATGTGAATATTCGTTTGTTATGAATCTCACTGCTCTATTTTGTGTTTGTTAATGTTTGCTTGAGTTGAGGGAACCCAAACAGAGGATGCATATTCTGTTATTGGCCTAACCAAGGTTAAATAACATTTTAGTTTTATGTTCTTATTTGATCTTTGGAAATTTCTTTTAATAAACCCTAATGCTTTGTTTGATTTTTTTCATAGTTTCATCAATAGTTTCATCAATATGGGAATTCCAAGACAGTTTTACATTTATTATAACACCTAGGTATTTTGCGTTTTTAGTTTGTTACTGGTTTACCATGAATAAGATAAGTGGAATTATTTTTTTTTTAGTTTTTTTGTTACTCTTAATAACTGACATTTTTCTGGGTGGAAAGACATGCTCAAATTGATTCACATTTCTGTAATTAATCTAATTCTCTTTGTGAAATTTATGTATCTTGTGTTGTTTTTATTGTTCTATATATTATGCATTCGTCTGCGAATAATCTGACTTTTGTTCCTGAACTAATGCAATTTGGTAAATCGTTTATGTAAATTAAAAATAGTAGTGGACCTAAGACTGTTCCTTGAGGTACGCCTGAGTTTACTGTTATCGGTGTTGATTTAGAGCCATTTATTATTACAGTTTGTTCTCTCCCTATCAGAAAATCTTTAATCCACTGATGCAATGGACCAAAATGCCAAAATATTTTAATTTTTTAAGCAAACTATGGTGGTGAACTTTGTCAAAACCTTTGGAAAAATCTAGTAAGATAGCATCTATTTGCTCATTGTTATCTAAACCTTTTTAAAAAATCATCAATTAGTCCTATTAGTTGTGTTTCACATGATCTATATTTCATAAAGCCATGTTGATATGGGGTGAGGACATTATGTTTGTCTAAGTGGTTTATGATGTTGCTACATATTATGTGTTCTAGGATTTTACATGTGATGCTGGTAAGTGATACTGGTCTGTAGTTTCCTGGGTCTGATTTTTCTCCTTTTTTAAACAGAGGGGTGACATTAGCTTCTTTCCAGTCCCTTGGTACTCTGCGCTGGTTAAGATATGCCTGAAAAAGTATTTTGAACACTGGGGCTAGCTCATTGCTTAGTTTTTTGAGTGATCTAGCTGGAATACCATCAGGTCTAGATGCTTTATTAGGTTTGATGTTGGCTAATAGTTTTTGGATTCCTTTTTCTTGTACTTCTATATCTTCCATGTTGTCTACTTTGTTCAAATTAAGTAATATGTCTTTGTCTCTTGGGGCTGAGAATGCTGATGCAAAGTATTTGTTTAGGATGTTAGTTTTAGTTTCATTATCATTATGTGTTAAGTTGTCTTCTCCTTTTAATGGCGCTATGCCTGTTGTTTCCATTTTCTTAGACTTAATGTATGACCATAGGTTTTTGTTGTTATCTTTAGATATTACATTGTTTATGTATTCAATCTGCAGCTGTCTGCTTACTTTTTGGGTTAGGTGTTTAATTTTTATGTACTTTTTATAAACTCTTTCTGGCTTAGTTTCTTTAAATTTTCTATATAGGTTTTCCTTCTGTTTACAAAGCTTCTTTAATCTATTATTAAACCAGCATTTATTTATTTTGTTTGATGTGTATTTAGTTAGCATATGATTTTCTATAATGTTTTTAAGATAGTTTTTTTTATGAAATTCCAGAGGTCGTCGACTGGTTGGTTAATGTCTTTTTCTGATAAGAATGTTTGTTGGAAGTTTAATGCAGCTTGTTGTAGTTGTGTTTGGTTGCATTTGTTCCAGAGTATGATTTTTCTTTTGGGTTTTATATTGGCTACTGCTTTTTTCTGACTGTGTATTTTTATGATCTCATGGTCTGATAGACCATGGATAATATCATAATCTACTACTAATCCAGGTCTGTTGGTTAAGAAGAGATCTAATGTGTTGTTTAATCTAGTTGGCTCTTTAATGATGTGATCTAAACTTAGATTGTGTAATCTCATTTTGACATGAAAGTATAATTTAGAAATATCAATGTCAAGAAAAAAAAAAGGTTTGAAGAAAAAAAAAACACTTCCATTGAGTAAATAAAAAACTATAACTATCAACAAATAGATACACAATCATATTTATTTGTTCCTATATTTGACCTCTGGCTAACATAGGCCTCCAGAAGATCAAAGGATGAACATTTGTTAGTTTTGTGAAATGTTATAGACAAGATTGACAGGAAGGAGATTGTGGCGAGGTTTTAATATTTTAAAAATGATTTTGGTTCGTTACTCTAGGGGAAGTAATTTTGAGTTTCCCCGCTCACATAAGTAAATATTGAACAGGCACACTACGAGCAACAATTAGAACAAATGAACTGACTATAGGTTGAATTAAAAAAATAAAAATTTATTTAACAACAACAATATCACTACTAGCTTGGGTAGTGAGTCAACAATGATTAACGTGGATTAATTTCATCATTGATTGCATATGAAGGAGTGGATAAGTGTTTCTATTTTTAGTTCGTATCTTTCTTCGTTGGTTGGTTGGCCGCTGGACTGGTCCGGTAGATGTAGGAAGGACTCGGAGCTGAATCTTCTTGTAGAGGGATGAGGCTTGAGTCGAAAAGGAGTACGTCTGTAGCGAAAGGTGGGAAGGGTATTCTCAGGACCGTAGGTAGTGGGCAGTAGATATTGGGCAGCGGACAGCTGGAGCCTGGACTGGGCAGTTTAAGCTGGGCAGTAGGCGCTGAACACTTGACCGTAGGCAATTGGTAGTGGGCACTGGGCTTTAGGGCCGTTTGTAGTGGGCACTACTGAGATTACTTCCCGCTGACAGAAAAGGGGGGGGGTGAGTTCAGGCGTTGTAGGCTCAGGTTTGGTGACGCTGCTGATCCAGTCGAAGCTGACGATCTAACAGGTGTAGACAGTGCAGATCTAGTGGTAAAAAGACTGCGAGTCTAGTGTGCGTGATATTGCACCACCAATAACAACCAGGCTGAAAAGAAAGAAGCACTTAGAAACTTCCTCATGGCAATAGGTAGGAACTCTCGTATGCCATGCAATCAATCAGATTGTGCATGTGAGGCATAGAGCTCATTCCGTTCAATGAATACATTTAACAAAAGTAAAACAGGGGAAATAACTACATTAAGCAATACGTGAGGCTATAAGCCATGATGTTACCATCATACAAGTAAACAACAGGATTAAACTTCGAACTTCAATATTATATAAAACAAAACAAAATAAGGGCATTAACCCGAGAAAAATGTTTAAAAGTGAACAAGAATATACCGGTATGCTGATACAAACAGCATAAAAGAAGAGAGTTGCATACATCTCTAGTGGGCAATGTTATATAAATCATTTATGATTAACGGGGTAAATATGTAGATATACAGGGGGAGGGAATGATATGATCATAGATTAAATCTTATTCACAACATAGACGTAAAATTGTAAAGGTTGTAAATGCTATAGGCAGATGTGGTATATCACATGCCGTCACTAAAATAAGCTGACATGTTATACAGCAAAACATAAACATGGATCTATTAAGAGAGTACACGATTCGGAATCTTGTAAAAGAATCCGATCGCTACAGTAGATCTAGATTAGAACATCTCAACGCTAGGTTGAGGAAAATAATAAAATAATTAAAATAGGCGAGAACATAGCCCATCGATAATAAAAAAAAAAATGTGTTGAAGATAAAATAAAAGGTTACATATTTACATAGTATTAATGAATGCACAAAATAATACATACATAAAGATTTACATAAACAATAGCAACCTACCACGGTTGTTTAAATTGTAGGCGGCTTTATGAGAGAAACTAAGTTCCAGCCTCGCCTATTAAATACAGAAATCTGTCTGGCGGGTGTGAGCGTGGGTTAGAGCTCGTTGTTTTGTAAAGGGTAATCTCTTATTCAAATCCTCAAGAAAATAAAATTTCCGTAAAAGAAAAAAAATTGTTTCCTTTCGTGACATCTATAGTTATCGTATGTAGCACTGCAGTTCACGCGATAATATAAAATTAATTGTTGTTTTAAATAATGTCCAACTTATACGCATATTAAATAGATTTTTTCTCTTAAAAAAAGTAAACATTTTTGTGCAAATGTAGTAGTGAGTATAAAAGAACTTAACTTAGCAATACAAACGTAAAAAATAAATTTTTTTTGACAAAAAATCTAAAACGATTTGTATAAATGTGTTAAAAGCATGATATATTAATATATTAATATCTCCCCTACTAAAAAGCCTAATGTGTTTGTTACTATTAATAGGGAATAGTTGTAAAAGTGATGTATTTTTATGAAAAAAATGCCTGCATATGTGATTTTAAAATTAGATTTTTCGCTTTTAGAAAAGAAAAAAGTTTACGAGATCTAAACGGGACGGACGGACGGACAGACATTCCACACAAAACGAATAGAGTCTTTTCCCCTTTCGGAGGCCGCTAAAAAAATAAATAAAAAGATAGCAATTGTGTGTTTGTGTGCGCTAGCAAAACCAGAACTTTTGAGGTGGCGGGGGCGATTTTTGTCCAAACACTAACCCTAACTCCCAGTAAGCCCTAACCCTATGTATAGGCGCATACTCCGCATATACACAGCGTATATATATCATGGATGTATATGTATGCGAACGTGAGTGCGTGCGTGTGTGTTTGTGTAAGTGTGTGTATGTACGTAATTAATATTTTTTTTTTTACATTCCGACCCTTCATTCTTTCGGAAGACGTCTATTGTATACTAGAATAAGTTCTTCTTGGAGTTGGTGAGAAGAACGTAGACATCCCGAATTTGCCAGCCTGGGGGTCTGGGGGGGGGCGCCGCAAAGCACAATTTCTGATATTTATAACAAAAAAAAATGCATATTCTGAGGTATCCTCAGATTTGTACAAATCGTTGTTTTTTTTCCGCAATTCCATGCCCTTAGCATACTGAAGGCGCTATGCTATAATCACTTGTGTGGACCAGACGGGGGGATGAAGGAGGGGGTATCTGGGTGAAGCATGGGCGTAGCCGGGGTGGGGGGTTCAACCCCTCCTCCTCCCGCAAACAAAATGAAATCCTGCTATTCAAAATGTTTTGTTCAAAAACCAAAACTGCTTTCCATTGCACCTTATTAATGGAGCCCAGCGACTGGTAGAAAGTTGTAACTCCTCTTGGCTACGCTCATGGAATTTGGTGACTGTAGTTCGCCTTAGATTTATATCGAAGAGGAAAGTTTTATCGTCAAAACCATCTGTTGGTAGTTTTAAACTAAAAAATCTCATGAGTTTTTTTTTTAAACAAAGTCAAAACCCCCTTAGCTACTTTCGTAGAATTTGATGACTGTAGTTTTCCTTAGAATAATAATGAAGAGGGCATTTTTAGCCACAAAGGTATCTGTGTGGGAGGGGGGGGGGTTAAACTCAAAACCATCTAACGGGGTTTTAAACTTAAAATCCTTAGGAGAGGGGTTAAATTAAAAACCCCATTTGGCTACGCTCATAGAATTGTGTGTGTGTAGTTTGCTTTGATTTTATTTTGAAGAAGTGGTTTTTAGCTTCAAATCCCGCTGGAGGTGGCTTTAAACTCCAAACCCTCTGGAAGGGGGTTAATTTAAAGCCCTCTGGAGGGTTTTTTTAAACGCAAAACCCCTCTTGGCTACGCTCATAGAATCTGGTGACTGTTGTATTTTTTAGTCTTATATTGAATAGGGGGTTTTGTAGAGAAAAAAAATTTAGGAGGTTTTAAACTCAAAATCCCCTTGGCTACACTCTTGGAATTTAGTGACTGTAGTTTGCATTATTTTTATTTTTTTTTATAGAAGAGGGGGTTTTAACTTCAAAACCCCCTTGAGGAAGGTTTTTAATTCAAACCCCCCATTGGCTGCGTTGGGGCAAGTGATGGTTTAACATTAAAATCTCACCAAAAAATAAACAAAATCAGAGCAAAAAATCAGTCACAAAATCCCACATCTCCTGCAGGGGGGGGGGATTGAACCCCAAAAACCCTCCCCTGGCTACGCCCATGATATATATATATATATATTATTGATATTGATATAGATAGATATGTGTATACAGTGTATATATCTTATATTATTTACTTATTCAACTAATTTTGTTCACAAACTATGATTTTTCCATAAAACATTGGACCGCCCCCTCCCACTCAAAGGTTTTAGGTAGGGAGGGCAGTATATATAATAGCACCCCAACGCCACCGCATTAACCAACATAGCAGAAGGGGAAGACATAATATAAAGTTTGGTTAAAAAATCAATAAGTATCTTTTATCATATACACAAGTAACTAATTCTGTTAAAAAAAACGGTGATTTCTAGAAAAAAATTTGACCACCCCCACTCAATATTTTTGGGTGGGGGTGTGAGATCGATACAATTGCTTTCCCACCCCACCAAAACGGTCAAAATACAAGTGGGGGAGTCGACATGATCTAAATATAGAATAAAATAAAAAAATTAGTATATATTATTAACATTTATAAAGAATTCGTATACAAATTGTGTGATTTCTTTACTAAAATTAGCACGCCCCCCCACCACCTCCCCCACTGGATCCGCCTGTGTAATTTTATGTGTATATGTGTGTGCTAAAGTAGAGAGAATGAGAAAAAAGAGAGGGGGGAAATAAAATAAAATATAGAGATTGTGTGAGAGATTATGTGAGAGAGTGAGCTATTGAAAGAGATAAAGAAAGTGACAATGGAAGAAAGAGTCAAAGAAGAATAGTTCCTATGGTCTACCTCGTGTAGCGGAACAAACTGTGCGTCCCGGGTTACTCAGAGAATGAAGAACAAAGAGACTTGTCAATTGACGGTAAACTGCCATGGTCTCAGAGGGGAAATGTCACACGACCTCTCTAATTGCTAGTTTACGTTTGAGGAGAAACTGTGTCAAGGCCATTTTTTAATCCTGAAATATTTTCTGGCAGAACCACCTCTCTCTTTTCCATTTTTTTTTATCTCCCTTTATTCACACCAGAGTAATCAATTATCTGTCCTTGACTGCTGATTTTGACACGTCATTGGGACAATTAGTACACAAAGCTTATTATAATCATCCTGAGTTTCCAATCAAGTCACATGACCATGGTCGCCAGACTGTGACTAAGACAATCTTGCATTAAAACCCGCCTAGAAAAAAGTGTAGCCAGGGTGACGTTACAAAAAGATTGTTTAATAGTATACAGGAACGAATAACAAAATGAAGGAGAGCTAATATTTGCATCGAGTAACATGTTAAAGGGTAATATAGGCAGGGCCGGATTTAGGGGAGGGCAGGCCTCGGTACCTCCACAAGAGAGGCCCCAACAATAGTAATAAAAAAAATATCCAAGTTTCCATGGGACACCAGTTTTTTAGCGGCCCCGTAAGGGAAAAGGCCGCTGTTAGGTTTGTGCAAAATGTCAGTCTGTCCGTCTGTCACTCAGATCTCAAAAACTAGAAGAGAACTGTGTTTACAATATGTCAACAAAGAAAGATAACATTTTGTGTATTTTCAGTATCACTTGGTGAAATATATTTATAAAATGTTCAAGAAATGTTCACAACAGATATAAATATTAGTTGACTGTGTTTTTTCTGGTACACTAGCTACTAAAATTAAAAGAAAAAAAAAATATGTTTGTTTATAAAGGTTAAGAATGCACTTTGTATGTAAGTGTCACAAAAATTTTAAAAAGATGGACTTCTGAAGCAGCGACTCTCGTGCAGTAGCGTGAGGGGCGGTGGCAAAACATGGCACTACTAAATTAGTTCCCTCAAAAAAAAATTAAATAATCAGATTTTATTTATTTTTTGTTTAGTGCCCCCATTTGTATAGTTCCATGCCCCCATCTAGATAAAAGCTGCTTACTTTTGAGCATTTTGTCTGTTGGTCAGTCTTTCCGTCACGGTTAGAACGAAAAAAAAAAGACTAAAAGTTATTGAAAATATGATTTAATCTTAACTGTAAAACTCAAAATATCAAATATCATACCTAAAACATGGCATGCTTTTAGAGATTAATATTATTGTTAATTAGTGGATTTTATAAAAGTTACCGAAAAGTGTAAGGACCTCAACAAAATCCTGCCAGGGGGTCTTAACTTGCGTATTGCTGTTGTAGTCACAGATATAGTGCATTAGAAACAATTAAAGAAAATAATAATGTTATAAGTAAAGCGAATGCAGGAATTCATGAATTAAAAAATATTATGAATGGAGCTAAAAATAGCTAATTGACCTGAATTCACGCGATATTAAGAACAGAGTTGCACTCATTTAAAAATGCTTTAGAAAAACAAATTTGAATGTAAATTTGATCAAAATATGAAATGAATGGACTATAATTAGTAGGTTCATGTGTTAAAGTATGAAACTATCTTTGAGAAGAGAAGTTCTATCATCTTAGAGTTGAATTAGAGTTTTAGACCTAGGAATAGAGAGATGTGTAACCTTTCGGGTAATGTCTAATGAAAGAATGTACGTCAGAAATTCTAAATTGGCAGATATAAAGAACAAATTTATGTAAAAATGCTTTTGACACAGATTTGAAGCTTAATTTTATTAAATAATGAAATCAAAAGACTATATTTTGTATTTTCATGTGTCAAAGTAAAAAAACAATATGTGCAAAGTGTAGTTCTTAAAATTAGATCTAGACCTGAATCCTTTCGATCTTTTCTCATATCAACATGGTAAACATAGCCTAGATTCATATAATGCATACTTTCATAGAGTTGGTCAACTTTTTTTTTGAGGGTCTTAAGTTTGTTTTAGGGCTACAATACATACACTACGGTCTAAGTTAGTACCCAAGGAACATTTCTGCCAAGTTTTATCAAGATTGGTTAAACGGTTTAGATTTCTACTCGGCACATATATATGCCTTACATTCTACTTTAAGATAATATAGATAGATAGATAGATAGATAGATAGATAGATAGATAGATAGATAAATAGATACATATACCATAGAATAACCTTTTTTTGAGGTTTTAACATCAAAGCTCTCTTGGCTATGCTCATGAAATGTAGTGGCGGTGGCTTTGCCTTTTTTTTTTAAATTGGGAGATTTTAACATCTAGACTCTTTGGCTACGATTATGGAATTTGGTGACGAGTTGATTTTATTAAAAAAAAAAAAGAGTGACTGGTTAATTTGAACGTGTTAAACTCAAAATCCTGTTCTAGTTACTCTTATGTAATTTAGTGACTTAAGCTTTGATTTACTTTTTATTGCATGGATACATTATTTTGGATTTTCGAGATTAAAGTTTAAACTTGAGGTTTTCATTGGCGTTTTTTTTTAACTCAACCCCTCCCCCAATGGCTACGCTCATCGAATTTGGTGACTAATTTACTTTAGTTGTTTTTTTATCGAAAAGGGGTTTAAACTCTTTGGAGGAGAGATTTAAAATCAAGAACATCTGGAGTGGGGTTCTTAACTCAAATTCCTCTCGAGAGGGTTTAAACTTAAAACTGGAGTTTTCTTTTACTCAAAAACCTCTGGAAGGGACTTTAAACTCAAAATCTTTTGAGGGGTTTTAAACGTAAAGCATAATGGGGGGAGGGTAAACTCAAAATTCACCATGGCTACGCTCATGGAATTTGGTGACTTTCATTTGCTTTAGTTTGTTTTGTTTCTGAAGAGGGAGGCCTGAAACTCAAAACTCTGTTGTAAACTCAAAACCCATCCCCGGCAACGCTGGGGCAAGTGATGATTTAATATTAGAATCTCCCCACCAATTAAATACAGTCACAGAATTCCCACAGGGAGGTTTCATTGCAGAGTTTTGGGGGGGGGGTGAACCCCAACCCCGACCCCCAATGGGGGTACTTCAATGCTTGATACAGAGCAATATTTTCAACGGGAAATATCACCGGTAATATAGGGGCCGGGCCGGAGTAGATGATTAAGCTGTTATAAGTAGTACTAGTAAATACATCGAGATTGGAATGAAATGGGAAATCACGTGAGAAGTAAAGAAATGTCTACTGGTCATGGAGGTACACTAAATCGTGCTACTCTATATACATTAACTGGAATAAACTTAGTTATGGTGTTTCCATTATACGTACAATACTTTTCATAAAGAATGTTAGTATGCTTATGAAGATTGACCAACAAATCAAATTGTACGGTATCCGTTGATTTTCTCGTACCACGTAAACACAATTCAAAACAGTGAAGAGCTCTTTTTTCCAATTTTTACAGAGCTTACATCAGCTTTGTCTGTCTAGTAAAAGTTTGTATACGTCATTTCTCCCACACCCAAACTCGGATTTAGCTGAAATTTTGCACAATTGTTTCTTTTAATTGACAACACAAGAATCAATCTAAAACAAAACTAACTAGTTAGTTATTTAACAATCGGTAATTAATCATATCTCGAAAAAGGAAAAGAAATCGTACTTGAGGACACTTGAGCCCTAAGTGAACATTTTTTATGCATAAAAAAAACGATCATGTAAACATTCACCAAGATACCCCCTTCTTCCCTCCCCTTTCACAACTGGTCCAGACAAGTGATAGGATCATAGCGCATTAAAAAAGCTAAACGGTAAATAAAAACAATTGGTAAAAATATTTTTAATAGGGTTTGTTGGACTAGTCCATTTCGTTTCTTTGATTAAAAAGTATTGGGCCGGAAGTAGCTTTTTTCCCTATATATCTTTGTATTTTTCAGTTCTCTTTTTAAATTAAACTGACATTATTATGCTATAATTTTAAGTGTACCTGATAAAGAAAAGAATTCTGCACAAAAATACCGGTAGTTGGGATATAACCCGATAGAGGCTATAAAAAGAAAAGACCTGAAACTAGCGCGTGAAACTACACATTTACAGTACTTTATTTGATGAGTATTTTACCCAAGATCTGTGTTGTTTTTTTTAGGACTAGCTTATTTCATGTACCCGGCATTTTTCGATACACAATTTCATACACAAAATAATTGTTGAAAAAATTGTATTGATTTTAAACTTTAAATGATTACTTAAAAAGGTGTTACTCTAATCAATTTTGAATATTATTTTGTTATGAATGTCACCGTTTATTTTGTGTCTGTTCTAGTTTCTTAAATTTTTCTTGAGTAAATGGGTCGTTTTTCTCCTAATGGATATACCTGATTTCTTCAAGCAGTGGGGGGGGGAGAGAGAAGTAAAGAGCTACGTGTAGGGGGGGAAGAGAGAGAGAAGTAAAGAGCTACGTGTAGGGGGGGAGGGAGAGAGAAGTAAAGAGCTGTGTGGAGAGAGAGAGAAGTAAAGAGCTGTGTGGAGAGAGAGAGAGAGAGAGAGAAGTAAAGAGCTGTGTGAAGAGAGAGAGAGACGTAAAGAGCTGTGTGGAGAGAGAGAGAGAAGTAAAGAGCTGTGTGGAGAGAGAGAGAGAGAACTAAAGAGCTGTGTAGAGAGAGATAAAGAGGGAGAAGTAAAGAGCTGTGTGGAGAGAGAGAGAGAAGTAAAGAGCTGTGTGTAGAAAGAGAGAGAGAATGAAGTAAAGAGCTGGGGTGAGAGAGAGAGGAGTAAAGAGCGTGCGTAGAGATAGATAGAGAGAGAGAAGTAAAGAGCTTGGGAGAGAGAAGTAAAGAGCTTGGGAGAGAGAGAGAGAGAGACGTAAAGAGCGTGTGTTGAGATAGATAGAGAGAGAGAAGTAAAGAGCTGGGGAGAGAGAGAGAGAGAGAGAGAGAAGTAAAGAGCTAAGTAAAGACAGAAGTAAAGAACTATGTAAAGAGAGGAGTATAGAGCTATGAAAAGAGTGATATTTTCCGTAAAAAGACATTAACAAGAAGTTTGACTATGAGCCATAGGTTGCAACTTTGCACCCCCTATCTATCTATCTATCTATCTATCTATCTATCTATCTATCTATCTATCTATCTATCTATCTATCTATCTATCTATCTATCTATCTATCTATCTATCTATCTATCTATCTATCTATCTATCTATCTATCTATCTATTTATATATCTATCTATCTATCTGTGTGTTTATATATGTTATAAAGGTATGTATTACTATGTATTACTATGCATATACAGTGCTTTATAGTGACGGTACGCACCGGTACGGTGTACGGCACCTTTTTCAATGTGGGGAAAAATTATTACTTTTCTTGTATTTTATTATTAATTTATTAGTAGTTAAAAGATAGGCAACCCATCACTGAGTACAGGCACCTTTTTTTTTTTTAACATAAAAGCACTGTATATATATATATTTATAATAGGTCTGTGTCTCACAGATCACAATCCACTCTCTCTCTCTCTCTTTATATATATATATACTGGAAAACAAAGACAAATTCGTATCCGATCGTTATGTACGTAACTCTTTTTCTAGCTGTACGGGAAGTCGCCCCGGATCTCGGAAAGCTACTCTCATAGACTTATATCTATTATATCTAGACTGGATGTCGTGAAAATTTTTTAGAAAATTGGATCAAGGCGTTGTATTGTAAAGTAGTTGAAAGAAGTAAAGTTGTTGTTTTTTTATGTAACATATAATTTAATTTTTAGATTTAGATCTAGTAATAGGGTTTGTTGGACTAGTTCTTTGATTAAAAAGTATTGGGCCGGAAGTCGCTTTTTTTTATTTATTTATTTTATGAGTATTTTACCCAAGATCTGTGTTGTTTTTTTAGGACTAGCTTATTTTATGTACCCGGCATTTTCCGATACACAATTTAATACACAAAGTAATTGTTGAAAAAAACTGTAGTGATTTTAAACTTTAAATGATTACTTAAAAAGGTGTTACTCTAATCAATTTGAATATTATTTTGTTATGAATGTCACTGTTTATTTTGTGTCTGTTCTAGTTTCTTAAATTTTTCTTGAGTAAAGGGGTCGTTTTTCTCCTAATGGGTATACCTGATTTCTCCAAGCAGCCTTTGTAAAATATTGGTCCTAAATAATGCTATGTTTATAAACGAAAAATCGCATGGCTGCATTATGATGAATGTACGTGTTAGTTCAATATATTTTATATTACTAGGTAACTATAAGTAACCGCATAAATAGATGTAAGTTTTTTTTTTTTTCTGTTAGATAAAGTCATATGGCAAATTTTTGTTTATATCCTAATTCTAAAAAGGAATAATAATAGAATTATACAGTAAAAATAATCACTAAGTTTTTCTTTTAATAGTTTTGAAAGTCTAACTGAGTTTGTGTTTTTGCAGATGTACACAAGCTACACTATGAGTCAGTCCATCTCTTCTGACTATTTAGAAATGAGAGTAAAAATGTAGGCTTCGATATTTTTAGCCTGAATTTAAGAAGTTACAATCTTCAAACAACTAATATATTGCCTCTTCCATAAAACTTTGTACTTAAAAAATAAAATTATCCAATGCTCGAGATCCTGCTTAGGCCCTATTTAAATCGATCCGGTATCAATGTATTAAGTAGCAATAACCCCGCAAAAAAATTTAATGAAAGAAGATTGAGATATACATATATTTTTGTGACGGTACGCACCGGTACGGGGTACCGGCACCTTTTCTTCAATGTCGGGAAAATTGATTACTTTTCTTGTAATTCAATGTTAATTGTTAATTTATTATTAGTTGAAAGTTAGGCAATTTATCACTGAGTACCGGCAGCTATTTTTTATTTTTAGAAAAAAAAAAGGACTTTGTAGGCGCTATACTTTCAGCCGAAATGCCGTATTATTAAAAACACCTCTATGTGAACTTCTCAATCATCTAGAGTCTTAGACAATCATTACTTTAGACTAGATTTAAGTAGAGTCTAGACCTAGATTTAGTAGGCCTATTATTATAAAAGAAAATAATTATAATCAGTCATTATAGACATCATTCGCAATTTTATTATTAGGTCTAGGCATTGAAAAGTAAATTTATTAATAAACTATAATAGATCTAAGTCTAAGTACTAACTTATTAAATAAGTCATTATAAGTAGAAGTATTATAATGAATATTGTATAGATCTAGATTGACTAGATTATAGATAGATCTATAGATAGATCTCTAGTTTAGTAGATTAAGTATAGAGTATAGTAAACGTATTACAGTATTATTAGATCTATGTCTTATGGCAATATCTTATTATCTAATAATTAAAAAACTTTAGTCTTTATTAATATCTAGACTTTTTTCTAATAAAAACTGACTATAGGCATAGCATAGGCTAGACTCGGCAATCTAGTCTCAAGATAGAATCTATACTATTACTAGATCTATTCGATTTTTAATTATAGATCTAGACTAGAATTAGATTATAGATCTCAATATACTAATGGAGAGATGATATGAGGTGTTAGCTAATAGCGTTGCACAAGAAACAAACCTGGGTTTTTCTAAACTCTAATACTTGGTATGTAATAGTAAAACAGCACCTACCTAAATAAATCGTAACTAGCAATCAAAAACCTATATTTATTGTAGTATATATAGGTCTGTGGTTGTATTTTATATAGCCTTCGTAACTTCTTCTATAGAGAAATGACTTTTTGTAATTTCTTTTACTGAAAATTGGGCTGTTCGCGTCTGGCATATAATTTTTATGTTCAGCAACAAACCCTATTGCAAAGATTTATTATAATTTATATATATATATATATATATATATATATATAATTATTATATAATTATAATATATATAATAAAATGACTGATCCGTACTAATTGATACATCTACACTTACTATAAACTTTGTTTTTGTTTTGTTTTTCTTGATACATAGCTTCTATCAACTCACTCTGTCTGTCTGGTACAGAGCTTCTACCAACTCACTCTGTCTGTCTGGTACAGAGCTTCCACCAACTCACTCTGTCTGTCTGGTACAGAGCTTCTACCAGCTCACTCTGTCTGTCTGGTACAGAGCTTCTACCAACTCACTCTGTCTGTCTGGTACAGAGCTTCTACCAACTCACTCTGTCTGTCTGGTACAGAGCTTCTACCAACTCACTCTGTCTGTCTGGTACAGAGCTTCTACCAGCTCACTCTGTCTGTCTGGTACAGAGCTTCTACCAACTCACTCTGTCTGTCTGGTACAGAGCTTTTACCAACTCACTCTGTCTGTCTGGTACAGAGCTTCTACCAACTCACTCTGTCTGTCTGATACAGAGCTTCTACCAACTCACTCTGTCTGTCTGGTACAGAGCTTCTACCAGCTTACTCTGTCTGTCTGGTATAGAGCTTCTACCAACTCACTCTGTCTGTCTGGTACAGAGCTTCTACCAACTCACTCTGCCTGTCTGGTACAGAGCTTCTACCAGCTCACTCTGTCTGTCTGGTACAGAGCTTCTACCAACTCACTCTGTCTGTCTGGTACAGAGCTTCTACCAACTCACTCTGTCTGTCTGGTACAGAGCTTCTACCAACTCACTCTGTCTGTCTGGTACAGAGCTTCTACCAACTCACTCTGTCTGTCTGATACAGAGCTTCTACCAACTCACTCTGTCTGTCTGATACAGAGCTTCTACCAACTCACTCTGTCTGATACAGAGCTTCTATCAACTCACTCTGTCTGTCTGGTACAGAGCTTCTACCAACTCACTCTGTCTGTCTGGTACAGAGCTTCTATCAACTCACTCTGTCTGTCTGGTACAGAGCTTCTACCAACTCACTCTGTCTGTCTGGTACAGAGCTTCTACCAGCTCACTCTGTCTGTCTGGTACAGAGCTTCTACCAACTCACTCTGTCTGTCTGGTACAGAGCTTCTACCAGCTTACTCTGTCTGTCTGGTACAGAGCTTCTACCAACTCACTCTGTCTGTCTGGTACAGAGCTTCTACCAACTCACTCTGCCTGTCTGGTACAGAGCTTCTACCAGCTCACTCTGTCTGTCTGGTACAGAGCTTCTACCAACTCACTCTGTCTGTCTGGTACAGAGCTTCTACCAACTCACTCTGTCTGTCTGGTACAGAGCTTCTACCAACTCACTCTGTCTGTCTGGTACAGAGCTTCTACCAACTCACTCTGTCTGTCTGATACAGAGCTTCTACCAACTCACTCTGTCTGTCTGATACAGAGCTTCTACCAACTCACTCTGTCTGATTCAGAGCTTCTACCAACTCACTCTGTCTGTCTGGTACAGAGCTTCTACCAACTCACTCTGTCTGTCTGGTACAGAGCTTCTACCAACTCACTCTGTCTGTCTGGTACAGAGCTTCTACCAACTCACTCTGTCTGTCTGGTACAGAGCTTCTACCAACTCACTCTGTCTGTCTGGTACAGAGCTTCTACCAACTCACTCTGTCTGTCTGATACAGAGCTTCTACCAACTCACTCTGTCTGTCTGGTACAGAGCTTCTACCAACTCACTCTGTCTGTCTGGTACAGAGCTTCTACCAACTCACTCTGTCTGTCTGGTACAGAGCTTCTACCAACTCACTCTGTCTGTCTGGTACAGAGCTTCTACCAACTCACTCTGTCTGTCTGGTACAGAGCTTCTACCAACTCACTCTGTCTGTCTGGTACAGAGCTTCTACCAACTCACTCTGTCTGTCTGGTACAGAGCTTCTACCAACTCACTCTGTCTGGTACAGAGCATCTATCAGCTCACTCTGTCTGTCTGGTACAGAGCTTCTACCAACTCACTCTGTCTGTCTGGTACAGAGCTTCTACCAACTCACTCTGTCTGTCTGGTACAGAGCTTCTACCATTTCACTCTGTCTGTCTGGTACAGAGCTTCTACCAACTCACTCTGTCTGTCTGGTACAGAGCTTCTACCAACTCACTCTGTCTGTCTGGTACAGAGCTTCTACCATTTCACTCTGTCTGTCTGGTACAGAGCTTCTACCAACTCACTCTGTCTGTCTGGTACAGAGCTTCTACCAACTCACTCTGTCTGTCTGGTACAGAGCTTCTACCAACTCACTCTGTCTGTCTGGTACAGAGCTTCTATCAGCTCACTCTGTCTGTCTGGTACAGAGCTTCTACCAACTCACTCTGTATGTCTGGTACAGAGCTTCTACCAACTCACTCTGTCTGTCTGGTACAGAGCTTCTACCAACTCACTCTGTCTGTCTGGTCAAAAAATTGTGTACGCTATTTCTTCCACTTCCGGTTCTTGGATCAAATTGAAACTTTTCAAGATTATTTAATGTCGATGACAACACACGAATTAATAAAAAATTAGTCTTAATTAATTTTGGTTCATTTGGACTTATGTCAAAGCTAATGAAGCGATTTAGATTGTTTGTTAAAAGAGTTTAAAGAATAGACTAATAAAACTTTCTATTTTTATACTTGATTAGCCCAGTGGCAAAACATGTCGGCCTTCCATCATTGAGTTCAAATTCACACTTGAGCAACTTTTTTTTTAAATAGCTTTTGAAAAAACATCATGGAAAACTATTCCCATATAGCAGCACACACACACACACACTTAATTTGCTACAAAAGTGATTAGACCACTAGCACTCTACGTTCCATAAGCATGAAAGTTGCGCTAATAAATAAATAAATAATAATAATAAATAACTTATGTTAACATCTGGTCGTTTCACTTTAATACCTCTTGATATAAAGAAGAACTATCTCCCATTACTTAATAAAACCTCCCTGCTTTTAGTATTAATAGTAAATAGTTGTAAAAACTATGTATGCTGCTGGCAAAATCATTGGCAAAAAACAAACCCCATTTGGGCAGTTGTTTGAGACAAACATCTCTAAAAAAAGCTAACAAGATCCTCGAAATAAAGAATCACCCTTTGTGTCAGGATTTTGTGATTTTACCATCACAAAAGAGATACAAGACACCCATAGCAAAGACAAACAGACACAAACACTCTTTTGTTCCCCTGGCAATCAAATCATTAAATAAGAACAATCTGGTATAAACTTTGTCACATGTAAATTATGAGTGAGTCTGGTGTGAATGTACACTTTGGTTTCTTATAGTTATAATGTTTTTTGTTTGGTGTAATGCACATATTGTAAGACAAATTTCCTTACGGATAATAAAGATTATTATTATTATTATTATTATAATCGACCTCTAGAATGATTGCCTGGTCGTGCGGTATGCGCGTTGGCTGTCGTTTGGTCGTTTCGATGGTCTCCGCCGTCTTGCGGGAGGTTTGGGGACAAGGGTGTAGATTATCTTCATCTTTGAACCTCCGAAACGTGTAAACCATTTTACGAAAAAAAAACATTTCTGTTGACTTTAAAAACAAAAACATTTCTGTTAACTTTTAAAACAAAAAACATTTCTGTTGACTTTAAAAACAAAAACATTTCTGTTGACTTTAAAAACAAAAACATTTCTGTTGACTTTAAAAACAAAAACATTTCTGTTGACTTTAAAAACAAAAACATTTCTGTTGACTTTAAAAACAAAAAACATTTCTGTTGACTTTAAAAACAAAATCATTTCTGTTGACTTTAAAAACAAAATCATTTCTGTTGACTTTAAAAACAAAAATATTTCTGTTGACTTTAAAAACAAAATCATTTCTGTTGACTTTAAAAACAAAATCATTTATGTTGACTTTAAAAACAAAAACATTTCTGTTGACTTTAAAAACAAAAACATTTCTGTTGACTTTAAAAACAAAATCATTTCTGTTGACTTTAAAAACAAAAAACATTTCTGTTGACTTTAAAAACAAAATCATTTCTGTTGACTTTAAAAACAAAATCATTTCTGTTGACTTTAAAAACAAAATCATTTCTGTTGACTTTAAAAACAAAATCATTTCTGTTGACTTTAAAAACAAAAACATTTCTGTTGACTTTAAAAACAAAATCATTTCTGTTGACTTTAAAAACAAAAACATTTCTGTTGACTTTAAAAACAAAAACATTTCTGTTGACTTTAAAAACAAAAAACATTTCGTTTTTCAGAAAATAAAAAGGAGCCGTTGGACCAGAACTTTACGAGCTGTAAAAATATCGTGAAATAGGATTTTCAATAGTTTTTCTTTCTTTTTTTTCAGATCTGAGCGTGACAGACAAACAGACGAGCAGACGGGCCACATAAAACTAATAGGGGTTTTTCTTTCCTCGTGAGCCACTTAAAATTGCGAGATTTAAGACTTAAAAGAAATCGATTCTGAAACAGGAATCGCTCAAATGTCGACGTTGTCACTCCAATCTTATTCCAAGACTGCTTGACCTGCGGGTGGCGCAACGATGGCAAGTCTGTGGCTTAATCCCTTTGGAATGTCTCTTATTAGCATGGGATTCCTTTTTTTTTTTTTTAAAGTCGCTTGCCGACCGTAAATCTAACGTCAATCTACTAGGCTTCTTTACAGACCGGTCGTGACAATAGCCGCCAATAAACAAGGCCCTTTTGACACGACGTACAGACTATAAGGTGTCAAATAACAAGCTGTTTTTTTTATTGATAACTATTCACTTCTATCAATTTTTATTTTCAAATTCCCTTTATTTTGAGTTCATTGTAAGACCATCATTGTAGGAGTCTATTAAAATAGAAACTAAATGTTAACAAAAAATTTAATTTACAAAATTATATTTTTGTATCCATTTGTCATAGCCACTTCATTTTTTTTATCTAACTAAACTCCAATTATGTTATTTGAATCTATTATATATTTGTAAAATACCACTGACTGACTCATTGATCACGACATCTCTTATACTGTCGTAAGCGTATCCGCATCAGATTTCGTACACAGGTAATCTTAGGTGCTCACTTAGAACCTTTTTTGACAAATTCGCAACCTGACGACCGCCATTTGCGAAAAACTACAAGCTCTTTCAAACCTTTCTATTTTAATTTCGGTATTTCCTCAAAGGTCCGCAGTCTACATATAAAGCATTTTTTGTTAATAACACGAATTCCGTATTTTTTAAGCACTATTTTTCTTTTTCCTTAGGACTTCTTAGTTTTAATATGCCTTAGGTCATTTTCACCTCCATTTAGAAGCAGTATTAATAAAAAAAACAATCCTAATAGCATTAATGAGATAGATCTAGTCTTTTTCTTTAGAAAGAGAGAGAGAAAGAGAGAGAGAGAAAGAGAGTGAGAGAGAGCGAGAGAGAGAGAGAGAGTTGTCATTGCGCTACATTCAAATGGGGTCAACTAAACGATTCCAGTTAATAAAACCAAATTGATATTGCTTTTTATTTAGATCACCAAATACCAAGTGAATTGAAGAAATGGCAACAGGAATGAGTTCGAAGGACCGACATTTTTGTTGTTGGCGGGGGGGGGGGGGGGTGAAGCGGATAAGTCAAAGTACTACTCAATTAACAGGCCCAAAATATGAGGGCGTGTATGTGTCGGGAGCGCATTAGGAATCGAGTCTTTCCAAATCAGTGAAAAGTTTATGTGGAAAAAATTAGGATGCGCAGGTTAAAAAAAATGGGGGTTCCAGAGGGAGAGAAAGAGAGAGAGAGAGAGAGAGAGGGGGGGCGTGGAATTTTATTGTAACAGATACATTAATTGACGGGCTAAAAACAAGTATGAATCATCTCAAATAAATTTTGACTTTTATTTAAAACATTCTTTCAGTTTCTTTCTCTTCAGTAAGGAGTTGACTCAATAAATGTGTGTAAATGTTTATGACATTTCTCTACAGCACTGTTTCATTGCAGGACTCAGGGCCAGGTTTAAGGGAGGGCAGATATTTAGTACAACTTTTGAAAAAGTGTCGGGGCCTCCCCCTACTTCAATCAGGCCCTGTGACATGTGACTCATTCTGTTGGAATAGTAACGCTTTATCCTAAGGCTTGACCTAAGCCTAATTATTTTGTGATTACTGGGTCAAAGACTAAGAAACACTAAACTAGATATACAAAGTAGGTGCAGTAGTCTTCACATCCCATCCAAAGCTGCCAAGTGGATGTGTATGAAGTTGCTTCACAGAACATCACGTATCACAACTTTCAAACACGTACAGGGGCTAGAATTTCTGCTTAGAAACAGGTTGTTTGCTTCCCTCTACCACAAATAAGTATGACATAGCTGACTTTAATGGCTTCCAGTGCCGTAAAGCAATGTTTGCTCAGTGTCGTAAAAGCGTTGAATAAAAAGAGGAACCTCATTGTTCACGACAAGACGGCTAAAGCTCTTCGCTACCTTTAGTTCGCTTCTAAAGACTGATATTGTTAGAAGAGAAAGCTCTATAGACATATGGAGCAATGAACGTCGGAGAAAGTCAATACTGCGGGCACAGGGCACAATAAACTTGTACAACATTATTCTTTAGTATATTTCTACACCCCAGCGTCAGGTAAGGTTAAATTCAAACATGAACCAGATATACTATTTGGTTTTCATATATAAGCGTCATGATGTAGCCCGCCACTTAAATTATAGAATTATAAATTACAATTTTGGAAATGTAGCCTAGTGGTTTGGGGGGACATTGCAATATTTAATAATCCAAGGACCAGGACCAAACTAAACATTGGAGGACAAAAAAAAAAGAGAATGAGAAAAATCCGACGCTAAAACTAATAAGTCACTGGCTTTTTACGATAAACTACATTGGAAATCTCATCACGTAGCGGCTATGTAAATGCCCAAGTAGTGTGCGAACTCCGAACACAGTTTCATCAAGATTCTGTTAATTTGTCGTCCAGCTGCGTGTTTAGACTTGTCAATGGCAACTAATCCTAAACAGCACATCAATAACTCAGTCATGCGTAATAATTCACCAGACCAGTTAAAGAACCCAAAAAAAAAAATATAAAAAATAAAAGAGCCCGTGAAACAACGTCCTAATCTAGGTGATGTTTAAAAGGGAATTATTATAGTGCATGTCCATGCAGTTTAAAAAGTCTTTGAACATTGTACAGATGTGTTTGCAAAGCAAAATTTTGTAAGTCATATTTCATTCAAATGTGGTAAGTAGATTATACACTAATCAACTGTCACCAAGTATTCAACTTGGACTCCAAGGACCTTTGTTGTTTTCTTTTTATCCACTAGAATAGTTCAAGTGTACCCCCAAATTTCTTGTCCCCTCCAAAGCTCTTAACAAAACTCATATACAAGACATTTCTTTGGTTTGTCACTTCTGAATCTTAACTAGATCTAATGAAGTCTTTACTTGCAATTCTAAGTACTGGAACTTCTTTCCCATCAAATTGTAGATCAACACCTTTGTTTTGCTTGTTACTTGTTACCCCCATCCCCACAAATAAAAAAAAAAATTGCAAACACACTCTGACAATTGTTAGGTTCCTTAATTCTAGATTTAGAAGTAGATCTAGCAATTATTAAATATCTTTGTATTCACCAATAGAAAAGACATTTTCGTCTAGAACACAGATGCGCGAGGATTCACATAATTACTGTGATCATGCTGTGATATTATGTTTCTATAGAGTGCGTTAATGTCTTTTGTTGTTAGTTAACCAGGACGTGATGTAATAGCAATAGAGCTTTAGTGTCTGCTCCACAGACCTATATAATGTATACAGACACGACCTATATAATATATATAAATAGAGAGAGAGAGAGAGAGACACACACACACACACACAC
This sequence comes from Biomphalaria glabrata, assembly GCF_947242115.1. NCBI lineage: Eukaryota > Metazoa > Mollusca > Gastropoda > Planorbidae > Biomphalaria > Biomphalaria glabrata. The sequence goes on along the minus strand of NC_074722.1, from coordinate 22,112,356 downwards.
ACACACACACATATATATATATATATATATATATATATATATATATATATATATATATATATATATATATATATATATATATATATTATACATAGACTGGATGTACTGATCTCTTAACACTACATAAGAATGTCGTGAAAAACTTTGAAAAGCTGAAACAAGACGTTGTTTTGAAAATAAATGCTGGTTTAATAATAGATTAAAGAAGCTTTGTAAACAGAAGGAAAACCTATATAGAAAATTTAAAGAAACTAATGCAGAAAGAGTTTACAAAAAGTATATAAAAATTAAACACTTAACCCAAAAAGTAAGCAGACAGCTGCAGCGTGAATACATAAACAATGTAATATCTAAAGATAACAACAAAAACCTATGGTCATACATTAAGTCTAAGAAAATGGAAACAACAGGCATAGCGCCATTAAAAGATGAACATAACATAATACATAATGATAATGAAACTAAACCAAACATCCTAAACAAATACTTTGCATCAGCATTCTCAGCCCCAGGAGACATATTACTGAATTTGAACCAAGTAGACAACATAGAAGATATAGTAGTACAAGAAAATGGAATTCAAAAACTATTAGCCAACACCAAACCAAATAAAGCTTCTGGACCTGATGGTATTCCAGCTAGATTACTCAAAGAACTAAGCAATGAGCTAGCCCCAGTGTTCAAAATACTCTTTCAGGCTTCACTTAACCAGGGCAGAGTACCAAAGGACTGGAAAGAAGCTAATGTCACCCCCCCTATTTAAAAAAGGAGAAAAATCTGACCCAGGAAACTACAGAACAGTATCACTTACCAGCATCACATGTAAAATCCTAGAACACATAATATGTAGCAACATCATAAACCACTTAGACAAACATAATGTCCTCACACCATACCAACGTGGCTTTAGGAAATATAGATCATGTGAAACACAACTAATAGGACTAATTGATGATTTTTCAAAAGGTTTAGATAATAGTGAACAAATAGATGCTATCTTACTAGATTTTTCTAAGGCTTTTGACAAAGTTCACCACCATAGTTTGCTTAAAAAATTAAAATATTTCGGCATTAATGGTCCACTGCATCAGTGGATTAAAGATTTTCTGATAGGGAGAGAACAAACTGTAATAATAAATGGCTCTAAATCAACACCGATAACAGTAAACTCAGGTGTACCTCAAGGAACAGTCTTGGGTACACTACTATTTTTAATTTACATAAATGATTTACCAAATTGCATTAGTTCAGGAACAAAAGTCAGATTATTTGCAGACGATTGCATAATATATAGAACAATAAAAACAACACAAGACACAGATATTTTACAAAGAGAATTAGATGAATTACAGAAATGTGAATCGATTTGGAGCATGTCTTTCCACACAGAAAAATGTCAGTTGTTATGAGTAACAAAAAAACTAAAACAAATTAATTCCACTTATCTTATTCATGGCAAACCAGTAACACAGACTAAAAACGCAAAATACCTAGGTGTTATAATAAATGAAAAACTATCATGGAATCCACATATTGATGAAACTACAAAAAAAATCAAACAAAGCATTAGGATTTATTAAAAGATATTTCTATAAATCAAATAAGAACATAAAACTAAAATGTTATTTAACCTTGGTTAGGCCAATAATAGAATATGCATCCTCCGTTTGGGACCCCTCAACTCAAGAAAACATTAAGAAACTGGAACAGACACAAAATAGAGCAGTGAGATTCATAACAAACGAATATTCACATTTGACTAGAGTAACACCTTTAGTAAAATCACTAAATTTAGAAAGCCTTCAGGACAGAAGGCTCAAAAGTAAAGTAGCAATCATACATAAAACACTAAACCATAATCTTCAAATACAAAAAAAAAATTTAATAAAATACTCTGAAAGACACAAAGATAAAGGCACATTCCTCGTCCCATATGCTAGGACAAATTTGTACAAATACTCCTTCTTCCCTAGTGCTATTAGAGCAAGGAATGGGTTGCCTGAGCTAGCCAGGAAAACCAGTGACTTGGCAGAATTTAAGTCATTGGTTAATATGCATGACTAAATGCATGACGCGTAGGACGTAATCATCTTCTTTTTTGAAGTAACGTCTGTTTTATATAAGATAAGATAAGATAAGATAAGTAGTTATAAGAAGAAAAGTTGTTGTTTTCTTTAAAACCTAACATTTGTAGAATATAATACTAACAATAATTATAATATTTAGTCCGAGTAATTGAACTTAGTAAATAAGACCACACTAGTCTCAAAATGATGGTTTTGCAATTTTTGGATCCAGAATCTAGATCTATAAAGATCTAGGTAATTAAACTTTTAAATCTACATTCTAAAACCATAAGAGGATTAAAATCTAGGATTGTTGAAACATTATCTCAATGGAAACAAAAAGGAAATAGCTTTATATCATAGTTTGCGTGAATATATAGCTCTGTCTAATTAAAATCAACAAATGTAATTATTATTTCTAAACTTTGAAAACTAAAGATCATTACTTTTCATAGACAGAAAAGAGCGGCCATAGACTTATATATTATGGGAAAGGACCAATGTCGAACACTTTTGTGCCAGTTTCAGTTTAGAATTTTTAACTCCGCAATGGTTAAACTTATAAAAAAAAATGAAAACATCTACGGACTCCTCAGCTATTGGGCGATAATACCAAATTTGACTCTTTTTTCCATATCAGCTATTAAATTTATAATTCAAGTGAACTTGCGGTAGGGGTCGGACCTAATCAGCGAACGCAATTTTCGCGGGAGTCATTATGAGCGAAAGGCCGTAAAAAATAGCGAAATAGCATGTTAAAATATAGGAAATCATGCTTCAATTAGTTCTGTCATCTAACTACTTCCATGAAGCATTATAACTATTGTCCTCCTTGTGGCATTAGGCCTAAATTTGTTTTCACTTTTCTTGTGCTCCACATCTTTCTCTGCTTGTAACTGATGTCTATATATAGCCTACGAAACTTGAGATCAATTTTTTTTTTAAAGAAAGAAAGAAACTACAAAATTCTATCTCGCCACCTTCCTATAGGCTAGTCCACGTCGTACTACTCTCCATTTCATAAACTCTCGTTACTGCAACTATTTTTTTTTAAGAACACATGTTCAGTGCACTTAATCACCATCAACTCGATCTCTCCCCCCCCCCACACACACACGCTGATTGACCCAAAGGCAGATCCCGAATGCGATGGATTGATGATGTATTGAGACAGATCTACAACAGCATGGGTTTCGGGCATTGAGACGAAAGGCTCAGGAGAGATCTTGTAATTTTATACATGTATATTATATGGTAATTCTTATATTTATTACTAAATATATAGTTCGCGTTTTTTCCGATCCTGAAATCGAATATTTTCTCCTGGAAAACTCTTGGAAATCTCCTGAAATCCTAATCTCAGAATGGTGGGGGAACCCTGTGAAAATGAATTCTGCACTTCTTTTAAACGTTTATATATGGCTCCTTTTGTCTCGAAAGGCAATAGATGCGCCCAAATGAGTCACTGGTTTTGGCTTAATCTTGAGACGGGGCAGAATCTGGTGTGGCTAATCAAGCCAATTCTAGAACGGCAGACTTTGCCACAATTCGTATATGTGTATGCCTCTGATTTAGGGCTAGCAGACAGGGCAGCTTTCTTTTTTTCCCTCTTGATTAAAGCCGCTTCAATTCTTTTGTTCTCAGCAAGGGTTGTCCCAGCACGCACAGTCTGTCTCCATGCACTCCGGTCTTTGGCTATGTTTTCCCACATACTTTCGCTGATGCCTGAGGCTCTCATGTCTCGCTTGCAGACATCTCTATATGTTAGTCTTGGGCGGCCCTTGGGTCTGACTCCTTCCACAAGCTCAGCATATAAGATATCTTTCGGGATTCTACCATCTGGCATGCGGGTGACATGTCCGAGCCAGCGTAATCTTCTTTGTGTCAGGAGAGCATACATGCTGTTCATATTGGTCAATCTCAAAACTTCCTGATTGGAGACATGGTCCCTCCAAGAGATGCCCATTATGCGTCTCAGGCAGCGCAAGTGGAAATTATTCAATCTGTGCTCTTGGTACATGTATGTTGACCAGCTTTCACTGCCATAAAGGAGAGTGCTCACAACACAGGCGTTGTAGACTAGGATTTTGGTCGCTGTGGTCAATTTACCATTTTCCCAGATGCGCTTGGAGAGTTTTGCCAATGCTGTGGTAGCCTTTCCTATCCTTTTTGTCAGCTCGATGTCTAAGTCTAGGTTACTGACAATTGTTGAACCCAAGTAGGTAAATTCCTGCACCACTGAAAGGGTGTAATTCCCAATTTGTATTATAGGTATTTCTGCGACGTCTTGTGCCAGGATTTTGGTCTTGGAGAGACTTATAGTAAGGCTAAACTCTTGACAAGCAGCTGCTAAGGCGTTCACAGCTTCTGTAGACCTCCTTGTGAGTGAGATACGAGTGCCGCGTCATCGGCAAACAGCAGCTCCCTTATCAAGATACGACGCCTTTTCGTTTTGGCTTTAAGACGTGCCAGGTTAAAGAGCCTTCCATCGGATCTGCTATGGATGTATATTCCGTTATCCAGGGATTTAAAAGCACTGGATAGTTAGACTGAGAAGAAGATGCCAAATAGTGTAGGGGCCAGTACACATCCTTGTTTTACACCGCTCTTAATGGAGAATGGCCTGGAGGAAGAACTTTCAAACTGAACGGTGCCCTGCATATTTTCGTGAAAAGCTGACACTAGTTTTCTTAACTTATTTGGGCAGCCGATTCTCTCTAGTACAGCAAACAGACCGTTTCTGCTAACAAGGTCAAAGGCCTTGGTCAAATCAATAAATGCTATGAAGAGGGGCTGCTTTTGTTCTCTGCTCTTCTCCTGTAGCTGCCGCAGAGAGAAAATCATATCTGTTGTAGATCTACCTGCCCTAAAGCCACACTGCGACTCTGGATAAACACGATCTGCCAGGATCTGTAATCGCTTTAGTAATACTCTAGCAAAAGCCTTTCCGACTATGCTAAGCAGTGAGATGCCTCTGTAATTGTTACAATCAGAGCGGTCGCCTTTATTTTTATAAATTGTAACAATGTTGGAGTCTTTCAATTCCTGGGGGACCATTCCTTGTTCCCAGCACAAGCTTAGCAGTTCATGGAGTGGTTTGATTAGGGCATGTTTTCCAGCCTGAATTACTTCAGCAGGAATGCCATCTCCTCCGGGTGTTTTCCCATGTGCAAGCATGTCAATGGCAATGCTCAGCTCCTTTACTGAGGGCGTTTCGTCTAATTCCGTCAAAACTGGAAGTGATGGGAAGTTGGAAACAGCATTTGGTGAGATGGCGTTTTCAATCTGGTAGAGTTCTGCATAGTGTTCTACCCATCGTTCCATTTGCAGCGCACGATCGCTGATGATTGAGCCATCTTTTGACTTGAGCGGAGCACACTTGCTGGTGTGAAGTCCAAAGGCTTTTCTCATGCCCTCATATAGTCCTCTTATGTTACCACAGTCGGCACAAGATTGAATATCTTCGCATAGCTCCTGTTAGCACATTGTTAACACATATTAATATTGTTATAAACCTGGTGGTGGCACAGATGGGGGTAGTGGTGTGAGTGTAGTCAGCCGACGCAAATCGCCCCAGGCCAGCGCTAGACGAGCGGTCAACCGTGACGAGTTACCACGGTCAGCCGAGACGAGTGTCAACATGAAGGTTCGAGTAGGATCGTCGTCGTGAACAGAGCTCAGGAGCGTCACGAGACTTGTAGTCATCTGACCACCTAGAAACGTCGAGCGGCGTTCTGTCCGGTTCGAGAAGGCCAGTAGGGACCCTATATAAGAGCGGAGGTGTCGCAGTCAAGACGGTTCAGAAAAGACAGAAGGTTCACTACAGCACAGTTCAACGGTGTGGTTCTGTACGGAGCATTACGACGGTTCAGTGCGGAGTACTGTCAAGTACAGTTGAGACGGCTGGCGTCTTGATCTTGGTCTGCGATCGAGTCCGACACAACGAGCCTAGTGTGTGAAGTCAGTCCTGAACTGTTGAACCCAGTGCAAGCCCGGAACGAGACGGAGAGGCCAGTGCAAGAGTTGATACGGCGGAACGGTGTTATCGGAGAGATATTTGTACAGTGTACGTGTTGCCAATTGTACAGTATTGGCTGTTATTTATTCAACTATTAAAGTGTTACGTTACTTTGGAGCCCTGAGTTGTCAAGTTTTTTAAGTTGGTGGTGTAAGGTGCAGTTTGCAGAGAGCCTGGATAGTGAGATTCGTAACAATATCATTAATTAGTAACAAGAGGTTAACCAGCCAGTTAAAAAAAAAGGAGGACGGTTAAACAGAGTCCCCCCCCCCCCCCCCGTGTAAGCGCTGTTAACATCAACTGAAGCGTCTTTTCACCCTCACTGGAATAGAGGAAAGTAACTGCCAGCATATGACCTCTGAGAGACTGTTGGAGAGCTGCGAGTGAAACATTTTAGACGGAAAGAAAATGCGGGAAAATATGCTGGTCGCAACTGGGCGTAGTCATGTGAAGCATGTAGTGATGCACTCATCCTTAATCTTCGAAATCCAAGACATTGGGTTAAGGTTAAAAATAGGCCTATTATTTTAATATTTCAGTTTACAAACAATAACAATAGATAAGACAAAAAGAAAAACAGATTAAATTGAAATCAGTAACTAAATTATTATTAATGGCTTTTAAGCTTATAATACAGGTTTCGCTGAATAGGTTTTCAGTTAAAAAGGTCATTTTGAGCGAACACGCCATCATGGGCGCAGGGGGGGAGGGGTATTCAGTGACTGATTTTTTGTTTATTTTAGGTTAGATTTTAATACTAAATCATCACTTACCACAGCACAGCCAAATGGGTTTTGAGTTTAAAACCCTCTACAAGGGGGTTTTGAGTTTAAAACCCCCTACCAGAGGGTTTTGAGTAAAAAAAACAACAACCTATCAGGGGGTTTTGAGATAAAAATCCCTCTACCAGGGGGGTTTTGAGTTTAAAACCCCCTACCAGGGGTTTTGCAGTTAAATCCCCCTCTTCTATCAACAAAACTAAAAAAAATGCAAACGACAATCCCCAATTTCCAAGAAAACAGCTAAGGAAGATTTTGACTTTAAAACCGCCTCCTAAAATTACGATAAACCCCCTCTCAATATAAAAAAAGCAAATTACACACTGAAAATTCTATGAGCGTAGCCAAAGGAGTTTTGAGTTTAACCCCCCCCCCCTTTCCAGTTGGGGTTTGAAACTAAAATGTACCTCTTCAATATAAAAAAAAGGAAATTACACACTATAAAATCTATGAGCGTAGCCAAAGGGGTTTTGAGTTTGAAACCCCCTGCCAGCGGGGTTTAAAGCTGAAAAATACCTCTTCAATATTAAAAAAAATAAAAAAAAAAAAAGCAAATTACGCACTCAAAATGCTATGAGCGTAGCCAAAGGGGGGTTTGAGTTTAAATCCCCCTTCAGAGTGTTTTGATGCTAAAAAGTACCTCTTCAAAATAAAGGAAGCAAATTACACACTATAAAATCTATGAGCGTAGCCAAAGGGGTTTTGAATTTGAAACCCCCCCTGCCAGCGGGGTTTAAAGCTGAAAAATACCTCTTCAATATTAAAAAAAATAAAAAAAAAAAAAGCAAATTACGCACTCAAAATGCTATGAGCGTAGCCAAAGGGGGGTTTGAGTTTAAATCCCCCTTCAGAGTGTTTTGATGCTAAAAAGTACCTCTTCAAAATAAAAGAAGCAAATTACACACTAAAATTCTTTGAGCGTAGCTAAGCTAATGAGGGGTTTTGAGTTTAAATCCCCCTCCTCCAGATGGCTTTTTTTTAAATTTAAAACCCTTCCAGATGGTTTTGAGTTTAAAATTCCCCTACAGAGCGTTTTGAGTTGAAAACCTCTCTCTTCAATATTATTTTAAAGCAAACTACAGTCACCTAATTCTATGACCGTAGCTAAATGGGGTTTTGAATTTAAAAAAAAACAAAAAAAACTCCAGAGATTTTTTATATAAAAACCCCTCAACATTGAGGGGTTTTAAAATGATGATTTTGACGATAAAACTTTCCTTTTCGATATAAAATCTAAAGCGAAATACATGCATGTAATTCCAAGAGCGTAGTTAAGAGAGGTTACAAATTTCTACCAGTGGCTGGGCTTCATTAATAAAGTGGGAATAGCCATCTGCCGAAATAGAAAAACACTATATGTGGCTCAACAAAGATGGCTAAGACAGATTTTAGGAGTCAGTTATAGAGATCGGGTCTAAATCAAAGAAATCATATGCCGAACTGGGAGTCGAACCCTTAGTAAGGTTGTGAGGTTTTGCGGGACATGTTCTCCGACAAAATGAATTACGCATAATAAGAGTTGCGGAAACAGCTTGTCGGAAAATGCGCCGAATGGCGCGAGAGGGTCTAAGTCAATAAGAATAGCACATTAGGTTTTTGAAATAAACCTTTTTAATAGCAAGATAATGCACTGTAGATACCTCAGAATATGCATTTTGTTGGCTTTCAATACCAGAAATAAAGCTCGGCGGCGGGGCCTCACAGCAAGCTCCCCCAGACCCCCTTGATAGCGAGGGCGGGAAGTCTACAAGATTTCCACTAATTCCAGAAAGAACCTATTCTAGGTCACAATAAACGTCTTCCGAAAGGGTTAGAATGTAATAAAGATTAATTATGTACACACACACACACACACACACACATATATATATAATTTTTTTTCCACGGGGGGGGGGGGGGGGGGGGGGGGGAGGGAATCCCCCCCAAAAACCACCCCCGAAAAAAAATCCTGGCTACGCCCATGCACCCCATAATTTTTTTTTTCAACGGAATGAATAGCCTTAGCTATTCTAGCTAACTATTTCCTCTTCGATTTAGAAGCATAATATGCAAATTTTTTTCGGCCGATGTCCATTGATACTTTAAAATCACCATAAGTTCGGACCTATTCTCGTTTATCCGGAAACGTTTTGATAATGAAATTTCCATACATGTCAACTTTGACCTTCAGCTATGCTTTATTATATTAGGGAAAACGAAAATGAATATGTGGGAAATGTAGAAAAATGGAGTCTTTGTAATACCATTTTATTAGTTCTGCAGTTACTTTTGAAATAAATAAGAATGGATAAAAATTACGGGGAGGTGTTTGCTTTATATGCTATTTCGCTGATGGGCCTAGACTGGAAACCGGAAAAAAAATCTTATTCGCGACTGATCGATTCACAGACCTATACATATATAGTTTTTTATGTACGTAAACTATTTTTTCATGCTCTAAGGGGAGTTGCCCCAATCAATCTTTTCTGTCTTAGAAAAGTAATGATCTTTAGTTTTCAAAGTTTAGAAATAATGCAAAATCATTTTTCGGATATTCACTCAAATATATATATATATATGAAACAAAGCCATTTAAAATTCCTGTTTGTTTCCATTTAGATAATGTTTCAAAAATTATAGATGGAAATAATTCATGTTGATTTAAATCATCTTATGTACATTTAAATAGATTGATTACCTAGATCTGTCTAGATTATGTATCTAAAAATTGCAAAATAATAATTATGAGAGGAAAGTACTCTTATTTATGATGTTCAATTACTAGATCTAAATCTAAAAATTAAATTATATGTTACATAAAAAAAACAACTTTACTTCTTTCTAGTACTTTACAAAACAACGCCTTGATCCAATTTTCTAAAAAATTTTCACGACATCCATTCTAGATATAATAGATATAAGTCTATGAGAGTAGCTTTCCGAGATCCGGGGCGACTTCCCGTACAGCTAGAAAAAGAGTTACGTACATAACGATCGGATACGAATTTGTCTTTGTTTTCCAGTATATATATATATATAAAGAGAGAGAGAGAGAGAGGGGAAGATCTGTGAGACACAGACCTATTATAAATATATATATATACAGTGCTTTTATGTTAAAAAAAAAAAGGTGCCTGTACTCAGTGATGGGTTGCCTATCTTTTAACTACTAATAAATTAATAATAAAATACAAGAAAAGTAATAATTTTTCCCCACATTGAAAAAGGTGCCGTACACCGTACCGGTGCGTACCGTCACTATAAAGCACTGTATATGCATAGTAATACATAGTAATACATACCTTTATAACATATATAAACACACAGATAGATAGATAGATATATAAATAGATAGATAGATAGATAGATAGATAGATAGATAGATAGATAGATAGATAGATAGATAGATAGATAGATAGATAGATAGATAGATAGATAGATAGATAGATAGATAGATAGATAGATAGATAGATAGATAGATAGATAGATAGATAGATAGATAGATAGGGGGTGCAAAGTTGCAACCTATGGCTCATAGTCAAACTTCTTGTTAATGTCTTTTTACGGAAAATATTAAAGAAAAAAAAACTGCTGGACTCCACATATAGCCAATGCTGTAGCCTTTGTTAAATGTAAGGCTTTGCATTACTCTTTTCATAGCTCTGTACTCCTCTCTTTACATAGCTCTTTACTTCTCTCTCTCTCTCTCCCCAGCTCTTTACTTCTTTACTTCTGTTCTGTTGTCACAGATTAATAATAAATTACTGTAGACGTACTAATTAATAATGATAATAACGAGACTGTCTTTATCAAGTTAGACATATATAACTAACTTTTTATTTCCGTCCGATTCTTTGCTTTCGCATAAAACATAAACAACAAACAATGTCGTAATATCTTCTAATATTAGCACATCCTTCCTTTTGAAGCTATTATCACATCCTTCCTTTAAAGTTCTTAATACTTATATGTACAAGGAATTTTGACAACTCGACCACTTCTGGTTGATTTGACCGGCACAGCAAGTTCTCTAGATGTTGGTTTATAATTGTCTGTTTCATTTGTTCTAACAGTTTGCTGTTCATTGTCTTCGTCGGTGTCATAGTACCCAGAGCTGTCTTCTTCGTAGCTCTTGTTTAAAAACCGTTGATTTCGTCTGTATGTTTTCCCATCATTTGTCTTTATGATGTAAGATCTGGGTGATGGATGTTTCTTAATGACGACTGCTTTCTGCCATGTTTGTCCTAGACGAACTCTCACCTTCTCCCCGACAGAGTAGTCTTTAGGTAACCTTGCTTTTGCATCGTATTTCACTTTGCTTTTCCTCAGTCGTTCGTTGAGTAATGTCTCTGCATTTTCAGCTACCGATGGTTTCAATAGTTTGGGATCAGTTGGAATGATGTCCCTGAGTCTTCTACTCATCAGCAGTTGTGATGGCGAATAAAGCAGTCCGCTTATCGGAGTATTTCTATACTCGAGCATAGCGAGATATGGATCTTTCCCACTTTTGTATGCTTTGTTAAATATCTGCTTTACGATACCAACATACACCTCACTTTGTCCATTTGATTGAGGGTACCTGGGACTTGATGTTGTTATCTTGAAACCCCATTCAGAAGCAAACTCTCTATATTGATAGCTATTGAATGGCATGTTGTCGCTCACTATTTCTTCTGGTATGCCATGTCTAGCAAAAATACCTTTCATTGCCCTGATTACACATTCTGCTGTTTTGTTCTCCAGTCGTTTTATTTCAGGGTATTTAGAGAAATAGTCCACAACAAGCAAATAGTCATTGTTTCGCCATTCAAACAAATCTGTCGCAACCTTTTTCCATGGTCTGTCTAGTACAGCATGAGGTAGCAATTTTTCCTTCACATTATTTCTTTTGAACGTTGCACATGTTGCGCATTTCATTATTGTCGAAAAAATATCTTTAGACAATCCTGGCCAAAACACACTCTGTTTTGCCTTCGATCTGGTTTTCTCAAGACCAAAATGACCTATGTGCAACTTGTCGAGAATTTCATTTCTCATACTTGAAGGAATTATAATTCTGTTCTCATAAAACAATATTCCATTCTCTTCATGAATACTGTCTTTAAATGACCAGTACACTTTCACTGTTTCATGAACTTGAGTTTTTATCTTTGCCAACCTTCTCTGACATAATTAATTACAAGTTTTAATTTAGCATCAGATTCAGTTTTCCTTCTAATTTCAATAATCTTCTGATCACTTCCCGGAAACTGTGCTGTTGCGCTATGAATTCTCATAACCATGTCATCATTTAAATTTGATTGTTCTTGACCATTGATGTACGCACGCGATAACGTATCAGCTATTTGCATTTTTGAACCTGGAGTGTAAGTTACTGATAATTGATATCTCAACAGTCTTAACATCATCAACTGAAGTCTTGGTGAAATCTTATGTAAAGGCTTAGTCACAATAGTTTGCAAAGGTTTGTGATCTGATTGTACAGTCACAGTTCTTCCAAAAATATAATGGTGAAAATGTTCAGCTGCAAACACTATAGCTAACATTTCCTTTTCTATTTGTGCATATCTACACTCTGTTTCTGTCAATGATCTTGACGTATACGCAACTGGTTTGTCTTCTTGCTTTAACATGCTCCCAACCCTTTAGAAGAAGCGTCACACTGAATAGTAACTGGCTTTTCAGGGTTAAACAATTGCAGAACTGGAGCTTCACTAAGTGTTTTCTTTATTTGTTGGAAAGCATTTTCTTGCTCTGCATTCCACTGCCACAATACTTTAGCAATTCACGCAATGGACTGGTAATTGTTGACATGTTTGGAATGAAACTTGACAGAAAGTTTAACATCCCTAGCAGTCTTTGAATTCCTGTTCGATCTGTTGGTGCTGGCATCTCCATTATTGCTTTGATTTTAGCTGGATCTGGACGAACACCATGTTCTGTTGTCACAGATTAATAATAAATTACTGTAGACGTTACTAATTAATAATGATAATAACGAGACTGTCTTTATCAAGGTAGACATATATAAACAAAAACAATGACGTAATATCTTCTAATATTAGCACATCCTTCCTTTCTCTCTCGCTCTCCACAACTCTTTACTTCTCTCTCTCTCTCTCCCAAGCTCTTTACTTCTCTCTCTCTCTCTCCCAAGCTCTTTACTTCTCTCTCTCTATCTATCTCTACACACGCTCTTTACTTCTCTCTCTCTCTCTCTCTATACACAGCTCTTTACGTCTCTCCCAAATTCTTTACTTCTCTATCCCAAGCTCTTTACTTCTCTCTCTCTATCTATCTCTACACACACTCTTTACTCCTCTCTCTCTCTCCCAACAGCTCTTTACTTCTCTCTCTCTCTCTCTTTCTTTCAACACAGAGCTCTTTACTTCTCTCTCTCTCTCTCTCTTTCTTTCAACACAGAGCTCTTTACTTCTCTCTCTCTCTCCACACAGCTCTTTACTTCTCCCTCTTTATCTCTCTCTACTTCTCTCTCTCTCTCCACAAAGCTCTTTACTTCTCTCTCTCTCTCCACACAGCTCTTTACTTCTCTCTCCCCCCCCCTACACATAGCTCTTAACTTCTCTCTCTCTCTCCACAGCTCTTTACTTCTCTCTCTCTCCCCCTACACGTAGCTCTTTACTCCTCTCTCTCTCTCGCTCTCTCTCTCTCTCTCCACAGCTCTTTACTTCTCTATCTCTCCCCCTACACGTAGCTCTTTACTTCTCTCTCTCTCTCTCTCTCTCCCTACACGTAGCTCTTTACTTCTCTATCTCTCCCCCTACACGTAGCTCTTTACTTCTCTCTCTCTCTCCCTACACGTAGCTCTTTACTTCTCTATCTCTCCCCCCCCTTACACGTAGCTCTTTACTTCTCTATCTCTCCCCCCCCTACACGTAGCTCTTTACTTCTCTATCTCTCCCCCTACACGAAGCTCTTTAGTTCTCTCTCTCTCTCTCTCTCTCTCTTCCCCTACACGTAGCTCTTTACTTCTCTCTCTCTCTCTCTCCCCCTACACGTAGCTCTTTACTTCTCTATCTCCCCCCTACACGTAGCTGATTACTTCTCTATCTCTCCCCCCTACACGTAGCTCTTTACTTCTCTATCCCCCCCCCACACGTAGCTCTTTATTTCTCTATCTCTCTCTCTCCCTACACGAAGATTTTACTTCTCTATCTCTCTTTCCCCCCCCCCCCTTACACGTAGCTCTTTACTTCTCTCTCCCCCCCACACACACGTAGCTCTTTATTTCTCTATCTCTCTCTCTCCCTACACGAAGATTTTTACTTCTCTATCTCTTTCGCCCCCCTACACGTAGCTCTTTACTTCTCTCTCTCTCTCTCTACATGTAGCTCTTTACTTCTCTCTCTCTTGTGACAGATCCCTTTACTTCTTTCTCTTTTCGCAGCTCTTTACTTCTCTCTCTCTCTCTCTCTCTCTCTCTCTCTCTCTTTCTTTACTTCTCTATCTCCCCCCCCTACACATAGCTCTTTACTTCTCTATCTCTCCCCCCCTACACGTAGCTCTTTACTTCTCTATCTCTCCCCCCCCTACACGTAGCTCTTTACTTCTCTATCACTCCCCCCCTACACGTAGCTCTTTACTTCTCTCTCTCTCTCTCTCTCTACATGTAGCTCTTTACTTCTCTCTCTCTCTCTCTTGACAGATCCCTTTACTTCTCTCTCTTTTCGCAGCTCTTTACTTCTCTCTCTCTCTCTCTCTCTCTCTCTACATGTAGCTCTTTACTTCTCTCTCTCTCTTGACAGATCCCTTTACTTCTCTCTCTTTTCGCAGCTCTTTACTTCTCTTTCTCCTAACATAAAACATTATAACTTGCCACTCTCTTCAAACAGCTACTTACTTCTCTTTTTACACAGCACTTTACTTTTCTCTCTTTCTCTACAAGCCCCTTTACTTGTTTTTCTGTCTCTATATAGCTCTTGACTTCTATGTCAAAAGTCCATACATTACGTTAGGCCTACTTCGCTAGCTACACTGTTCTCTCTCTCTCTCTCTCTCTCTCTCTCTCTCTCTAAACACAATCCTTTTAAATATTTGATTGTGCTGTATGTTTGTAGTAACACTCTAAAAAGACTTGAATTCAACTACTAGAATAGTTAACTTTTTTTCTAGAAAAGAAAAGATACAAATTTTAAATGAGAATGTTTTCCCAGTTTACTGGAAATCTCAAACAGAAACAAAACTCTGTAGATTTATCTTCACGGTTTGGTTTTGGAGTGTTAATAATGTAGACACGTGGAGACAATTCATTTCAGACTCCTCTCACGTCAGTTTTATTTACGGCCCTTGCTCTGGACTTGTAGAAATGGTTAATTGGTCAGACGCCATGGCTGGGAATCCACTAAATAACCATGGTCACAATTCATCATAGTGTATAGGTGCGGAGCCGAAAAAGGGCAAGAGGGCGAAACACTGAAGTTTAGAGATGTATTAGTGTGTGGGTTTACGAGGATTTCTAAATAGAAATTAGAATAAATGCTAAAAAGGGGAGGAGTCTAGATGTCGTTGGAATATATAGAGTTGAAGGTTTATGCTTTTTAAAGCGCTTTTTTTTTTATTGTATGCAAGTTATGTTCTAAGGAAATGAATTATGAATTTCTAAAATAGTATTTCTTTTTTTTTTTTTATGAAAGCTTTTATTTTTTCTTAAACATACAACACAGTGAGCATGACAGCTTTTGTTTATTAAAACCTAAAATACTATGTTGTAAGTCCATATAGCCTTTACACTTCGTTTCTATCGATAAGTATTGTTTTTAGGTATGAGATGATGTTTAGGTATGTGCTGCTCACATACCTATAAACTGTTAGTTTTGCGACTAAAGGAGGCCATATAGATCAATTAAAGTTCATTATGATTTTGCGCAACATCTTCGAAGTTTAGATCTAAAGTAACAAAAAAAAAGTTCACCTTTCAGACACATGATGTTAAGCTCATCTGTTTCTTTGGCTAACGGTTAACGAACAGGGTGTCATGTGTCCAGCACAACGACCAGCCGCCTTTACTTTCCCCAACTAAAGTCAGGTACCCATTAAAGTTGGGTAGATTCGGGGGCTCTTAAAAATCCCATAATTCAAAATCCCAGACTTCACCGAGAAAATCCTATTCTGTTTTATCCTCTTTATCCAAATTGTATTTAAAAACATTTCACAACTGGCTTCCATTACATGCTGCAAGTTTTAAATTGTTAGGCCTACAGATACAGCCTCTTGGTGAATAAAGCAATAATATCTAAGAGAACTTACTTACTTAGACTTAGGTCATCCCGCGCCGTTCGGCGCATTGGGTGGCAAGCTGTCTCCATAGAGATCTGTCATTGGCAATGTCTGAAGCCTCCTTACACCTAGTATCTAAGAAGAGGACAATTTCATTTATTTTAAAGCAAGATTACAGTTCTAGTAACTTTATCAGTCAATGAGGTTTAAGTGTACTAATACTAAATTGATAATTTCCTAGACATGACCGGTTATAGTTTCCTCAAATATGTAAGATCATCTGGTTTTTCCTGAATATGACTTAAAGCCAATAATTTCTTTGAAATTGTTCAAATCATCATCAATTTCTCTAAGAACGAAAAGCTTTAATTGGTAACATAAAAAAAAAAAAAACGCCCAAGGCTAAAGAAAGAAATGGTATATTCCAGGGGTTCTCGACTCCTTAGGGGGTCGATTGACCATTTGCCAGGGTCGCCTAAGACCATCGAAAATATGGATTGTTATTGTCTACCCTACAATTCTGTATTTGTGTATGGGGGGGGGGGGTCGCGGCAGAGTGGGGGGATTGTAAAAAGGGGTCGCCAAGCTTAAAAGGTTGAGAACCGCTGGTATATACACTCATAACACCAACAATATAAAATCAACGTGTTATGGGTTTTTCTCGGTCGATTTGGGTGTCGTAATAGCTAGTTGATTCAATTCCCGGTGAACTTTATTTTTTTTTAGAAATCAGTTGTTATCATTTTTACCACCATGCATGCTTTGTCTTGATTCCTTTCTCGTGGTTAAAATGCGCCACTTTAATGGTGCGATGCGCCACTTTTCGCGCATGTTCCATAGCATGGCCACCCCTGGATTAGATGTAAGCGAGAGTAGAGAATGCTGTTTTGTAATAACTATCCATACGGCTGCTTCTAAATTTTGAAGAGGTACCATTTATTGACAACGGTGTAGTCATCAGCTTGAGTTAATGCTTACACTGTAACGCACGCAATTAACTTGAGAAAAAGTGGAAAAAGTTTTTGTACGTTAAATGTTGTACTGATGTACTCAGTAAACTGAAAAGCATCTTGATCCAAGAACACTCGCAAAGTTTTATGTTAAATGTTTTGAAATAGAGCTAATATTAGATGTTAACGGAAAACAATGTTCTGAGCACAATCAGGAAAGATACATCACCGAGAAGTTTCTTAATGAAAGATCTGATATTTTCATTGTGCCTTAAAGTTCCCCTTTCAGACCTTACGATCTATAGAACAGATGATGTAAAGGTCATCTGTTTCTATGATCCACGGTTAATGAGGGTGTCGTGTGGTCAGCACAACTAATGTCAGGTACCCATTAGAGCGTGGTTAACACAGAGGCGCCTCAAAGATCCCGAAATTAAAAATCTCAGATTTTACAAGGATGCGAACCCGGGGATCCAGTTTCGGAAGCCAAACGCTTTACCACTCAGCCACCACACCTTGAATGTGGTTATGTTCTTGTGGTATGTGTGGTTATGTTCATGTGGGATGTGTGGTTATGTTCTTGTGGTATGTGTGGTTATGTTCATGTGGGATGTGTGGTTATGTTCATGTGGGATGTGTGAATATGTTCATGTGGGATGTGTGGTTATGTTCATGTGGTATGTGTGGTTATGTTCATGTGGGATGTGTGGTTATGTTCATGTGGTATGTGTGGTTATGTTCATGTGGGATGTGTGGTTATGTTCTTGTGGTATGTGTGGTTATGTTCATGTGGGATGTGTGGTTATGTTCATGTGGGATGTGTGAATATGTTCATTTGGGATGTGTGAATATGTTCATGTGGGATGTGTGGTTATGTACATGTGGGATGTGTGGTTATGCTCATGTGGGATGTGTGGTTATGCTCATGTGGGAGGTGTGGTTATGTTCATGTGGGATGTGTGGTTATGTTCATGTGGTATGTGTGGTTATGTTCATGTGGGATGTGTGGTTATGTTCATGTGGTATGTGTGGTTATGTTCGTGTGGTATGTGTGGTTATGTTCATTTGGGATGTGTGAATATGTTCATGTGGGATGTGTGGTTAGGTTAATGTGGGATGTGTGGTTAGGTTAATGTGGGATGTGTGGCTAAGTGCTAAATCGTTTAACAGCCTATCAAGGGGAGCTCGAATTCAAATCCCGACCACAGCCGAACACCTAATGCCAGCACGGAAACCCCTTCCAGATAACCCCTCCCTCACATGTCCACAAAAGAGATACGACCATAACGCATTGAGCATGCTTATAGTATGAAAGTCGCACGATACAAAAGAAAAGAACTTTTCGTGATGCTTCCTTATCCAGTGTTCTACTTTACTCTCTTAGAAATTTCAAATAGTTTCCAGAGCTTGTAATAAAGCTTGTAATAAAGTTTTCTATTCAAATTAATGAAGTTTGCGATTAAACTGTGGATTGTTTTGTACGAATTGAGTTTTTTAAAGCTCCTAAGTAGCCGAAGTCTATGTACATTTAGAAATAAGATACGTACGTAAACTCACTCATGTGTTCAGCTTTCGTTGCATTATTATTATGATTATTATGAAGTAGGTAACAAAAGAATAAATAGAGCACGTCATATTACCCACACGCAATGTGTGGGCTTGATCCAGTGGTAATGTCCTGCCCGAATTAGATATCCAGTCCGCCCCTGTTAATGAATATGATTTCTTAACCAAATTACCTGCTATGTACCATTGGAGATTCAGGCACTAGGCAATCTCTTCATTTAGTTCTATAAAGACTCGGAGCCTTAGTCACATATTATTTCTTCATCGGAGAAGTTCTATTTTTTTTTTAAATTCACTCTCGAATTTTAATGATTTTTATTGTATTAATATAAACATGAATGACTAGCTCTGATATCTTATGTAGCTTGGGACAAAGTAAACACTTAATTTCTTTAAATGTAAGCTCTTAATTTATAGCTAGTAGCAACTCTTATTCGTGGGTCTACTTGACGTTCTAACCAAAAAAAAAAAAAGGCCAATAAGAGATTTCAGTCCATTCCAGCTAGGAGATTATGTCGTAGCCTATTCACTGTTAGAATGTCAGAAACTATTGACACGTTTATGTTGAGCAGGCTGGCACAGTAAGCAGGTAAGCCTAGCGGCGCCATTCCTGCTTTAGATCTCTCCTATTTAGCAACTTGAATCACATTTTCACGCTCTAGCCCACAACTTCCATCAACCCCCTCTCCAACATCATAAATCTCTGTTTTGTTCTGGGCATTGAACCCAGGTCGTTCCAGATTTGATAGTAAGCTGATGGTGTCAGCACGAAGTAGAGATTTGGCCTCTGGAGGCTACGGTATACTTGTCATGTTATTAGGCCTACCTTCCGTTAGGAACGAGATTCCTTCTGATGGACCGCCCTATTTACAAATACCTTTGTGACAAAGGAAAAAAATGGCATGGTCATTTAGGTTAATTAAGGGGTCAACCAATTAGGCCTATATGTTGTTTTAAGATGGCGTCGTTAACGTGTTAGACCAATTGAATAAACAAACTATAAATAGATTTAAAATGAATATGTGGCGATATCATCAAATGTTATCATCTCATTCGTTTCTTTTTTCATCCACTCTTCATTCCCACCCCCGTCTCTTCCTCTCTCATCGCTTATTGATTTGATAAGAACAATAGACATATGGATGATACTATAAAGTAATATTTACAAATACTAGTTCAGGTTACATTGTAGGTCAGAGCCTCTAATTTTAGACAATCACAAACATCAGCTACAAGATGTGTAGGTTCATTTAATAAATGCCAGTTGTGTTTTAATAGATCAAATGAGGGGAGAAAAAATCACCTCCCCCCCCCAACAACAAAAAAGTTCTGAATACGCTAGTGATCAGGGTATTAGTTAGATTAATTTAAAAAATAGTTAACATGTTGGCAATATTAGACCAACATGTTGAGATGATAGATCTATCTCGACTATCGATTATGCCTAGATCATAGACATATTTATATAGGCTGCAGTGCTTTTTTTTTTGTGTAAAGAAATAGGCCTAGGTGCCGGTACTCAGTGAAGGATTGCCTAACTTTTAACAACGAATAAATTATTAATAAACGTTAAGATGCAAGAAAAGTAATATTTTTTTTCCCCACATTGAAAATGGTGCCGGTACGCCGTAGCCTACCGGTGCGTACCGTCACAAAAAAAGCAATGTTTATATATGTCTATGCACTAGCGGATCCAGAACTTTGGAGTGGGGGGGGGGGCGATTTATATACACACACACACACACACACACACACATACATAATATATATATGACAATAAAAATAGCAGCATTTCTCAACCTTCGGCGAGAAACAAAACAACTGGGGCAGAGCTATAAAGTTCTCTTGTGGGGTTCGGGGCGAAGCCCCGACGCCAAAATCTTTTCTTGCATTCTTCACTGCAGAAACGCATTCTCCTGACCTAAAGCTCATTATTCATACTATTAAAAAAGGACCTTTTGAATAATGTTGTACTTGAAAAATATTCTAATATGAATTTATAGGCCCTTAATACATTGCAAATAAAACTGATTTGTTCCTTGAAAAGATAAGATACCCCACATATTTAGATTTTGGCTTTGAGGATCGCCGCCGAAAAAAAAAATTCGATAAATAGTATTCAAGAAAATTGAAGTATAAATTGTGAGTTATAGTCCCAAATTTATTTAACTGGAAAAATATCAGATTGAGTAAAGGTTGGGAAAGGGCGACAGTAAAAACATTATTTGGGTTTAGAACTCATCTCAATCGTGACTTTTATACTGAAAATTTTCGTTTCCAATGCAAAGTCTTTCTTAAAATAATTATGATAAATTCATGTGAAATTACATAATCTCTGTCTGGAAATAGGAGGGGCTGTAGAGTGAAAGCGATTAATCCTCGCTCCTTTAATAATTTCTGCTAAAGATTGCATTCGGCATTAAAGAATAGGGGTGGGGAGACTTTACATAAGAATTTAATTTATAGTATATATAAATTATATTAATGACAGATTTTTTTTAAATTTTGTAATTTCTTAACCATAATACAAAAAGAAAAAGTATTGATTTGTCCGGTGGGGGAAATGCGATTGCATGTATCTCCCCTCCACCTGGTACAACCCTTTTTCATTTAAATTTACTAATGATACAATTTGAGATTAGAGTGTGGTATATACAATGGGTCATATACAATACGTAGTTTATATTATATAGATATTCAACTAATTTTGTTCACAAACTAAGATTCTCCACAAAAATAGGACTGCCCCCCCCCAGCACTCAGAGGGCTAGAGTGGGGTGGGCAGTAGGCCTACATGCAATCGCCCCCCCCCCCTCGCTGTATCGGCCAAAATACCAGAAAGGGAGCGACATAATATAACATTTATATATTAATTCAACTAATTTTGTTCACAAACTATGATTTCTCCATAAAAAACGGACCTCCCCCCCCCCACTCAAAGGGTTTAGGTGGGAAGGGCAGTAGAGGTATTCGCCCCCCCCCCCACCACCACCACCAATCGGCAAACAGGGAAAGACATAATATAAAGATCGGTTAAAATATCAATAACAAGTTTTAATAATATAGGTATTTAATTGATTCTGTTAGCAAGCTGTGATTTCTACAAATATATTGGACCGCCCCTCCCCACTCGAAAGTGTATGGGGATTGGGGATTGATACCATCGCCCCCTCCCGACCCCACCAAATCGGCCAACATACTGGGGGGGGGGGAGGCGAAATAATATAAAAATAGGTTAATATGCATGACTAAATGCATGACGCGTAGGACGTAATTTAATCATCTTCTTTTTTGAAGTAACGTCTGTATTATATAAGATAAGAAGATATGTTGAAATATAAATAATTAGTATATATTTTTAACATAAGTAATAAATTCGTATACAAATTGTGTGAATTCTATAATAAAATTCGCCCTTCAGTGTGTGTGTGTGGGTGGGGGGAGGCGCGTGGGGGGGGGGCGATCGTCCCTCCCCCCCCCCCCCTGGATCCGCCAGTGTGTCTATGGTCTAGAACTCTAGACTATAGATCAGTAGATCAGGTTCTAGATAAAGGCCTAAGTAATAATAAAACCCAATAACAAAGCATAATGAAGATCTATATCCCCCTCCCCAACCTTTTTTTTTTTTAAGTGTCTCACATTTTGCTGCTTTAAAAGCATGTTGTCATTACTCTTGTTGGCTGTTTTACAGATATATGGGAAAGGACCAATGGCGAACGCTTTTGTGCCAGTTTTTAGTTTAGAATTTATAACTCCGCAATGGTTAAACTTATTAAAAAAATGAAAACATCTGCGGACTCCTCAGCTATTGGGCGATAAAACTAAATTTGAATCTTTTTTCCATATCAGCTATTAAATTTATAATTCAAGTCAACTTGCGGTAGGGGTCGGACCTAATCAGCGAACGCAATTTTCGCGGGAGTCATAATGAGCGAAAGGCCGTAAAAATAGCGAAATAGCATGTTAAAATATAGGAAATTATGCTTCAATTAGTTCTATCATCTAACTTCTTCCATGAAACATTATAACTATTGTCCTCCTTGAGACATTAGGCCTAAATTTGTTTTCACTTTTCTCGTGCTCCACATCTCCTTTCTCTGCTTGGAACTGATGTCTATATAGCCTACGAAACTTGCGATCAAATATTTTTCTTTTAGAGAAAGAAAGAAACTACAAAATTCTATTTCGCCTCCTCCCTATTGGCTAGTCCACGTCATTTTACTCCCCATTTCATAAACTCTCGTTACTGTGACTATTTTTTTAAGAACACATGTTCAGTGCACTTAATTTAATCAACATCAACTCGACCCCCCCCCCCCCCACACACACACACACGCGCGCTCGCTGATTGACCCAAAGGCAGATCCCGAATGCGATGGATTGATGATGTATGGGAGGTAGATCTACAACAACTTGGGTTTCGGGCATGGAGACGAAAGGCTCAGGAGAGATCTTGTAATTTTATACATGTATATTATATGGTAATTCTTATATTTATTACTAAATATATAGATAGCGTTTTTTTCCGCTCCTGAAATCGAATATTTTCTCCTGGAAAACTCTTGGAATCTCAGAATGGTGGGGGAACCCAGTGAAAATGAATTCTGATCTTCTTTTAACAAGAGGTTAACCAGCCAGTTAAAAAAAAGGAGGACGTCAAAACAGAGGTCCCCCCCCCCCCCCCGTATAAACCTTTTAGGCCTAAGCGCTGTTAAGATCAAATGATGCGTCATTTCACCCTCACTGGCATAGAGGAAAGTAACTGCCAGCATATGACTGTTGGAGAGAGAGGTGTGAGTCAAACATTTTAGACGGAAAGAAAATGCGGGAAAATATGCTGGTCACAACTGGGCGTAGACATGTGAAACATGTAGGCTACTGCACTCATCCTTAATCTTCGAAATCGAAGACATTGGGTTAAGGTTAAAAATAGGCC
Organism: Biomphalaria glabrata; assembly: GCF_947242115.1. Classification (NCBI taxonomy): domain Eukaryota; kingdom Metazoa; phylum Mollusca; class Gastropoda; family Planorbidae; genus Biomphalaria; species Biomphalaria glabrata. Next base: position 22,088,825 of record NC_074722.1, on the reverse strand, counting down.
TATTATTTTAATATTTCAGTTTACAAACAATAACAATAGATAAGACAAAAAGAAGAACAGATTAAATCGGTAACTAAATTATTATTAATGGCTTTTTAAGCTTATAATAGGGGTTTCGCTGAATAGGGTTTCAGTTAAAAAGGTCATTTTGAGCGAACACCCCATAATATTTTTTTTTTCAACGGAATGAATAGCCTTAGCTATTCTAGCTAACTATTTCCTCATCTATTTAGAAGCATAATAGGCGATTTTTTTTCGGCCGATGTCCATTGGTGCTTTAAAATCGCCTTAAGTTCGGACCTATTCTCGTTTATCCCAAAACGTTTTGAGAATGAAATTTCCATGCATGTCAACTTTGACCTTCAGCTATGCTTTATTTTATGAGGGAAAACGAAAGTGAATATGTGGGAAATGTAGAAAAATGGAGTCTTTGTAATACCATTTTAATAGTTCTGCAGTTACTTTTGAAATAAATAAGAATGGATAAAAATTACGGGGAGGTGTTCGCTTTATATGCCATTTCGCTGATGGGCCTTTCCTAGATAATTTTATTCTGTTGCTTTACACACACATCTCTCGTAGCATGAATTTTAAAAAATCAAGATCTAAGATATGCAATCATACTTTTTAGATTTCAACCAAAATAAACATGGCTACCAGAAAGAATCTACCTAATTTAAAAATTTGTGTTGATAACACCGACTCAACAGATGAATCAGATGTGGAAATTCAAGGATCTGATTCTTCTAGTTCAAGTGATGATCATGTTATTAAAGTTGAAAGCGTGAGACAAAAAAATAAACTAGACGGTGGTGAAGAGGATGATGTGTTATCGATAACATTGGATGACAAGCCAACGGAAAGACGGTTTCTCTCAAGATCTGTTTTGAATAGTAAAAAATTGCCAGCATATGGAGTATGTTTTGATTAAAATATTGTGCGCTTTCAAGATATAGGCTCTAAATAAAGATTTATGATGTTCAAATGTATTTTGTATGTTATAATAATAGATCTAGATTCTATCTATTCTAGATCTAGAATCTTCAATCTAAGATCTAGTGACTTAGTGACTCTATTAATAGCTATGCGAAATTCCCCGGATGTTTACTAATTTTGAGTGGCGCGAAAAGTGTGCCGCCATTTTGAACTTTTATTTGTATTTGAAGTATTGGTGCTATTGATTTTTAATTAACAATAAATAAATAGTTGTGTTAGAAAGGATTTCAACTGTTATTTTAGAAGTGGGAACATATTTTCTAAAATAATTAATTTAAAAAATGACAAGAAAAAAATATTTAATGTAAAAAATTTTTTTTTACATAAACTCGATAAACGTTTGTCATTTTTGCAGAACTACCACATAATGTAGGTTGAATTTTTTGTTTAGAAGCTTTGTTTTTCGTGTAGTTAATTGATGCAACAATATAATCAGTGAAAAGTAACTATCCTATCTATAGCACATCTAATTCTATTTTGATTTCTGTGAGGTGACCGTGAGTTGCTAGTTTACAAAATGGCGTCCAATGGGACAGATCGACACGACCTTGCCGTATTGTATAGTTCTAGCTGAAAAAAATACATTTATGTCGTTTTTTTTTTCATTGAAATTGACTTCATTGTGTAGAATATGCATTTGTGCATTTATTTTATATCGTTTTTATATGTTTTAAAATGCACAAATGCTCCTATTTAGTTTTTAATCATGCAGGTTATAAGTAAAAAGGCGAATTCAAATTCTTTGGTCACGTGATTAAAAATACAATTTTGCCCTGTAGTCAGGTGTAAACATTTAATTTGAGAATGGAAAATCTTAGATCTAAATTCTAGTCTGTATCACTAGATCTAGGTTTAGAGCAAAATTTTTATTCAGTAATCAGTTAGTTCTATATTAGATAGGCCTATATTAGATATAGATCTATAATCTATTTAATATAGACTAAGTAAAATATCAATATAGATCTAAGTTAGAGATTCTAAGTCTATAATAAGTTAACTTAAATAGACCTAGGCTAGACTAGTCTAAACTTAGACCTAGACTTCCTAGATCTAATTCTAAAGACTAAAGTAGATTACAATTGATAAATCATAAATGATTAGTTATTAGTTAGATTATCATTTCAGATGATTTCATTACTGTCATTAGACTTGGGGGGGGGGGGGGGGGGGGGGCTTGGGCTTAGGTCTAGCTGCGACAGTCTAGCAGCTAGCTAGATTGTCAGTCACTAGAGTTAGAGTATAGACAAGATTAGAGATAGACTCAACCTGAGGCCTGAGAGTGAGAGGGTAATAGAATAAGATATAGATCTATATAAATTATTATAAATCTAGATATTATAGATAGAATAGATCTACATATAATATTATATAAATATTATAATAATACAATTATATAATCATACTTAATTTTTAATTATACTTAGCTTGATTAATTGATTACTTGATTATACTTGATACTAGATCTAAATCTAGTTTATAGATCTAGTCTAATAATTAATTTTAACCAAATATAATGATATATCATTTTATAATAATAATAATACATCTAATAACAGTAGCCTACTATAGAATATATTAATATATCTCATATCTGTAAATGATAGATCTAGGTCTATTTTCTAATGTAGATCTAGAATTAATTCTAGATTATATCTAAAATGAATAATTTGTCACAGTACCAATCTACATTAGAATATATATAGACTCTAGATCTATATTGACTATATCTAATAATTTGGCCTCTAGATCTATATCCTATATTCTATATTGTTATATATACTACATACTAGTATATACCTATACTGTAGTAGCCCTAGCCCTAGATGCCCTAGATTAGATTTAGATATAAACATAAGAACATTATGAAATAGGAACATGATCATGTAATCTTATCTAGATCTAATTCCTACTTCACCGTAATCACTTGTTAGATCTAGCTGTTAGATAGATTTACATTTAGAAACAGATCTATAATAGATTCAACAGTCTATAGACAAGTATAGAGATCTAGTAATAGATACTTGAAAAAAAAAAAAAGACTTGATTCAAAATAAATAAATTATATCTTTTATATAGCGCTACTTTCATGTTTGTAGCATGCTCAGAGCACTATGGTCCAATCTCATTAGTGCATCAGTGGGGAGGGGGTATCTGGGAGAAGGTTTTTCGTGCTGCCTTTAGGCGCTCAGCAAACACAACTCTGCTTGAGTCGGGTTTCGAACCTTGAGTCCCCAAATAATTAGTCTCTTGACCACACAACCCGTATCTATTTGTAAAAGTAAGCTCTCTTTCAGACATTGCACTCTGTATGGCAGTTGGCATTAAGGTCAACAACTAATGAGCAGGGTGTCATGTGGCCAGCACAATGACCAACTGCCTTTACTTTCCCCCTTTTAAAAAGGCAAACTAGATAAATTGTCTTGAGACAGACAATCATTAATTATGTAGTAGTAGTAGTATTTAATAGAACTTATTAATTTACATTAATAATATTATATTTAAAATTTGAAATTAAAAAAAATTGTTAGAAGGAAGCGCAAGTAAAGCTGAAAATAAATTTATTTCTATGTATTAACTAAGCTTACTAGGTCTAGTATAGAATGATCTAGATTATTGCTAGAAATTTTACTACTATCTAGATTTATAAGCCATTGTAGTTTTTTAGAAAAAAATCCAGATTTCTTTTAAGTTAAAAGTATTTGGAATTATAATTTATCAACTTTATCAAAGTACTTAGCTTGATGGCTTAGAAAGTTTATGGCAAGACATAAATATTGTCATGCTTCTATATCTTTAATCTTGATTTACAGATAAAGTCATATTTTTATTATAAAAATAATATCAATAACTTAACTAGTATATATTGAGTTCAAATTACTTTTATATATATATATAGTGAATGAATATAAATTTCGACTATCTGGAGCCACTAATTTGGTATACAAAAAACTCCTTATAATCATCTTATACTGGATAGATAATAGATACCAAATACTATTTATAAATAAGTTTATGTGTGTGTATATATATAATATATATATATATATTTATATATATATATATATACATGTATATATATATATATTATATATATATACATGCGTATATAATATATAATATATATATATATATATATATATATATATATATATATATATATATATATATATATATATATATACATGCGTATATAATATATATTATATATATATATATATATTCCACAATAATTATTTTTTATCCATGTTTTGATTATTAAAGCCAACTATCATGTCTATAAACAACAGTATCTTCATACACATCAGAATGTGCTTAATACAAGATAATATACTTTCGAGCAGAGAGGTCCTAAGTTCGAAGACTTGGATTTTTAATTTTGGGATTTAAAGATGCCATTGAGTCCACTCAGATATAATGGCTACCTGTCTTTAATTGGCCACATGACACCTTTGTTCAAAGCCAACATTCCCTTTCATATTGTCTAATTGACTAATAGACAAGAATTAATTATTATTTTGTTCATCGTCAGTTCTATGTGTTTTTCCCTGTTGTCACATCCGACAATCAATTTTATTGTTATATCCATTTTATTATGCTACACCTCACATTAAAAGTCATAGTGTTGGTACAAAGATTATTTCAAATGTTGATTTTTTTAAATAAAAATTGTACCTTTAAAAAACTCTTAAATTAGTTGGAAATCTTGGTATTTGAATTTACATAAAAACCTTATTATTTACATAGACTTGTTTAATTAAACATTTTCTAATTAAACAAGAAAACAATAGTATACTTTTATTAAGCACATTCTAAATTTATTAAAAGATTTATAAATGTTTTTGTAATATATGATAAAAATTGATGAAATGGAACCTATTTTCATTCAATTTTCAACTATGCACAATGTTAGTTCAAAACGCGTAAAAATGACTAAAATAAAATAAAAAACTCCCAACTTTTGAGCCTCTTGCAATAATCTATATATCAATGGAAAGCTTTAAACAAGTACTTCAGTCGACTATTAGAAAAAATTCATATTAATATGAAAATAACATTTTATTCTAAAAAAAATGATAACAATTGAAAGATAATAGTAAAAAAATTTTTTAAAAATTTAACATAAATAATTTTATAAAACATTAGTATACTTTTATTAATCTCATCCTAAACTTAATTCTGATATAATATTTTTTTCGCTCTGCGTTAAAAAATAGCAAAATAATACGCATTTTCAGAAAACATCGTTAAATGCTGAGTAAAAACACATTAAAATTTTTTATATTTTTTTTTTAACTGTTGAGCCTATAACATGATTCTATATATCATTAGAAAGCTTAGGAAAAGTGCTTCAATAATCATATATATAAAACTTGTAAAAATAAAATTTTAACAGAAATTTATTTAAAAAATAAAAAATGATAATGTCATATTGAGTTAAATAAAAATTTGAAAAAAAATAAATTTATTAATTAGTTTCATAAACCACTTGATATTCCAATTAAGCACACCCTAAGCTTTAATTTGATATATGGTTTTTAACTAAGTGATGAAAATGTGCGAAATAGTATGCCTTTTTCATTCAATTTTTATATAACTTGGTGGCATGGTTTCCATTGATTTAATGCTAAGTGAAAATACGTTAAAAATTTTTTTTTTAAATTATTCGTAAGGCCTATACCAACATTCTATATATCATTGGAAAGCTCAGAAAAAGTACTTTAACAATCTAACATCAAAAATATTTTTTTTCTTTTTTTAAAAATTTTGTCACATACCTACTATTAATGAGTATTATAACTCGAGTCTAGACTCTAGACCTAAGACTAGTCTAGAGACTAGAGTACTCTAGTCCAGAGACTCTAGTCTCTAATGGCAGTACTCTACTAGTCCTAGTGACTAGTCACGCCTAGTCTTTTAAAAATAAAATTAAGTCTATTAGTAGGTCGTTCAGTGATAAAATTGTGTGTGTATATAATAATGTCTTTTGATTCACATTTAATACTTTGTTATATACATTTTTTTTAAATTTTACCCTCCCAATTGAGGAAATATAATTTTACATTTTTTTTTTATTTTACCATTTCACATCATAACATTTTCTGCAATACAGTTGAGTTGTACAGATGATACAGGTGATAGTCCCCCGTGTGGGTATCGGGGCTTGGAAATGAACAAGAGTAATAAAAAACCTCACTGCCTTTCCACTTGCATTTCCCTAAGCGAATAATAGTGGACCTTCCCCCCCTCTAGTTGCTTTTTGATAGAGGTCTGGACTGCACTACCCCAGACGGAGGTCTATGTCTCACTACTCTCATCTAATGGATATAAACCCATCATGAATTTTATTTTTGGAACTGGTGAATGTGATAGTAAAGCGTGAAGGGTTCTGGATCCAGGATGTGACGATTCCACAGGGCATACCCAGGGCACAGTCCACCTTAAGCTTTCTACTGCAAAATAATTTCATTTGGAGAGCCGACACTAAATGCTTTATTATAAATTGTAAGAAGCAGAAGTTCTAGGCCAATTAATTTGTTTCTTAACTTTGTGTAGTTTAAGGCATATTTTGAGTGTAAAAAATAATAAAAGCACTTTTCAAAATAGCAACAAAATATAAATTCTTCTCCATCTGTCAAAATTGTATTGAATGAATACCTGTAAGATTTAGCTTTGTATGAATTTCCATGTTTAATCCCTTAACTACTCAGTCAAATCCTCTACTATTACTCTACATGCTCAAATGTCACCAATATTTGGAGAAACCTATAATGCAGTGATGCCCAAACTACAGCCTGCGGGCCAGATCCGCCCGCGACGTGTTTCCATCCGGCCCGCCTAAACCTCGGCACCAAGTGAAGAAAATTTTTTAAAAGGTTGAAAAATGTATTTTTCCTACGTTAGGACTCTCACTTTTTCTTGGATGGATTTCATTCTAATCTACGGCATTCTAAAGTCATATTATTATTTTTTAATGAACACGAGGTTTATTTTTTTGGTGACAAGTGTTGACAGTTGTTTTTCTTGAATAATTACGCTGCTATCTTGAGCTAGTCGTGTAATATGTTGTGTGTAACACAGTGCATCAATTCTGCATAATTGTTTGGTAACGTTCTTTTGATATCAAAGAGAATGGTTAGTACCATTTAATATTTGAGCGTTAATGAAATGAGAGAGCCATAGGAACGAAAACTAGAATATGAATGTAGAAACTTCCAGAAAAAAGTGAAGACATCTTTGCTTTTGTGGAACATATGCCAACAAGATTTGAACAGAAATGTTGATGTTTTTAAAACTTATAACAAAAAGTCATTTGCAAATCAAAACATTAAAAAAATATGGCGGCATTGTTGGTTTTAACCGCCAAGAAAAAGATTGCCTAGTTGAATGAGTAAAGCGACTGACGAGAAAAAAGAGACAAGAAATGAGTGAAGAGTCCACGGTAAGGGCAAGTTACAGAGTTGCTCAAATTATGAGAAATGATGCGTACACAAGTGCTTTCTAGCAGTGGTGAAAGAATTAGTCCTGGGTAAAAAAGCAGTTAACACATTGCAAAACTAAATGACAGAGCAGCAGATTTTGAAATGTTTTCTATTGCCACTGAGAAATACTCAGATAGATCTGCAACTGGAATTGATTGACTTACAAAGCCAGACATCCTTGTTTGAGAAATTTAGAGTGATGCCGACAGTTCATTTCTTCGCCGTGTGGCCTGATGAAACTTTTCAAATTTCCGAAATTAAGTGTTAAGGACGATCACAATGTTTACAAGCACTTCATTGAGTAGACAAACCTTTCAGTAATAAAACGGATGAGACCGATCTTATGTAATCGCCCTACATGTGTAAGTTGGCCTAGTAGTGCTACAGGTTTCTAATAAAACTATTCTCCATTTAATTTTTTTCATCTATTCGACGATGTGGCCCGCGACACGAGTGTCGGAAATGAAAATGGCCCGCCTGGCGAATAAGGTTGGGCATCACTGCTATAATGGATAATGTAGATTAAGCTTTAAAAAAAATAAATTTAATAACTATTATTTTGCCTTGACAACTGCAATTTATCAATATAAGTTATTTACATTTTAGTTAAATACAACATATAAATTATATTGTGTACCACATATATTTACATATCTATACATGTACATATTTATACTCTTTACATTATATTTACTTTACATTATAAATAATATTTAACTAGTAGTACTGGTATGTTTATAATGAAATTTTTAAAAAATTTGCCCATATCTAGATCTACTTTTTACACCTATCCAATAATTTAAAGACATTCCATCAAAGAAGATCTAGATTTTGATTCTACTTTGCTATATTTGTATTTGTCAAATAAATGAATGTCAGATCAAAATGTTAAAATGCTACAACGTCTTATGGTTTTCTTAGTGTAGTCAATACAATAACCATTTTTTAACACTGTCTGGGTACAAATACATGCAGGTCAGATTGATTCTGTTCTGTTGACAGTTATATTTTTTTTCAGCCCAAGATTTATGAAAACAAAGCTGGAAACTTTGTGACAGGATTGGATATTACGTCTAAAGTAGGTTAAGAGCTTTTGTAGCTTTGTAATAGAATTATATATATATATACAGGACTTTTTTGTGACGGTACACACCGGTACAGCACCTTTTTTTGAAAAAAATTATTACTTTTCTTGTATTTTAACGTATATTATTAATTTTTAGTAGTTAAAAGTTAGGCAATCAACTACTGAGTACAGGCACCTATTTGTTTTTACAAAAAAAGCTCTGTATTTATCTTTATATATATTTATATTTGTTTATAAATACATAGCGTAATCTTTTAATGAAAACGAACAAAAAAAGTTTTACTTACAAAATTTTTTTTTCTTTTAAGGATGCAGTAGAGAAACTAGGGAAGAGGGCAAAAAAGTTTGGTACTTTGAGTAATCCCAAGCAACCAATCACTGATGTGGATATAAAAAACCTTTATAGAAGGTATTTTGAAATGAATGTTCTGGAGATAGACCAAATAGTAAATATTTATTAAGTTTTTATGGACTGATGCATTGACAATTTTAGAAAAAAAATTTAAATAGTGAGATTCATGAGAACACATGTATAATATATAAAATAAATTCATATATGAATATACTATTTTTTATTTATACTTTAATTAGATGCATCTCCTATTTCATGCTTAGAACATATTTTTCAGTAATTATTAATTCTCCAGCTTGTAAGGTGAAATTGTAACTCAGACTCTTAATCTTCAGTCTAGGTATGAATATAGAAAAGTTGGATGAGGATCCACGTGGGTGGCGAATGGAGGCCATACTCTTACGAGGGACACAAAACATGAGCACAAAAGATGTATTTGATTATTTTTCTTCATATGCTCCTAAAAACATTGAATGGATAGATGATTTTTCTTGTGAGTTAATTTTTAAAATTAATTAAGTTGAAGCCATTGCTAGTATTTATAATTTTCTCTAAACATATCATTCAAATTAGTACTGAACTTGGGAAAATGTTATTAGTAAAAAAGTTTCAAATTATAATAAGTTGTGCTTTTTTTTTTTTAATTTTAGTTTTATCTGAGCTCATATATATATATATATATATATATATATATATATCCTAGCTATAAAAATGTTAATATTAATATAAATTTATGTCAAAATGTAATTTGTTATTATTTCTTTTCTTTTTCATTTATACACATCTCTTACACATTTTGTTATTCATTAAACTTTCAATAGTGCTTTTAACCTGTCTTGCTTTTATGGGTTGACTGATCAAACTCCTCTTACTAACATGTGAAGTGTTGGATGCTGATGCCTACCATCTCTATAACAAGAAGCTTTGGGTAGATGAAGCTTGTCAACTTCTAAGCAAGGGGTACAATGATGCATACAGGGAGGAGACAGGCTCAGAATTCCAAAAGGTGGCATATCATGCGTACACATATGCATACTTACATGCTAAAAATATTTAACAAAGCAGTTTTCTCAACCCAATTTTTGTTCTTATTTAGGTAATGTTGTCTGGTTGGACAAATTAACACCAGCTCGAGCTCTTCTCAAACTAAGCTCAAGTATGAGTGAAGTCAAAATTGCAGAGAAGGCTGTGGATGAGCAAATGACAAGCAAAGGTTAGTCTCACAACTCAATTTCACGTTTTATTGACATTTAAATTAAATATGATATATGAGCCATACCTATGAACATTTAAGACAAACTATATCATTCTCTAACATGTGATACTGTCAAAAATATTTTAAGCATGCATGCAAAAGTCTATGGTATTGAGTATTATTTAACCCAACTCAGGAGTGCCACTTTTCCAGGAAAACCTGGAAAATCTGGGTTTGGAGGGGTCTGATTTATTTCCCCCTCCTGGTTTGCCCACTACAATTTTAAAAAAATCTGTTTTTAAATATATTTAGATTTTGGTCTAAATTTCTTCATTTTTCCCAGTAATATTAGATTGCTAGTTCCCATTGCGTGAGCCACCATTTTGAAAGGAAATTGACATGTTTCGTATGTCTCAAAATGTTCACTTTACATGCGCACTAAGCATGATTTTTTAGAATGTAAACATTCAACATGGAACATGCCAACATTTAGAATTTTAGTTCCATATCTAGATTTAAGATCTAAAATAGATCTGATCTAAACTGTAAACATCTATTTACTATTGAGTCTAGATCTACTCATGTACCTAGGAAAAAATAATTTCATGAGTACATTCACAGTTGTGTGTTAAGAATTGGACATAATTTTCTTTTAGTTTCCATGTTTTTTATTTGATTCTAGAATATATATTGATCTTGAGCAGTGATATGCAATATATGGCCCACTACAAGTTTTGTTTTAGCTAAATAATTAAAATAACAATGTCATTCACAATGAAAAACAAACAAGTGTGTCCCATTTGCAATGAAACCATATTGTTCATGAGAACTATAACATATTCTGATACTTCTAACAAAACACAAAAACATTCTTTATGCATGCATGAACGATGACGAAAGAAAAAAAATTGAAGATCTCCGAAAAGAATTGTTAGGCCAGCAATATCTTTTTTTAAAAGTTATAGTTCTCAGAAAGCTGCTACACATGTAATTTATAATCAAACACTGTCTAGTGTCGACTTTTAATATTTGATTCAGTTTTGCCGTGTTTAAGGTCTTTTTTCGAATTTAAGAGTGTAAGTTTATATTGAAATACTATAACATCTAGAGTCGAATCTAAAAATTGTCCATCACAGTTAATGTAAAAGTTCTGCATCATTACTATGGATCGGTATTATGTATAAAAAAAGAGAGATAGAGCTTCAAATAGGATAAAAAAAAATATCTGGAATTTTCAATGAAATCTACCCAGAGAACAATGTTGTTTTCTTGAATTACATCATACATCAAGACATCCTCTTTAAAACTGTTTTAAATATAAAAACAAATCCTTGTTGTAAAGCTTGTAAATGCTATTTGCTCTCATTGGCTAACAAACTATTTCAATATTTCCTTAATCTAGGTCCTGGGTTTAAGAGTGATAAGTATAAATTTTTAATGTCTCTAATTGCAAACTTCCATTTGTAATGGGTAATCTTCTTTAATGTTATGAATAAGTATGTAACATTATTTTTGAGGTTGTATAGATCTATAGTGGGATGATTGGAAATGACTTGTTTCATTTTTAGGTTTAGTGTTGATTGAGATAGATCTGGGTTCATTTAGTGTATATTTGGCAAATATTAGAATAAATAGCCAGAGCAATTATGATGGCTGTTAGGCTTTAGTTTTTAAAACCTTTAGTCTAAATCAAGTTTAAGGTCAAGCCTAATTATTTATTTATTTGTATTATTATTATTAACTAGCTAGATCTACTAGTGTAGATTCAGATCTTAGCTTATTTGTAGATTATTGGATTTATATAATTGTTATATTATCTATTATGATGCAATAACAACTCTGCTATTTAAGTTATAACTCCAGTTTATTAACAATACAAGAAAGTGAAGACACCTTTTGAACGTTACAAGTGGAGAAGACTACCATTTGGAACATCTGTGAGCTCAGAACTGTTTCAGAAACATCTAAATGCTGCTCTTGAAGGTCTTGATGGTGTGATTGGTGTAGCTGATGATATTATAGTTTATGGTTCTGGAGACACATGGGAAACAGCTTCCCATGACCATGACAAGAATATTGCAGCATTATTTGAGAGATGTCGTTCTGTTGGAATTAAATTGAACAAAGAAAAAGCTAAGATTAAAATGAAAGAAATTACATTTTTGGGACATCTAATTACAAGTGATGGTTTAAAGATTGATCCTGAAAAGGTAAAGGCTGTTAAAGAAATGAACAAGCCAACAAACGTCGAGGAAGTTCGGCGCTTTTGTGTGATTGTGAACTATCTTGCTTAATTTCTACCCAGACTATCAGACGTCATTGAACCAATTCGGCAGCTACTTCATACAGATATTCCTAAAAAACATGACAGTGCATTCTGTGACTTACAATCCATGGTGACTCAAGCTCCTGTGCTAGCATTCTACAATTCACTTAAAGAATTGACCATACAGTGTGATTCCAGTCAAAATGGTCTTCACGCCATCTTAATGCAGGAAAGTAAACCCATGGCTTATGCAAGTCGCTCTTTCACTGATACTGAGACTAGATACGCACAGAAAGAAATGCTAGCAATTGTAGTTGTGCTGGATAAGTTCCGCCAATACACATTTGGTAGACATACATTGAAAGAGACCACCAACCTCTTGAAGCAATAATGGCTAAACCTCTATCAGCTGCTCCTCAAAGATTGCAGGGAATGATGTTGCACATACAAGACTATGATATAATTGTTGTATATAAAAAGGGAAAAGAAATGTATCTGGCCGATACACTTTCAAGAGCGCATATAAAGTCATCAGCAAACAGTCAAGGTTGCATGGCCATGAGCGCTGGCAAAAGGGAGTTAAAACTCGTCAGTTATAAAACGGTCATATGAAGTTGAATCAGGTGGAGGAGTCTATCTCCGAAATAGAATTCACTTTGAAGAATCCCACTGCTGCCACCATGTTATTATCTAGTATGATGAAATAACAACGCTGCTATTTAAGTTACAACTCCATTTTATTAACATGACAAGAAAGTGAAGAACTAACAGGAGACTTTAATATGTGCGAGCACGTGAACATACTGAACAGTAGGACAAGGGAGACTACAAGTAAACAAACACACACACACAACATACATAAACATAAATACACATATAAATGTAACAATAATAGTCTAGATCAGTGATGCCCAAAATACACCTGTGGGCCACATCGTGCCAGCGACATTCCATCTGGCCCGCCGAAACCTCAGCAGAAAATCTCCTCTCCACAAAAAAAGTTTGAAAAAAAAACTTCCCCTATGTTTTGGGTAAATAAATTGGTACCAGTAATACAAGACAATGAGACTGCTGAGATTAGCTACAGAGTTGTTTACATTGTAAGTAGAGACATCAAGCCATTTTCCAACAGCAAATACATAAAAACGTGCTTTCTAGCAATGATGGAAGAAATGAGTCTTTAATGCTGTTGAATCCATCACAAGGTGAGTGAAAGATATAGATAAATATCTCCTTTCAAAACTAACAGAAAAAATCAGATTTGGAAATGTTTTCTAATGTCGCAAACAAGTCTTCTGACATATCTGATACATCTAAAATCTTGGTATTTCTTCGCAGTACCTTACAAAGTTTTGAAATCTGAGAAGTTAGTAGCCATGAGAAACATGCATGGGAACTCCACTAGCGAAGTCTTGTCAAAGAAGTTTCAACCATCTCAGAGGATCTTTCTCTTCCTTTGTCTAGCATGAGAAATGTCTTAAGACTGTCAAAGGTTTTTTCTATCTCAGCGGTTTCTATCCAGTTAATGAAATGGCTGCTCATTTTGTCCAGGAAGGTCTGCGGGTCATCCTCTGGTTCTATCTCACAATTAACAAACTGTTGGCAATAGAAAGCTTCTGTTTTCCCGAAAGTTCGAAGTAGTTGTTCTTTCACAATGCTGTAGTTACTCTGGTTCATACATATTTTTCCCTCTTTTCCTTTTAACACGCAATCGCACCATTTCACATTTTCACTAAGATGCGCACGTAACAACTACTAATGGTGCCACAAGTATCAAGTATGGTTGACAGCAAGAGATATAAGAAAGTTCCCAAGTCAAATTGAACCGAGCCACTGTGGGTTTTTTTTTTTTTTGGAACTGATTGACTTACAAAGCCAGATATCAATACTTGACAAATTTTAAGTGATGCAGACAATTGATTTCTACTCCTTGTTGCTTGAAGAAACTTTTCTAAATCTCCGAAAACAAGCGTTTATTATAGCTTTTATATAGTGCTACTTTCATTCTTATAGCATGCTCAGAGCGCTTATTGGTCCAATCTCATTTGTGGACCAGTGGGGGTATCTAGGAGTTGGTTTTCCGTGCTGCCTTTAGCCGCTCAGTAAACACAACTCTGCCCAAGTCGGGTTTCGAACCTCGAGCCCCCTTCTAGGTAGCCAAGCCAAGTTCAAGCGCACTTGGCCTCTCGACCACGCTTCCCAGCGTTAAAGATAATCGCAATAATTGCAAGCACTTATTTGTGAGGACAAAACTTTTCAGTGATGAATTGTGCAAAATCCATGTTACGTTATCGTCTCACTGACGAACATCTAGAAATCTTGATTCAGTGCTCCAACTTCGCGTCTTATCAGTAAAAAAAAAGGCAATGTTCCCTTTTCAGACCTAGCGACCTATGGGGCAGATGATGTAGAGTTCATCTGTTTCTGTGGCACACGGTTATTGAGGGTGTCATGTTGCAGCACAACAACCAACTGCCTTTACTTTTCCCCAACTAATGTCAGGTACCCATTAGAGCTGAGTGTGCCCAAAGATCCCGAAATTAAAAATCCCAGTCTTCACCAGGAATCGAACCCGGGATCCCCAGTTTGGAAGCTAAGCACTTTACCACTCAGCCACCGGGCCTCATGCTATCATCATTGCCCGTAGAACACGACTTGCTTTTGGTCACAGCGCACAGCTTTTGTAGGCTTGTGCCTGCTCGGGGTGGGAGAATGCTGTCCATTCAATAAAAGCTCCCTTTTGCGTCACCTCGCCTATTCAATGCAGCAGTATATTTAAAAGCTGGTTGTGGATAAATTTATCATGAATTAATGTATTATTATTATGTAAGTTTCTAATAAAAATGGTTTATTGTCTATTTTCTTTTTTTTCTTCTTCTTTTTTACCTTGTTGATGTGGCTTGCAAATAGAGTGTTGGAAATTAAAATGGCCCGTTGGCCGAATATTTTGGTTTCAGGGTTTATTTAAATTATTAAAAAGGAAGGAGTTTTGGGTTTACTGGAAAAATAAGTGGCTGAGCATCACTGGTCTAGATCTAGATGAGTATTATAAGTATTTTTACTATTGACTGGACCTATTAATTAAATCTATCCAGATCCACATCTAGCAAGACTCTAGACCCAGATCATCCACCAGATCCAATATTCACATGAGTGTAAATACTAGAACTAGATAGATTCTAGATCCATATCCAGACCTGAGTCTAGATCCAGTCAAAGTAGTCTTATACTAAAAGTGATAAAGTTAAATTCTATATTATTTAATGAAAATAATGCCAAAATAATTTTGGAGTAGATGCAGATCTGAACTATATTAAGTCAATTTCCAATTGTATCTGGTTGAAAGAGATTTATTTGTCCATGCATGAACATTAGTTGAATTAGTTTTAATATTGTGATTAAAGCAGGCTGCTTCTACGGAATAATGAGAAAAAAAAAGTTTTAAGTTAAGAAAAAAATATCTTTTAAAATAGCTTCTTTTTTCTGGGGGGTGGGTAGGGTGCAAAAAGATTGTTAAAATAAATGTCAGACATTGTTTATACAAGATTGTACTAAATCAAGCTCTTTGACTAATCTAATTCTTGTATTACAAGCTTCAAACTCTTTTCATTATAATGATAAGCCTATGATAATTAAATATTTACAAATATATGATGCAAATAGATAAATATGTTCTAGTTTTGTGAAGTGATTCCATTTTTTTATTTATGGAGATTTTTAAATTTTGTGCCTAGGAAAATGTAGATCTAATTATACAAATTAAACTAAGCAACTTTTATTGTTCACTTGTTTCTTGCAAAAATTTGAATTAAAAATATTTTATCTGGCATGTGCTTTATTTCAGGGCTTGTGAAATTTGTGTATTTCGGTTTCAGGGTTTATTTAAATTATTAAAAAGGAAGAAGTTGAGTTTTAGGGTTTACTGGAAAAATAAGTGTCAGCCCTGCCCAGACACTCTCTTTTCACTTTTTCATATGGCTATTCCCATTTATGTGCAAGTCATTGCCCCTTTCATATTAGCCTAAGACTCCAAAGGTTTATTCTTACCCTACCATCATCCCATTCATCCCCCTCATTCATTCTAAGTCCTTTTTCCATACACTGCAACATTGGCAAAGATCTAGATGTGCAGTAAGCAAAACAGAAGGACATACTAGGTGTTAGACATCAAGGGAACTTGGCAGCCAGAAACCACTTGACTTAGTGGTAGTGTTGGTGAAGCACCACATTTCTTTTTTGTATAGATTTCAATTCATAGTTCTACATATTTAATTACATATATGTTTATTGCTATATATGCTGGTCATAAGCATGTATATATATAAATGCTAACTTTTTTTTAACCATATATAGAAATATTGTACTTGTCATAGTGTAGCCTCAATGATGTGCTGATAACGCGAATGTTCAATTGTATGATATTAGGGCCTCTTCTGGCCTTATTAGTGTGAACTTGTGTATGCATTAAATATCATTATCCTGATCACTTTAGTTGCAGCGTAGTATCACTAAGGTTGATGAGTAACTTGACTTCAACACACACATATATATATATATATATATTCAAAGACTAACTCAGTCTCAGCAGACGACATAAATTTATTGTATGAGAGAATAAGATAACAACTTGTAGGCAATTCCAGCCATCACAAAATATATCACATCACATAAGTCCAGTGGAATATCATAAATTTACACTTGATATCAAATCATAAAATTCAAACAGACATGAGTAAAATACATACATCCTCACTCTTCTGGAGCTCTAAGATAACTAACTTATTTACCCTGTATTCAGTTACACACACGATATTTTCTCGTGGAAAAGTCATGAGCTCAATTAGTGACTGCCCAGTCACATCATGTCACAGTGGATCTAAAACTAGTATGTGACACATAGAAACAAAAATCATTGAACACAGTTCTTTGTCAATGTAGACACTAATATTACATTTATTCCTTTCACTGGTATTATAAAGTGTTGTAAAGGTGTTTTGACACTACATTTTCTTGTTGTAGTGCAGACCTTCCATTTTTTCTTTTCATTAATAACCATGATACATCTTTAATATATTTAATTTCTTTTTCCTTCAAAAGACAAAATAAAAGAAGAAAATTCAGTTGAGGAAGAGATCAAAACTCAAGATGAATCAAAAAGTGAGGAGGTCAAAGAGATGGAGGATACACCAGCTTTGTCACATGATGTTGAGACCAGCAGGGAGCCAGTTCTGAATGTGTTAGAAGAGGAGATGATGGAGCTAGATTATGATGACAATTTAGACTTGACAGCAGAAGATCCTATTGACCAGGCCTTGTCCACATGGTCCAACTTTGCTCAGAACAAAAAGCAACGCTCAGAGCAAGCTAATCTCAGGAAATCTGTTGAAGAGAACAAAATTTTGTCAGGTAAAGAAAAGGTGACCAAGAAAATTCCAGAGAATGTTGATGAGTTAAGTGAGAAAAAGTTTATAGAAGTTAAAAAAGATTTCAAATCATCAGACAAAACCAAATTCAATCAAAAGCCTTCAGTTGACAGTAACAGATCAGTTGACATAATTAGAGAATCTAAAGATGACAAGAAATCAATGTCCAAAAAAGTTGACAAATCTAAAGTAAAAGAAAAGATGGAGATTGAAGATGGCTCTGAATCCGACAGCAGCAGTTCATCATCTTCAAGCTCATCTTCCTCCGAAGGCTCATCCTCATCAGATGGCTCATCAAGTTCAGGTTCAAGCTCTGATTCTGAATCTGGCTCTGCATCCACATCATCGTCAAGTTCATCCTCATCTAGTCAAAACAAAATAAAAAAGGTGAGATTTGGCTATTAGTTTGAATAAACTTTGTCAGTGTTTCCTGAAATTCATGTTTAGACTTCTCGTGTGAACTTTTAAAATCAAACTTTTTAAACATATTTAATGTCTGACGTTTTATATTCCAACACACTATGCTATCTGATCTGACACTGACATAAATTCATGTAATTACTGTATACAGTAGTAAAAATATTTAGAATGTAGTTATGCTTCGGTAATATGACACCCCTCCAGGCCCATATCCATCAGACCATTGAGAGCCAACTGTAATTACAGAAAAAAAAGTTAGTTTACACTTTCTCTTGTTAGTAAAATGCAAACATAACTGATGCGGACATGAACTCCATCTAAAAAATGCTTTTTTGTGACTAGAAAAAAAGCAAAGCAGAAAGGGACATCAAGAAATGTACTAAGAAACCAGTAGCTCCACCTGTCCTTCCTGGAGCGAGGGAAGCAAGTGATATCCCATGGCCTCCTGGTTGGTGGCGGTTAGGACAACCACATCCCAAGGCTGAATATCTCTTTATGAGATATGCTATGAAAGGTAAAGTTTTACTGATGAAATGATAAAATAGTGAAATTGAGATATGCTATGAAAGGTAATGATAAAATTGGGAAATAATACAGATTACTTCCAAAAAGGAAAAATTTGTTTTCTTTCTTAG
Organism: Biomphalaria glabrata; assembly: GCF_947242115.1. Taxonomy (NCBI): domain Eukaryota; kingdom Metazoa; phylum Mollusca; class Gastropoda; family Planorbidae; genus Biomphalaria; species Biomphalaria glabrata. The sequence goes on along the minus strand of NC_074722.1, from coordinate 22,069,972 downwards.
ATCATGCATTCTCAAATTATTTTCTTGGATCATGTATTCTCAAATTATTTTCTGTAAGTGATGATGCAAAGCATTTTTTTTATCTTGTTATACATTTTTCTTTCTTTTCTCTTTGGCCACTTTCTGTATACATTATTGTCATAATGTGTTTGGGAGAGCTTTGCGTTGTTTCCACAATCCTATGACATACACAGATTTATTGGTGCCTATAAATCTACTCAACACACCTCTAGGATATAACATTAAGCACTAATTATATTTTCTATTTAGTTTAATGGTTTCAAACTCAATAAAATTATTAATCCAAAATACAATAGGGAATATTCATTATCTCATCTGTTCCTTGATTTCCTTTTAAGGGTATTGTGACAGTTCGTGTCACCTAATCCCTCCACTTTTCCTGGTCAGCAGTGATTCTTAACTTGATATCGAGAGGCTAGTCCATTCTTTCATGTTATTCATCCAGTTTTTCTTTGGGCGACTTTTTCCTGGTGCTTCCTCCACTGTACCTTGAAGAATTGACTTTTGACTGTGAATATTAAAGTTGAAATAAAACATAGTGAAGATACAGGTGATCAGTTCTAATCCCATATTGTAAAAACACATTAATCAATCAACTTATAACAGAGACTCATGTCTGAACAATACAATGACTAACCTACAACAATAGCTAACCTCATATTCTTTATATAGTAGCATATATCTTTTATCTGATTGTTTCCAACAATGATTTTTAGTTCTCTCTCTCATGTCCTTTGACTTTTGTTGTAAGGGTGCTGTGACAGTTCGAGCAGCCAAATTCCTCCATAATTCTTAGTCTACAGGGTATTAACTCTTTGACTGCTGTGTTTTTTTTTTTCATAAAAATGCTATTTTAAAAAAAAAAATAAGAAAATGTTCCAAACATGGCTAAAACAAAAATTTATTGTTTAAGTACCAATAAAGCTATAGTAACATATTTGGTATCAAAGTAAAGGTAAATGAATGGAGAATGTGAAAATGTAAACATCTTTCTATTTAAATATAAGATACAAATTATAATCTAAATAATATGACACTCAGAAAAAAAAATGGATGCCAACTTTAGAACTTTTGAGACCTAAATTTAGATTTTGTTCTTTGTATTACTGTTGAAACAGCATATTTAGACTATTTACAGCATTTTCAAAAAGAAATGTGATAAAACAGTCAATAAAAGATGATGAATCATTGATTATATTATTATTTTTACCTGTTTTTTTAGTCTGAAAAAAAGTGAAAATTATTGCGCTTTTCATTACTACCAATAACAATAGATACCAGTACTAAATCTATCAACCAAATGCACTCAAATATTATGTACATTTGAATCAATGGGATATAGATCTAGATTTGTCTTCTTTTTATTTGCCTAGAACATCTTTTATTCTAATACTAGACCAGTGCAAGACATAGGCTAGCAAGAGATCAAAGCCTAAATCTCTAACTAGATGAAGGACAATAAAAATCCTAATTCATTTTACCTAAGATGTAGACATCTAATAGATCATTATTACTGTTCCTTTGTGATAAATTATGGATTTAGAATAGTTTTATACTTTACTTTTATTTAGTAGTAAACCTTTTGGAGTGCAACTTGAACCAGTATAGTGATGGTGATGATTTTTACCAAAAAGCAATACTAAAAAAAATTGCTAGAAAATATACCAAGAAAAGGCCTAGCATGGTGGATGAATATTGGATTTAGATCTGGCATTTCTGTTGTTTTCATTTATCTTAGGCTTAGTTCTATGGGAATCTACAAAGGTGTAAAGATAAAAGCATAGATCTAGTCAACCTTGATCTACATTCAGGACCTAGCCCTATAGTCTAAGGCTAAGGCCTAAGCAAGGCAATACTAGATCTAAGTCTAAATGCTAATAATGTCCAAGTCTGCTTCATCCTATGCTAAATCTTGATCAAGATCTTCATTATTACAATTCATAGAAGTATAAATAAAACAATAAAGCTTCTTCAGTAGTAAACATTGTGGGTGTGTCTTGGACAAGCATAGCCATGATGTAGATTTTTACAGATAAACAATACTAAAAAAAAAAAAGAAAATGGGGAAAAAATGCCCACAGTGGATGATTATTTGATGTAGATCTACCATTTCCTTTCTTTTTATTTACCATAAGCTTAGATCTAGAGATATATCTAGATCTAGAGTCCAAGTCTATAGATAAAAGCTTAGATCTAGTCAATCTCGATCTATTTCTAGATCTACAGACTACACCTGACCTACTGACAATAATAGATTTAGATCTAAATACTAATAATATAGAATATAGATATAAATACGCTAAATTTAGACCTACCTGGATCTAATCTATATATCTAGATCAAATTCTTCATTATTACTATTTATTTGTGATAAATTTTAGAATAATTATAAAGTTTCTTCAGTAGTCAACATTGTGGGTGTGTCTTGGAATAGCGTAGTCATGGCGACGTTTTTTTACATTGTAAAAAAAGTAATAAATAAATGTCTAAATAAAGCCAAAAGCTTCTCATTTCTATGTAAACAAAGGATGAAGAACTCTTTTATAAAGTAAAAATAGTTCCACTGTTGTTAGTTAAAAATTTTAATTTAAAAATGCAACGAAACAAAGGTAGGGTAAGAACGTCTATGGGATAGACGTTCCGTGCGTTTAGGGCGGACAGACCGTCTATGGGATAGACGCTCCGCACTCATTGAGTTAAGGGAGAGGCTGGTACATTCTTTTAGTTTTGTCCAGCCAGTTTTGCTCTGCTGTATCTTAAAGTGAGTCATGTCTTATAGTATGAAGGAACCAGCTCAGCTCTTCACAGTATTGAGGAGTTCTATCACCTCATAATCCACATTGACCCTACATTATGTATATGCTCACTCAATCTGAGGAGGTGCGGTGGCTGAGCGGTAAAGCGCTTGGCTTCCGAACTGGGTTCAAATCCTGGTGAAGACTGGGATTTTTAATTATGGGATCTTCAGGCGCCTCTGAGTCCACCCAGCTCTAATGGGTACCTGACATTAGTTAGGGGCGGAAAGTAAAGGCGGTTGGTCGTTGTGCTGGCCATATGACATCCTTGTTAACCGTAGGCCACAGAAACATGACCTTTACATCATATGCCCTATAGACCACAAGGTCTGAAAGGGAAACTTTACTTTACTACACTCAATCTGACCCAATAATACAGACTTTTGATGTACTACTGGTCAGCCATTATTGTATGCTGTCATGCATGACATTCATTATGTACACACCTGTGACAATTATTATACCTTTTCTTTACCAGCTGATAAAAAACTTCCAGGGGCTGAAAAAAGAAGCAAGTATTATTTGAAGTATGGCAATCCTAATTTTGGTGGTGAGTTCTTGCCAAATCTTGAGCTAGCTTAGATCTATTTCAATTTATATAGAGAGGGGGCATAATATATATTTATTAACTATATATTTATGTTTGGTATTGTAAAACAAAGTTAAATATTGACATTGAACCACACGATTCAACCTTTTCAAGAAGAATAGAAATTTTAAAAAATTGTATGCACTTTATTTTAATATTAGCTTTTATGTTTGATTAAAACATTTTATAAAAGAAAAATTCTTTCTCTTCAGGTATCAAAGGTTTAATAAGCAACTCTAGGTAATATCTTTTAATTATAATAAGTTGATTTTTAGAACTGTAAAAGTATTTTTGTTATAAATTAATTACAAATATATTTTAAAAGTGAAAGTTAGTTATGTGTCAAAGACACTGGCAAATGAGGATTGGGAAGGTGGGGGGGGATCGCAGGAGAAACATACAATTTGTGTCTAATTTATTTACTACTTTTCTTAATAATAATGCTAATTATTTAATGATACTTTAACCCATTTTTATATTATATTGCCCCCACTCTCCCCCAAAATGTTGGCCAATTGAGAGGGGTGGTATGGGGCAATTGCATTCTCTTAACATGTAGATAATCTTACAATGAATATACCAAATAAAGAAATACTTACTCTACACATGCCTCAAGTGTCATTCACACTTCAGTGTGCCCCCCACATGGATGTAAAAGGTTTGGGAAAAAAATCCCCCCCCCCTCAAAAAATGCTGGATCCACTAGTGGTTAAAGGTCATTATTGAAAATATTTTACACATCTGATTGATATATTCTTTTGAATTCTAAATTTTACTTTGTCATATTAATATTTATTGAGATTATTAACACTTTTTTTGGTTCTTGCCAATTTCTAGAAAGCGTCACATGAGAAATGTGGATAGAAGTAGACTGGAAGAGGAGACTTATGCTACACCAAATCTTTTGAAAGAGCATGAGGAGATTTTGCAACCTAGATTAGCTGGACCCTCAGACCTATCTGGTGAACAGCCTGATGAAGTTGAAGATGGAGAAGTGGATGAAAAAGATGACTTAGATAAACCTTTACTTAGAGAAGGCAAAGATTTGCGAGATTTGCTAAATAGAGAAGTGGAGACTGTACACTCCAAATTAAGTAAAGTATTTTATTATACCTTTTAATAAGCTAATAAGATAGACATTTGCATACAGCACAGCTATATCTAATTATTCCTTTTTTTTAGCGGCCCCTGAAAGGAGACTAGCAGCTATTAGTTTTGTGTGGAGTGTCTGTCCGTCCAACCGTCTATCCGTTTGGCCCATTGAGATCTCATAAACTAGAACAGATATATAAAATCTGATTTAATAATATCTTAGATCTTTCAAAGTTCTGAAAGCAAAAAATTTAATTTAAAAAATCAACTATGCAAGCAGTTTTTTTCATAAGAATACACCATTTTTACAACTATCCACTATTAGTAAAAAAAAAAAAAAAACACTGGAGACTATTTACTAAGGGGGATTGTAATTAAGAATTACTGTGGTGAAAAAATAATTGTATTGATTTTTTTCCTACCATCAATTTCTTTGAAATTTAGCATAATTACATTTTTAAAATTAAAAATAAGGCATTCGCAAAACAATAATAATCCACTAAATATAATTAAAATAAAAACTAATTATAGTCTATACATAGACTTATTATAAAAAAAATGAACAGAAACAAAAACACACTCAATGCTCTTTTCTTCCCCTGGCAATCAAATTATTAAATTGAAACAATTTGATATAAACTTTTCACATGTAAATTATGAGGGAATCTGGTGTGAATGTACATTTTGTTTTTTTTTAGTTACAAGGTTTTGTTTGGTGTAATGCACAAATTATAAGACAAATTTCCATACAGACAATTAAGATTATTATTATTATTATAATTATTATTATTATTAAAATGAAAAGATCCATTCTTTAAGAAGGCCATTCATAATATTTTGATGAGAATTAATGATAGAATGGCATTACAAACTAGATTCAAAAATCTTAGGTGGAAAAAAATGTTCTACATATACAAAAATATGTAAGTAGAACAGAAGTACCTAGTACACATACAAAAGAAAAATATGGATGAATCTTTAGAAAGACATTTAAATTAATATGTAATATATATCTACAATATTTAGCCCCAAAATGACCACCACGCCAAAACAGCGTGGTCAAAACATCCTACTTTGAAATTTAAATATGATAACTGAACACCCCAGTCATTAAGCACCACCCTGACTTTTAATAATGACCAAAAGAGGGGATAATACAAGTTTTATTTTCTAATGTGTTTGAAGTTTTTACTACACTTAAGGCTCATAGGCTGTCATTTCAAAATTTTCATATTTCAGCTACTACTATTTCACAAGTGATGAGACAGTAATTTGATGCTTTGTATTCATCAATTTGTTAGGGATTTTCTTGGCAACGCTTTGAGATAATTTTGATATATATTTGATGAAATATAACTTGTAAATAACAGAATGAACTAAGGGGAAAAGTAGAGAGAAAATGTCAACCAGAGTAGAATCTGGTTTTACAGTAAGGGAAAGATACAATAACAGTCCTATAGTAAATCAATTGCTGCGAATTTCTGACACAAATTGTGAATTACTGGTTTATAAACAATATTTGACTTATTTTTACAATTTTGTATATATTTGACTGTTTAGATGATGAGACTAAAGAATCAGATGATGAAATGGACTATGGAGCAGAGTTGAAAAAGCTCATGAGAGAAACTTCACCTCCAGCTAAAAAGAGATTTATGCGTATGCATGCTGATGATGAAGAAGAAAGGATAGAAAAAAGAAGGTAAACCATAATATTGTAACATGCAAAGATACATTTGTATTGATACATATACCATAATTGTCTAACAATATATTAACGTTAGTGTACCATAACATTGTAACATGTGATCTCTATATCATAATATTATAACATTAAATGTACTTTCTAACATGTTGTGTACACATTCTATATAGTAGTATAACTGTTACTGTTTCTACAACATAGAATGTGATAGAAAGATTACCCTAACAATATGGGTAGTTGTCCAGTGGTATCTTAGAATCCCTCCCACAGATGACTTCTGACTGCCACATTCCATATTTTTCATCGCCAAAGTAGAAGCTGAGTGTCCCTTCCAATCTAGACCTTGGCATTATCTATGATCAAAACATTATCTGGTACATAGCATTCCCACCCCCCTTCCTCCTTTTCCACATATTTGTTGTGTCCAAATAAAGGACAAAAACTATCAGTTTGGGATTAGCAACGTCGTAGGTTCTGCCAGTTTGTAACTCTCTGTGCTGTAAGATAGCAAGGGTCACCAGCTCCTTATTCAAGGGTGCAATGCAGTCCTCATCATGGTGCCCTCGTAGAAACATTAAAGGAAACAGGATAAAGGCAATGGAAACATTTTCCCCAGTGGGCTTCCAGACCCTTTCGTAGTGAACAGTGAAAGTGAGTGTGATAAGTGCAGTTTGTATGAGATGGTGTTGGCATATCTGATGTCTAGGGCAGGGGTTGGCAACCTGTGGCTCGCGAGCCGCATGTGGCTCTTTGGATGTTAATCTGCTGCTCTTTAGTTCCATGCGCAAATATTATTTATTTTATCGAAAAACATTTAGAAATCATTCTGATTCGATTCTATCTCGTAGCCACTTGTACTCGCTTTTCAGCGCACCCCTCCCCCATGTTTTGAAATGTAACATATTTGCAGGTGGAAGATATTCAACTTTCTTCTGCCTCATCACTTGATATATATGAGTCTTGCGACAAAAAGACATGGCACAAGTTGCCCTTTTGTCAGGTATATGTCTTCCCAAGGTCCAAAAAAAAGTTCTAAGATTGCTACCGGTCTCGTGAAAAACTTGAGGAGACGATACAGCTAATGTTGTGCAATAATACATTGAAGACAATATAATCAATATAAATAAAATTGTTTCAATAGCAACTGATGGAGCCAGAAGTATGACAGGAAAAAAATAAAGGGACAACTACAATTCTTTGGTGCAAAATAAATTCTTACGTTTCACTGCACAATGCACCAAGAAGCGCTTTGTGTCCAAACATTTCAGACCGAAATAGTTGAGGTCATGAATTTGGTAATCAAGATTAATAACAGCATCTTGTCAAAAGCACTCTACTGTCGTCAGTTTAAAGAATTCTTAACGAAATGGAGACTCAGTATTCTGACTTCATTCTTTACAATAAAGTGCGATGGCTTTCTAAAGGTAAGGTGTTGAAACGGTTTGCTTTGTGCTTGAATGACTTAAATACATTCCTAAATGATAATGGCATTAATCATCCTGAATTAGAGAACATCAAATAGTTGCAAGGAAACCCAGCCTATGTTTTGGTAGAATTCGTTTGTTTTGAAGAAAAAATGTATTCTTTTTGCAGAAATTATTCAGAGCGGTCAAAATTAAAGATGGATTTATTGACAGATTTGAGCAATTCAAAACCAACACAATGGTTGTAGCATTTATAAAAAAAAAAAATCTTAACACTAATAGTACCGAAATCCACATCGAGCCATTTGGAATTGATACTGGATCTCTAGACATGCAATTGATCTAAAGCTTTGTGGAGTGAAAAATTTACTGAGTTGAAAATCAAGTTGGAAGAGTTGAAGGTCCAGAAATGTGTGTAATGCAACAAAAGTGGACAGCTTTAAAAGAAATGCTGCGAGATTAGGCACTTATATTCGACGCATGGAATAGCCTTCCAGTTTGTTACAGTCAGGTGAAAAATTGGCATTTGGAAGACTGACTAACGTTGGATCGATATATTCGTGTGAACGAACATTCTCATGCATGAATATAATTAAAAGTAAAGTTAGAATCGTGTTTGAAACTAAAAACAAGTTATGAGCCAAATTTATCCAAAGTTTACAAAGCCATAGTTACCACTGAATTTGTTGGCCTAATTGTTTGTTATTGAAGTAGAGGTTAGTGTTGTATGTAAATGTTTAATTTTTATACTGAATTAATAAGTAATTATCTAATAATACTATATATATATATATATGATTTGTTGTGCAAAACACTATTTATATAAAGATAAATGGATATTTTTCTTATGAATAAATAGATTCGTTTTTTTTAATCAAAAACTTTATTATGCGAGTACTGTTGTACTGTTTATTGTTTGGGAGAAAAAAATCTTGTGGCTCTTTAGAAACGTTGAAATTTTGTAAATTGTAATTTTTGGCTCTTCTGACTCAAAAGGCTGCCGACCCCTGGTCTAGGGTGTTAGCTTTAAAAGACAGCAATTGCACTAAAATTACATACAGGCACAGATTTAACTGAATTATAGTTCACAATTTAGGAAAATTTATGTACAAATCGAATTAAAGAAAAGGGGAAAAGGAATAGAATTAAAATGGGACGTAAGTGTATGAAAATACAATTTAGAGCTAGGTTTTGGTCATCACTAGATGAGTTAGGCAAGTGATCGGGTGTCATTTAGACCTTTTGCTTAATTTTGGTCCTACAAGTCAGTTAGTGCTTGGTGGAGACTGGTGTGGTTTGTTGCTGCGACTGACTACTTATTGGGCTGGTGGGATGAATCCAGGCCAGTGGGAGTTCAGGTGTGGTTGACCGAGTAGTGTTAGCTACCAAGTTGCAACTTGAATTGTGACACCATTGGTTAGATTCTCAGCAAAGGGAAGATAACCTGTGAGGGATCTAGGCTGTGATACAACAAAGGAAGCATGTTAGCCTCAATGTCACTATGGCGGTGTAGATGCACTTCTAGGAAGGATATCTTCAGAATAAATCTGATTAAACCTATGTTTAACATTAAATATGAAAAAGTGACATTATCTGGTTTTACAATGTATGAGATTCAAGCATATCTAAAGGAGCTAATAAAATAAAAAATCCAAATACTTAAGATGATTAAGTCCCTTGGGCAAGCCATCATAGAGTACACATTTACTAATTGTGAGTATTGATATTGTGTAAAACAGTAAGATGAAAGGGAAAAGGGGAGATCAATAAATGAAGCTCATCAGTATCTTACTAGATACATACATTTATTTAACTGGGGCAGTCTATGAACTCAAATACCTGGTATGGAAAATATTTCACTAAAATAACGTTAGATGGATGGTATGTCTGATCGTGACATATTGTATTCTAGACATGCGGATGACCATTGAATAATTATTCTTAACAAAGGTAATAAATATTTACAGGAATAATATATGTTACACTGAAATGGGCTTGAGAGGTAATATGGTCCACCATGTGGCAGAAATCCCAAGCGTGAAATAGATTTATGAAAGTTTAAGCTCTCATAAGGATACAATGACTTCATGTTGTACAAATAGAACAAGAGTGTAAGATAGACCCTTAGTGTACACTCTTTAAAGGTGTCAGCTCCTGATTTTTCATAAAGTTTGATACCTGAAGCCATAGTTTCACAAAATGTCTCATATTTGGATAGCCAACCCTAACCCTATTTGGATAGCCAACCAACAAGCCTCTACGACCTGAAGCTTATTGGTTTAGGGACCTGTTTCCTTTCTCTGCTTTTTCTCCTGTCAGTGATAACTCAGTATTTGAATCACACATAAATGCAGGAGTTGGACAGAGCTGTCTGAGGCTATATGAGATGCATGCCATTATAAAAACATTTTTAAATGTAATGGGTACTTATAATCACTAGCACTTCTGACAATAACAAACTTACAGAATCTACTATAACTATGTTGTACATAATATATTTTGTAATGTCTTTTTGGTGGTAACTGCATTAGACAACATTTAGTTCAAGATATTTGTTAAAATAAATCTGTTGGTTTGTTGTTGTTTTTAATTACAACTATTCCATTAGCTATTCCACATTTCATTATTGCTAGTTAAGTAGATGTTTAAGTGTAGTGGACAACCTTTTTATTTCATGTTGTTTAGCAGGGCATTAGTTGTTACAATATTAATATTGCTAAAAAGACAACTCTTTATCAATGAAACTATATTACCATTTGTTTATATCAATAAACTGTTGTTTTTTTGTCTACAGACTACTAGCCATGGTCAAGAAGCAGAGGCGTCCAGTCAATGCAATAGACTATGAGGAAAATGTTATTGAATCAGAAAAAAACCCAGTTAGGAAGCAGTGGGTGGACTATGATAATGTAGAGGATGATGATCCTTTTAATCTGTTTGGTACTGCCAAGCCTCAACAGCAGTTTCATTCTGACACAGAGGACAGTAGTGATGATAATACTTACCACAAGAGATACAGTCGTGATAATTCATTGGATGGCAAGAGAGAGAAGAGTATGAAACTAAGACTGGGTGCTGGCTTTGATTCCAGAGTCAACTCTTCCCAAGGTGTTATTGACCTTCGAGCAAAGCTCCAAGGCAAAAGAAGGACAGGCAATCGTAATTGGTGAAATTTATTTTCATTTATTGTGCTAAAAAGAAATTATCACCAATTGGAATGCTTTAATCGAAATGAATTTAATTGTTTTCAGGACAATAGCTTTCATTGTTATGGATAACAAAAAGTCTCATAGTTGTTGTACACACATAGTTTTACTGTTGTTGACTTTTGACTAGGAAATGAACAAGGTTTTTAAATTGTAACATTGAGGTAAGCAACATGTGTCTACAATAGGAAGCATTATATTGAAGTATTTTTCATGATCATTTTTGAAATTCTTTGAATTGTACTGGTACAAATAAAATGAATATTGTGTAATAGACTTTTCAAATTTGCATTGTAAATTGTAAATAGAATATACAAAAGAAATTCAATCAAGTTGGAACCATCAGACAAATAACGGCTCAAATAATGTGTAGACAATGTTCAGCATTCCCACCTTATGAAATGATTTCTTATCTAGAAGATGCCAAAGAAAATTCAGTTGTATTAAAAAGTTTACAAAAGTAACCATTTTTTCTTAGATGACAAAAAAACAACCACCACCACCAATCAGATGACTGCATCAACTTTATTTGACAAATATACCAAATATACAAAACACAAAGAAATAGAGTCCAATGAATTACACTGTGTACTGGACCTGCTACTCTAGGTTGTTGTTCGGATTACATCTCCACACTTGAAACTGAAAAAAAAAAAACACAATCATAAGTCTAAAAAAATGTATAGGTCAAGATAATGTATTGTTATAGTCAATCCACTTACATTATCTGTATAGCCAACTAAACTTGTATAATTGAAGCCATAGCCAAGATGGAGAGCACAGTTTCTTGTAGCAATATAAGCTAGTAGATGAAATGTAAACAAAGATAAATAATAGTTCTTAATAAACAAACTTATATAAGGGAAAGAACCATACAATTACTGTCATATTTCTCAATAGTGCAATATTTATCTGCCTTTTTCACATAAAACAAAATTATTTAATTATCACTTAATAATTAATTAATTGGTTAATTTTTATTTTTTGATTAATATATTGTCTTTGACAATTAATAATATGTGCTGTTTCAATTTGATCCAAGAATGTGAGGAATAACATAAGATTTGTACCAGACAGACAGAGTGAGTTGAAAAAAGCAAAATAAAAAAAAAATCCTTTAAAAAAAAACACAAAGCTTATCTAAGGGATATGCTGACATTTGTCAAAATAGATTGGTATTGGATATTCAATGCTGCTTTCTCTCTTGCAATATAAGAGAAGTATTTCTTTAACTTTGTATAGATTTGAATCAGAATAATATTTTTTGTCAATTATCTTTGAATTTGTAAAACTTCACCACTGATTGAACACTTTTTTTCTGCAGACACAAACTTTATGCAGAGTTTGATTTTGTTTTTTAACCTAAATAGTAGGCACTGTCAAAAACAACCAAAATGTGTTGCATTTGTTGCAAACAAATGTGTGAGTGGTTATTATAGAGTAAAAGACTGTTTTGCATGATAAACAGAGCTAGAAAATATTCTAATTTCCATTAGGTACAGTTAGCCAATGTGCAGAGAAGTCACCTATTTTTGATGGGTGTATGTAAATGTAAATCTCACTACTAACCTCTCAGGCTCCCCCCATAGGTTTGGGTAATGTTTCCAACTTGACCTGTGAGTTCAAAAACATTGGAGTCCACTTTCTTATAGATAAGAATAATGCTGTACCATCCATTCTGAAAGAGACAGTAGTAGATTTCTGTACATCTCAACAAAACAACATTCTATCCAATTGTTTAGGTAACACTTCTTTATGTCAAGAAAACAAAATGTAAACTAAAACTTCCTTCCTAGTAACATATATCTATTCACAGAAACTCTTAACAACTTACACCATCTGCAGCCCCAGAGTATGGGAGAGTAACTTCAGCAGCTTGATCTAACTCTGATTGATAAATCTAAAGAATAGAACAAATACACACATTGATTCCTAATACAAACAAATATTCAACCCATTTCCTAATTGCTTGAAATTTGCCAGTTTTCAGATTGTAGTTTTGGCTCTGAATCCAGAGACAATGAATGGCGCTCAGTGCAATAGCTTCACATTGCCTGGGCATTAGATCATGGGTTGCCCTTGTGTCTCTCTCTTGACCTTGTCATCCTCAACTCATTGAGTGAAATGACTTTCATTCCACAAGTGGCTCCTAATAAAAAGTGTCCCTGACAACAACTTCTCTGTTTATTTATTTATTTGTAAGTGTAAAACTCGCCCTGAAGAGAAATTATCAGCTACAGTTACATGACTGTTGGGTGTCAAATGTTTCTTATTACAATAGAATTGTTATCATAGGGTTTCTGGAAGTACTGTAGTTCATAAATGTTTGCAGTCACCATGCACTTTAAATATTTCTTAGACTTTTCAGTGAAGTAATGCTACACCTGTTGGGAAATGCAGTCAAAGAAATGAGGGGAAGCCATAGAGATTTATTTTAGGTGCAGTTAACACGAAATGTTTCTTCTGTTAGTTACCTTGAAATACAAGTTTTTGTTGTCTAGCGTGATAGAAACAGACTCTCTTTTGTTGCAATCAGCATTAGTGACTACTGCCATCCTTTGAGCTCCTGTAGGTACATTAGGTAGATAGAGTTTCAAGTTGATTTGGAAGTAGTTGGTATAGAATCCAGAACCAGCAAACATTTTCAGGGTTAGATCCTGGTTTCCCTAGAGATGAAACATTGGTCAATACATTGAAATAAATGGCAGAACTCTGTCCTAAATACTTAAATAGTTGTTCCTATAAAACCAATAGTCTTTTTTTGTTCAGATCAGATAACAAGAAAACAAAGTAAAGATCTACCGGTACTTCTATTGAATGAAAAAGTTAATAGTTCATATTGGAATGGTGGGAACAGCAATCAGTTTACTTCAACATTTTCTTAGACTTGAGACAAAAAAAATATCTGTTCACAAATTACCTGCACTCTAATAATGACAACATTTTTTACAAAACTTTTATCAACACACTCTGTCTGTTTGGTAAAAACTTTGTACACCTTATTTTTTATTTAACCCACACCCAAGTTGAAACTTTGCACACTTATTCATTGGCATAAACAAGGCACTATTCAACAACAACAAAAAATTAACCAATTAGTGAATTAATTACTGGTAATTAATTACTCGGTTAGACACTTATAAGTGAAGTTAATCCTTCAATATTCACAGATACAGCTAAATATGTAGGGTTGCATCCCCTTAATATAATGGAACAAGTACATTTCTCCCACACCAATTCTCGGGATTAAGTAGTAATTTATTTATTGTACCTAAAAAACATGAATCAAGTAAAACAAGGTTTCAAAGACAGTTTGTGTGGAAACACAAACTCAAAATCGGCCCCCGAAGTGGTCCACCCAGGCAGGCTTCAATATTTTCAGAAAGAACATCCGAATGAAATTATATCAATGACAAATGACAGATCAGAATGAGAAAGAAGGTTGACAGATCTTGTGTAGTGCCCCAACTGTTCAGCAGATCAAAGGATAGGTGGAAGTGAATGTAAAGTTAGATGTGAACCTGGCCTAACACGTTCCCCTTTCAAACCTTGTGTTGTCTATATGGCAGATGATGTAAAGTTCATCTGTTTTTGTGGCCTACAGTTAACGAGGATGTCATGTAGCCAGCACAACGACTAACTGCCTTTACTTTTCCCCAACTAATGTCAGGTACCCATTTTGAGCTGGGTGGAGGCGCCCAAAGTTAAAAATCTCAGTCTTTACCAGGATTTGAACCCGGAACCCCCGGTTTGGAAGCCAAGTGCTTTATCGCTCAGCCACCGCGCCTCCCATGACCTAACTGATGTCTTATATTTGATCTAATTGTTTTGAAAAGGCTCAATCTCTTATTCGAATCCTCAAGAAAAAAACAACTTTTCCATTAAATAAAAAAAAAACATAAAATTGCAGTGTACAAGATTACTATTCGTTTTAAATTATGTCTAACTTATAATGCATTTTAAATAGATTTTTTCTCTTTAAAAAAATAGTAAACATTTGTTCGTGTGTAAATATAGTACTTAGTATAACAGAACTTCATAACTTAATACAAATATAAAAACAAAAATTTTGGACAAAAAATCTACAACCGTTTGCATAAATGTGTCACAGATTCGGTGTATGGATTTCTCCCCTAATAAAGAGCCTCAAGTGTTTGAGTGTTTAATAGTTGTAAAAAAGGTGTATTTTTATGAAAAAAACTGCTTGCATAAGTGATTTAAAAAATTAGATTTTTCGCTTTCAGAAAAGAAAAAAAGTAGCCGTTTCATCAGAACTTTGAATGGTTAAAATATTGTGATGTCGGATTTTCACTATCTTTTCTTGTTTACGAGATCTAAACTGGACAGACGGACAGACATTCACACAAAACTAATAGCGTCTTTTCCCCTTTCCGGGGCTGCTAAAAATTAACCAATTAGTCAATTAATTATTGATAATTAATTATTTTGTTTTGTATTGAAAAAGAGAAAAAACTTCTACGTTATTGAGACAGTTGTAAGTGAGGAGTTATTTCCCTTTGATAAGTTTTTTTTTTTTTTTTGTTTTTTTTTTCTTAAAGGATTTTTTTTTAAATTTTGCCTTTTAAATTTTTTTAAAAATGTTCAGATTCTGCTTTAGGCAAAGAGAATCCAACCAGAGACAAACTGCTCGTAGGTCTAACTACTTTTTTTTTTTTTTTTTCCTAAATCCTAAATCAGCTTCTGCATTAAATGGCCTAATAAGGATATTGGGGAGTGGTTGTAATGGAGTCTTGGAAATTTACTAATCAAAGGATTTAATTAAGAAAAGATTCTGTTTCAACTTGTTTGGAGAGTTAGGACATAACTATAGGCTACATTTCACGTAAAACCATTCTGTCTGTTTCAACTTGTTTAGAGAGTTAGGACATACTTATAGGCTACATTTCACGTGAAACCATTCTGTTTCAACTTGTTTAGAGAGTTAGGACATACTTATAGGCTACATTTCACGTGAAACCATTCCGTCTGTTTCAACTTGTTTGGAGAGTTAGGACATACTTATAAGCTACATTACACGTGAAACCATTCTGTCTGTTTCAACTTGCTTAGAGAGTTAGGACATACTTATAAGCTACATTTCACGTGAAACCATTCTGTCTGTTTCAACTTGTTTAGAGAGTTAGGACATACTTATAAGCTACATTTCACGTGAAACCATTCCGTCTGTTTCAAATTGTTTGGAGAGTTAGGATATACTTATAGGCTGCATTTCACGTGAAACCATTCTGTCTGTTTCATATTACCTTTATTTAATTGTTGATCGTCTTTGGGCCTGCTTCTCTACACACCCTCGGTACGCCACTGTGTACATAGTTGTAAATCTTTAGTTTGCACATTGTTTTCATATAAATTAATTTCCCTTCCCTCCCTGTCCCTCCTTACTTGAAGAAATGTTTGGAACCTACTCCCTGTCCCTCCTTATTTGACGAAATGTTTGGACCTACTCCCTGTCCCTCCTTACTTGAAGAAACGTTTTGAACTTACTCCCTGTCCCTTCTTACTTGAAGAAATGTTTTGAACTTACTCCCTGTCCCTCCTTACTTGAAGAAATGTTTGGAACTTACTCCCTGTCCCTCCTTATTTGACGAAATGTTTGGAACTTACTCCCTGTCCCTCCTTACTTGAAGAAATGTTTGGAACTTACTCCCTGTCCCTCCTTATTTGACAAAATGTTTGGACCTACTCCCTGTCCCTCCTTACTTGAAGAAATGTTTGGAACTTACTCCCTGTCCCTCTGTACCTGATAAAATGTTTGGAACTTACTCCCTGTCCCTCCTTACTTGTAGAAATGTTTGGAACTTACTTTTAATGTAGCCTATAGTTATGTCCTAACTCTCCAAACAATTTGAAACAGACAGAATGGTTTTACATGAAATGTAGCCTATAAGCATGTACTAACTCTCCAAACAAGTTGAAACAGACAGAATGGTTTCACGTGAAATGTAGCCTATAGTTATGTCCTAACTCACTAAATGTTTGAAACTTACTCCCTGTCCCTCCTTACTTGAAGAAATGTTTGGAACTTGAACTTACTGAAAAGTTGCCGACTCTTCCTACTGCAGGTACGATAACTCTTGGAACTTGATCTTCTTCATTGTCTGTTGAGATTTCAAAGTCTATGTCCACCGTAGGTTCACATCCTGAAGTCATGGGAGAGAAAATTCTTTACGTATTATTTCAACTTCCTTCTTTAAGTGTTCAATCTGAACACCCCCCATGCTTTTCGGTATGAAATCTTTTTTTTTCTTTAATGATTTTTTTTTTGGAGGGGAGAGTTAAATGTTAAACCATAACTTGTATAACTTGTCCCATCGTTGAGGAGGTGGAGTGAGGTTTAACCCCCCCCCCCCTTCTTCAAAATAAAACTAAACAAACTACTGTCAACCCTCATCCATTAACAACCGCTCTTCCATATAAGATTAAAGCAAACTACAGTCACCAAATTCTATGAGCGTAGCCAAGGGGGTTTTGAGTTTAAACTCTCCGTCCAGAGGGTTTTGAGTTTAAACTCCCCTCCATGGGGCTTCGACATTAAAACTCTAAATTTAAAAAAAAAAATTAAAGTAAACTACAGACTCCAAATTTCATGAGCGTATCCATTGGGGGGGGGGGGGGGGTTAAGTTTAACCCCACCCGTAAAAAAATATAAAGAAAAACACAGTTTCTTAATTCCATAAATGTATCCAAAGAAAGTTTTGAGGTTAAAACCCCCTTCCAATAAAAAGAAAAGCAAAGCTCAAGTCACTAAATTACATTTTCCAAAGGCTGCGACTCTGCGACCTATTTGGACAAGTCAAGCTACACAATTATCCCAACAGCAACGTATGCATGCGAGACATGGAAGTCATCTGCCAAAATTGAGAAAAGACTAAATGTGGCTCAACAAAAATGGCTAAGAGGAGTCAGTTATAGAGATCGGGTCTCAAACAAGGAAATCCTATGCCGAACTGTGAGTCAATCACTTAGTGAGGTTGTGACAGAGCGTCGCAAGAGGTTTGCGGGACATGTTCTCCGATAAAATGAATTACGCGATGACATGGAGGCCATTGCGAGGAACGCGCAAATAGGGACGTTTTCTTATAACTTAGCGCCACACTTTCATGGATGACTTAAGTGGACAGGGGTGGAAAGAGGCTTCAGACATTGCCAGGGACAGATCTTTGTGGAGACAGCTTGCTGCCCAATGCGCCGAACGGCGCGGGAGTAACTAAGTCTAAGTAAGTCCCCTCCCTCCGATAATAAACTAAGCCAAAACTCTAGTTACCTATTTCAACCACTGCCTGGACTCCATTAATAAAGTGCAGTGAATAGCAGATTGGATATTTGACCTACCTTTTTTTAAATAGAAGAGTAGAGGAATAATGCAATATAGACACCCCAGATTATGCAATTTGTTTTAGTTTCAAATACCGGAAATAACGCTTCGCGGTTCACAGCGCTCCATTAGACTACCTAGATGGTTATATCCTGGCTACGACCATAACTTCAGCCCATGACTTCAACTATTGTTTTTCCTTGACACAATGATATTCTAAATATTTTTTAACTAATTCTGACCTGCCACTCTAGATGGATAAGGCATAGAGACACATCGACACACTGACAGGTCCATCACGAAACCAGGTAAACATATGAGTTTGGCCCAAGGCACTGACTTGTAAAAGAATTCATTTGGATTGTAGGGTGTCACATCATATGGACAAAAATCTGGACATTTAAAGTAAAGTTAACTGTAGGCAAAAGTTAATTTGGACACAAAAATCAAACCATTTTTTTTTTACATAGAATCTTTGGAAGTAGTTCAAAAATAAAAAAAAGGAGCGGCTCGAGAAACGTTTCAAATGGTTTTGTTTGTTGGAGGCAACACTTTAATGGCTAAGGAAAATGTCCATGATAGCTTCAACGTCAAGCATAGTTAAATTATCAATAAGTAGTGACAATGAAAATGCGCATTTTAGAATATTTACTCTAATCGTGTGCTCTGTTCAATTTATCAAGTCGAACGGCGCGGGCGTGTACTCTGTTCTATTTATCAAGCCGATCCTTAGTTTAGTGCGCTTGCCCCTACACCCCTTCCCCCTTCTACAGGATACGCCAGTGTAAATAATAAGTCCTCTGAGATGAACTGTGTACCAAGAAGGCTATTAATATTTGTGAGCTAGATCTAGATTCACACAAAGAAATTGAGCTGCACTACAAATAGTTGAAAGTTAGTCGGTATGATTCTTATATTTGAAAGATGTATAGAGTTTTGCTATTCGATTATAATGATTGTGACTTTGTGATCTTATTGTGACACGGGACAGAAAGTATGATGCTCCAATTCCACCAAAATATCTCCAATGGAAGTTAAAAAAAAACTTTATCCCCCCCCCCCAAATAATATTTAAACCCTGTTGTTGTTTTTTCTCATAACTAGACCTTTTATTATGCTACTTTCTCTCATTACTTTCATCGACCAGGCAGATGAACAGATGACTGAGAACTAATAACAAAACTTGTTGGCTTATAGATAAACATATTTTAAACAGATAATATAAAATTACTAATTCACAGAGATATAATTTAAAAATGTTTACTGTAAGAATTCTCTGTTAGAGAACATGTGCCACTACAAGTCTTGTTGGTCACACATGTTTGACGTTTCTCATCAAAGGCTTGTCCAGCTTCACAGCAGCCTTTGCTCGGCACAACTTTGTCTACCGTACACTGCCAATATATCTGGCAGGCAGTCGGGTCAGAATACTTGGAAAATGGTGGCAAAGTACGGCATAAGTCTAGAGATAGAAATGAAATTGTTATAAAATAAAGAATACACTGAGTACATGTTTTGAACAGTAGTATCAAGTACAGATACATTATGTTCTTACAAGCACAGATGCATGTATATAAACGGGCAAATAAATTCTTCTTTAGTTCAGAATGAGAGATTCATAATTAACTCATAATGTCTGAATGCTCTCTAAGTTGTTAGTTCAGAATGAGAGATTCATAATTAATTCATAATGTCTGAATGCTCTCTAAGTTTTTAGTTCAGAATGAGAGATTCATAATTAACTCATGAATGTCTGAATGCTCTCTAAGTTTTTAGTTCAGAATGAGGGATTCATAATTAACTCATGAATGTCTGAATGCTCTCTAAGTTTTTAGTTCAGAATGAGAGATTCATAATTAACTCATGAATGTCTGAATGCTCTCTAAGTTTTTAGTTCAGAATGAGAGATTCATAATTAACTCATGAATGTCTGAAGCTCTCTAAGTTTTTAGTTCAAATAATTAAACAATGACGAGAACCTTTTTTTGATCAACTTCAGCTGGTCGCCAGTTACTGTGTCTTTGTCCTCATCCATATCTTGTCAGAAGAGTTCTGTATGATATCTTTTCACCTGAATACTAGGAGATGGACGGAGATGCACACAATGTATCCGGCCTGCATAATGTCAATAGATCCGCTGACAAGCTGGCTTCTCCACCAATAGGCAAAACAACCAGCACTTTCACCGCTGTACCACGTTCACTTGAAACTAGTTAATTCTAATGCCACCAAGCTAAGGCATATATCATATAGTAGTGAAGACCACCAATGCTTTCCCGCCGATTGCTATTTTTGCATATACATATGGGTAGTTCAAAGACTCAAAAAACAAAGATTTACTGCTGCAGGGGTAAACGACTGTATAGAAAATACGAAAAACATGCATGTATGTAACCCTGCCGACCAAGTAAAACAAAGGACGTTTGGGCCACGAGGCCTTCATCAGCTACAAAACAAACAAAAAATATAAACAATTAACACAAAATAGTCTTAAGTTAGCTTATCTGTCCGATGTTGTTCTCTATAGAGGCAGAAAAGAAATGAGCTACGCTGGTGTAAAAGCGCGTAAAACGGAAGGGGGCGGAGATTGGCAAAGATGAATGGGAAAAGGGGGTACCGTAGTGTTAGTGCCCATCGCATATTAAATAAAAGTGTGCTGGTTGTTGATCTTGTTAGGTTGGAGGGTGCCTGACATGTAAATAAGTTTGTTTTCGATCTGCAGACTGGTGTTTTTGTCATTGCATTGTTGTATAGCAATGATTCAGTGCTCAGAGAGGAGAACCAGTTTATTTATTCTTTGTATTTGTTTGTGATTCTTTTGAAATGCTTTGAGATCAGTATCCAATGCTTTCAAAACATCTTCTACAGAGGGCGCTTCAAGTCCTTGGAAAGTTTCATTTCGTGCACGATGTAGGCCTATTGGGTGGTCTGCAATGCTCTTCAGTACCACGCTTGCAATTGTCACTGCGTACAAAACGAAGCTACTTCAGACACCGTGACATGAACAATTGGTGTCTTTATTGAACTGTAAAGACTACCTACTGTTAGGTTAGGTCTACTAGGCCTATTGGGTGGTCTGCAATGCTCTTCAGTACCACGCTTGCAATTGTCACTGCGTACAAAACGAAGCTACTTCAGACACCGTGACATGAACAATTGGTGTCTTTATTGAACTGTAAAGACTACCTACTGTTAGGTTAGGTCTACTAGAGTCTTTATTTGTAACCCTGTATCTAGTGATGGTCAAAAGTTAACTAAAAAAAAAGTTAGAAACTTTTAGTTCAACTTAAAAAAATAGTTAAGACCATTGTTTAACTAGAAAAAAAAAGTTTAGTTAAAATAGTAGTTTAATTAATTTTTTTTAGTTACTAACTAAAAAGTTTAATGAAAATTTGTACAACTTTTCAACATGTGGTCAGGGTTGAAACACACATCCCTGTTTTCTGATCATGTGATATCAATAACTGATTATCAAAAAAATGATGCAGTTAACAACTATTTAGTCAGTCTGCATTTGACGAGGGTAAAGTAAGATGCTGGTAGAAGTTATCTGATTAAATATATGCAACTGAAAGTAGCAGTATAATAAAATGCTGTTGAGCATTTTTTGCTAAAAGCTTCTTTGCAATATTATGAATGGGATTGTTCCGAATTTATTTTTGAGTGGTATTTAATATCTGTTTCTAGTAGGAATCAGATTAGTGAGTTAAGTCAATATTTACTGGCTTTGATCAATTCATTTGCGGCAAACAATAATTTGTGAACTGCAGGAACATCCAGTACACTCTTTTTATAGACTTAAGACATTATTGAGATCCAAGAATCGACAGTTAGGCCTATATAGATCTTAAAGCATTAAGATAATCAACTCTAGAAAAAAAATCTTAATCCACACCCTCTCTTGAACATAAAGTAAATAGACTGTGACCAACTGATTTTAACGTCTGGTCAGCTAGACATATGTATACACACGTAGGCCTAGTGTACTGTACGTGTGTAGTTGATGATACTACAAGACTACCTTGCATTTTTTTCATTACGCGTTATGCAATAGTGTTTTTGCTTGATGTGGAGTGGTCAGACGAGGCATGGCTAGTCAAGCATGTTCTTTACACTAAAATAGTTACACACCCTCCCAGCCCAGAAAGTAAATAGACGGTGTTGTCCAACTGATTTTAACAACCTGGCCAGATAGACGTACACGTGTAGGCCTATATAGTGTACTGGGTGTGCAGTCCATAATGACAAGACCACCCTGTTTTTTTTCCCTTGCACGTTTAACGGTTATGCAATAGTGTCAGTTGTATTTTTAGTGGTCAGACAAAAAATAGCACATCGGCATGGTTAGTCCAGCATGTATTTTACACTATGAAATAGTTATACGGTCAAATGTTTCTTAAAACTCCAACAATTTCGTTTCTATTTCATAGGTCACTAGATCTAACTTTTAAACTTTACCGGTATAAGTAATTAAAATTGTCCGTTATATAATAAGTTAATATAATTAAAAAAAAAGAGTACCATTATTTTCTAAAGGTTTTAATTGAAGGCAAAAAAAAAAAAGCACACATATTTATTTAGACATCTTTTTAGCGGCCCCCGTAAGGGGAAAAAGCCGCTATTAGGTTTGTGCAAAATGTCCGTCTGTCCGTCTGTCACACTCAGATCTCGAAAACTAGAAGAGATATGAAAAATATTATTTCATCATTAAATCCGGCTTGAAAAGTTTAGGTGCAACGGCTACTTTTGGTTTTCTAAAAGCAAACCGTTTAATTTATAAAATTAATTATGCAAGCGATTTTTTCATAAAAATACACCAGTTCTAAAACAATTACGTAAATGTAAGGGAGGCAATGTTACAATATGCTAACAAAGATGGACAATTTTTGTGTATTTTCAGTATCTCTAAGTCAAATATATTTTTAAAATGTACAGGAAATGTTTACAACAAATACAAATAATAGTTAAAGACGTTTTTTCTGGTCAACTAGCTGCTTAAATTAAAAGAAAACATTTCTGTTTTTGTTTATAAAGGCTAATAATGCACTTTGTATGTAAATATCACGCACATTTTTTTAAATGGACTTTTTATGCAGCGATTTTCGTGCAGTAGCGTAACGTCGCAACATGATTAGGTGCTAAACCAATTTTAATTCCTTAAACTTTTTTTAAAAATCAGATTTTATTTATTATTTGTTTAGTGCCCCCATCCGAATAAAAGAAGCTTATTTTTGTGCGTTTTGTCTGTTGGTCGGTCTGTCCGTCACGATTAGATTTAAAAAACTAGAACTCTAAAAGCTATTGAAAATCTGATTTACCCTTTAATGTTCCTCCCATAACATCTCAATAGTTTTAAGTATCTAAGATTGATTGTTCCGGATTTTTTTGTGCAAAACTAATCAACGCCAACAAATGTTTGTTTGCTCTTCTAACTTATATTACATTCAATTTCCATGCTTAAACGTTGCAAAAACACATTATCAATAATATGTTGTTCCGTTTTTTATGTAAATAGCATATTAATGCTAAATCATAATTTCTATACTGACTTATATTTCATTAATTGTAAAAATGTTCCGGATATTGTTTTATAAAACATGAATTATGCCTAATGATTGTTTGAAATCGCATAAGGCTTTTAAAAAAAGTAATTTACTAGAATTGATTACTGAAAATTACTTTTTAGACATTTAATTTTCTTGTAAAACATAACATAGAAGTTTTGTAATCGATAAAGAAAGTTCCGGATTTTGTTTCTTACAAATCGTCGCCAGAAATTTCCGAATTTATTTAAAAATCTACTAACGCCAAATAATTGTTTGAACTCCCTCTTCTAATTAATAAACAAATAATCTTCTCATTTACGAAATAATGTTTTTACGGATTTTTATGAAAAATATTTTAACTCACTACTCTCTTACAGTACATTTAACTTTCTACCTAAAACATTAAAAAATCTAATTATCGTTAATATTATGTTCCGATTTTTAAGGAAAACAGAATCCAAACACCAAAGTAAGGTATGAAAATCTCTCCACGTGGCTGTAGTACATCTAATTTTTATACGAGACCATCCAAAAAATTTAATTAACGGTATTACATTTATCTGAAATTCTCTTTTTCTTTTACTATTTATACAAACATCCGGAACAATCTATTATATAAACTTTTCAATTGTGTTCATACCTAAAAATTATTGCGATGTTTTGAAACGTAAAATAAAGGTTAATCAATTTTTAATAACTTTTAGTTGTTTTTTTTATATCAAGATAACGGACAGACCGACTGACAGACAAAACGCAAAAACAATGTGGCTTTGATCCTTTTTAAATAATATCTATTAGAACTCAGTGCACCAATGTCTATGAACCCTCGTTAAATATCTCGTGTAAATAAAGACATTTTTTTTTTATGGTACCGGTACTAGCCTATTGTGAGGTAATGGAATTTTTTTTTCTTTGACGTCATATGAATGGACTCTTTAAATGTAATGTTAAAAGAACGCACTCGGTGCACCAATGTCTATTAACCCTCGAAAAAATTGCTTGTATTAATGAAAACATATTTTAGTCTAACTAAGCCGTGAGACGTAGTGTTTTTTTTTCCTTTGACGTCACATGGAATGAATTCTTTAAATGAAATGCTAAAAGAACGCACTCGGTGCACCAATGTCTATGAACACTCGAGAAATGGCTCGTGTTGATAAAGGTGATTTTTAGTCTAGCTAGGCCTTGTGACGTAGTGTTTTTTTTTTCCTTTGACGTCATATGGAATGAATTCTTTAAATGAAATGCTAAAAGAACGCACTCGGTGCACCAATGTCTATGAACACTCGATAAAAGGCTCGTAATGATGAAGGCGATTTTTATTCTAGCTAGGCCGTGTGACGTAGTGTTTTTTTTTCCTTTGACGTCATATGGAATGAATTCTTTAAATGAAATGCTTAAAGAACGCACTCGGTGCACCAAAGTCTATGAACACTCGATAAATGGCTCTTATAGATGAAGGCGATTTTTAGTCTAGCTAGGCCGTGTGACTTAGTGTTTTTTTTTCCCTCTGACGTTATATGGAATTAATTCTTCAAATGAAATGAAAAAAGAACTCGGTATAGTAATGTTTATTAAGCCTCGTTATGTGACTCGCGTTTAAAAAAGGAATGATATCTTGATTTAGATCTAATCTAGATTTTTTAAACTAGATCTAGATTTTTATTACAGTATATCTAGATCTGGATTTATATTCTAATTAAAATTATTTTAGAGTCTAGATCTAGAATTTCTAGATCTAGTTTAGACTAAAATAGACTAGATTAAGATGTAGAATTTCAATTTCTAAACTTAAAGTGTAAAAAAAAAAGTGTAGATTTTCATTTCCAAACGTTTTGATCAATATTGTAATGTTTTAATATACTAAAACTAATCTACTATTTTTTTATTAAATTTAAATTTAAATTTACGGCAAATGAATCTTTGAAACATTATTACTTTTGACCATCGGATGGCTGCCTGGTCGTGCGGTTTGCGCGCTGGAATGTCGTTCAGATTTATGGATGGCCCAGGGTTCAAGCCCTGCCCGCTCCCATCCCCCGTCGTCCTGCGGGAGGTTTGGACTAGGAAGTAATTATCTTCAACTCTGAAGGAACATCCGAAACGTGTAAAACATTTTACATCAAAATTAAATCACCTCTTGAATATTATTTGCGAATATGCAGATCCGACAGGGATCCGACTTCGACGGGGGCCGCCTCTGAGTTTGTGTAACACAAACTCTCTTTGTAATCTTGTTTTTTTATTTTATTGTGCATTAACGTTTATGTAAGAAACATATTCCTTAGTACTGATTTTATTATGGATAAATATTTCTAGGTCAACCCTGCCCCACCCCCCCCAAAAAAGTTTATTATAGTTTAATTAATTTTCTTTAGTTTAGTTTCACTATATTTTAAAATTCATGATAAACTAATAGTTTAACTACTTTATTTTAGTTGATAACTAGTTTTAGTTTAACTTTTAAAAGTTAGTTTAGTTCCCATCACTACCTGTATTTGGAATTCGTTAAGTATGTATGACTAAATGATGTGACTGTGATATCTAGTGTAATGTAACAGTTCAACCAAGTCTCGGCTTAACTCACCAGCAAAACAGACTCCATTGGTCAAGAAATCACAGCCCTTCCATCCATCAGGTCTGGTAATGTAGTAAGTACCAGGTGGACAAGACATGACTCTGGGTGTGAATGAAGTGGGTCTCGATTGATTGGAGTAGTTGCCGTTGGGTATACAGTTGACATACATGTCACAGTGTCCTGGGAGACCAGCATAGTAATTGCCATTGTCATAATAACAGTTGTCACACAAATCAGCTGGGGAATATATTCACATTCAGTTGATTACAAAGCATCTTAGCCGAGTGAAAGCGATATGATTCCGAGGAAGCATGGAACTTATGAGTCAAGTCTGATATTTGATGTAAATGAAAAAAAAAAAAGGTAGAGACTATTCAAGCAATCTAAGTGAGCTGACCATAATAACAAATTAATTCTCCATTTAAGTTGCTCAGTTTTCTTGTTTTGAAAGTATTTCACAACGCGAGGCATCTCAAAGTAAATGTATCAAAACTATGATGTGGTTAAAATCACAAAGATTTCTAACAAATGGACCAGATTAAAAGCTATTGTACTTTATATTTCAGTAAAATATGAATGCCATCCTGAAGATGAGTTTTTTTTTGTACCTGTATTTGAACATTTCCAAAACATATGCTGCCCTATTACTGATAAAATTCTTATCTTCGCATTGTAAAGTCAAAGTGCACACATAAATATTTGTCAGACTTTGAAAAAAAAAAATAGTAAAAATTTCTGGGTTATATTAATATAGGCAACATTATAATGCATGAAAGTTTAGGAAAAAGAAAGTTTCTATCTGGTAACATTTCAAAGTGCTAAGTGTAGGTCACTGTGCAAAAATTGTTTGAACGTCTGTCTATACAAAATTTGGTTTCATTAGGCTGTGATAAAAAGAACTATTGTTAAATAAGAATTCTATTTAGCAGTTGGATGCTACACTGCATCAGTGGCGTAGCTAGAGTGTATGATGCCTGGTGCGGTACCTCATCTTGATGCCCCCCCCCCCCCAAAAAAAACAAATTAATAACATAGCAAAACCTGTTCAAAATAATATGTATTCATTAATCAAATATTGTTAATTCATAAAAAAAATCACTTCTACATAAACATAATACAAATGAATTTTACGCGCTTTCTTGCTGGCAAAAGTATCAATAATTTTATCGAAATCCATTTTTTCCACCAGCTCTTGTTCAATGGACAAAATGGCCAAATTAGTGAGTCGTAAATTTGTCATCGTTGATCGCAAGTAATTCTTGATCAGTTTAAGTTTGGAAAAACTTCTCTCGCATGTAGCGACGTTTATTGCAATAGTTAAAAATATGCGAATCATGATGACGATATTCGGGACTGAATCATCTAGCTGATATTTATTTATAAAAGTCAAGAGCTCAACAGGTCTTTGTTTTGGAAATTCGGAGGCTTCTGATGAAACTGTGACAAACCGTTGAAGCCTCTTTCGCTCCAGCATAAATTCGTTTTTATCAATGTCGCTAGGAGTACTATCGAGATTGATTTCGACCTGAGGATTTAATAGCTGGGAAGGCGACAAAAATTCATATCTATCTGCTACATTATGAAGTTGCTCGAATCGGGTGATTATTTCTTGAACAATCCTGTCCAAGGTAGAATAAATTTCCCTTCGTAGCTCTTCTTTGTGTGTAAGTACAGAGTAGTCACTTTTCTCACCAGGCATCTTTTCCTTATGGCCCATACGTTTTTGAGGTTCTGTACTGATTCTCACATCTGAGCACACGCTTTCGGCAAAGGTAATGCTGGCTTCAGTGATGTCCTCTCAATTACTACTTAAAAATGTCTCTAATGTTTTTAGTTTGAGTGAGCAGTCTAGAATAGACAATCCTTGTTTTTGAAGGTAGAATAGCGCATCATTAATTTCAGTTAATACAGGATCTAGTCGATGAATTTTCATCTCTGCTAGTTAATGTCTCCAGAGTTTGAGCAGGCAATGAATATTGACTTCTAGAATACGTTTTTGGACACCGTAGTTTTGATCTTTCATGACCGCAGCATTATCATAGCCTTGACCCCTGCAGTCCATTATGTACTGTCAAAAATAATAGAGAAATATTTGACTTGTTTTACTTGCTGTATGATTTGTTTTTTTAGCGTGATCCCCCAATTTTGTAATAAATTCATTTTGTATTTGTGAAGAAATGTATGTATTCGGTCTGGAACAAAGCTTAGTTCGAAGCACATGCTCCCTCAAGAGTGGATCGTACGTTGATAGTAATTTTACTACCTCTCCAGGTTTTCGTCTCTTGTATAATCAAATCTTGGGCCTTGTTGTCAATAGGCTACTGTTCCCTACTCTCAGGTGAAGTTCCCTCCAAGAAAGCGATGAGTGAATGTGAGCTCTGCTGGTCTCATGTTTTTCTATTTTCGGGGATAACCTCCACCACTCATTGAATCCATCTTTGGCCCCTTTACATTTAAGGAGGGAGAGGGCGGTACTTACGGCCTACGAGCGCTACTAAAGAGGCGACTCTAGGCTACCCACCACAATCTTAGTGCAACAGTGGAGAGATAGGAACCGCATAAAAATGCGATCGTTCCTCGACATTGCGGCCAATTTGTCAAAATCATATGGGTTCTCCACTGATAGAATTCCTATTAGAAGGATTAGTACTTGCCCTCCGTGGAGAAGATTGCCGGCCCCACAAATAAGCATGTCCCTTATAGGGCAAGAGGGAGCCACCAAGAGGCGATTAACACCTGCCATACTCCAAAACTTGGCATCAGCTACACATCAGATGCCATTTTCTGCTATACCGATGGGTCGTAATGAGGGACACCGATAGATCTGGGTATGGGGCCCTTATAGTCTACACAGACCGGACAGAACCAGAGATGCCGATTTCTCCGTCTGAGCTTAAAAGGGTTTTGAGGCGCCAGCCAGACTACTCAGTCTTGAGCACTGTTCATCATTTTGTTTACGTTACAGTATTACAATTAACTAGTTAGTTAAAAAAAACTCGTAGAAAACAAAGGTTAGCTTATTTTAAAAACTTGACATTACATTGGAATTATTTCCAAAATTAAACTATTAAGAATCATAAAGAAATTAATAAACTAAGACAATTGTTTAGAGCTAGAGTTTAGAAATATATTTGTAAACTCAATATCTAGATGAAACCAATGGACTAAACAATGAAGTAAAAAAAGGTTGGCCTATCTTCTTCTTCTTCTTTATATTACAAAGCATCGATCAGTGTAGTAACAACAACAGATAAATCTAGTAAATTAGATTCAAACTGTTCTATAGCTTACATTGTATGGAAGAAATAGTCAAAGAGATGAAACAAAATAGCAACATGACTAGTTTATAAATCGTTAGTTTATGTTTAAAATACAGTAGCTTATGTTTGCTCGTGTCCATACAATTAGTCGTTTTTACTGAAATGCACAGGGAAATAGAAAATTAATACACACTGGGGGAATTTTGGTGCCCCTCTCCACTTGGTGCCCTGTGCGGCCTGCACCACCCGCACATTGGTAGCTACGCCACTGCACTGCATATAGAGCTATATAAAATGCACTAGTCAGCTTTTGTTTTCACAACACCTTTACTATTTTCGCCAAAACAACCCTTAAGTATGTTATCAGTATAAAAGTTTCACACAGGCATTTCTGATAATCTTTCTGTTTCAAAAAAAAAAAGACAAAACAATTGTTTATGTTTATTCCTCAATACGACTATGGTTCATCTCGTATGGTACATTTTCATGTAACTTTTCTATTCTGGAGAGATATTCCCGTCAACATCATGAGCGTAGTGGTGTGGTAGATCTCGTGTTTTTGGGAGGTTTCGTGTTGTGTTTGCCTACAATATATTTATATATACCGGTATATATTGTAATTTTTCTCACTATCCAAGCTCTGCCTGGTTCTGACTTCACACACCGTGCTAGTTCTGACTTCACACACCGTGCTAGTTCTGACTTCACACACCGTGCTAGTTCTGACTTCACACACCGTGCTAGTTCTGACTTCACACACCGTGCTAGTTATTCTGACTTCACCTCGTACTGGTGCAATGGCGAGGTAACTTGAAGTGACTTGACTCTGACACATTCGCTCTTATATAGGATCCCTATAGACCTTCTAGAACCGGATGGAACGTCGCTTGACCCTTTTGGTTGATCAAATGACTCCCTTCGACGATACTTGCGTGCGTGCTATTTACAACACAGATCTTATCCGAACTGGAGTGTACTGTCACTCGTCACGCTTGTCTACCGCTGGCCTGGGGCAATCTGCGTCGGCTAAAAACACACAAAGCACTACCCCCATCTGTTTCACCACCAAGTTGATAACACTGTCCCCTCCTTACATCTGTTCGTCACGGACAGAATTTACCTCATGACATTGGCTGTGAAGTTTCATCGCTGCAGGTGGGGGTCGATCGGTGGCAGCGTGCTTGCCTCTTGAGCTTGACGAAGCCATCCATGTCGCTTTCAGCAATGTCGCTTTCTTCTTCTCCTCCAGTTGACCTTCATCTTGCTGCAGTGGAGTCGTTGTTGCATCACTCTCTTGTCATTCGGTACTGAGGGCAGCCACTTACAAAGGGAGAGGGATAGGATGTCAGGACCGGGTTGACCGAGATCGTTGGTCTCAGCACTACCCCCATCAGTTTTAGCACCAGGTTCATAACAATATATAGGCCTATATATACTTGATTTGACGTGACGAATGTTCACTACAGCTAGTCTGTTCATTTGTACGTCTTTTGTACACTAGAATAGGTTCTTACAGGTTTTAGTAAAATGGGGCATGGCACTAAATATCCTTACTTTGCAAACTAGGGGATCTGGAGTGTCTAAGAGCAATATCCTGCTATTCTATATAGGAGACCTAGCCCAACGAATGGTAAGGAAATATATAAAAATTTTCTTGAGGGGAGTTGAACTTCACCCCCACCCCATAGCCAACGTGGCAACTGTTTTGCTTTTTTTTTTTAATTATTATTTTATCTCACCCCCTGGCAGCTTCCGTTTTTCTCGTAGATTTTCTTTATTAATAGAGTCCAGAGTCTTTTAGGGTCAGCATGGGAACTGGTAAGTGTAGATTTGCTAATTTTTTTTTAAATTACATTTTGGGATGAAGGGTGAATTAATTTAGAGGGCGTTTGAGCCTCAAACCTAGCTACGCTCAATGGAATTTGTTGACTTTTTTTTCGAGGGGGTTAACCCACTTGGCTACGATGAAGGAATTGGTGACTGTAGTTTTGATTTAGTAATTTTTGTATTGGAGAAGAGGAGGTTAACCTCAAAACTCACTTTTGCTTCCTCCCCCCCCCCCTGTTAAAAATTAAAGCAAAACACCGAATCCACCTGCGAGTGTCCAAAGAGGATGACTTCCCTTATTCCCCATTCAGTGGACCAAGTCAACGCAGGGCAACTGACTATCTTATCATAAAACAAGATTAAATCACAAATAGAGTGCGTTTTCATACAAACTCCTTGGATGCCCCCCATGGGTCCGATGTTTTATAAAAAAAAATATTTCAAAATAAACATTCATTTTTTTAGATTGTGTCCTACTTTTGTTTTGCAAGAGAGATCATATTGGTACTTTGCAATAAGAAAAATACAATATAATAGTTATTTCCCCTTGAGATGAACCACTGGATTATAACGACAAATATACAAAATGTAATGACTTCACCTATTTGAATAAACACTGGTCAAAAATTTATAATGATTTTAAACATTAAAATATCATCCTTTTCTTCATGGTTAAACATTTGACCATCACAAAAAAGATATAAGACATCGATCACAAAATTAAAGACACAATAATAACATGGATTGTTGCCTGGCCGTGTGGTTTGCGGGCTGGACTGTTGTTTGGATTTATCGATGGTCCCGAATTCAAACCCTGCCCGCTCCCATCCCACGTCGTCCTGCGGGAGGTTAGGACTAGGAAGTAAACTATTTTCAACTCTGAAGGGGCATCCGAAACATGTAAAACATTTTACAAACAAACGTTTGTACTTTTGGAAGTTAATAAATCGTTAAACAATATGTAACGAACCGTTGTAAATATAGAAACTGAGATATGATGTATATCTTGTGTGCTAATGTACACATGTTTGCTCTAACCATGTACTTTTTGTTTGTAGTGCACAATTGTAAAGCAAATGTCCTCACAGATAATAAAGATTATTATTATTAATTAGGAGATATCTTTCTACAATTGTAATACAATGTTTTGTCACGTACTAAAAGTGTTGTGCGAAATTTCAGCTCGATAGGCTCATGGAAATGTGTGGAAATAAAGAATGTTTGTTTGACTAAGTCGACAGTGTCAGTGAACAGAAGGAATTGAAATGAGAGCAAAAAAAAAAAAAGGAAACTTTACATTTGAGAACAATGTCACATCTGGGCCCAGCAAAACCTGAGCTACAGCTGCATACACATTGGTCATCAGAGTTTCTATAAGCCACTTGATTGTTCTGACAGCTGTATTCTGATTGGCTGCATACTTTCGATGGAAATACTGAGGAATAAACAGTGCCTGCATTATTACATTCTTTGGATCTACAAGACAATCTTACATGAAGCGAGCTGAACAATTCTAGG
This sequence comes from Biomphalaria glabrata, assembly GCF_947242115.1. Lineage (NCBI taxonomy): Eukaryota > Metazoa > Mollusca > Gastropoda > Planorbidae > Biomphalaria > Biomphalaria glabrata. The sequence goes on along the minus strand of NC_074722.1, from coordinate 22,037,075 downwards.
CAACCTTTTGACTGTCTTCATCTACTTGTAGACTAATGTAGTTGTGTTAGCCCACCCTATCCCTATGGTCTTAGCAGTATTTTTATCTGGTCCAGATGCTTAAGTCATAAAGTAAGAACCCAGTTCAATAGTTCAGCTGGCTTGTTACATGTGTGTTGTAAGATCACACTTTCGTTTCAGTTTTGTTCTCTGCTCTAGATAGACAAACCAACTTGGATTGAGCCTAATCGTGTGCCGATCTGGCAGCAATCAAGAATTTAAAAAACAATAGAAACAAAGTTATGATCCCGTTAAATACTTTCAATGTAAACAAATTCAAACGAGACCAGAATATGAAAAATGTGTTACTATCCTGTCAACTATTTGTCGTATAAACCGTTTGTCTGTGTATGATTTGTTGGTAAGCCATTTGTCTGTGTATGATTTGTTGGTAAGCCATTTGTCTGTGTATGATTTGTTGGTAAGAAATTTGTCTGTGTATGATTTGTTGGTAAGCCATTTGTCTGTGTATGATTTGTTGGTAAGAAATTTGTCTGTGTGTGATTTGTTGGTAAGCCATTTGTCTGTCAATGATTTGTTGGTAAGCTATTTGTCTGTGTATGATTTGTTGGTAAGCCATTTGTCTGTGTATGATTTGTTGGTAAGCCATTTGTCTGTCAATGATTTGTTAATAAGCCATTTGACTGTCAATGATTTCTTGGTAAGCCATTTGTCTGTCAATAATTTGTTGGTAAGCCATTTGTCTGTCAATGATTTGTTGGTAAGCCATTTGTCTGTCAATGATTTGTTGGTAAGCCATTTGTCTGTCAATGATTTGTTGGTAAGCCATTTGTCTGTCAATGATTTGTTGGTAAGCTTTTTGTCTGTGTATGATTTGTTGGTAAGCCATTTGTCTGTGTATGATTTGTTGGTAAGCCATTTGTCTGTCAATGATTTGTTGGTAAGTCATTTGTCTCTCAATGATTTGTTGGTAAGCCATTTGTCTGTCAATGATTTCTTGGTAAGCCATTTGTCTGTCAATGATTTCTTGGTAAGCCATTTGTCTGTCAATGATTTCTTGGTAAGCCATTTGTCTGTCAATGATTTCTTGGTAAGCCATTTGTCTGTGTATGATTTGTTGGTAAGCCATTTGTCTGTGTATGATTTGTTGGTAAGCCATTTGTCTGTGTATGATTTGTTGGTAAGCCATTTGTCTGTCAATGATTTGTTGGTAAGCTATTTGTCTGTCAAAGATTTGTTGGTAAGCTATTTGTCTGTGTATGATTTGTTGGTAAGCCATTTGTCTGTCAAAGATTTGTCCTAATGACCTACTTACCACATGAGCATGTGTTGTAATTGTAAACATAAGGACCTTGACACACTGGCACACAGCCACCTAACCAAAACAATGTTTTTAAAAAACAAAAGCTACAACAATGAAAATTTAAAAAAAAAATTATTTAAAAAAAGCTTATATTAAGCGTAATTGTATCAAGTAGTTTGGATAAGTCATAGAATTAAATTTGTATATTTTCTCTCCCCACCCCCTCCGCAAAAAAAAATGGCGCATTTGGCGGCCAGCTGTTTCCACAAAAATCTGTCATTGCCAATGTCTGAAGCCTCTTCCCGCCTGCTATGAGGACCTCCATGAAAGAGTGGCGCCAAGTTGTAATAGGATGTCATCGCAACTCTTATTATGCGTAATTCATTTTGTCGGAGAACATGTCCCGCAAACCTCATGCGACGTTCTTTCACAACCCTACTAAGGTGTCGACTCCCAGTTCGGCATAGGAATTTCTTGATTTAGACCCGATCTCTATAACTGACTTTTAAAATCTGTCTTAGCCATCTTTGTTGAGCCACATTTAGTGTTTTTCAATTTCGACAGATGACTAACCACTGCACTTTATTAATCAATTAATGGAGCCCAGCCACTGGTAGAAATGTGTAACCTCTCATGACAACGCTCTTGGAATTAGGCGACTGTAGTTTGCTTTTTGAGTGTTTAATTTGCTTTTTTTTTAATATTAAAGAGGTATTTTTTAGTTTCAAACCCCGCTTAAAGAGGGTTTAAACTCAAAACCCATTTGGCTACGCACATAGCATTTTGAATGCGTAATTTGCTTTTTTTTTTATATTGAAGAGGTATTTTTTTTTAGTTTCAAACACCATTGAAGGGGGATTTAAACTCAAAACGCCTTTGGCTACGCTCATAGAATTTTGAGTTTGTAATTTGCTTTTTATTATATTGAAGAGGAGGTTTATCGTAAATTTTGGAGGGGTTTTTAAATCAAAATCTTCCTTAGCTGTGTTCTTGGAATTTGAGTATTGTCGTTTGCATTTTTTTTTTATAGAAGAGGTGGATTTAACTGCAAGAAAACTCAAAAACCCTTGTCTGTGCTGGGGCAAGTGATGGTTTGGTATTAAAATCTAACTTAAAATAAACAAAATCAAAGTAAAAAATTAGTCTCTAAATTCCGGGGAAGGGTGGTTTGAACCCCCCCCCCCCCCCGGCTACGCCCATGGATATAGACTAGATTAAAAATACTTTTAGCAATTGTTTTTGTTTAGTGCAAATTTCTCGGGGTCGGCCGAGTGAGGATCGCCCCCCCCCTCCCCCGGATCCGCCAGTGCAAGAAACACAACCTTCAGCTGGACAATGAAATACCAACTCACTAAAAATATAAGTCTGAAGCAAAATATGGAGCGAAATAGAGCAAACACATGAATTTAGACGTAACTCTCTTGCTTTCTTTGTTCTCTTTCTCTAGGGAACTGTCAGTCTTTTTAGTTACTCTTTTTATCCGTTTTTCCTCTAATACCATTCCTCTCGAGCTATTTCTGTATCCTTTTGTCGCCCCACTATTCGGAGAGGAAGCGGGGGGGGGGGGTGTTTGCTAAGAACAAACTCAATTTGTGTAAATAACCAGTCACATGATAAAATAAGGAATAATTATTGCAAGACTGAAACTACAATCATGAGTAGTCGCTCTTTTTTCATCTAAAAATAATCTGCTAGTGGACCAGACCTAGTCTATAGCAGGGGAAGAATACTAAGAATAATTTCTCAGAGTAAAAATAGGAGGATCTGAACCGGTTTTAGGGGAGGAGCTGTACAGGTTATTGAGTTTAAAGAAAGATGAGCTGTACAGATGATTGAGTTTAAAGTAAGAGGAGCTGTACAGGTGATTGAGTTTAAAGTAGGAGGAGCTGTACAGGTGATTGAGTTTAAAGAAAGAGGAGCTGTACAGATGATTGAGTTTAATGTAGGAGGAGCTGTACAGGTGATTGAGTTTAAAGTAGGAGGAGCTGTACAGGTTATTGAGTTTAAAGTAGGAGGAGCTGTACAGATGATTGAGTTTAATGTAGGAGGAGCTGTACAGGTGATTGAGTTTAAAGAAAGAGGAGCTGTACAGGTTATTGAGTTTAAAGAAAGAGGAGCTGTACAGATGATTGAGTTTAATGTAGGAGGAGCTGTACAGGTGATTGAGTTTAATGTAGGAGGAGCTGTACAGGTGATTGAGTTTAAAGTAGGAGGAGCTGTACAGGTGATTGAGTTTAAAGAAAGAGGAGCTGTACAGGTTATTGAGTTTAAAGTAAGAGGAGCTGTACAGGTTATTGAGTTTAAAGAAAGAGGAGCTGTATAGGGGATTGAAGTTTAAAGTAGGAGGAGCTGTACAGGTGATTGAGTTTAAAGAAAGAGGAGCTGTACAGGTTATTGAGTTTAAAGTAAGAGGAGCTGTACAGGTTATTGAGTTTAAAGAAAGAGGAGCTGTATAGGGGATTGAAGTTTAAAGTAGGAGGAGCTGTACAGGTGATTGAGTTTAAAGTAGTAGGAGCTGAAGAGATGATTGGAGTTTAAAGTAGGAGGAGCTGTATAGGTGATTGAGTTTAATGTAGGAAATGTCTAGGCCAATGAATAATTGTGCGAAATTTCAACTTGATCCGAGAATGGGCGCGGTGATTGAGTTTAAAGTAAGAGATGCTGTACAGGTGATTGGAGTTTAAAGTAGGAGGAGCTGTCTAAGTGATTGAGTTTAAAGTAGGAGATGCTGTATAGTTGATTGAAGTTTCAAGTAGGAGGAGGAGTATAGTTGATTGAAGTTTCAAGTAGGAGGAGCTGTATAGTTGATTGAAGTTTCAAGTAGGAGGAGCTGTATAGGTGATTGAGTTTTAAAGAGGGAGGAGCTGGACATATTTTAAAGTTTAAAAAATAAGAACTGTACGGGTCGTTTAAGTTTAAAATAGAAGGAGCTTAAGGTGATTGAGTTTTAAAAAGGACGAGCTGGACATATTTAGAGTTTAAACTAAGAGGAGCTGGATAGATTTGAACGTGTTCGATGGAACGCCCTCACCTTGTCTTAATTGAACTAAACTGGCGTATGAAAGATTAGATTGACCTATGTGTAATATTTTCTTTTAAATACATACGTTATATGTCATTTATTAGTATTTGTTTTAAATCAAGATTTTTAAGACATTTTAAATAAATAAAGTTTGAACACGTAAACCCTTATTTTGTTATTTTTAAATCAATAATGAAATGTTATTATTATTTCTGTGTACATTTCAATATAATTTATATGCCATAGTGTAATTAAAACTTAAATGTCTGCTCTTTCTTAGAATCTAAATTAAATGATCTACTACACTTTTTGTCACAGTAACTCTAAAACGTAATTGAGGTTTCTACCTGTTTGAGAGGAAGTCACATTATTTATTAGTTGTTTTTTTATTTCTAATATTTGGAAAAATCGTAAAAAAAAAAAAAAAACTTATCTAAAGGGGAAGAACTCCGCCCTTTAAACTCTATATCAATAATGTACACGTTACTCCCCTTATTCGATATCAAATATAATAAATAATTACCAAAAATTAATTGAATCATTTTTTTAATTGATTCGTGTTTTTTTTAGGTACAATAAATAATTGTTGGAAGTATCCACTTGATTGGAGTATGCCTGAGGGAGAAATGGCAATAACAACTATTTAAAGGGACTAAGCCCAACACATTTAGCCATATTTGTGAATATTGACGGATTAATTTTACTTGTTGGTATCTGTCACGTACATTGTATCTATATTTAGCCGCTCAAGGTTACCAGCCAGAACTTGTTAGCTCGGGAATTTCCATCACGCAACAAACGTATGTTTTGGAGTGAATGTGTTTGGTTAGAAATATTAATTAATGTACTTTGAGCTGCATTTATTGGTTGGCCTTGCAGTGTAGAGATGTTAGTCACGTGATTACGCTCTAGAGCCCGGGAAGATTCTAGATTGACGCCAGTGTAGTGCGGAACGTGTTAGAGATAACATGTACAAAATTCTTGAGTTAGAACTCAAAGTAAGAAGACATAACTTTATTATTGTGTGGATCATTTATTCAATAGAAATACATTCTGTTCTATTCAAGTACATTTAACCATTGTAATTATTTGTGAATAGCTTTTCCAAGGTTTGAATTAAAGCATTTGTTTTAGACGAAAAGTTTCTTCATTGAATATAATAATATACTTAGATCGACTTAGCGATTAGCAACTTCTAGATGATCCTCTTATCAACTGGCAACTTCTAGATGATCATCCTATCAACTGGCAACTTCTAGATGATCATCCTATCAACTGGATCTAGCTACTTCTAAACGATCATCTTATTAAAAAACGATTTCAAGATCCTCGGCAATTACGATCATTGATTGTGCTTCAACGTGACATCTTGACATCGAGTTTGATTGTAACATCTATCACTATTGATGATCGTAACAGTATTAAACAAAATAATTAATTATCGGTAATTGACTACTTTGTTAGTTTTTTTTTTAAATTATTGATTCATGCCGAGAATGGGCGTGGGAGAAATAGTATGTACACACTTTTTACCAGACAGACTGATAGACAGACATAGTCAGTTGATATAAGCTTTGTAAAAGAAACTGTTCAGCTTTATCAAATGTCATTGTCCTTATCACCACCACAAAATGTTATCACCACACAACTAGCTTATAGATAAGTAGATCTATTTAATGGTAAGTAGATCTCTTTCTTGCATAGGATTTGAACTGAAACACTTAAAAGTTAAACATGAAAATGAATTCAGTGGAACCACTGTGTACTTACATCGCTCATGTGGTGACTGCTGCGTATCAATACACTTGCACTGACAGCTGTTACTTAAGACCTGTCAACAACCAAACATAAAATGGGAGAAACTTATTATTTGTTTTTGGAGAAAAATTTGGAAGTAATATTGTTCATTCTGTTCACAGACTTAAGATAATAGCCTGAAAGAAATTAGTAGTCAAGTTCTAGAAATTGTGTTCATCAAAAACAAAATTAAAGAATTAAAAAAAAAAACTTGTCCCAAATATATTTTGGAAATTCACGTTCCTAATCATGATTTCTATTAATGACAGGCGTCTTTAATCTTTTTCTAATGAAAAGAATGTCTAAACGTTTATTAAAAACAATGTTTCTATACATTTGATGAGAAGGCAACGTCCTTGACACGAAGCAGAAAAGTTTCACTAAGAAATTCAGTCTGCAGAGTCTCCAAAACAAAAGACCTTGAGACAACAGAGAACTTTGTGAGGCTCTGATTCTAGAGTCAGAAGTAGAGGATGGAATAAAATCATTTGAAGTTGGCAAGCCGCCTGGAATCAGAACCTTTCAAATATGGCGGCTCACATATAAGTATTCTTTTAGGACAATCTGCCAGAAAATATGGAACGAAAGAACATGACCAAAAGAATGGATCAAATCATGAATTCCTCTGTCCAGAGAAAGGAAACTTGAGACAATGCCTAAACTATAGAATGATTAGTCTGATCAGTCACCCGAGCAAAATAATGCTAAGAAACAGACTCAAGAAAAAAAACTGAGTAGGTCCTTTCCATTGAACAGGCAGCTTCAGAGCAGGCAGAAGCACTGTTGACTAAATAATTAACATCAGACTATTAAATAAAAAGTCTTCAACACCAAAAGAAATGGACACACAACTACATACACTTCAAAAAAGCTTTGGACCAGTTTGGCATGAGGGCAAGTGATGAGGGAGTTCAACATAGATCAAATCATTATTGATGTTATCAAAGCCCAATATGAAAGCGCGAATAGCTTAGTACTTCTGAGTAGCCAGAAAAAAGTTAGGACATCCATAGGAGTGCGTCAAGGATGCATTCTCTCTCCAGCTCTTTTTAACTTATTTCTGGAGCATATTGTGATGGAACTCCAGAAGTATCCTAACGATTGTTTTCCTGTTAATAACTAAATACTGTTCGATTAAAAACATATTTTATCCTCTTCCTAATAGTGGCTAAGCTAATGTATAGATCTACTTCAGTTTATAATATTCCAATGATAAGCCTTTAGATCTGCTAGACTTAAAAGATGATGCGCAACATTTTCCTGAACATTATTTATTATAGGGCCTACTCTTGAATCAATATAGCCTTACAATAGAAAATTCCTGAACGCGTCCTTTCAAAACCGATATAATTCTCTCGCCAAATGTACAATTATTTAATTTTTACTTTCCAAATTTGAAGCGATATCCCCGTGTGGCCAATTGATTGTATGGATATTGTTCAAGCCGTTTTTTGTGATCAGCGTCTTGGTTACACCCTCCGCCCAACCAACCACCCATCTCAATGAAGTTCTGGCTCGAATAGAGGTATTGTTAAAAAGAATTTGAAACTGTACCACAAATAGTATGATAGCAAATACCCAATAGAATTGCAAGTCACCCAACATTATTAGTAAAGTCAATGTTTTCCCTGTCAGATTATTTATGTTTTAGCAATTTATTTTTGTTCACATTTAAAAAAGTAAGTAAAGTTTCCCTTTCCGACTATGTATTCTGTCGGGCAGATGATGTTAAGGTCATCTGTCTAACGCAGTGATTCCCAAAGTGGTCAATATAGACCCCCAGGGGTCTACAAAGACTTCCAAAGGGTCTACGAAAGTGAAAAAAAAAATTTAAAAAATGGGGGTCTATGAGTGTCCACGGGGGTCTACGATAATATATTTTATTTAAGCAGGTCGTGACTTTAATTTTTACATCGCATTAATGTAATTCTTCACTCTAATATATAATTAAATATAGTTAATCCTTAAAGTATTTATCCTGCTATTCAAGTGAAAAATTATTGTATTTAATTTCAATAATTATTTAAATAACTTAATTTTGTAAGTAATGTTTAGCAAAAAGAAATGTAAACTGTATAGCATTGATTATTGAAAATTATTCATTCCTTCCTTATCAAAAATTGCCAATTGCCTTTTTTATGACGATATGAAACTAATTACGCTGGAGGATCAACTGAGACAATGTCACCCTAATAAAAAAAAGATCTTACAAACTTTCGAACATTAAAAGATAAAGTTCAGAATAGATCCACAAAATATCTCTTCGACATCATATAGAGAATATGATGGTTTGTGGGCGTCTTACAATATATATTTATTACAGTAAAATAGGGTGGTAGTGGTTAGGCGCTTGGCCTCCGAACCTGGGTTCGAATCTCGGTAAATTTTGAATTTCAGGATATTTAGGGCTCCCCTGAGTCCACCCAACTCTAATGGGTACCTGACTTAAGTTAGGAAAAGTTGGTCGTTGTGCTGCCCACATGACACCCATTTGTTAACCAAAGAAACATATGATCTTAACACCATCACAAGATCTGAAAGGGAAACTTTACTTTTTTTATGACAAAATAGGTAAAACATTAAAGGTAAAACATTGATTTTACCAGCCGTTGTAGTTGTAAAAACTGTTTTACACAAACCTACGTCTGATATTATTAAAAGAACTGCTTTAAGCAACACTACAGTTCAATGACACGTCGATGACATGAGTTATAAAATTAAAAGCTTATTATGTAATTCTTTGCAAACGACATATATACAGTTTGGAATCAGGGGTGTCACAGGTTCTGACAGGGTGTAGTGATGTGTGCTGCAAACTGCATTTGGGTCGCCGGCTCCTTATTTTAACTCAGGGTTAATCCACAAAACCTTTCCAATGTTTGAGTTGCAAGGCAGCAGAGTTTTGAGTTCAGTTGTACTTCCGCTAGGTCGTGAAATATCAAGAAATACATGATAAATAACTCTTTGCGAAAACTTTTACAATAATACTGTTACGTATTTCTGAATCTTCTGGCTAAATGTATTAGTAGGCACACAAATAAAAACACTGCAAATAACTTGATAACTCAACTTTCAGTTTCATATAACTTTAATGACTATTAACTCTAACAATTCGTCACTGTAACATGTAGCGTAGAAGACTGTACAATATCTGTCAGTTTACAGTTAGCTATACTTCGTTCACCTCTTCACTTCATTGCAATTCATCTCTTCTCAACTTGCATCGAGCCGTATTCTACAGAACAGACCAACGACACACTTCCCAGAGTCGCTCCAGGTCTCCCAAAGCTGAACCAAGTCGTGCTCAAGTCTACCGAATCAGAGCTGCACAGGTCTTACATCGACTGTAACGGCTCAAGTTCACTGTAGTACGCTGTATAGACTTTAGCGACAGTAGTCCACTCCAGTTAACTCTACCCTAGTTAACTTGCATCGAGTCGTACACATTTCTCAGTAGACAACAGTAACGAAGAATGTACCGACGATTCTACCTATGACTCCATACGACTCACTTACGACTGACTTTCACATTAACTCTCTGGCTTATATAGAGTCCCTAATCGCTCCTCTAAAGTTGCCACAAACACTGCTAGTATCTTCTGGAACAACACGTGAGGAAACGCCACATCCTGTCTTTATTTATACATGTAGATTCCAGAGATCACCCGCTGGAGTGTCATCAAGCCGGGGTGACACGTAGTGACCTCTATCTGTCACTGTTCATTAGTGTCACGGATGAATGTGTGTATGTGTGTATAATCTATTTTTACAATCTGCGCGAATGACCGGAAGTGTGTTTTGTTGTCAGAGAGAGACCAGCGTGTGTGATATGCAGTAAACATGATTAAAGTTTATGTGTTTGATCTAGTGGTTTAATTGTTTTATTTCGTTTACTAGAACTGAACCAGGGACACCTAGACGTATCGAGACTTAAGGTAGTTTCTATCGAATTATAAGTAGATAGAGTTATGTAATAGGAAAGCTGTGACAATTAGTAACTGCCCCCTTCTTAGATCTGTTTGTCCCCTGGAACAACACGTAAGGACAACTCACATCCTGTGTTTGTTTATACATATAGATTCCAGAGAACACTTGCTGCTGTGTCATCTCGCAGGGGTCATACGTTGACCTCTACCTATCACTGTTCATTTGTAACACTGCCCCCTTCTAACATCAGTTCGTCCCAAACAGATTCTACTTCACCACGATACTGATGAAATCGATCGACAATCAAGTAGGGGTTGCCCCCTTCTCAGAGATGTTCTTTCAATCTGGCCGTTGTCCATCTTCTTTCCATAGAAGAATGGGAGCCAAATCCTCATTTTTCAGCAGGTCCTCACAAATGTTTTCATCAATCTTGGTATGGAAACATCGACCTTCAGATGACGACATTGGGCACTCTTGTCGAGAAAATTCATCAGCATTCTAACGACTTCGTGCTTCCATGGCTGAGTATTACATTTTACTTCAGAGATACACAGGCTCATCACAGTACAGTAATATTCTTTTAAACAACAGCAACTGACTTTGGGTTTGTATAGCCTGTTTGGTTGATCTTCTCGTACAGTTTTATTCGTACAGTTCTATCGCAGAGTTACTCACTTCACAGTTCTGGCATCTTACACTAGTTCTGTCCTTCTTGCTTCTGATTTGATTATGGTTCTTCTAAAACCTCTGTTATACTTCATCAAACCTATTCTCATGAATGTTCTTAGATTATTCTTTAGCGGCTTCACATGAGAACATATACAACGCTGCGCTGGCTTTACACTTTCAACTGATTCGTAAGGCTTTTTTCTTTGGTATGATGGTTCCGGACAGAATCTTCTAACAACATGGTCTATGGAGTTTCGTTGGTGCAGGTGGGAAAAGTGGTGGGCTTGTTTTCTAACAACACATGCTGTGTAGTTTCATCAGTGCAGGTGGGGGTCTATCAGTGGGAGAAGGGGTGTTCTTGTATCTTGATCTTGTTGGAGCCATCCACGTTGCACTCTGCATGTGTCGCTTTCTCCGCCTCCTCCATTTGATATTTCTTTGGTTGCGTTGATGTCGTTGTCTTGCTTTCTTGTCGATCAATGCTGATGGCAGCCACTTAGCATATAGGAAGGTATTGCATTTCATAGCTGTAGTCATCAAGACTATTGACCTAACAAGTTGCTTCAGCATTATTCTTCTTAGATCTGTTTGTCCCCTGGAACAACACGTGAGGACACGTCACATCCTGTCTTTGTTTATACATATAGATTCCAGAGAACACTCGCTGCTGTGTCATCTCGCCGGGGTCATACGTTGGCCTCTACCTATCACTGTTCATTTGTAACAATACTTAAGGCTAATTAATTAATTTATTAATATTTAAGTTTGAAGCATTACTTCATAAAACAACAAATTCCTAATTGAAAAAAAAGACTAATATCCATAGCAACGGATCATAAACCTGCAAAAAGACATTTCCAGTGTGGTTGGTGATTCCAGCAATAAATATTAATTTTTATTTTAATTGGTTTTAATTTGAATTTTATCAATAAAAAAGATAGATCTCTAGAACTTAGTACGTAGCTTTAAATTACTTTTTCACTTTTCAACTCACTACAGATAGAAATTAGTTTAAAAGAAACGTTGATGAATTTGAAAAAAAATGTGCAAGCTAAACATGGGGGTCTACCGAAAACCAGAAAACATGGTAAGGGGTCTACGAGACAAAAAAGTTTGGGAACCACTGGGCTAACGGTTGACGAGCTGGGTGTCATGTGGCCAGCACAACGACCAACCGCCTCTACTTTCCCCAACTAAAGTCAAGTATCCATTAGAGTTGGGTGGACTCAGGAGCAACCTAAAAAAAAAACAAAGTTCAAAATCCCAGTCATTACCGAGATTCGAAACCAGGATCCCAGGTTCAGAAGCCAAGCTTTTATCCACTCAGCCACCGTTCATATTTATAATCATACTTTATTCATTGTGCCTTGTGAGTGATATTTTAACGACCAGAAACTAAACAACCAACAAATGAAGATGAAGCAAACAACAACTCACCTGGCCAGGTGGACATGTTTTAGGACATACACAGTTGCAGTTAGAATCTATATTCTTGTCTGTAGGACATTCAGAAGGACATACACAGTTGCAGTTTGTGTCTTGTATTTTGCCTACTTCACAGGCATTAGGACATATACAGTTGCAGTTGGCATCTTGTAGTTTACCCGAAGGACATGTATTAGGACATACACAGTTGCAGTTGGCGTCTTGTAGTTTACCCGAAGGACATGTATTAGGACATACACAGTTGCAGTTGGAATCTTGTAGTTTACCCGAAGGACATGTATTAGGACATACGCAGTTGCAGTTGGAATCTTGTAGTTTACCCGAAGGACATGTATTAAGACATGCACAATTGCAGTTGGAATCGTGTAGTCTACCCGAAGGACATGTATTAGGACATACACAGTTGCAGTTGGCATCCTGTAGTTTACCCGAAGGACATGTATTAGGACATACACAGTTGCAGTTGGAATCTTGTAGTTTACCCGAAGGACATGTATTAGGACATACGCAGTTGCAGTTGGAATCTTGTAGTTTACCCGAAGGACATGTATTAGGACATACACAGTTGCAGTTGGCATCCTGTAGTTTACCCGAAGGACATGTATTAGGACATACACAGTTGCAGTTGGCATCCTGTAGTTTACCCGAAGGACATGTATTAGGACATACACAGTTGCAGTTGGAATCCATATTCCTGCCTAAAGGACAAGTATTAGGACATACACAGTTGCAATTGGCGTCTTGTAATTTACCTGAAGGACATTTATTAGGACATACACAGTTGCAGTTGGTGTCTTGTAATTTACCCGAAGAACATGTGCTAGGACATACACAGTTGCAGTAGGCGTCTTGTAATTTACCCGAAGGACATGTATTAGGACATACACAGTTGCAGTTGGCGTCTTGTAATTTACCCGAAGAACATGTGCTAGGACATACACAGTTGCAGTTGGAATTCATATTCCTACCTAAAGGACAAGTATTAGGACATACACAGTTGCAGTTGGCGTCTTGTAATTTACCCGAAGAACATGTGCTAGGACATACACAGTTGCAATTGGCGTCTTGTAATTTACCCGAAGGACATGTATTAGGACATACACAGTTGCAGTTGGCGTCTTGTAATTTACCCGAAGAACATGTATTAGGACATACACAGTTGCAGTTGGCATCTTGTAATTTACCCGAAGGACATGTATTAGGACATACACAGTTGCAGTTGGCATCTTGCAGTTTACCCGAAGAACATGTGCTAGGACATACACAGTTGCAGTTAGAATCCAAAGCTCTGCCATTCTGACATATATTAGGACATCCACAGTTGCAGTAGGCATCCTGTTGTTTGCCCAAAGGACATGTGTTAGTACATACACAGTTGCAATTGATGTCCTGTACTCTGCCTGTCGGACATTTATTAGGACAAACACAACTGCAGTTAGCATTGTGTATTTTGTTATTAGGACATTCATTGGGACAAACTGTCAAAATTAAAAACAAAAAAAAAATTAATGACATTTCAATGTTGTCGGGAAACAAGCATAGATCGATTAATTTAGTAGGAGCATTAGGCACCGGCTACTCCTGTGATGAGTTCCAAAGCTTAATATGGTTTATTTAGCATGGGACTTCACGTCCTTTCTTTTTTGTGCTTTCTATGAACTGGCCACACTCCAAAGCCCCCCTCCCACCCAACATATGTGTAAATCCGTGATGTCTAGTATCTATTGCACTGCCTTTGAACAGCCCGCTCTCTTTCTGTTTTATTCTCTCCCTCCTAATTTCTCTAATTCTCTCTCTGTCTGGAACTGACCTTTTTTTTTTCCTCTGCGCATCGTTATTTTCTCTGACATAGACTTTTGACTTGAATTGGAACGTCCGTTTTTATAACGCACCCCCTCCTCGACATACACACGCACAAATACTTTTGGGTATAAATCAAAGTATCACTTTTACTCGCTACTCAGAACTCAAGGAGGGAGGATGCACGTACATTGTCCGCATCAATTCCTGATAAGCCTAGGCTGATACAATAACTTATTCTTATAACTGTACTTTAAAGGACGCACTACTTTTTCTGTTGCTACGAAGACGTTAATGGATTTGAAGGTGCAAAAAAAAAAAGGCTAAAATTCGGCTACTCAGAATCCAAGGAGATGCAGGTGCACTACCTTGCACCCTCTGCGGACGCCCATGCCATGAATAACACAAAGAGACTTTGTTCTCTTGCTTTGAAACACAATGCATGTGCATTCTGTGCTGACTTAATCCTTAAAACAAAAAAGAAAGCTTTAAATCTGAGCGTCAGAGAGCACAGAAATTGCAGTTTCTGGATTTACAATAAATGGCTTTCTCTTTGATTGAAACTGAGTTTCAATATTTTGAAAGATTCTTTATGTAGGGACAGTTGTGAAGAATATCTTTGAACAATTGCACAATTTAATATAGACAAAACAACTAAACTTGTGAATGCCAGGCCCCATTTATGCATATAGATCTATGTGTTTTTTTAGCGGCCTGCCTTCTAAAGTTGTACCTGAAGGCATATTACAATCAATCAATCAATCTCATCTGATATCTGTTTGGAAAGATCTTATTCTCATTCTATATCTACATTAATATGGCAATATTAATATGTTTGACAAAGGTGTTGTCATGTGTAACTAACGTAACCTAATGGCAAAACATTACCACATGAACAAGTTGTCTTGTCAAATTTAAAAGGTGACCCACATTCTGTGCTTATTGACATGCAGTTTCCTGTAAAGTATTAAAAACAGATCAAATAATATTCATTTAAGATTCTTTTTGTTAGTGCTTGTTTTTTTTAATTGGATTTTTACAGTATTAATTTTGCTTTTTATTTATTTATTTTTTATTTCATATTTGAAGAAGATAGGGGGCTACATTAAAATCAATATTTAGTTAAATGTGTTAAATGTTTTCAGAGAAATTAGTATAGTATGCTAGAATAATTAATTAAATTATATTAATAATAAGAGGCGATGTTAAGAATTATTGAAAAAGTGTTCTCTATCCCACATTATTTACATAATTTGACTCTTCCTCTCTGATGAGTGATTCAATGTCTAACTCTTCTCTCTACTTTATTTAGTTACACTAAGACTTATTGTCCTACCAGTTTGACAAGTGGATCTCTCAAGGTCTAAGGGGTATAACTCCGTGAAATTATTTACACTATATACATCTCCTGTTAGTCCACTAGTCATTTGATTCAGATCTGTATCACTGAGTGATGTACCCACTCGGAGGATGAGGACAGAGTAGCCACGAAGTTGAGCACTTTGAAAGGCCTAAGACAAGAAAGTATTGAGACTGGATGAAGTGCTAAAATGTAAACGTTGGTTCTACTTGAATAGATGGCACGAGACAACGTCACAAAACAGACACAGCATTCGAAACTCTCATTCAAATTGTTTGCCTCGAAGATTGTTTTGCACTATTAGTAGCCCGAGTAACTTTATAATATGTAATCACACTGAGATTTTGAACTTTGGGATTTTTAGGACATTACTTTGAGAAAGTGAAGGCGGCTGATTATTGTGTTGGCTAAGACCTTCGTTAACCACCGAAGCATATCAGCGTTACGTCATCATGAATCGCAAATTACATCACTTTGTTCAAAGAGAAAAAAAAAAGCAGATTTTATTGGAAACTTGATTATGGGAAGAGTGAAACCGTGAGATAACCGCACCGGATGACATCAAGCCTAGCCACGCTGCCTAGCACTTTTAGAGCAATGGATCAGACATAAAATTCAATAATAACTTTACTTCATGAGGGTGTCATGTGGCCGCACAACGACCAACCGCCTATACTTTCCAAATCAAAATCATGTACTCATTACTAAGACTCAGAGGCGTCTTTAAAATCTCGAAATTTAAAATGCCAGTTTTCATCTCGGTTCAGATGTCAAAGTCTTAAACACTCTGCAACCACTTGTCCACTGAATAGAAGTTGTATGTATAGGTTGTAGACAAGGACACATGGTGACAACACCCCGATGAAAGCCCAACTTTAGTAAGTGATAAGTTGTCTTTGTTCTACGCCTATATCTTAGATTGAAATTAGTACACAGTCCCTACCACAGTCCCCACCACAGTCTCCACCCCAGCCCCCACCACAGTTTCCACCACAGTCCCCACCACAGCCCCCACCACACTTCCCACCACAGTCCCTACCACAGTCCCCACCACACACAGAAGCATGGTTGAATGAGCTAAACCTAAAATATAAATGCAAAAAATTGTTCCTAGAAAATGTACGAAGTGGTTCTTGACGTCATAATAAACAGAAACAAAGAGAATGGTGTGAACACAAACAAACAAAGAGAATGGTGTGAACACAAAACAAACAAAGAGAATGGTGTGAACACAAACAAACAAAGAGAATGGTGTGAACACAAAACAAACAAAGAGAATGGTGTGAACACAAACAAACAAAGAGAATGGTGTGAACACAAACAAACAAAGAGAATGGTGTGAACACAAACAAACAAAGAGAATGGTGTGAACACAAAACAAACAAAGAGAATGATGTGAACACAAAACAAACAAAGAGAATGGTGTGAACACAAACAAACAAAGAGAATGGTGTGAACACAAACAAACAAAGAGAATGGTGTGAACACAAACAAACAAAGAGAATGGTGTGAACACAAACAAACAAAGAGAATGGTGTGAACACACAAACAAAATGAATGAAGTAACCTGACGAGTAGCCTGGATGTCTAGAGGCGGTCCATCAGTGAGGAATACCAGAGTGTTTGGCCTACTACGTGCATCAAGGTCTAATATGTTGATGGACTCCAAAATAACCTTGTCTGAGTTAATAGCTCCAGTGCTGGGAAACTTAAGATGGCTTCTTATTTTATCCGCCAATGCATATTTGTCTTCCATTAACTGTCAGATTTGAATCAGAATAATAAAAGTTGATGCGTACATTATATATAGATATAATCAAATGATTATGTGCTAGCTTTTTTTTTTGCTAAATCGGATTAAGACTACTTGTTAACTAGAAATTTGTTCAATATTTGTGAAACTTATTTAATTCACGGCAGAATAGTGATAATGACTGTGGCAGCGTCACATGAATGATTTTTTCAAGTTAAGATGTTATTAATTTATTTTCGTTGATTACCTTTTATAAATGTTTGTTATGAAAATAAATTTTAGGTCATTAGAGATTTATGGAGCAGGGGATTATACCCTTTTTGTTTTTGTGGTCAGTGGTTTACAGGTTGCCTAGTGTGGTAAGCATAGGGATCAATTCTTTTGTCCCATCGGTACTTACGAAGGCTTTATGAAGCATTAGCGGATCCAGAACTTTTGAGGGACATGGGGAGAGGGGCGATTTTGCAGGTATCTCCTCTGCCACACATTTGCAGGTATCTCCTCTGCCACACATTTGCAGGTATCTCCTCTGCCACACATTTACAGGTATCTCCTCTGCCACACATTTACAGGTATCTCCTCTGCCACACGTTTGCAGGTATTTCCATTTTAACGTACAGTTCTTGCTGAACTCCTGTGTGCAGTTATCAAGATTCGAGTTTCCCTCCTAGCTACTGGCAGTTAGAGGTCTTTAAGGTCCACAGCAACAGGCTTGGACGCAGACCCAACGTTGTCTGAATCTGCCCAGGTCATTGAGGTAGCCTACTCCTAGCAGGTACATCAGCAATAAAAACTTCATCTTCATCTGTTTCCTTTCAAGTCGGTACTTATCGTTGAGATCATCGCAGCAAATGTTGTTACGTTTCTTGTCTTGAAAGTCACACCCGAAAGTCTTTCCAACAGTCAGAGTGCTACAACTTCCAGCGCCTCCGTCATAACCACAGCCTCAGCCTTGATTAGGTAACAGCGGGGCGTTAGTCTATTTGGTCTTCCAGTGAACTCAAATTGTGACTGGTTTCAGTATCCCCTACAATTTCGTGTTCTTCGTGTCCATTTGTTCATGGATTTCGCTTCTTACTGTGTCCATTTGTTCATGGATTTCGCTTCTTACTGTGTCCATTTGTTCATGGATTTCGCTTCTTACTGTGTCCATTTGTTCATGGATTTCGCTTCTTACTGTGTCCATTTGTTCATGGATTTCGCTTCTTACTGTGTCCATTTGTTCATGGATTTCGCTTCTTACTGTGTCCATTTGTTCATGGATTTCGCTTCTTACTGTGTTCATTCGTTCATGGATTTCGCTTCTTACTGTGTCCATTCGTTCATGGATTTCGATTATTACTGTGTTCATTTGTTCATGAATCTCGCTTCTTACTGTGTCCATTCGTTCATGGATTTCGCTTCTTACTGTGTCCATTTGTTCATGGATTTCGCTTCTTACTGTGTCCATTTGTTCATGGATTTCGCTTCTTACTGTGTCCATTTGTTCATGGATTTCGCTTCTTACTGTGTCCATTTGTTCATGGATTTCGCTTCTTACTGTGTCCATTTGTTCATGGATTTCGCTTCTTACTGTGTTCATTTGTTCATGGATTTCGCTTCTTATTGTGTTCATTTGTTCATGGATTTCGCTTCTTATTGTGTTCATTTGTTCATGGATTTCGCTTCTTATTGTGTTCATTTGTTCATGGATTTCGCTTCTTATTGTGTTCATTTGTTCATGGATTTCGCTTCTTACTGTGTCCATTTGTTCCTGCATGCGGTTTGAACTGTCACGTACATCATCAGTCTGTATTTCAAATTAGAAGTTTCCCGAATCCTCGTCTTCCTCAATCGGAACTTTTCGGAGTCGTTCGTTCAGTTTCCTGATTCTTTTTGATGCATCTCAAGCCTCGTCATCGGAGTTATTGTTTCGAAACTTTCCAATTCGACCAGCAGTTTCAATGATGCCATGGGAAATACTCCTCTCCGTTGAGTCGGCTATAATCTCACTTCGACACCATTGTAATAAGTGTAATGGAGGGCAGGTGTTTATGTACAGGACATCACAAATACATAACAAGGTCTGCCTTTAAGCACAGGCTGACTCTGTTGTCTCAAAAATGTCAACATTCCTTTTTAGTCTTTTTCTGTCTTTAGATTGAATGGCGCGCAGGGTTATAGCAATATGTTTACCCGGGGCTCGGTTAAGTCTTATTTTGCATACATTAGAATAATTGTATGGGCCTACCTAGAGGTTATACTTAATAACCTAGGGAAAATAAGTAGGGGTCACTATAGCACTGGACGAACGTGCCAGCACACCTTAAACAGATCAGTTAATCTTAATAATCTAGTAATAGGTCACACGCGAACTCGGTTATAACAATAGGTCACACGGGGACTTTTATTAATATACATCCCATTGGCTATTTTTAGTTATACCTGTTTAAATGACACATTAAAAGATGACATTTGTTCGTAACAAGGTTGTTTTTCTAGAGAAGCAATCATGTCACTTTGTAGCATCCTCTCATGAACTAACGCATGTTTTGGAAGTTACACACAGTTCATTGTAAGCTCGTCAAGCATCTCTGATTGGTTGGTCTCAAATTATGTAATATACGATGATTTTGATTGGTTTGATATTTATTATTAAAACAAAGACAAAATCTGACGAGTATCTCTAGAAATTAATTTAGACAATAAATAATTAAAGTTATTCAGTTTGATTGAATTACTCAAAAGAGTTTCAGAATTGTCTGGAAAATGTGTATCTAATTTGTTGTCATTATCCTTGTTCTATTCAAGTGGGTTAATGTTCAAGTCTAAGAATCAAACACGCTGAAGCTCGTATTCCCTCATTGGATGAGTGTGTGTGTTTGTGTGTTTACAAGTAATGTTTACTTTGAACTCTCAATACTTGAAGAGGTGAAGCTTTAAGGAAACATGTACACAGAAAGTCCATAGGAAAATTGAGTCTCAGCCTGACTACCCGCCCCACTCCCATAGTTTTAGACGACCTTTTAAAAACAATGTTTTTCAACCATTCATTGTTAAAGCCCTCTGTCGTAAAAAGGTATGACCGCTTTCTTTCACAAATCTATTGATGTCTTAAGAAGCGTCCAGGCCAGGTGTGAGTGACATTTGATGCACGGACGCCTGTTGTAGTGTTATTCAGGAATTCTTCAAAGAACCTGTTTGGCTCAGGTAAAACACCTAACAAAACGATGGTGAGGCGCTAGATAAAGGCATTCCGAACTAAATTCAGTATTTTTAAATGTATTAGTTTCTCAACACTAAAGAAAATACAAGTTACTCAGAACGTACCTCAATTCTTGTGTCATTGAACTGTACGCTCGGGTCACTACTATACATAACAACACCAACGGCGTTAGTCACGTGACGGTATCTTAGTGCAATGTAAGCCAAATATTGTCTAACAATCTCTTTTTGCTTGATCATAGAGTCTGACAGATCCACGACAAACATTAGGTCTCGGCAACCTTTAGACACAAAACATAATACTTCTAAATACATACTTTCAATGAAAGACATTATCAACAACTTTGTCTGTAGTAAGCTCATAGTTCATACAAGGGAAACATGCACATTTCTCTCAAATATTTCATTTACCTGAATCTTTGGAGACAGAAGGAATTACACGAGCTGGAAAGAAAAAAAAATGATATTCAGGCTTTAATAACTGGAGAACTTTGGACTATTTATTTTTTATATAAAACTGAAATAAGTGCGAACCAAATAAGTAAAAACAGTTCTGAGGTATGCTCTAGGTAAACTACTTACCAGGACACGCTACCAAGTATGACCAAAAGATAGCAGTTCTATGTTCCTGCACAACTTGTGAGATTTCTTGTAAAAATTGTAAATCAGCCTCTTCTGGAGATAAACTGATGATCAACATTTCAGCATTTTGAGCCATTTTAGCTTCCTGAACAAAATAGTGCCAAACAAAATAGTGCCAAACAAAATTGTGTCATTGTGTATTTTTTTTGTTTGTTTTGTTTTTAAAAGACTGTCAAATATGACTACGACTCTTCAAATCTCAAAGTAAACATAAAGACTTATTGGTTAGCTTCCCTACTTTTTTAATGACATCAACACCCTGAGAGTAGTAGCAACGTCAATTTTATGAAAAAACAAAAAGACTTTCCTGTGTCAAACTAAAGAGGCATGAAGCTAAAGAGTTAACAAGATCTAACGACTACTAAAAACAAATCCAGATCTCTACAATAAACCTAAGCAGTTTTACGTGAGCTTCTCAGTGCAATTCATCCTAAGCTTCTAATAACAGACTCAGGTAACTTTTATGTCTACACTAGTCTGGCTAGTTTGGTATTCGAGTGAAACATTTCTTTCAATACAAACCTACAAGATCAAGTACCCATTGGCTGACGTTAGTCAAAAACAAGAATTGCAATCACTTACCTGAATGGTTGCTCTTTTAATGTCATAATTATTCTGACTATTGGTTTTACCATCAGATAAAATGACAATAATATTTCCTTCCTGGTCACCATTGTAAGCTGTGGTAGTGTTACTGTGGGCCAACAGAAGTGTCCTGGAAGTGAAATGACTTTTTGCTTAGACTCACATTGCTATAAACAGAACAGGTACATCACTTGACATTGAATATCTTTACAATGAGTTTCCGTTGACACAATTATCATGCCAAAATCTACATTGACACTCTGCAGTATCGCAGATCAACGACAACTCATTATTCTGTTGTTAGAATGAAGCTTCTATTAAGTAGCAAACATTACATACATATTTAACGAAAAAAAATTTTCAATTCACATTCTAAATAAAATATAAATTATAAGCGGCCAAGTTGACAATAATATGGTTATTAATATATCAATAATATATCAATAAGCCAAGACTTGGGGCTGCTGCCATTAATTAACGCATTTATTCATGACTAGTTCTCCTCATTTTGTTTTTCATTATCCCATTCAGAGATTTGAATGAAGATTTAGTTTAGATTTGAATGAAGATTTAGTTTAAATTTCAATGAAGATTTAGTTTAAATTTCAATGAAGATTTAGTTTAGATTTGAATGAAGATTTAGTTTAGATTTGAATGAAGATTTAGTTTAGATTTGAATGAAGATTTAGTTTAGATTTGAATGAAGATTTAGCTGTTAGCGGAAAGGATTTTTTACGTTTCGTGTCCAAATAAAAAAAAAGAAGAAACCTGGCTCTTCTCAAGGCCGATGAAAAGGCTGTTGTGGTCCTAGGTTGATTCAGTTTGTTGACCTGATCGACGAGGCTCTCGATTTCCTTGGGTGTCCTTGGCACTATAGCTATTTCTTCTGTTACAGATCTATGAAAAAGTAAGTTTCAAATTTTACAACTTTTACTCACTCCACCCCCCACGCTGGAGACAATGCTTCTCAAAAAAGAGTTGAGTCCGTCGTTAATTACATACCCGAACAATATAACTCCGATGTGCACATCACTAAATATTTGGGTCACACTCCTGATTTCTCTGACCAGCGCTGACTTGGAATATGTAAAACCAATGGGCGAGACACTGTCAGAGCCGTCCAGTACAAACATGACGTTAGGTGGACACTTTGTGACTGAGTAGATAAAAACAGAGCATACAACCCAAATAACTGAAGACTGACATAGAGCATACAACCCAAATGACTGGAGACAGACATAGAGCATACAACCCAAATAACTGAAGACAGACATAGAGCATACAACCCAAATAACTGAAGACAGACATAGAGCATACAACCCAAATAACTGAAGACTGACATAGAGCATACAACCCAAATGACTGGAGACAGACATAGAGCATACAACCCAAATAACTGAAGACAGACATAGAGCATACAACCCAAATAACTGAAGACAGACATAGAGCATACAACCCAAATGACTGGAGACAGACATAGAGCATACAACCCAAATGACTGGAGACAGACATAGAGCATACAACCCAAATGACTGAAGACAGACATAGAGCATACAACCCAAATGACTGGAGACAGACATAGAGCATACAACCCAAATGACTGGAGACAGACATAGAGCATACAACCCAAATAACTGAAGACAGACATAGAGCATACAGCCCAAATGACTGGAGACAGACATAGAGCATACAACCCAAATGACTGGAGACAGACATAGAGCATACAACCCAAATAACTGAAGACAGACATAGAGCATACAACCCAAATGACTGGAGACAGACATAGAGCATACAACCCAAATGACTGGAGACAGACATAGAGCATACAACACAAATGACTGAAGACAGACAAAGAGCATACATGACAAATGACTGGAGACAGAGAAAGCATACAACACAAATGACTGGAGACAGTCAATGATCATACATGACAAATGACTGGAGACAGAGCATACAACACAAATGACTGGAGACAGACAATGAGCACAAATGAAAAATGACTGGAGACAGAGCATACAACACAAATGACTGGAGACAGACAATGATCATACATGACAAATGACTGGAGACAGAGCATACAACCAAAATGACTGGAGACAGACAATGATCATACATGACAAATGACTGGAGACAGAGCATACAACACAAATGACTGGAGACAATGAGCATACATGACAAATGACTGGAGACAGAGCATACAACCCAAATGACTGGAGACAGACAGAGAGCATACAACACAAATGACTGGAGACAGACAATGAGCATACATGACAAATGAAAAAAGTTTTTAGGAAAAGACGCCCATGACTTACCCGCTCTGTCATGATATTGAACGTCTACACTTTTGGAAATGACGGCGTTGCTAGAAACACCGCTCAACCAGTCAAAGAGATTTAAAGCTGTCTGTAAAGTTTGAGGCTCGTGCGATGCCACCCCAGCCTGACATGTCCATATCAGAACAAATGATGTAACCAGTTGAACTAACAACATTGCTGAAGCGGGAAAAGTGCCTGGTGTACGAATCACTTAATTCTTTTATATTATTCTGAAACAAATAGATTTATGCTTTGAGTTTTCAGTATTCTGCTTCTCTGTGATAGAATGTAGGCCTAAATATAAATCCTTTTTCTATTTGAGACTAGGTGATGCCACTCAACTGATTGATAACAATGATCCCGGGCACGCTGCCCTGCCTCATCGTGGCGCCCGGGTGGAAACGGTTGTGAGAGGGGACGACAAGGCCAATGGGTAGCACAACAAGGTTCCCGCAGAAGTTCCTAAGAGGGTGCGAGAGTATCCTCATTTCAATGTGCGGGGATGTAAAAGAGCTCCCGCAGCGATCTGTTAACGTCCAGGCGCGTCCCCGAAGGGGCCGTTACATAAATGGCGTTTTCTCGCACGGTTAGCCTGGTAGATTAAAGAAACATGACGGGGTCCCGGTTGAGCGGCCTTCGGCCGCGTCTCTAGTCCTTGAGTCCGGACTCTAAGTTTAATTCCGTGTCTCACCCCCCGTCAGACAGGGTGGCGTGAAGGAGGAACGCGCAGCCCACTTCAGGTCGGTGGAAGGGAGCTCTTGTTGCTGGCATTAGAGTTCCAAGTGCGATGCGCAACTCTACTAGACTATTTCAGATAACAATGATAAATGAAATGTTCCCATAAAATGTGTCTTCCCCTTACAGCAAATGAGAATAAATTATTTAGACATCTTAAATTGAAAAAATATTTTGTTGGTAAGGCTATTAAGGAAAATATCAAATCGGTAAAAGGGAATATGTGCAGATTTTATCAGGAACCTTATTACAAATAAGCTTATAAATTTTATTGTAACTCAAAGTGAGTTCAACGGCATTAATAATCATGGGTGTAGCGAGGGAGGAGGTTGAATTTCAACCTTTCCCCACTAAAGGGAATCATCCCCCTGAGTTTACCCCCTCGATTGAATTTTGAATTTAAAACCATTCTCCAGTTGGTTTTGAGTTTAAAATTCTCTCTTTATTAAAAAAAATGAAGCAAATTACAGTCACCCAATTCATTTAGCCTAGTCAAATGGGAGTTTGAGTTTAAACCCTCTTCAGGGGGTTTGGAATTTAAACCCTAACCTCTTTGATAAAAAATAAAGCAAACTACAGTCAATAAATTCCCCCTCCCCGGGGCCAAATAAAAACTGAAGGAAAACTACAGTTTCCACATTCCATTAATGTAGCCAACCTCAAACCCTTTCCAATAAAAGATAACCAAAGCTACAGTCACTAAATTACACAAGTGTAGCTCAAAAAGAAACTTTCAGTATAACTTCCCCTCGTCTATTAAAAAAAAAACCCTGAAGGATAACTAGTCACTAAATTTCATGATTGTAGCCAAGAGGCGCCGGGGGGCGGGGTCGGATGTTAAAATCCGCATTTAAAAAAAAGCAAAGCTACAGCTACTACAATCTATAAAAGTAGCCAAGAGAGGTTTGAGGTTAAAACCTCCTCTAATAAAAAAAATGAAAACTAGACAACCAATTCCATAAGTGTAGCGGTTTTGAGATTAAGATCCCCCCCCCCCTTTCTAGAAAACGAAAAACAAACACTAAATTCAGGAGCATAGCCAAAAGGAGTTTGTGGTTTTATTTGAAACATCAAAATCTAAAAAATAAAGAAAGTAGTCATTTGAGGTCCAACCCTACAACAAATAATACTGTTGTAACCATGGGCGTAGCCAGGGTTTTTTTTCTGGGGGGGGGGGGAATTTTTTCTCCCCCCCCCCCAGCCATTATATATATATATATATATATATCAATATATATATCAACAATTTTTAGTGGTTGGCCATTTTTGTTTACTTGAGGTGCAGTACTGTTCTGAACTAGTATCTTAGTCTTGCTTTGACTAATATTTAAGCCGAACTTCTGGTAAGATATATATCCTGTGGCATTTTACGTCTCGAGAGACAATCTTTTCCCTTTGAAACTTCTTGTGTGACTAAAGAGGCCAATCCTTGCTACACAGATGCGGTCGCAGGTTGGGCATATGTAATCACTAGGCGCCGTTGCATTTTCACCGTTCTTTCTACTACTGTTGTGTATGACATCTGCAATCCGAGACCCTTCCTTTATGCTCTCTCTCCATGTGGACCTATCCAGTGCTACTTTTTCCCATCTGCTAGCGTCGATTTTGAAGAGCTTCATATCGCGTTTGTATACATTCGTATAACGTAAAAGTGGGCGACCAGCGGCTCTCCTGCCTTCTATTAGATCGCCATACAGAATGTCTTGTGGAAGTCGACCTACTGGGATTCTACGAACGTAGCCAAGCCAGCCAAGGCGTCTGATGCTGATAACAGAGCGGATGTCCTGGCACCTTGCTCTTCGTAGCACTTCCTCATTGGTTATTTTACCTTGCCACCTTATCTTAAAATTCCGCCTTAGGCATCGGAGGGGGAAGACATTCAGCTTTTTTTCCTGCCATGAGTAGGTTGACCATGTTTCACTTCCGTATAGCAAAGTGCTCAACACACAGGTCCGGTAGACTAAGGCTTTAGTATTGTTAGTCAGCAATATGTTGTCCCACACTCTTTTCTGGAACCGTGATATGGTGTCCATTGCTTTGGCTATCCTAGTGTAAATGTATTTATCCAGTAGAACATTTTTGAATATGATGGAGCCAAGATTGCAAAAGTGATGAACAATTTCTAGTGGTTGGCCATTTATGTTTACTTGAGGTGCAGTATTTGTGTTCTGAACTAGTATCTTAGTCTTGCTTTGACTAATATTTAAGCCGAACTTCTGGCAAGCAGCAGATAGTTTGTCAATCAGGGACTGAAGCTAACTATCAGAATCAGCCACAATAGCTGCATCATCAGCATACAGGAGTTTCCTGATAAGTGTCTTCCTAACCTTTGTTTTTGCCTGCAGCCTTGATACATTAAATAGTTTTCCAGAGGATCTTGTATGGAGAAACACACCTTCGTTGATGTCATTTACGCTTAATGCAGTAGACAGGAGAAGAATATGCCAAACAGAGTAGGTGCGAGCACACATCCCTGCTTGACACCACTGCTAACCTCGAAAGGTGCTGAATTTGACAGTACATTTCGTTTCCTCATGAAAGCACTTAATGAATTTCAATAGTTTGGGAGGGCAGCCCATAGGCAATGTTTCCCATAGGCAATGAAAGAGTATCACACATGAAATCTGCATCACCGCAAGGCAAAGTTAATATAATATGTGCTTACTCACCAACCCTTGCTGCACCGGAAGAGGACAAAGACAGATTCTTTCAAGCTCTAGAGGACGTAATTAAAAGTATTCCAAAGTCCGAGCACCTCTATATAAATGGAGACTTTAATGCCCGTGTTGGTGATGAAAATGATGCATGGCCAAAATGCTTGGGACCTCATGGTGTTGGCAAAATCAACGACTATGGCCAAAGGCTACTCGAGTTCTGTAGCTCTCATGAACTGTGTGTAACAAATACATTCTTCTCTAGCCAGGAACGCCACAAAGTCTATTGGCAGCACCCACGCTCAAAAAGGTGGCACCAGCTTGACCTCTGCATCACATGAAGGATGGATCTGAAAAGTGTCATCCACACCCGCTCATACCATAGTGCAGACTGCAATTCAGACCATTCACTAGTGCTAAGCAAGATCAATCTACTTCTCAAGAAGGCTTATACTTCCAGTCAACCTAGAAATAGGCGAATAAACGTCAACCATGTAGGTGACCCAGAGAAGTCTGCTCTCTTTGGCGAGCTCCTGAACAGTTCAATCCCTCGATGACGAAGACATCTCTATCAGATGGTAGAAATGAAGAGATGTAATCTACAGTTCAGCAATCACCGTCTTTGGGCCTCAAAAACACAAAAATGTAGACTGGTTTGAGGCGAATCTAGCACAGATGGAACCTTGCATCGAGAAAAAACGATCTGCACACCTCGAGCACAAGACAAAGCCTAGTCTAAAATCTTTGCAAGCCTTCAAAACTGTTAATAAAGAGGCAAAACAAATGGCTAGACAATGTGCTGACAACTTTTGGAGGGATACCTGCAACAGAATTCAAGAAAGTATCTACTTAGGAAAAAGTAAAGCTCTGTTATGGCATTAAAGCGGCCCTCGGTCCAACAGTGTCTAAGCCTGCCCCCCTTCTATCAAATTCTGGAGAAAAAATTACAGATCAAACCAAGCAGCTAGAACGATGGACAGAACACTACCTCGGTGTCTATGCCACACAGAATACAGTAGACGATGTCGCCCTGGCTTTTCTACCAGATCTTCCAGTACTGGAATGCCTAAATGAGCTTCCGAGCCTTGGTGATCTCAAAAAAGCAATAAACTGCATGAAAAATAGAAAATCTACAGGAAGTGATGGCATCCCTGAGGAAGTAGTTATGGTCAAAGAATCACTCCTGCTCCCTGAACTATATAATCTCCTCTGAAGTTGTTGGGAAGCATGTCATGTCCCACAGGACATGCGTGACGCAAATATAAAAATTAATAATATACGTTAAAATACAAGAAAAGTAATAATTTTTTCAAAAATGTGCCCCACCTTTTTGAAAAAAGTATTTCTCTTCTTGTATTTCAACGTATATTATTAATTTTTAGTAGTTAAAAGTTAGGCAATCAACTACTGAGTACCGGCACCTAATCACCAAGTACCCCTAATCACTGAGTACCGGCACCATTTTTTTTTTACAAAAAAAGCAGTGTATATATATATATATACATATGTGTGTGTGTTTGTGTGTGTGTGTACACACACGTACACAATTAATCTTTATTACACTCTGACCCTTCATTCTTTCGGAAAACGTTTATTGTACCCTAGAATAGATTCTTCCTGGAGTTAGTGAAAAAATTCGTAGACTTCCCGCCCGTGACAGCAAGGGTGTCTGGGGGAGCGCTGTGAGCTCCCTCAGTGGGGTTCGGGGCGGAGTCCCGCCGCTAAGCACTATTTCCGGTATTGAAAGCCAACAAAACGCATATTCTGAGGTATCTACAGTGCATATCCTGCTATTAAAAAGTTGTATTTCAAAAACCTAATCTGCAATTCTTACTTACTTAGATCCTGCCGCGCCGTTCGGCGCATTGGGCGGCAAGGTCCTTCCACAAAAATCTGTCACTAGCACTGTCTGAAGCCTCTTCCCACCTGCTCTGAGGACCTCCATGAAAGTGTGGTGCCAAGTTGTACTAGGATATCCCTGTTTGCGCTTTCCTCGTAATGGTCTCCGTGTCCTCGCAACTCTTATTGTGAGTAATTCATTTTGTCGGAGAACATGTCCCGCAAACTTCATGCGACGATCTGTCACAACCTTACTAAGGGTTTGACTTCCCAGTTCGGCATGGGATTTCCTTGATTTAGACCCGATCTCTATAACTGACTCCTAAAATCCGTCTTAGCCATCTTTGTTGAGTTACATTTAGACTTTTTCAATTTCGGCAGATGACTATTCACTGAAGTTTTTTTAATGGAGCCCACCCACTGTTAAAAATGTGTAACCTCTCTTGTGCTCGCTCTTGGAATTAGGTGACTGTAGTTTGCTTTAGATTTAAATCGAAAATGGAAGTTTTATCGTCAAAATCATCAAGAGGGGAGGATTAAATTTAAAAATCTCAGTAGTTTTTTTTTTATCGA
Organism: Biomphalaria glabrata; assembly: GCF_947242115.1. Lineage (NCBI taxonomy): Eukaryota > Metazoa > Mollusca > Gastropoda > Planorbidae > Biomphalaria > Biomphalaria glabrata. Next base: position 22,007,451 of record NC_074722.1, on the reverse strand, counting down.
ATTCAAAACCCCCTTAGCTACGCTCATAGAATTTGGTGACTGAAGTTTGCTTTAGAATAATATCGAAGACAAAGGTTTTCAACCTTTAAACTTTAAAAAAAGCCCTCTGGAGGAGGGGGATTTTTACTCAAAACTCCCCTTGGCTTGGCTACGCTCATAGAATTTTCAGTGTGTAATTTGCTTTTTTTTTATATTGAAGGGGATATTTTTTGGCTTCAAACCCCGCTGAAGGGGGGTTTTAAACTCAAAACTCTTTTGGCTACGCTCATAGAATTTTTAGTAATTTGCTTTCTTTTATATTGAAGAGGTATTTTTTTCTTTAAACCCCGCTGAAGGGGGGTTTAAACTCAAAACCCCTTTGGCTACACTCATAGCATTTTGAGTGCATAATTTTTTTTTATATTAAAGAGGTATTTTTTTAGCTTCAAACCCCGCTGAAAAGGGGGGAGGGTTAAACTTAAAACCCCATTTGGCTACGCACATAGCATTTTGAGTGTGTAATTTGCTTCTTTTTATAATGAAGAGGTATTTTTTTAGCTTCAAACCCCACTGAAAGGGGGTTTAAACTCAAAACCCCGTTAGCTACGCTCATAGAATTTTGAGTGTGTAATTTGCTTTTTTATATTGAAGAGGTTGTTTTTAGCTGTAAACCCCGCTGTAGGCCGTAGGGGGGAGGGTTTAAAGACGAAACCCCTCTTGGCTACTCTCATAGAATCTGATGACTGATGTATCGATATTCTTATTGTAGTAACTGAATGGAGGCAAACTCAAGGAGACATAGACGTTTATTTACATAACATCACCGGTACACAAAAACACCATCTATCTTAGGCACAATCTCTCCATATTGGCTCTCTCCTTGGGCGGAAATCGTTCTCTTCTCTTCCTAATGTTGACATCCTTCTCAGTCTAGTTTATCACAGTGCGCACCTTCTAGCTTAAATGGCGGTGCGCATGGCAGAGTTATAAAATTTCCCCCGTCTTAGCACTTTTTGTCCCGAAAAGAAACACTGCAGCTGAGGTTTGACAGTTCAGGTGGAGGTCGATCAGTGGGAGCCACAGGCGGCAGGGAGCGTGTTCCCCACGAAGTCATCCGCACTGTTTTCCTCTGGTGCCGCTTTCTCTTCCGCCAGTTGACCAGACTGTTGTTGAGACGATGACGTGGCCGTTTGACACACAAAGAGATAGTGTCGAGCACTGTTTTCTTCAGTACAGCCGTTGATCGGAAACGCTGTCTCAGCAGACTCTTCGGACTGACGCCTCTCAAGGACACTGCAGGCTCACATGCAGCAACCTTGGGGGAGCTACCACCCTCTAACAAGTGCGTCCCCAGATGGCGGATAGGGGAAAGACCCTTAGATATAAGGCTTAGCTGTGAATAGCAAATAAACAGCCGCGGACCAACTGGTTTGCAGTCATGGAGGATGAGGTGAAGTATTCCAGTGGTTAGAATATTTGCTAAAAACATCTCAGAAATCCAGGGAAATGATTGCAAAAAGCGAGTATAGGGCGCTCTAACTCTAAACCCGGGTAGATGAAACCCGTTAGCTAGGGATAGCAGTTCATCTAGGAGAGAAAACTCCGAAAATAAACACCTGCTGCCTTGCAGATGATCTTGGATGATCAAAGGCTATGGGAGCACACCCATAAAGAAAAGCAGGCTGAAGTCGGAGTCAATGGGCCTCCTGGCGCATAACACATTGACACGCAACCTCATCTATGTTGGAGTTCAGTAACGATGTGGCGTCCTGCCTGTGGAATCCCGCCGCGCAGGTAGGGGGCCGGGCTCTCTGCCTCGAAGGAGCCCACACAAGCGAGCTGCTGGTTCTTCTATCTCTGCCTGTGGAGCCAGGAGCAAGAACAAGAAAGTAAATACTACTGGCCAATTCTCCAAGACCAAAAGTCTAAAAATCTTACAATGGAACGCAGAGGGCATCCAAAAGAAAAAAAAAGCTCTAAAAATAGTTCTGCATGAGAAAGAAATTGATGTAGCTTGCATCCAAGAAACTCATTTGAACAGTAATCTTCGTTTCTCCATTAGAGGCTACACCTGCATCAGACAAGATAGAGAAATCAGACCGAAAGGAGGAATCCTCACCCTCATTAAAAATGACATCCCTACCACAGACATAACTATCCCCAACTCCTCAGAATCAGAAATAATGGGAACTAAGCTAATTCTCCCAGATGGAAATATTAATCTATTTAACTGCTACTTCCCACCAGTCAAGGAAATAGAGATTGACCACATACAAATACCCGACCAAGAAGACTGTCTAATCTTAGGAGATATGAATAGTCATTCTCAGAGCTGGGGATACCCAGACCTAAATGCCAGGGGAGAAGAAATTGAAAAATGGCAAGCAGAGAACAGACTCTTATAGAACAACTCTTATAGTAATAGAAAAGGACAACAAACCCCTGAAAGGCCAAGAAGCAGCAAATGAATTCATTCAGTTTTTCCAAAGCGTAGGACAAATACAAATTAATGAAAGTAGAAATAAAGATGTAAACTCAGAAATCCAAAGTATAATTAAAGAAAACAATCCAGCTTACTCCTTGGAAATGACCACTAATCTTAAAATGAAGGAACTAGATGAATCCCTAAAAGTCCTCAAACCAAAACAAGCCCTGGGCCCAGACAAAATATCAAAAAAACATGCTTCTTCACTTGGGTCCTCAAGCCAAAAGAAAACTGCTACAAATATTCAATGCTAGCTGAAAATCTGGCAGAATTCCAAACATCTGGAAAAAAAAGCCATTATAATCCCTATACTAAAGCACGGCAAACCAAGAAATAAACTAGATAGCTACCATCCCATCAGCCTCACTAGCTGTACTTGTAAACTGATGGAAAGAGTGATAAATAGAAGGCTGACATGGATCCTTGAGTCAAATAATCTACTCACTGAGGCCCAGGCTGGCTTTAGAAAAGGCAGATCAACAGAAGATCAAATTGCCTTCATCACACAAGAAATAGAAGACGGCTTTCAAGAAAAGAAACCAACAACAATTGTGTGGGTTGACTTAGAAAAAGCATTTGACAAAGTCTGGGAACAAGGTCTCTTGCTCAAGCTAATCCAACATCACATATCCCACAGAATGTACAACTGGATAAAGGAATACCTAAATAATAGAAAAGCCTTAGTTTGCATGCAAGGACAAAGAAGCCACACAGTGGGTATAAAAAATGGCGTCCCCTAAGGAGGAGTCCTATCCCCAACACTTTTGCTAATATTCATAAACGATCTAAATCAAAACCTACCAAGAAAAGTTAAAAGCAGCATGTATGCAGATGACCTTGCCTTAATTAGCACAGAAGAATATGTAGGAAAATCGAAATTTCGATTACAAGATGCTCTTGATAAGCTCAATAATTGGTCCAAAGACTGGGGCATGTCCATCAACACAAAAAAAACAACATATACTATATTCTCACTGTCAACAAAACAACAAACAATAAAATTAACATTAGATAAGGAAGCTTTAGAAAAAAATGACAGCCCTACATATCTTGGAGTCACCTATGACCTGAGACTAACCTGGAAAAAACAAATAGATAAAACACAGAGTAAAGGCCTCCAGAGACTATCCCTCTTGAAAAAAGTAACTGGCAGAAATTTGGGAGCTAATCACAACATCCTGAAAAAGACCTATACCAGTTATGTAAGACCTGTACTAGAATATGGTGCCACAGCATGGGGCTCAGCAGCCCAAACCAACCTAAGAAAAAAAGAGCTATGGAGGAAACCGCTGCCCTGATCTCTCTGGATGAAAGAAGAGAAATAAAAATCCTTTCCCAATTCACTAAATTGGAAACCTTGGAGAGGCACCCACTCAGAACACAAATCCACAAAACTGGCACAAAAAAAAACGTCTCAAAAGGACCAATTTCATACAGGAATCTCTAAACCTAAAAAAGAAACACCAACTTGAAAAAATTACTCTGGAATCCTCAATACACTATAATGAATCTCCACCCTGGGACGAAAGCCCTCTTCCTACTGTAAGGGACCATATTGAAAACATAAAAAGAAAATCTGATTACAGACCAACAACGCTCAAGGAAATAGTGAACTGTTTTCTACATACCAATTACCCTAGCAATCAGTGGATCAGAGTTTACACGGATGGCTCATCCCATAAAGTCACCACAAATGGAGGAGCTGGAATACTTATCGAATGGCCAGATGGAGGAAAACTAGAAAAATCCATTGCAACTGGAGAGCTCTCTGACAGTCATAGAGCAGAAAGCTACCATGCTAGCAAATCATCCAAGTTCCCCTCACAGTCAGATTGTCTTTCTAACAGACGCGAAAACAACCCTCCAAAGCTTGCAAAACTCTGATTCCTCTTATGTTAAAAACCTCAGAACAGCACTTACAAAGCTCAACAACAACAGCAAAAAAAACCTGTTATTCAATGGATACCAACTCATATACAACTAGCAGGAAATGAGAAGGCTGACACACTCGCCAAGAGTGGGAGAACAAACTCACAAGTAAACTCTGCACTCTATCCAGAAGAAATGAAGAAATTAATTATAGATAAAATAAATGAGAAATGGACGAGCTCCCATCCAAATCACAAGAAAGATGACGCTTACTATAAGCTATCCCGACAAGACCAGCGTCTAATCTTTCGACTCAGAATGCGACAAGACATGTACCGGAAGCTCAAAATTGGAACCAGTGAAATCTGCCCATGTGGAGTATCACCAGAAAATGCCGACCACGTCCTCCAAAACTGCTCTCTTTACCAAGAGGCCCGTATAAGACATTGGCCCCAAATCACACCAATAGAAAGAAAACTATATGGAGAGCACCCTGATTTGGAAACCACTGCGCAGTTCATCTCATGTATTGGTCTAGTCATATGAACACTCCAACATAACAATGAGAACGATGAAGAAGAAGTAGAACATGCAGCAACGTTGCAAACAAAGTCCAATGCGCCGCAATCACCCTCACCCAACAGTCTCACATCCAGGAGATAGGTCTCTTCAAGTTCAAGTTTCGAATGTCTTCCTCTTGACAGCTCAGATTGAGAGTGGTTTGATTGACATTCATCTATGCCAATGTGGATGATGATGGTAGAAGTACACATGCCCTGTTGGTGGTTTTCTTGGCATCTAAATTCTATGTGTGATGCGCCGCACGTACAGTTTATGCTAAACTTCTGGATGCAGTTGTCAAGCTTTAAATTTCCCTCGTGAGCACCAGCAGATAGGCAGAGGTCCTTAAGGTCTACAGCAACAGGCTTAGACGCAGACCCAACGTTGTCTTCATCTGTCCGGCTCATTGAGATACAGGTATCAGGTACAACAGGAACAAACGCTTCAGGCACATAACAGACAGTTTCTTCATTTGTCTCTTTCCTTTCGATTCGGAACATCTCGTTGAGATCGTCACAGCAATCGTTGTCACGTTTCTCGTCTTGAAAGTCACAACTTTAAGACTTGCCCACAACACAGACACAGACGGCGCTCCAATCCCCAGCGTCTCCGTCACCAGTTTGTACAGCCACAGTCTTGACCACGCAACTTCTTTACCAACGAGTCTACAGGCAACTGCTCCTTTACCAACGAGTCTACTCCTTCTTTCGCTTGAGACACCATTTTATCTACCTTGTTCCCCATACTATTAATTTGTTCACACATTGCATCAATTTCTTCTTGTTTCTTGCCAATGAGCTCATAAATCTCCGGTTTAATTTCAAATAAGTAAGTATCTGGATCTTCGTCTTCATCTTTCAAGGCTTGCCGGAGACGAGCTGTAAGCACCTCCTTAGTACCACCAATTATCTCATATCGGTACCAAAGTTCCTTCCTAAGCTCTTTAACGGAGAGTTGGTCTAATTGTTTCAAAGCTGCCATTGTAAATCCTACCTCCTCTCGTTGAGTCGCCTCTGACACCAATTGTAGTAACTGAATGGAGGCAAACTCAAGGAGACATAGACGTTTATTTACGATACACAAAAACACCATCTATCTTAGGCACAATCTCTCCATATTGGCTCTCTCCTTGGGCGGAAATCGTTCTCTTCTCTTCCTAATGTTGACATCCTTCTCAGTCTAGTTTATCACAGTGCGCACCTTCTAGCTTAGATGGCGGTGCGCATGACAGAGTTATAACATTATATTGAGGGGGTTTCATCGTAAATTTCGGAGGGGGTTTTAAAATCAAAATTTTTCTTATTTATGCTCTTGGAATATGGGGATTGACGTTTGCATTTTTTTATATATAAAAGAGGGGATTTAATTGCAAAACCCCCTGGTAGGGGGTTTTAAACTCAAAACTCTCTTGGCTGATTTAGAATTAAAATCTCGCATAAAATAAACAAAATCAAAGCAAAAAATCAGTCACTAAATTCCGAGGGGGAGGGGAGATTTCTTTTCGGGGGGGGGGGGGGGGTTGAAACACTGGCGGATCCAGAACTTTGGAGTGGGGGGGGAGATTTTTTTTCAAACCCTAACCCTAACGCCCAATAAACCCTAACCCTATGCATAAACGTGCGTACAGCACACACACACACATATATATATATATATATATATATATATATATATATATATATATATATATATATATATATATATATATTTATATATATATATTCGATATATGAGAATAAAATAAGACTGTTTCTCAATCTTCAGCGAAAAAAAAAACAGTCATGTTGAGGCCTTACTCTTGCAAGCTTGGGGGTCTGGGAGAGCACTATAAGCTTCTTCGGTGGAGTTCGGGGCGAAGCCCCGACACCCACAAGCGTTTTCTTGCATTTTTTACTGCAGAAACGCATTCTCCTGACATCTACAGCTCATTATTTATCAATGGGGTTCGGGGCGAAGCCCCCACGCCAAAAGCGTTTTTTTGCATTTTCACGGCTGAAACGCATTCTCCTGACATCTACAGCTCATTATTTATCAGTGGGGTTCTGGGCAAAGCCCCGACACCAAAAGCGTTTTCTTGCATTCTTCACTGCAGAAACGCATTTTCCTGACATCTACAGCTTATTATTCATCAGTGAGGTTCGGGACGAAGCCTCGACGCTATAAACGTTTTCTGGCATTCTTCACTGCAGTAACGCATTCTCCTGACCTACAGCTCATTATTCATTCTATTATAAAGGACCTTGTGAATAATGAGAAAAATATTCTAATATGAATTTATAGTCACTTAATACATTGCAAATACAACCGATTTGTTCTTTGAAAAGATAAGATACCCCACATATTTAGATTAAGCAGGGGCGTAACTAGGGATTTGGGGGCCCGGGGGGATTGACCTCTTTGGGGGCCCCTTGCATTTTGACATTCGACATATGACATGAGATAATGTACGCAAAAAATATATAAGCCCCAAATCAAATTGGTTCAGTATATCAGTAAACTTAACAAAAAGTAATCATCAAGACTCTTTTAATGAATAATACCGTTGTTTATTAGTTAAATAATGCACAAGCGACAACTCTCAATTGATATCTCTTCACGTAGTGCATTCTGTGCAGCAAAGACATCTATAACATCAACTACATCGATACTTTCTAGTATTTGTGACTTCACTGACATTAAAGCCATGATAAGCCTTTCTTGTGTCATTGTGCTCCTGAGATACTTTTTGATGACCTTGAGCTTTGAGAATGATCTCTCACATGACGTAATGGAAGTGGCCTGAGTTAGCAGTATTCGGAGGAGGTTGCAAAGTCTGAGCACACGTAATTCCCATATGAAGCCTCTTTCCTCGATATGTCTATTGTCAATTGTATTACTGTTTGTTGATGAAAAGTGCTCGTGCATAAATGACATCATTGAAAAAGCGATTTTCCATTTATTTCATCATACAAACAGGAAAAGTAGCACAGTTTGTCAGAAGCGTGTCTTCATGTAACAGGTGTCTTGGTTCAAGAAGAAACCCAAAGGTATCCATTTTCTTTCCAGCCTTTGGAATCTGCCCTTCATCTCCATATGAAATATGTCCAGCACTTCTGTCGCAACACGTTTGAATTGCAGTTGTATTGACAGTCCTACATTAGAACTCAACTTCCCATCAAGTATTTTCTTTCTTCTGGTTGTTTTGATTACAGTGAATCCATAGTATTCACTACCTTCTTTTGCTTTTTCGATGGATTGGGTTTTTGTCAGTTTCTCATCATTTTGCAGAAAGCATGAAAGGGTACTAATTTCTTTAGCAGATTCCCGTATATGCAGTCCAGACATTTGTAGTTTCTTCCGAACTATATTAATTGGGCACAGGAGCTTTGACCAGAATTTAAGATAGGCAAAAAATTCGTAATTTTCCACTGCATGAAGAAGATTCTGTGCTAATATTATATGGCATTACGTCATTGTTGGTTGTTTATGTTTTGTGCGAAAGCAAAAGGATTCAGAGTATACAAAAGTGGGAAAGATCCATATCTCGTTATGCTCGAGTATAGAAATACTCCGATAAGTGGAGTACCGTATTCACCATCACAACTGCTGACGAGTAGAAGACTCAGGGAATCATTCCAACTGATCACAAACTATTGAAACCATTGGTAGCTGAAAATGCAGAGACATTACTCAACGAACGACAGATGAAAAGCTAAGTGAAATACGATGCAAAAGCAAGACTACCTAAAGATTATTCTGTCGGAGAGTTCGTCTAGGTCAAACATGGCAGAAAGCAGTTGTCATAAAAAAAAATTCAGCACCCAGATCTTACATCATAAAGACAAACAATGGAATAACATACAGAAGAAATCAACGCTTTTTAAATAAGAGTTTCGATGAAGACATCTCTGGGTACTATGATACCGATGAAGACAATTAACTGCAAACTGTTGCTACAAACGAAACAGACAGTTATAGACCAAGGTCTAGAGAACTTGTTCAGTCAAGACTACCAGAAGTGGACGAATTGTTAAAGTTCCTAGTAGACAGTGCCGGTCGCAGTGGGCGCCGCGCTTTCATAGGCCCCGCGCTAATTCCAAGTGTACTTTATTAAATTAAACAATTATAACGTATATAAAATAACAGGGTTTTCGCGACCTCCTGATTTTTCAGGGCCTCCAGGAAATCTCATGAAAAGGCAAAATATACGATAAAGTCCTGAACTTTTTTTGAATTTATTCAAATCTCCTGAAGAATAGACGAAATTGACGTTTTGGGGTGCCTATAAATAAAAAGTGGCATTGCGAGCTTTCATTTGATAAAAATTTATTGCCAAGACGAAAGTAGGCCTATTTTCTAATTCAAAAAAATAATAATTTTGACATTATGCTTATCCCTACCCAGACTAGGCCCCGCGCGATCCGTTTCGCATAGGACCCCGCAAATGCTAGGGCCGGCCCTGCTAGTAGATATCACTATTAAGAACTTTAAAAGGAAGGGTGTGATAATAACTTCAATAGGAAGGATGTATTAATATTATATGATATTACGTCATTATTTTTTGTTTATGTTTTGTGCGAAAGCAAAAGGATTAGATCATTAGATGTAAATAAAAAGAGAGAGTTTCCATTGGATTGAGGAAAGATGAATAAAGGGGTAATAACTCGAGTGTGAAGTTTAATTCTGAAATTATAGACGCCAAACCCAATAATGGACAATTTTAGCATTGTTAAGAATAACCTTTAGTTATACTCGATTCTGTAAATTTTGCTTCAAGGTTAATTAGTGTAGCCATATAATACTCGCCATTTAGATCTATTATTAGTAAAGGAAACAAGATACCTGGAATTCGCTGTATATCATGCAGTTTTATTCGTGGCAACAAAGTTTAAAATAGAAGATTTATTATCGCTTTAAAAACTGATCTCTGCGGCAAAAATATTTTTAAAATATCTATGTTTAGTCTTTGTGATAAATTTAATCCATAAATGTTGATTAAAAAAAGACACCCGTTGACACTATTTGTCAATCAAATATATTAATTTATGTATTTACAAATAAATTTCGGACACCCATTTGGGGGCCCCCCCTAGGTGGGGGCCCGGGGGGATTTTAAAATTCTCCCCCCCATCCCCCCCCTTAGTTACGCCACTGAGATTAAGGCTTTGAGGATCGCCGCTGAAAAAAAAAATTCGATTAATAATATTCAATAAAATTATAGCATAAATTGTGAGTTATAGTCCTATATTTATTTAACTAGAAAAATATGAGATAGAGTAAAGGTTGGAAAAAGTCGACTAGGAAAAGATTATCTGGATTTTGAACTCATCTCAACCGTGACAGTCATGGGCGTAGCCAGGGGGGGGGGGTTTTGGGGTTCAAACCCCCCCCCCCCCGAAATGAAATCCCCCCCCCTTGGGGGGGGGGAAGGATCGAAATTTAGTGAATGATTTTTTGCTTTGATTTTGTTTATTTTAGGTGAGATTTTAATACTAAACCATCAATTGCCCCAGCACAACCAATGGGGTTTTGAGTTTAAAACCCCTAACAGGGGGGTTCGAGTTTAAAAACCCCTAACAGGGGTTTTGAGTTTAAAACCCTCTACTAGGGGTTTTGAGTTTTAAACCCCCTACTTGGGGTTTTTGCAGTTAACCCCCCCCCCTCTTCTATAAAACAAAACAAAAATGCAAACGAAAATCCCCTAATTCCAATATCATAGTTAAGGGAGATTTTGATTTTAAAACCCCCTCCAAAATTTACGATAAACCCCCTCTTCAATATAAAAAAAAGTTAATTACGCACTCAAAATGTTATGAGCGTAGCTAAATGGATTTTGACTCAGATTTGAGTTTAAACCCCACTTCAGCGGGGTTTGAAGATAAAAAATACCTCTTTAATAATAAAAACAAAGCAAATTATACACTCAAAATGTTTTGAGTGTAGTCAAAGGGGTTTTGAGTTTAAACTCCCCTCCAGTGGAGTTTGAAGCTAAAAAGTACCTCTTCAATATAAATAAAAGCAAATTACTCACACTAAAATCTATTAACGCAGCCAAAGGGGTTTTGAGTTTAAACCCTCGCCAGGGGGGTTTGAGGCTAAAAACTAAATCTTCAGTGTAAGAAAAAAAGCAAATTACGCACTCAAAATGCTATGAGCGTTGCCAAAAGGGGTTTTGAGTTTAAACCCCCATTCAGAGGGGTTTAATGCTAAAAATACCTCTTCAATATAAAAAAAAGCAAATTACACACTAAAATTATTTGACCGTAGCCAATCCATTCGGGGGTTTTGAGTTTAAACCCCTCTTCTACAGATGGCGTTTGTTTAAAGTTTAAAACCCCTCCAGATGATTTTGAGTTTAAGATCCCCCTACAGAGCATTTTGAGGTGGAAAACCCCCAACAGATGATTTTGACGATAAAACTTCTCTTTTCGATATAAAATCTAAAGCAAACTACAGTCACTTAATTCCAAGAGCGTATTCAAGAGTGGTTACACATTTTTACCAGTGGCAGGGCTCCCTTAATAAACTGCAGTGAATAGTCATATGCCGAAATTGAAAAACACTAAATGTGGCTCAACAAAGATGACTTAGACAGATTTTAGGAGTCAGTTATAGAGATTACCAGTGACAGATTTTATGAAACAGCTTGACGTCAAATGCTCCGAACGGCGCGGTAGGGTCTAAGTCAGTAAGAATAGCACATTAGGTTTTTAAAATAAAACTTTTTAATAACAAGAAAATGCACAGTAGATACCTCAGAATATGCATTTTGTTGGCTTTCAATACCAGAAATAGTGCTTGGCGGCGGGGCTTCGCCCCGCGCTAGCGCTCCCCAGACCCCATTGCTAGTAATGGCAGCTTGACGGCAAAAGCGCCAAACGGCGCGGGAAGGTCTAAGTCAGTAAGAATAGCACATAAGGTTTTTGAAATAAAACTTTTTAATAGCAGGAAAATGCACTGTAGATACCTCAGAATATGCATTTTGTTGGCTTTCAATACCAGAAATAGTGCTTGGCGGCGGGGCTTCGCCCCGCGCTGGGGAGCTCCTGGCGCTCCCCAGACCCCCTTGCTAGAATTGGTGGGGAATCTACAATTTTTCCACTAACTCATGGAAGAACCTATTCTAGGGCACAATAAACGTCTTCCGAAAGAATGAAGGGTCAGAATGCAATAAAGATTACGTACACACACCATGGGCGTAGCCAGGGGGGGTTCTTGGGGTTCAAACCCCCCCCCCCCGAAATGAAATCCCCCCCCCCCGGACGGAATTAAGTGACTGATTTTTGCTTTCATTTTGTTTATTTTAGGTGAGATTTTAATACTAAATCATCACTTACCACAGCACAGCCGAGGGGGTTTTGAGTTAAAAACCCTGTACCAGGGGGTTTTGAGTTTAAACCCCCCTACCAGGGGGTTTTGAGATTTTAAAAAACCCTATAAGGGGGTTTTGAGATGCAAATCCCTCTACCAGGGGGGTTTTGAGTTTAAAACCCCCTACCAGGGGCTTTGAGTTTAAAACCCCCTACAGGGGGTTTTGAGTTTTAAACCCCCTACCAGAGGTTTTTGCAGTTAAATCCCCCTCTTCTATAAAACAAAACAAAAAAAATGCAAACAGCAATACCCAAATTCCAACAGCACAATTAAGGAAGATTTTGATTTTAAAACCCTCTACAAAATTTACGATAAACCCCTCTTCAATATAAAAAAGCAAATTACTCATTCAAAATTTTATGAGCGTAGCCAAAGGGGTTTTGAGTTTAACCCCCCCCCCCTCCAGTTGGGGTTTGAAGCTAAAAAGTACCTCTTCAATATAAAAAAAAAAAGCAAATTACAAACTATAAAATCTATGAGCGTAGTCAAACGGGTTTTGAGTTTAAATCCCCTCCTCCAGATGGCTTTTTCTTTAAAGTTAAAAACCCCTCCAGATGGTTTTGAGTTTAAAATTCCCCTACAGAGCGTTTAGAGTTGAAAACCTTTCTCTTCAATATTATTTTAAAGCAAACTACAGTCACCAAATTCTATGATCGTAGCTAAATGGGGTTTTGAATTAAAACTCCAGAGATTTTTTAGTTTAACCCCTCAGCAGATGATTTGACGAAAAAACTTTCCTTTTCGATATAAAACCTAAAGCGAAATACAGGCATGTAATTCCAAAAGCGTAGTCAAGAAAGGTTACACATTTCTACCAGTGGCTTGGGCTCCATTAAAAAAGTGTGAATAGTCTTCTGCCGAAATTGAAAAACATTAAATGTGGCTCAACAAAGATGGCTAAGACAGATTTTAGGAGTCAGTCATAGAGATCGGGTCTAAATCAAAGAAATCATATGCCGAACTGGGAGTCGAATCCTTAGTAAGGTTGTGACAGAGCGTTGCATGAGGTTTTGCTGGACATGTTCTTCGACAAAATGAATTACGCAAAATAAGAGTTGCGGAAACAGCTTTCCGGAAAATGCGCCGAACGGCGCGAGAGGGTCTAAGTCAGTAAGAATAGCACATTAGCTTTTTGAAATAAAACTTTTTAATAGCAAGATAATGCACTGTAGATACCTCAGAATATGCATTTTGTTGGCTTTCAATACCAGAAATAGTGCTCGGCGGCGGGGCTTCGCCCCGCACTGGGGGAGCGCTGCGAGCTCCCCCAGACCCCCTTGCTAGCAAGGGCGGGGAGTCTACAATAAACAATAAACGTCTTCCGAAAGAGTCAGAATGTAATAAAGATTAATTATGTACACACACACACATATAATTTTTTTCCGCGGGGGGGGGGGGGGGGCATCCCCCCCAAAACCCCTCCCGAAAAAAAATCCTGGCTACGCCCATGGTGACAGTTATATATTGAAAAATTTCGTTTGAATTATAACTTTTCCAAAGCAAAGTCTTTCTTAAAATAGTTATGATAAATTCATGTGAAATTACACAAACTCTGTCTGGAAAGGGGAAGGGCGGTAAAATGAAAACGATTTATCCTCGCTCCTTTTTATAATTTCTGCTAATGATTGCATTTGGCATTAAAGAATATGGGTTGGGCGACTCCATATAAGAATTTACTTTATAGCATATATAAATTATATTAGTGACAGATTTTTTTTAATTTTGTAATTTGTAATAATGGGGGGAAGGTGATTGCATGTATCGCACTTCCACCTGTTTATATTATATAGATATTCGACTAATTTTGTTCACATACTATGATTTCTCCATAAAAGTAGAACCGCCTCCCCCCACTCAAAGGGTTTAGATGGGAAGGGCAGTAGAGGTATTCGCTCCTCCCCTTCCAATCGGCCAAGAGGTTAACGACATAATATAAAGACCGGTTAAAATACCAATAACAGGTTTTAATCAAATAAATATTTAATTGATTCTGTAAACAAGCTGTCATTTCTACAAATAAATAGGACCGCCCCCCCACTCGAAAGTTTATGATGGGGGGGGGGGGGCGGATTGATGCCATCGCCCCCTCCCGACCCTACCAAATCGGCCAAAATACTAGAAGGGGGGGGGGGCGAAATAATCTAAAAATAGGTTGAAATCGCCCCTACCGCCGCCCCCTCCCCTGGATCCGCCAGTGGTTTGAAACCCCACCCCCACCCCTGGCTACGCCCATGGTTGTAACTTTGTTACAGCGCTGCGCATTAGCACACTGTTCCACAAGAAAGATGGAAAAACAGGACAGGAAATAGAGACATGGTGAATGCCGGCTGAGTTGAAAAGAAGAACTAAGAGAACTTGTCACCCTGTTGGCTTGTGTGTGTGTTGTTTTATTTATGAAATCACTATCACTGTTATTCTTCCTTTGTTGAGCGCCTGCCTTAGCATTACAACAATACATTTGTCGTTTGCGTATGTTTTGTTAGACACCTTATTTATATAGGTTAGTTATTTTAGTTATTTAGCGACGCACCATAGTAGACGCATATTGAACGGGACTAGTGACGTTTGGGATATGTTGGGTTAGAGACCGGAAAATCAGTTAGCGATAGAACAATCCAGGGTAACGACGTGTTTAGTGACAGAGACTTCTACTGTGGCCCTTTATCATAATAAATACATGTTGAATAGTTCATCATCGTTCGACTACATCTCTTCACTTGTTAAAACAGGTGTTGTATGGTTCTTGTTTGACTTGTTGGTCAACTGCACGTAATACACCCGGACAATTACACCCAAACGATTGCAGAGTAATTGGTTGACTTCAAGACAGCCTGAACTAGCAACATCACAGTGGCGACCCCGAACCTCGAAGCCGGACCCTTGATGAAGCCGAACATCGAACCGGACCTCGAAGCAGAACGTTTACTCAGGTGAGGGTCGTGCACTCGAAGATATAAGATTTCATCGGAGTACGGCTGAACACAGCAGTATCGCAGGGTGACTTTGTTCTAGATCTACATACAGTCGTCGTCTGTTTGATCGCACGTTCAACGAGCCGTTAACTCAGGGTGACCTTCGTCAGGACCGTAATCATCGCAACGCCTGATCTTCATATGCTGAACCGACCTACAACCAGAGAAACCGTTCATTCATAACGGGTGAGAGATCGTTAGTGAACCTGTTGGACATATTTTTTCTTCGTCGTAGGAGCCACGTCGAGTATCAAGTTTTACCTCGTCAGTTTCGAGAAGGACAGTTTGCCCGCTGTCAGAAATATTGTGAGTACTACAAGTTTGGTAGCTAACTAAATCGAAATCGCTCTGTCGTCTTACCCTTGGAGAGATTCTTGTGGAGCAGTTTGCTCATTGAACCGGTTGCTTGCCACGTTTATAACGGTCACTGTGTTTAACCTTTGGAAGGTTAGTGAAGTAATCTTTATCAGTACTGAACATTGATATATCTAGTATTCGTCGGTCTAGACCATATCTAGACTTGTTAGCAGTGAAGTTGTGGAAACAGCTACATCCACTTAATTTCGTTGAAAACCGTTAATCGTCTAACGGAACGTCGTCGGAGGTGACCTTGGTTTCACCTAGTCTACATTGGACAGTTGGTCTAGTGAAGCAGAGTACAACAGCAAACTTCGTCGTACTACCAGAGTAGCAGCAGAGGCAGTGAACTATTTTAGAGAACCGTTATTCGTCAGCCCAGATCAAGTCATCGTCAAGAAAGTCGTTATTCGTCAGCCCAGATCAAGTCATCGTCAAGAAAGTCGTTATTCGTCAGCCCAGATCAAGTCATCGTCAAGAAATTCGTTATTCGTCAGTCGTCCAGATCAAGTTGCCGTCAAGAGACTGTTATTTGTCAGTAGTCGTCTACACAAGTCAAGTCATCGCCAGAAGAACCGTTAACCTATTCGTCAGTAACTGTGTACACAAGGTCGTCGGAACTACACATACGCTCATCAACAGTCGTCGAAGAAACTGGAACATTTTGCTGTGGCATATCAGGACATCTGTGGCATTACGTGGGATACTGGTAGCACCGGAGAACAGAGTCAGAACTGGAAGAGAGGCAGTGGAATTTGTTGTGATCTAGCATATTCGGGAGTCCGAACAAAGGGATCTTTCTTATCAAAAGCTAAGTGCCATTTTTCTTATTAGTATATGTTTAGATTGCCCTTAGAAATAGATTTTGTCTAAATTTGGTACGTTAGCCTGAGTAAAATCAGGTGGTGCGCCTTAAAACCCGTCGGGGTAGAAGACGTAATTTAGATGAAAAGCTATATTATACGTTTAGGGTTGTAATTTGTTTTGTTTGTGTAAACGTCATATCCGTTGTTGCCTGGTTACTTCGTGACGTTATCATTGTGTGCCATATTGTCACATCCCAACCCATAGTGATAGTCTCATTTAATTATTTCATTTGTGTATATTATTTTAAATTATTTATTTTTATTAATTTAATTAGATCTGTATTTTTTTTTTTTCACTTAATGATAGAAAGTGCGGGTAGGATTCTTTTACTGTGAATCAGACTAAAATAATTTTAGTTTGAGCGGTTAAAATCAATTATGATTTTGCCATGAGAATAATGCCGAAACTGGCTATGTAGTCAAACACTGTCGTCTGGCTAAATATAGATCTGCAAATTTTGTACATCTCTTTGGTACAATTTAATTATCTAGACTCTACTTTGAAATATTATTAAGTTGAAGATGAATGAAGGTAGTACATTCTAAATATATATATCTTGTTGAAGATATATTTGACATTTTATGAACGTATCTGTTTTATATGGTTAAATAGAACCATAATCTACTCTAGATCTAGACTCTAGACAGTCTTTGAATTTACTCTAAACACTTCACTGTGACTTCAGTCATACCAGATTTTAAAATTGATCATAGTTATTCATACTAGATCTAAAAGTCATAGTGCTCTTGATAACTATAGATCTAAATAGTATTATTATACATACTATAATATACTAGATTTAAATTTGTGTGTAATACTAGATCTAATATACAGATTTGAATATAACCATAATAACTCAGACTAGATTTATACATTTACTAAATCTATAGATAGAGACATACCATTTAAAATTTGTATAAAAGTGTGGAAAAACTTAAATATAAAATAAGTTTAAAGTATAGCCATAACTAATATAGGCCAAGTAAAAATATATATAAAATATAAAACACAATGGCTACATCATCATATGTGGACCTTAAGGAGGTTAAGGAAACAGCTATGCAGGATGGAAAGGCCATGGAGTTAAAAGGAAAGGACTTAGCAGCTTATGTACAGCAAGTGGTGAAGGAAGAAACGGAACGTCAAAGACAAGAGATAGAAAGACAAGAAGAACGTCAAAGACAAGAGATAGAGAGACAAGATAGGATCAGAAAGGAAGAATATGAGAAGCAAAAAGAGGACCGAGAACATGAAGCTAAAATGGAGAAGATGAGATTGGATGCAGCACAAGCCAGAGCCCAAACTGAACAAGGAAATAACACAAATAACTCAAATAATTATACCACTCAAAGAGACAACCCTAATTCGCAGACATGGCTAAAGAGAAAGATACAAAGTTTTGATGAACAGAAGGATGACATTGGTGATTTTCTGAAAAGATATGAGGCAAAAATGTCTACATTTAATATGCCTGAAGAAGAGTGGTCTGAAATACTGATAGACTTTGTTCATGGTCAAGCTCTAACAATATGTCAAAATCATGACCATCATATTGATGATAGCTATCAGGTTTTAAAAAGAGAGTTATTGAACGCCTATGGTCATAATGCTACAACTTTTAGAAAGAAATATTTTGACAATATACCATCATTAGAAATAGAACCCCAAACTACCATTAATATGGAAAAGGATTTTTTCAATAAGTGGGTAAAATTAGAAAAAGTAACAAACTCTTATGAAGGATTAAAAAATTTTATTCTAGTGGACAACTTTGTAAATAAATGTGATCCTCAATTACAATCTTTTATTAGAGAAAGAAACCCAAAAACTATAGATGAAATAACAGAGATAATGAGAGTATACAAAAATGCATATCCAAATAAACCATTTTCTGATAGGGATAAGAGCAAAGTAGATTTAATAGGATACACCAAAGAAAATGTTGATAGAAGTAGAAATAGAAACAGATCAAATAGTGGAAATAGAAAATATAGTGAAATAACCTGTTTTAAATGTCAAGGAAAAGGTCATATAGCAGCTAACTGTAGAAGAGGGAATAGTAGGTCTGGAAGTAGAAATAGATACAATGAACAAAATAACAGTAGATATAGGAGTAGAGATAGGAATGACAGGGAAAATTATAGAAATAGGAGTTACAGTAGGGAATACAAAAATAAAGGTACAGATAGGATATATTTCATGGAAGGAAATAGGAACAATTTTGCAGTGTACCCAGGGTTTGTAGATAGAATTCCAGTGGAATTAATCAGGGATTCAGGTTGTAACACTTTGGCAGTAAAAACTAAATTTGTCAAACCTCATTGGTATAAAGGGTTTACTAGGAAAGTAGAATTAGCAGATGGCACTGTAAGGGAATTTAAAGCTATAAGGGTATACATTGAAACCCCATTTTTCACTGGCTATTGTGATGGCATTGCAATACCAGAAATGAGATATGATATGTTAGTAGGAAACATAAAAGGAGTTAAAGAATGTTCAAGAAAAGAATTAGAAGACTGGCAAAACAAATACAAAAACATAAGACAAAATCATGGAAACATAGAAACACAAAATATAACAAGTATGGTAATAACAAGATCAATGGATAAACAAGATGAGAAACAGGAAAATACAATAAATGTAATAAGTAAGGATGAAGAAAAAGAAACCAGTAATGTAATACAAATAGAAAATACAGATGTTAAGGAAAGTGAGATAGAAAATGAAACACAAAATAGTCTGGAAACACAAATATCTCAAAGTGAAAAAGAAACAACACCCACATTTGCATTAGAACAAATGAATGACAATATTATTGGGAAAATTTATTCAAGAATATCAGATAAAAACAATAATAATCCAATGGAGAAATTTTGTATAGAGAATAAAATATTGTTTAGACAAACAAGTAATGATAACAAGAAAATAAAACAACTTGTCTTACCACAGAAATATTGGAAAGATGTTTTAATCATGACACATGATAATAATTTAGCAGCACATAGGGGAGTAAAGAAATGTTATAGGAATTTGTCAAAACAAGTATTTTGGCCCAAAATGAAAGCAACAATCAACAAATACATAAACTCATGTGACATATGTCAAAAGAGATCTAACAAAAGCCTAGTGAATAAAGCACCTATTCAAGAAATGGATGAACCTACAGCACCATTTCAGAAAGTATCTATTGATTTAATAGGTCCTTTAATTCAAACTGAAAATAATAACAAATACATTCTAACAGTAATAGACATGTTTAGTAGATACCCAGAGGCAATCCCATTATCAAATACAAGTGCAGAAAATATCATTAATGCCATAACTCAAAAAGTAATTACAAGACATGGTATACCTAAAATTATATTGAGTGATCAGGGATCTCAGTTTAAGTCAGAACAATTTAAGAAATGGACTAAACAATACAATATACAGCACATATACTCTTCGGTTTACCACCCGGAGAGTAACGGTTTATGTGAACGATATGGTGGATCATTAAAAAGATCACTAACAAAGATAATTCAGAATAATCAGAACAAGTGGGATCATTACATTAACTATGTACTATTTGCTCATAGAAACAACATCCATGAAGCAACACAATTTTCACCATATGAAATAATACATGGAAGAAAACCCAGAGATGAATTAGATGTTTTTAAAGAAAATCTAATAGACAATGAGAATAAATTAAATAATGACAGTGAAACAACAATCACAACAGAATT
The DNA here is from genome assembly GCF_947242115.1 of Biomphalaria glabrata. Lineage (NCBI taxonomy): Eukaryota > Metazoa > Mollusca > Gastropoda > Planorbidae > Biomphalaria > Biomphalaria glabrata. The sequence goes on along the minus strand of NC_074722.1, from coordinate 21,987,283 downwards.
GAAAGAAATATGGACTCAAGCATATAACAACAATAAGAAATATAAACAAAGTGCTCATGAGAATCTAAATAAGAAAAGACAATTGAAAACACTAGAAGTAGGAAACAACGTATTAATATTAATAAATGACCTGAAAAATAAAATTGGTAAACAATGGAAAGGTCCATTTAAGGTGATAAAACAAATTAGTGATGTCAATTATCAAATTGAAATAAATGGGAAAGTTAAAACATATCACATAAATAATTTGAAACTATATCATGATAGAGAAGATGAGTTGATACAAAACATTCAGGAGGAAATAGAAAATAAATTTTCAGAAAGAGAAGAATGCTTGATGATAATAACAAATGAAAATCATAATGAAAATGATATTAAGGAAATACCTGTAATAGAAACAAAAGAGAATCAAACTTGGCAAAAGATTAATCTTAATAATTTAACTAAGGAAAAGTCAAAAGATATAACTAAAATAATACAGGAATACAAAGAAATTTTTTCCAGCATACCAGGAAAAACTAATATTATTAAACATGACATTAAAGTAACAGACACAAAACCTATCAAGCTTAAGCCATATAGAATACCGCTACATTTACAAGACAAAGTAAAGAAAGAAATAGACAATTTACTAGAATCAGGTATAATTGAACCATCAACATCTCCTTATGCTTCACCAATTGTGATAGCCAAAAAGAAGAATGGAGATATAAGGTTATGTATTGATTATAGGAAACTTAACAACATCACAGAATTTGACCCATATCCAATGCCAAATATAGAGGATATTTTACATAAATTAAATGGAGCAAAATTTTTTACTAAATTAGATTTAACTAAAGGTTATTGGCAAATACCTTTAACAGAAAATGCAAAACCTTACACAGCATTTGTAACACCATATGGTATTTTTCAATGGAATTATATGAGTTTTGGATTAGTAAATGCACCTGCCACATTTAATAGAATGATGAACATGATAATTGGAAACAAAGAAAATGTTATTTGCTATTTAGATGACATATGTATTTTTAATAATAGTTGGGAGGAACATTTGGTAGATGTAAAAGAAGTATTCAAAATAATAAAAGAAAGTGGACTTACAATTCAAGCAGAAAAAGTAGAAATAGGATTGGAGGAAATAATTTTCTTAGGACATAAAATAAATAACAACATGATTAGCCCTATTGAAGATAACATAAAGAAAGTACTTAATATTGAAATACCTACAACAAAAAGACAAATTAAAAGTATATTGGGAATAGTAAATTATTACAGAAAGTTTATAAAAAACTTAGCAGAAATAGTGAATCCACTAAATGACTTACTTAAAAAAGGAAAACCTCAAAAAGTAGTTTGTAATGAGGAATGTGTGAAAGCTATTGACAGAATTAAAGATGTTTTTAGTCATGAACTAATATTAAGACTACCTGATAAAGACAAAATATTTTATGTCACAACTGATGCATCTGGTAATGCTATTGGTGGTTGTTTAATGCAGAACTATGATAACTTACATCCTATATTATATGTAAGCAGAAAATTGTCAGAGGCAGAGAAAAAAATATAGTGTCATTGAAAGAGAAGCCTTAGCTGTAATATGGGTAATTACTAAGCTAGAGAGCTATTTAATAGGAAGGAAATTCATATTATTAACTGATCATAAACCTATTCAGTATATACAGCAAAAGAGCATGAAAAACAGTCGTGTTTATAGATGGTTCTTAGCACTACAGGAGTATAAATTTGAAGTGAAAGCTATTAGTGGAGCTGTGAATATTGTAGCTGATTTATTGTCTAGAATGACATTGAAGTGAAACAGTTTTGTAAATAAACTATGATTATATTGATTATGTAATATATATTAATATATTGACACCATTTATATGTTATGAAAAGGGAGATAAGTAAAGTTGATGTTAAGCATTTAAAAGTAAGTATGGATATTTTTTTTGTGTGAATCATTTCATATATCATTGACGAAAGTTAGTTCTATGGAAAAGGGTGAGTATAAAAGAAAAATGGACAAAAGCGTATAAAAGGGTGGTAAGAAAAAATGTATTGAATGTGTAAATAAAGTCTGTAATTGTTTTTTGAAATATTGTATTTTATCAGATTACTGCCAGTGAAGAACATTTGAGATGTGTAGGACATGCCCATAGGATGCCACATTTTCCTCTATGATGAACTGTATACCAATGAAGATGATTCTGGAATGTTATGAACTGTTATGAACATTGACATGAATATGAGGAACTGTCAAGATGAAGATGTCAAGATGAAGAGATCAAGATTTTATGTTTGTGGTCTTCCCCTTAAATTGAAAATGCCCTTGTAAGACTTGACAGTAGTGGAAAAATATTGACATATTTTTTTTTCAAGGGGGGGAGGAATCTGTTAGACACCTTATTTATATAGGTTAGTTATTTTAGTTATTTAGCGACGCACCATAGTAGACGCATATTGAACGGGACTAGTGACGTTTGGGATATGTTGGGTTAGAGACCGGAAAATCAGTTAGCGATAGAACAATCCAGGGTAACGACGTGTTTAGTGACAGAGACTTCTACTGTGGCCCTTTATCATAATAAATACATGTTGAATAGTTCATCATCGTTCGACTACATCTCTTCACTTGTTAAAACAGGTGTTGTATGGTTCTTGTTTGACTTGTTGGTCAACTGCACGTAATACACCCGGACAATTACACCCAAACGATTGCAGAGTAATTGGTTGACTTCAAGACAGCCTGAACTAGCAACATCACAGTTTCTTGCTAATTCAGTGAATCATTTTCAGCACACAGAATTTCTTCTCCTGACTTTCTGTTCAAGTCGATGATAGGGTAAGAAACATCTAAATACAGATCGTAATTTTCATTTCCCTCCTTCCCAGTTAAAGTACTTATGCAGACTTTTAAATAGCTCGCAGCCTCTAAAAGTACTTTAGCCTATTTTACAGTTTTCTATGATAAAAGTTTTCGATCAATGAACTAAACTATGAAATTACTTCAAACCCAAAATACACACGGGCAAGAACCAAATGTGAAGCAATCGTTACTTCAGTTTTGAAGCCTATACAATTAACTAAGTAAAGAAGCAAGTTTGTGATGCCTAGTTTTTTGTTGTTTTTTTGCAGCGTTCATGGATTCTTCGAGGCCACAATAAAATGAAACCATTTCCCCTGATGACACAATTCTTTGTGCCAACATTCGCGGGAAATCTTTTTTGAAAAAAGCGAATTCGTCGATTTAGAATACAGCAGAAATTCAGGCTATGGAAAGACCAAATGTTAGCTCTGTAGCCCTCGATGGAGAGTACACAAAAAAAAAGACCTTAATATCCATTCATTTCTCACCAAACTCTTCTTCTTTCTTCTGTTTTGATACTTTAGAATGACTTATAGGGATAGTTGTCAGAGTTAGTCTGTTCCTCGATAAGATTAGTTATGTTGCATAGGGAGGGTTGGGGTTCAACCGCTGGGATGGGGGAGTCGGAATTTTTGCTTTGATTTTGTTTACTTTAGGTAAGATTTTAATACTAAACCATCCCTTGTTCCAGCGCAGCCAAGGGGATTTTGAGTTTAAAACCCCCTACAAGGGGGCTTTGCAGTTAAATCTTCTTCTTCTATAAAACAAAACAAAAAAAAATGCTAACGACAATCCCAGAATTCCAAGAGCATAGCTAAGGAAGATTTTGATTGTAAAAACCCCTCCGAAATTTACGATAAAACCCTCTCTTCAATATAAGATTATCCATACATCAATCACCAGGTTCTATGAGCGTAGCCAAGAGAGGTTTTCTGTTTAAAACCCCCCTCCAGCGGGTTTGCAGCTAAAAACAACCTCTTCAATATATAAAAAAGCAAATTACACACTCAAACTTCTATGAGCGTAGCCAAAGGGGTTCTGAGTTTAAAACCCTCTTCAGCGGGGGTTTGAAGCTAAAAAATAACTCTTTAATATTTTTAAAAAAAGCAAATAAAGCACTCAAATTGCTAGGAGCGTAGCCAAAGGGGGTTTTGATTTTACACCCCCTCCAGCAGGGTTTGAAGCTAAAAAATAACTCTTCAATTTATAAAAAAAAAAGTAAATTACACACTCAAAATGCTACAATTCTTCCACTAACTTCAGGAAGAACCTATTCTAGGGTACAATTAACGTCTTCCAAAAGAGTGAAGAGTCAGAATGTAATAAAGATTAAATATGTACACACACACACTTTTTTTTTGGCACGGGGAGGGGGGAGAAAAAATTCGCCCCTCGACCCCCCCCCCCCCGGAAAATAAATCCTGGCTACGCCCATGCTGTGTTGTGTCTATCGCCTCATATGAGGAAACAATAGCTGGACTATTGGCCCCAATGTATTGAATTATCAAATGTACTTGGTGCCAATACAAAAGTTTGCAGCCATCTACATACACAAAGGAAGACAACAAGGACGACAAGGCCTTGCAAAGGAGAAGAAAAAAAATTCAAAGTAGACTTTTAAAAACTGGGCTTAAATTTAGTACATTAAACACATAGTACATCATTGGCTGTAATGCAACTTGGTACAAGTACTGCCAGTGAAGCGGTACTCTTCAATGTTTGGAGTGACAATGGATCTTAGCACAAGGCTAAACCCAGAAACATTAGAAATGCTGACATTTCTCAGATACAGCCTGGAATGTTAAACTGACAGTCAGCTACTTTAGCAACCATAAGTCTTCACATTTACTGCTTGTGTTTTGTGTAGGCTACTTTTCACTGTTGCTATCTGTAATTTGAATGTTTGAAGTTGCTATAGCTTGTATGTTGCACATTTAAAAAAAAAATCTTTATTTGTGTAAAGTTTTATGAAGCGGCAGGTCACTTACTTTGAAGGTATACTGATGAATCCAAACGCAAAATGAAGCTCTTTAAAATGGACTTAAGCAGTTGGACAATGAGGCACTGCATAGTTCCAGATGGAGAGCAAGCATAAAGGAAGGGTACTGGGGTGCAGATGACGTACACACCAGAAGTAGAAGTGCATCAACGTTTGGGGATTACAGACACCGCAGCTGTGGATCAAGGATTGGTCACATGGGAAGTTGCAAAGGGAAAAGGTCTCTCTTGAGACGTAAAATGCGACAGATTATGTCGATATTAGTTAAAAGTTATTTTGAAGTTCTTTTATGAGTAAAAAAAATTAATTCAATGTTATCTAGGTTTGTGTTCTGTGCAGGTAGATATATAGGCTACATGCAATTGTTTTCTTTCAAAGTATATACCACCTTTTAATACTGATTTACATGTTTCGAGTGTTCCATTTAGAATGCAGTTAATAACATCTTAGCTCAAACCTTCGTCAGGACACGGCTTCGGACATTGTTTCAACCAGAGAAAGTACAGAGAGCATATACCACGGCCGGGCAGCCGTGGATAATAACGGATCAATTTATGCTATAGCCCTATGCGTTCAACGTTAAAACTCAACACTAAAAACATATATTTTATATTTAGAAGTTAGACCAATTCAGATAATCTTTTGTAGTTTATATTTAGACCAATTCAGATAATCTTTTATAGTTTATATTTAGACCAATTCAGATAATCTTGTGTATTTTATATTTAGACCAATTCAGATAATCTTTTGTAGTTTATGTTTAGACCAATTCAGATAATCTTTTGTAGTTTATGTTTAGACTCCTATGTGTTTAATATTGAAGTTTATCAATTTATATTTTTAAAAAAAAAACCTACCTCATTTTTTGTTTTGTTACGTCCCACACGTTAACGGATGGGCTTAAGATACGTAGTTTTTTGATAGTCCGTTATAGAATGAATGGGTTGGGCCCTAACTAGAGTCATGACGTATCCATCTTTATAGTTCTATAGACACACTTTTCAATGTTTAAATAAAACATTTTTTTTTTCGCTCTGTTAGAATGAGGAGGAAGAGTGGGAGTTGCTCCTCTTTACACATCCTATTTCTAGGAGTAGTATCTGAGTCTTTTGCATTCAGATATTGTTTCCTTTATATATATATATTATTAAATGTGGTTTATGTTTTATCAGGCGTCTATGAAAAGCTTACAGGGCACGCTAACAAATCACCATTTTCAGTATTTTTACTTTAAAAAAAAATAAATTTTAATACTGTGTATGAGCAAAATGACAACAACAAAAATGATGGAGGAAGTAAAACAGAAGGGAAAAATAAATAACGAAATAGAAAACTACCATCAGACAGTCGAGGTTGTGGTCATGTAAATAGGCTAACATAGCTCTACGCTTTGGCTTTCTGCATTCTAACAAACTTACAATAGTTTGAATAGTGTAGGCCTACTTTTAAAAAAGTAGTTGCTCCAGTAACATTTTATTGGCATATAAAGAAATTGTATTTAATTTGAACAGGACAAGTCAAGTCTACAGAATCTCTACTTGACTATGTTGCATGCATCCAAGTTCTAGATCTAATCATAAAAAAAATTGTAAAAAATTAATCCTTCACAGTCAATCACTTGCTTATTAAAGCAGTTAGATCTAGAAATGTCAAGATTATAAATAACAAATATTGTGATGCTCTATGTTTAAAACCATACAGTTTGCAAATGTGGGAGTAGAAAAAAAAATCATATTGTCATTGGGATTAAAACATTTATTTATAGTTTTGTGACAGGTGATTGATTCAATCACTGAAAGTCTTGAATGAAAATCTCTAGCCTAAGATTTTTTAACTAGAATGTTAAAACTTTAAACTTTTAATTTTAAAAAGTCCAACTTACTAAATAAAGACTTGTGACAATTTTTTACCATAAAACTTATTTTAAATTCTATGTGACTTGTTTTCTGGCATTAGATTGCACATTAGAGTCAACTAAGTCTTACATAATTATATGTCAACTAAGTCTTACATAATTATATGTCAACTAAGTCTTACATAATTATATGTCAACTAAGTCTTACATAATTATATGTCAACTAAGTCTTACATAATTATATGTCAACTAAGTCTTACATAATTATATGTCAACTAAGTCTTACATAATTATATGTCAACTAAGTCTTACATAATTATATGGACTGAAGAGAACAAATTGATCTCATTCTGAAAGTCTTGTAGTTCTCTAGTCATGTGATTATTCATTGAATTAATTTTTTTTTTTAAAGTATTTTCTTTCAATTTTTTTAAGCTTTTGTAAGCATTGCAGAATATAAAAGGAAAATGGAGAAAGTCTAGATATAGAAAAATACAAACTATTTTGATTTTGTGTTGACATTTGTTTCATAGCCCTTTTAATTCAAATGAATAATAAAATAATGAAAGATCTTACTAAGTATGAAAGTTTAAAAAACATGTATATCGTTAAGCAGTAAAAAAATGAACAACTAAAGCAATCAAAAGATAATTTTAATGTTTCAAGTGTACAATATCTCTGTATAATAAAAACAAATATTATGGTTTCATATTTCTAATTATTGATACTTGGAATAATCAAGAGAAGCTATTTCAAAGCATTCTATATCTTTGCAAGGCTACCAATTCTTAAAAGAAGCTAATTTTTACAATAACATTAAATTTAAATTTAAGACTTTGCAATGGAAGGAAATCAAAAAACAACAATAACATGAGATGTAGCTCTAGCTCAGACTAGCTCCAAGGACTGAACCATCAAAACATTCAAAAGATTTATGTGGTATGACCGTATCAATTATGACATAGCAAAAGTCCACAAGGCAAGATAAAAGACAAAAAAATCAAACACAAAAAATAATAATAAATAAAATATATAAAAATATTTTTAAAGACATGGAATGTAAATGGCAATATGGCCTAGATTTAAAAAAAAAACTGTAGTAAAGAATTTTTTAATGCTTTAAATGAAATAGTAGATCTAAAGTAGGCTACATACACTTCATAAATATTTCCCAAAGTTACAAAGGACCAAAAAAAAAAAAAGATGTAAAATCACAGTTTTATTATTGTTGCTTATAAGTTATTGAGAATTGTTTGGATTGCATCGCCAAACTTGGAACTGAAAAAAAAAAAGATAAATAAAATGTTAATGCATGATAAACAAGTGCTATGTATTATTGCCATAATTATTAATGACTGGATACAAAAAATGTGTAGATCAAGACTTACATTATCCACATAACCAATGAGACTGTTATAGTTAAAACCATAGCCAAGATGGAGGGCACAGTTTCTTGTATCAATATAAGCTGTAAGTAATGGAAAAATATTTGTGCTAATTTTGACATTTATAGTTTATAATTTAATTTACAACAAAAATGTATTCACTTAATATTAATGTTTATATTCCATTACCAAGAAAAAGGAGATATACATATGAAACAAAAGTGCCAGCAAGCACTACCTTTTATTTGTAACATCAATATATTTTGTTGTTTTTTTTTACAATATTATTACAACATCTGAACTGCTGACTATTTACATAATTAACAATTTTAAATCCAATCTTGTTGTCTTTCCACTTCTTTAGCTTCGATATGGGAGTTATTACATCAATTATAAGGAGCATCTTGAAATGGAGATTTTTCTAGAGTGTTGCTGGCTTCATTGCTTTTATTTCATAGGCGTTTATAATATTGCTTAAGTGTTCTGCCCAGTAACTCTGCCAAGGACAGTTCCAAGACCAGCTCATAAAGGATGAGAATTGGGTGTAGGGCTAGCTACTCTACCCGATCAAAAACCATCTTAAGCAACAGAAACAGCAAATCAACAGAAGTCACAGACCTGGGAGAAGACGTACCTCCAGCTGGAAGGTGTATGATACATGTCGGTAAAACCTAGAGTCTTCTGGAAGTCGACAAGCCTAAGACCATCATCTCTAACAGGACCACCACCACCATTGATACATAGAATGTCCGGACCAAGCTCAACATCACCATCTTAGGAATCAGTGAGTCAAGATGGGCTGGTTCAAGGCAGAAAAGACTGACTTCATGTGATCTACTTTTATACTCAGGACAATAGCTGGAGGATCGACAAATCCAAAGAGTCATCCTGATGCAGGCACATAGATCTAAATGAAAGTCTGTATTGTGAAGACGTTTAGTCGCTCTCTTCAGGATGTACATGTGAAACAAGGAGCAGATATTGCTTCAAATCATCATCTACTGGTCGTCCAAGTGAAACTGAAGTTGAAGAAGACTTTGACTAGAAGATCCAGCCAACTTCAGTAAAACAATACCTTCATCCTGAAATTTGCATGAAACAGGAAGAGTTTAAGGTCACCCTATCACAAGTTTCAGCTCCTAGAAAAGCTGCAAGAAGAATAGACAATAGAACAGACGTGACAGAATGTGAAAGAAATGGTGACCTTAACTTGTCAAGAAGTACTGGTTCTCAAGTCATAGAGTAGATTTCACAAGATACACTTCAGAAGATCAAAGAAAGAATGTGCGAATAACAGTAAAATAAGAGCAGCAAAAGCACAAATATACTACCAAGATTTGACTCTTCAACACCACTGTCAAGCCAGACCTACTTTACTGAGCAGAGACCTGGAGAACCACCATCACCACAATGAAAAAAATCCAGGTATTCATCAATGTCTGCCTCAAGAAGATTCTTATGATCCACTGACCAGATAAGATCTCGTATGAAGAAATGTGGCAAACAACAAAGCAGCAGCCCATTGAAGTAAATATCCTACTGAGATGCTGGAGATGGATAGGCCACACCCCTCGCAAGCCTGCATCAAACATATAAGACAAGCCCTCACCTGGAACCTTTCAAGAAAGAGATATAAGACAAGCTCTCACCTGGAACCCTTCAGGAAAGAGATATAAGACAAGCCCTCACCTGGAACCCTTCAGGAAAGAGATATAAGACAAGCCCTCACCTGGAACCCTTCAGGAAAGATATAAAACAAGCCCTCACCTGGAACCCTTCAGGAAAGAGGGAAGAGATTTTACTTCATATTTTTAGCCTCCTGGAACCAGAGATACATGGACTGAAACTAGTGAATGTGAAAAAAAAAGTTTTTCTAGTTGGGAAGACTATATCAATAAAAGTCAACCTAAATGTTAGATTTTCATGTTACCTGTACAACTGCCACAGGTTTGAAGAACAAGTATGGTGAAGGAGAGAAATCAACAAATTTGAGGTTCTACAGTATCTTATATTCCCACCATATCAAAGGGTGAAAACCCTCCACTTTTCACTATCTATTTGGTTTAATTACATACTAGACTTGGAAATCCTAATGATGTCAGATGAGCAGTATCCATGTCTGTTATGTTATCACAATACAATAACAACACTGATGTTTAAAAGTTACACTCCATTTTTAGTAACTTGAACAAGAGAAGAACAAACAACCTTGAGAGACTAATACACACTAATGACAGACTTCGAAAATCGTGAAAACGTGAACATACTGAACAGTAGAACAAGGGAGACTACAAGTAAACAAACACACACACACACAACATACATAAACATAAATACACAGATAAATGTAACAATGTCAATACAAAATGTTCTCAACTATCAGGGGATGGGCAGACGTAGTTGGCTTGTCTGACTTTTCTACAGATCTGTGCAGTGAAAAGCTTTACAATGTGCTTAGTACAAGAGATACAAAAATACTCTCAAGAATTACATCAACAGAAAGTAATCCCCAATGGCTGGGAAATGATTATGGTGTTGAGCTGTGTATTGATGTTTCAATGAGATTATGTCCAATTTCAAGTGCAAAGGAGGAGCTTATTATTTATATATTTATACGGATTGGCAAAGAAAGTAAACCTATTGAAAGCTACATTGTGTAGATCATTTAGGAGATTACATTTCAAACTATAGATGACTTGATTCTGAGATAGGACCAAACAAATTACTGATATGATAGGTACTGATCCATTTTGATTCCAACACAATGTATTAAAAGTTACCTGTCAGATTGATGTTTCCTTGATACTTCTGTGTCACACTACCAATTCGTCCACTTAACTCAAATGTATTTTGGATCTTTTGATAGATTAAAGTGATATCATACCATCCTTTCTGTAAGTGATAATAAACAAAGGTAAGTGTAATGTATTGGAGTGTGACAGATGGACACAGCTAGCATGTGGATTACACACCTAGTATGAAACATTTTAATAAAATCAAAAAATAATTCTGCCGAATTTGATTGGTTGAAAATTTTAATAAACATAGCTAATTTCATGGAAAAGGAGTTTGGGAGGCTAGACAGTTATTACAGTTTTAATTAATTTCAATTATTACACTTAATGCTCAGATTGTCAAGTCAAGATGTAATTTCTTGTTTCCCTTTGAGCTCATGTTGCATTCTGATTGGAGGGAATAAATAGTTGATGGCATCATGTACCACATGATGTCAGCAGGCCTACTCTTTTATTATTTCTTTTCTGCATGAACATTAAATTTCTAAATTATTTATTCTCAGAATGTTTTAAAAAGCAGATTGGAACTATTTTACTAATTTAAATTTTCTTTTGATATGCCTGTATAGATTTAAAGAACAAATAAATTTAAACAAAACATGTCATTGCTTTGTGAAATGTTAATGCTTTTATCACTTTGTGACCTTTCACAATTTATTAATCAATGAAAAATTTAATATACTTACAGCCCAAAAATTAAGATTTAAAAAATATGTCATGACAAGAAAAAAAAAATATTTTAGGATATCATTTATAATAATCTTAATACAGTCTATAACAAATGAAGTAATTTATGCCGGAGGAACTCCAGCTCCCGTCGCCTCTTCGTGGCCCTCCAGAGTAAACGTCCGCCAAGGGAGTCGGATAGGCGAAGTATGGTAGCACACATAGCTCTCAGTGGGCTACCACACGTACGGTCGAGAGACTGTACACTGTTTGTGGTAGGGATGTAACAAAGGCTCGCTAACCCGTCCAACCCCCCATCAATTTGTTCCCTAACAGGGAGCCATACGCGCTGTGATGGACCCTCGCACGGGTTCGATGGGACATTATAGGCATAAGAAGGGCCCCCACGCAGCTCGGCCGGGAGAGGGAACTCATGCGTGACTCAAGGGGGCTGTGACTAGCGACATCGGGTGTGAATACATGATCACTTCGGATAAGGCAGGACTTTGGACAGAGGGATTGGTGAAGAGCCGATGCCTCATCCTGGCCATGGATAAAAGCCTTTCCTTGGTCAAGAGGTCCATAATAGGGAACCGGATGTTCTCAGACCTTAAGGACATCTGAATCAGTAATTTATGTATTTATTTTAACATTTTGCCAGCATATGCCAATTATGAAGTGAAGGCACCTTTGATTGAAATGTCTGAGAAGCTTTAGATGCCTTCTAAAGAGCACCCAGGTCTTAGAGTCATACTGAAGTATGGTGAGAATCACTACTTTATAAACATTGATTTTTGTGGTTAGGCGAATATTTGTGCCATATTTTCAATTGGAGGTGACCAAAAGCCCTGTTGGCCTTAGCATTATGGTTATCTATTTTCCTTCTATTACAAACAACCATGTTCTGTTGAAGGCCTGTATAGAAACACTACTTATGACAGCTGCACTGAATTGGACACTAATCCCACATGGAGCAGACGCATGCTAAAAGCAAGACGGCCTAATAGATGTGCCCTCCATAACCACTATAAAGATCAACTGAAACACGATTTTGCCCTCACTGGTATAGAGGAAAGTAGATGGCAGCAGATGGCTCCTGAAAAGAGACAGTTTGAGAGCTATTACAAAGTCAGTGAGACATACAGTTGAGACCCAAAGCCCTTGTAGATAAAAAAGCTCAGAAGACGTAAAGAAAACTTTAATAGCCCCTGGTGGACAACAGCTTTGTCTGAATCAGATGTGAATAATATACATGTCACAACTGGGTTTGCTTAGTCATGTCTTAATCTTAATTTTCAGAATTGAAGACATTGCCATTCATCCTAATTTGAAATTAAAACAATACTTTTATCATTAAAGGGGGAGAAGAATATGAAAGTGATAAAAAGTTATTAAGGCTGAATAAAATGGCTATTCTACGATTTAATTTTTAAAAAATGTTACTCACATTATCAGCTAATCCTGAGTATGGTATATTAATTTCAACCGAGCTGTTACTTTCAAGTTGATATATCTGAGAATAAAAATGCATATTTATATTAATAAAAAATATAAGTAATACATTTGTATTCATTAAGATATTGGCCTATATATATTTAAAATATTTGAAACAATATTTTTTTTTCCTATCAGTTACTTGAAAGTAGAAATTTGTATTGTCCACTGTGATAGAAACAGATTCTCTTCTGCTACAATCAGCATTAGTGACTACTGCCATCCTTTGAGCTCCTGTAGGTACATTAGGTAGATAGAGTTTCAAGTTGATTTGGAAGTAGTTGGTATAGAATCCAGAACCAGCAAACATTTTCAGGACTAGATCCTGGTTTCCCTGAAGACAAAACATTTTATGTTATTAAATAAACAATGGAAAAATGTTCAAAATTTCTCATAATTTTTTTTTTCTTATGGAAATAAAATGCAAATGTAGCAAGAGGAATTGTTTTTTACTAACTGAGAAGTTGGCAACTTGTCCTACACCTGACACTTGTATTCTGGGAACACTGTCTTCTTCACTATTTGGATTGGTTTCAAAATTATTGTTAACAGATGGATCACAGCCTGCAAGAAGATATTATGTATATGATAAAATTTACATTTTTTAATTCAGAATTTTAAAATAACATCATGACAGGAACACAATATCAAATCAAGATTGAAACATATGTTTTTATTTGCTTAGTTAATGATATATTAATGAAATTAAACTTACTAAGTGTATAGCACTTAGTAAATTGTAAGTAAACCTTTAGTAATAATTGTGCAAGTTATTTTACCGCTAACGCTATCAGGATAACCTGCAACACATCTACACAATGTTAGGTTCATGATGTTGTTGGGAAGACATCTTAATTTGGCCCATGAAACATCTTTATAGAAATATTCATTAGGATCAGTTGGTGTCACAGCAAATGGACATGTGCCTGTACAAATGTTAAATAAAACATACATTAAAGTATACACCATTTATTTATGAAAGAATTGGAAAACTTCTTTAGTGTAGATTGTTAAAAATGGAAATGCCCATATGAAAGTTGAGTGGGATAGGGACATATTCTAAAATAGGCCAATGGCTTCAGTTAGTGGCAGTTAAATCAATTATTTAATGTGTACTGGCCAAATAAAACATTCATAAATTACAGGTCAGAAATACTGTCTCATGCACATTTCTATCTAAAAAGTCTTTTGCTATACGTTTCACTATATGGCTTCCTAGAAATATATTCCCACTAGGCTCCATGGTATAGCCTTCTTTATTTGTTTAAGAAATATATTTTCTCCAGGCTTAAGGTGTAGGTTTCTTTTTTTGAAGTAAAATAAATATTTAGAACTCTTATACACTTAAAGACATTATGATGCTCCAGAGATACTTTTTTATAAAAAAATTCAGTGTCAAGGACTAAACAAATAAGGAGTAGGTGGTGTTCAGCTCTTCCTTTAAATATAGCCCTGGTCAGTGTCTTTTACACTAATATACACAAATCTGAGCCTTGTACTTTTATCTACATCAAAATTAGTTATTTGCTTACTGGGCTATGAAATCTGGCTGTTTATGTAGCGAAAGGTCAGTGAAAGTCTGTGTTCTATAGTTCAGCCTCCAAATTGCGATTTATCTCCAAGTAAGCAAGCTCGGTACATGTGTAAAGGTGTGGCTTGTAGTCCAGCCCCATATTTGAGATTTTTCTCCAAGTAAACAAACTCATTACCCAGTTACCCGTGTAAAGGTGTGGCTTGAAGCTAGACCATTTGATATAGATGGCTTTAACACTGACCTGTAATGTCGCAACCTGTGGGCAGTAGAGACCAATAGCTCATTACAGACCTGTGACATAGTAATGAGCTATTGATCTTAACTGCCAATAGGTTGCAGGTCTGTGTTCAGGCCTTCTATGACGATTGGTCTCGCTTGAAGTCCAGCCTCCTAATTAAGATTTACTACCATGTAAACAAACTCAGTTCCTTAGTAAGGTGTGACATCTAGAGAGTGTCAATATACTGCCTTTAAGCCAATGTCAATTGTATTTGACTTTTGGTCACCTGTCTATCAATGAACTCAATGTGATGGACTTAACAAATAAAAGTGGTGGGAGCTGTTCATCTGGAGATATACCCATACAGCTAGACACTCGTCTGGTCATTGTGATTTAGTCAGTGAATATAACGTTAACTAGCCCCTAAAAGGTCAAGTCAAACAAAGTGAAAAAATGTGTCACTTATTGCTGCTCTGTATGTAAAGCGCATATGTAAAGTAAAGTTTCATTTCTATTTGTATTAACACATTTTGTCTTTGTAATAAAATGTTTTCAGTGCATATTCATATATTTTTAAGTGTACTTTTTACTATCCTGCCAACTATCCTACAGTGATATTTGCTGGATTGTGAAAAATGGCTGAATATTCTACCTGGAGCCAGAGCTACCATCTGGTACATCCCTAATATATACATATATATATATATATATATATAGAGAGAGAGAGAGAGATTTATACAGAATTTGTTGTGATATTTAAGAGTGACAAAAATTTATGATTAACTTACTAGCTGGTGTAGCAGTAGTCATGTTACATCCTGTGGACACCTGAGAGCCACAGCTGACCTGACAGCTACTGCTGGTCACACATGACTGACTTCGCTCATCAAAAGCCTGACCAGCTTCACAGCAACCTTTACTGAGTAGCTTTCTGTTGTCTCCACATTGCCAATAGCTCTGACAAGCATTTTGATCAGCATATTTGGCATTTGGTTGTAGTGACTGGCACTTATCTGAGATAGAACATCATATACATATATTACTTTATATATATATATATATATATATTTATATATATATATATTATATATATATATATATATATATATATATATATCAATGTGTTTATGTGTAAAATTCATTTTAATTCATATCAACACTTTACTTTCATATAAAGGCCTTAATATAAAAAGAAATATTAGTTATAATATGAACCAATGATTAAGATACAGGGAAAATGCCAGTGAACAAAAAAGTAAAGAAATAATGCTTTGCTTCCAGTAAATCACAACATTGCATATTTTTAAGTTTTAAGCCTCCTATATATTGCTCTTAGATTTTTAAGAGACCTTTCAATTTTTAAATATAAATTAAATCAACTTTTAATTTTAAAAAATAATTAACTACATTAACTGTCAAAAAGATTGCTTTGATTCTTTAGTCAAAGCCAAAGTTTTAATCTCACTCACCAGCAGAGCAGATGCCATTAGTCAAGAAGTCACAGCCCTTCCAGCCATCAGGTCTGGTAATATAATAGGTCCCAGGTGGACAGGACATAACATAGGGAGTAAAAGAATCTGGTCTGGAATTGTTCCTTAAGATGATACCATTGGGGATACAGTTTACATACAGGTCACAATGATTAGCTACTCCAGCATGATAATGGCCATTGTCGTAGAAACAATTGTCACACAAGTTAGCTGGTAGAGAGATGCAAAGTGTTAATGAAAATATGAAAGAACAAATAATAGCCAAATATAAATATTTTTCTTAGATATAATAAAAAATTATTTACAGCTGTTTATTTGTATCCAGATTTATTAAAGGTTTTATTTTTTAAATATTTTTTTTTACCTGTTAATTGAGAGATTGTATTTTAAAGTAAATCAAGGTCTATATCTTTTAAGGAGAACTACTAGATGGCCAAAATAAATCATTTATCATTAATATTTGAATTAAATGTGTGAAGCACAATGACTCAGCAAAAGTGGTTTTTTTTATCATTTAAAAAAGTTTAAAGAACAATACTGTAATATATCATATAAAATTGAGACCAAAAGAAAATCTACTGCAGCAGACAGACATAGATAGTGAAAAGAAAATCTAAATTAAACACTGGCAGAGAATGGTTATGTCTGTTCTGAATTGGGCAAAATATGTAGGTTAGCAGCTGGGGCTGTGCAGCCATTTGAAATACTACATTCCTCATTAATCTTTGGATTCAATTACAAGCCTTATATATATATATATATATATATAAATGAAGCTAAATAAAAAAAAATAGAAGGTCTTGTGGTGTGAACTTTATATAATTATAGTTTCATGTTTGAACCCAGTTATAAAATAAGAAATGAAATGTGGTCTATTGTTACCTCTGACAACAATCTCACACCGAGGGCCAGCAAATCCTGAACTACAGGCACAGAAACATTTTCCATGACAGTCTTTGTATGCTACTTGATTGTTTTCACAAGAGTACTCTGAGGCTTGGCACACATTGTACTTAGGAACAGGGACTGAGCAAACACAATAAATTATTCATCTTCTCAAATATTAAATCAACTCAAATGTAGCAAATAAAAATTGGAAAGTAGTATTTCTAAAATATTTAATATATATTTTAAACCTATAGCAATTTTAAATCCTGTCTGCAAAGTGATTGTAAGTTGGTCAGTAGTGTAATCCCTAATTCAACAACCAAAACATAGGCAGTTTGTGACACCTTTAAAGGTAAAGTAAGTTTTCTAATACTGAGGACCAAATGAAAAAGATTTTTAAGCATTATGGATGCTTACCACATTGATTCACCGTCTGATTAAATTCATAGCCAACAGCACATCGACAGGTACAGTCTGTATTCAGTATAGATCCTGAGGGACATGTCACTGCACATGTTGATGGGGTTGTTGATGACTCTAGAAAAGAAAGATTAATGTTCAAGCTTAATAAAATTTTTATATTAACAATAGAAAGTTTTAGCCTCCACAGACAAGCTTTTGAAAAGTTTATCTTCTACTAATATAGCTCAATAAGCCGACCTAATTCTACAAAACAATAGAGCTTACCACAGGTATTAGATATACTGTTGAAAGAATATGGATAGTTACAAACACAAGTGTTGCCAGATCTGTAAGCATTAGCTGGACACTGGATAGTCAGGTCTATAATAAAAAAACAAAACTATTTGTTTTAGGTAACGCAAGAAATGAAATTAATTGTTTTTTTTAAAACATTAATTTTTATTTCTTAAACATTCTTCAATAATAAAAGCAAAGCACTTGAAGATGATGACTTAGTTTTCAAAGGAAGGCACATTTCACTGTGATTTAGAATTAAAACTTTGAACAAAAGACTTACAAATTGACATAATTAAAATATAAATATTTATATTTTAATAAATATTTACCACATGTGTTTGTAAAACTATTGTAGACATAGGAAGGTGTGGAGCAGATACAATCACAGGTGCCAGATCTGTAAGCATTAGCTGGACACTGGGTGGGACATTCTGCAGTGGTGTTAAGTAAATAAAAACATTGTTTAATAAATCCTTAAAAGGTGACTAAAAATATATGTCATTTAAGCTTTGAATTTAAGATTAAGCATATCTTTAAAAAGGCAACTATGTTTCATGGTTTTATAATGAGAGTTTCAAATAGGACTAGCTTTTTTTAACTAAAAGAATTTAACCTGATTAAGTCCATTGTGTTAGTATGCATTATTTACAATATATTTGTCTAATGCTAATGTGATACAATGTGTTAGGACACTAGCAGAAGTTTTTAAAACTGTCATATAAGAATATTAAATCTAAGATCTCATCATTTCTCATTCAGAATGAAAACAAGTGTGTGGTGACTCTTTCTAAGTAAAAATAGGAAATATTTATTTATATTTTCTTTTTAAATGAAAGTTCAGTCGGCGTATATGAAATTGAGTACTTTTTAAGCTTGATTTTTATTTTAAAGGTATAAAAAGTTGTTTTTTTTAAATTATACATATTTTTTTTTATTTTTAAAGCTGTTAATTAATTATTTTGTTTACACCAGCTACATTAGTTACAATGTTTGAGTTAACATTTTACTTTTTTTTTAATGAATTTATAGTAGAATTAGGTAGGATCAACTCAGGTAAAAAAAATGTTTGAACTTAAAAATTTATTCTTGCAACATATTTAATATGCTAATGTCCTTTAATATAACAGTTTAATAAAAATTAAACCAAATTAAATCATGAATCAAGAATAAAATTAAGAAAAAGAAAAGCTCACCACAAAATGTGCAGGTGATATCTGGCTTCTGAGGTTGTACACAGCTAAGAGTGCATTCAAATGGTCCTCTTTCTAACAAAAAATTGAAGTAAAAATACTGATGTTTTTTTTCTTTTTTTTTTTTTTTGGGGGGGGGGGGGGTGAGATTCTCATAACTATAAACATGAATTGTTTTCTGCTTAGTTCAAAACTAGCAAAGATTTCATTTATGGAAAATAATCAGGCATTTCAAAGGTATTATAAATAACTATTAATGTGCATTGCAAAAGTAAATAAGGATTTTTTGTTAAATAAACATGAAGGGATAAAAACAAATGTTCTTTTACTTACAATGATGATAACAAAGGAATTTTTTTAGTTAAATAGATAATAATTACAAATTTTTGTTTTCTTTTCAGAGCACATTTTTAGTGAAAAGATTACAGATGGCAAAAACCTATCTATATGAAATTTAGTGGTCAACATACTACAGTATTACTGTAAACTGCCTTTTCAAAGATTTTATTTCTAAATAAAATTATATGAAAAAAAAATACTTAACCAACTGACCACATATATTTAGAATGCTGTTATAATTATTGGGTGAGTTGCACACACAAGTAGCTCCTGATCTCAATGCACCTACAGGACACTGGAGCTCTAAAATTTAAATGATATATAGATTAAAGAATTAAATTAATAATAATTAAAGGTAAAATTAGCTGAAATATTGTTAAAAATTTTTAAACAGATTATCTAGTCACTACTTTATGGTATAGCTCTACAAGTGCTACATTCTTTAAAATAAATTATTAGTCACTAATATCTGGTAGAACCTTACAAGTACTACAATCTTTAAAACAGATAATCTTGTAATGTCTCCTGTTAGAGCCTTACAAGTGCTAAATTCTTTAAAACAGATTATCTAGTTACTACTTTCTGGTATAGCCCTAGAAGTTATACATTCTTCCACCATATATCATAAACAAAACAAAAGTTAATTCATTGAGTAAAAGAAAGAAATGTTCAACATGTGTTCAATGTCAAGAGATTTGAGAGCAAATTAAAACCTGCTATAATAAAACCATTTACCACATGTATTGGATCCACTGATATAGGCATAAAAAGGTAGAGTACAAACACAAGTTGTACCTGTCCTGTAGGCATTAGCTGGGCATTGAAGATCTACAAATTGAAAATATAGTGTTGATGTAAGATAAGATTGCATAGCAATGATTTGGAGAATTTTGTTCTTTTAGCCTCAAATGTTTAACTAGATAATAGAAATGTTACAAATAAGGCAAAGGCACAAATTAGCTCATAAAATACATGAGATTTATATAAGCATAAATAGTTTGCATACTGAAATTTAAAATTGAATTCAAACCAATAATTAAATAAGGTTCAAAATTTGAAAAAAATAATTAAAGAATGAATCATCATACCACAAGTATTTGTTCCACTTTTATATGTATAGAAAGCAGAAGTACAGATGCAAGTATTTCCAGATCTGTAGGAATTGACTGGACACTGGAGTGAAGTTTCTAAACACATTGTTAAAAATAACATTAAAAAACATTAGAAATAAGAATGATTTGTAAAAGACATTCTGGGTAACATTACAGTTCATTTAAAAACAATGTATTCAACGGATGAATCAGTTGTATGCTAGAGTGAAGTTTGTCAACAAAATGTTTAAAAATTACATTTAAAAAAGTAAAAGGATACACATTAGATTTAAAAGGTTCTTTTTTTTAATGAGATGAATATTAGAGTTTAAAAGTAAATTATTAATAAAAAAATAAAATTTAAAACAACAAAAAACATGAACTTTAAATTTTTTAAAGACCCTTTGATGCATAAATATCATAGAGAATATCAAAAATAAATTTTGTTCTAATTCATTGTCTGGAAATACCTACTACTGAGCCATGATGGGCTTTTGATAAATTCAATTTAAAAAATACAACTTACCACAAGTATTAGTCACACTGTTGTAAACATTGGATGAGCTATAACATGTACAACTACATGTCCCAGATCTGTAAGCATTTGATGGACATTGAGTTGGACAATCTGAAATAATTAAATTTTGCTAATTACAAACCTGTACTATCAAATAGCTTTAAAAAGTTTAAAATTTAATAAAAGAAATAATTCAATGACATCAACACATGTCCATATTAGTATTAATTGTTTCAATTTAAAATCTTACCGCAAGTGTTTGATACACTGTTATATGTATAAGGAGAGTTACACTGACAATTGTTTCCAGATCGGATGGCATTTGTTGGACATTGGCGGTCTACAAATTAAGAAAATACATGTTATGCTAACTAATATCACATCATTACCTTCATATGATATATAAAAATTGACAATAGAAATGTAATAAAATATCAAATTTCTTTGCACTTCTTAATAAAAATAAAAAATAATTATTTGATGCACATATAATAACAAGCAACCTAATGTACTACTTCTTAATAGTCAATAATTTTTTTTTTAAATTGTTAGTGTATGAATTATCATACCACAAGTATTTGTTCCACTGTTATATGTATCGAAAGCAGAAGTACAGATACAAGTATTTCCAGATCTGTAAGAATTGGCTGGACACTCAAATGAAGTTTCTAAGCACAATAGTTAACAAGATAGACATAAAAAAATACTTTAAAAAAACAACAAAGCTTATATTAAGTGTAATAGAACTAATTAATTAGAATCAATCATGTAATTAAATTTGTAATAGATCTAGATTAACAATAACAAATCTGTGCAATTAGAAATATTTTTTACTATTGTTTTTGTTTAGCACAATTTCTTGCTTTTAGCTTGGTCAATGGGCTATGATTCTATCATTCGTCTGGACCAGTTGGGAAAGGGGGGAGGGGAAGAAAGAAGGAAGAAGTTAAAGCAATAGTCTTTTATAGATATTTTATAAAATTAAAAAAAAATGTATGATTCAAATTAAAACTTGAGGGCTCAAGCCTCTTCAAGCCAATTCACTAACCACTTTCCTAGCAAAGAACTTATGAAAATAGATGGTTTCAAAGCTATCTATTGTTAGTTTCCAACTTTTAAACAAAGGGGAATAATTTAACTTCACCCACAACATCTATCAAGTACAATTTCTTTCCCTTATTTGATACCAAATAAGATAATTAATCACTAATAATTAATTAACTAATTGTTGTTTTTTTTGTTTTGTCAAATACAAGAAATAATCGTGCAAAATTTCCCCTTGATCTGAAATAGGGTTTGGGAGAAATAACGTGTACAAACATTGTACCAGACAGACACAGTGAGCTGATATAAGCTTTGTAAAAATTACATTTTGAAAATTCAATGATTCATAAAAGCAAATTCGAGTAACACTGCTATTCATTTTTTTTAAATGGTGAAAATTATTCAACCAACACTAACTAGAAAACTGAACAAAATAAAACTATTCAATTCAAAACAGCAATAGATATGTGAAAGCTATAGTTCACTCAAACATAATCTTGTTATCTTGGTTCAAAACCTATAAACATTTATGAAGTGTATTCTTACTGTCACATAGTAAGCACTGTGCTGATTTAGTTCAAGTATTTATGTTTGAACTTGTTGATTATTCTTACCTGCTTTATTCATGACAGAGTATGTTGTAATAGAGTAAGGACAAGGAATCCATTCAACTATCATTGTAACTGGATACATACACAATCAAGTAGAACATCCACAGAGCTATTGTATTACTCACCACAAGTATTAGTCACACTGTTGTAAAAATTGGATGAGCTGTAACAGGTACAACTACATGTTCCAGATCTGTAAGCATTTGATGGACACTGGCTTGGACAATCTGAAATAAAACAATATCTAATGTAAAGATTAAATTGTCCTTATTTTAAAAAAGATTCTGAAACATTGAATACAAGAGATAAAAAAAAATAATGCTTTAAATTATAAAGTATATTAATTTCTCATGACCTTGTTTAAAATCTTACCACAAGTATTTGATCCACTGTTATATTTGTAAGGAGAGTTACACACACAAGTGCTTCCAGATTTGTAGGCATTGGTTGGACATTGAAGATCTAAAAATGACAAAAACATTTTTTGTAATAGGTAATAAGACATTAGAAAGTATGCTCTTTTCATATGACAATGTTTAAGTCACAACCATTGAAATTTCCAAGTAGAAATGTAATACACTGCATAACATTCTTGAAGCCAATCCCCACAACTTGGAGGAAAACATACAGAAACATAAGCCAGCAAAAATTTGACACATGAAATGTGTGGAACATAATTATCTTTTCTTTTGAAGTATCTATCTATATAATGTACAAACAATATTGATCCTTTTTTTAAACAACTATAGTAAGAATTTATTAATCAAATCATCATACCACATGTGTTTGTTCCACTGTTAAAAGTATAGAAAGCTGAAGTACAGATGCAAGTATTTCCAGATCTGTAGGAATTGGCTGGACACTGAAGTGAAGTTTCTAAAATCATATGTTAAGAATGTGATTTAAAAAACAAATTAAATAAATGATATATTTATAAAAGATAATTTCTTTAAGTAACAATGCATTTCAATTAACAAAAAAAAAATTAAGTTTTTTTTTACATTTGCTAATCTGTGAATACAAAATTAAAATCAAATATTTAAAGAACATTTGTGATGTAGGGCTGATCTTGCTTCTAGATGTTATCAAAATGTTTGTGGTGTATTCTACTATAATGTAATAACCTTTGCACACTGCCATCCAAATTAGAGCAGAAAAAGTGCACTTTAGCTCATAAACCAACTGTAGAATAATTGTGTTACACAATCAATAAAACAAGAGCCTGATGAGTCCCTTGGCAACTTAGACCACATGCAAGTACAAATGGACAAAGTAAGAATTGAGATAAAGGACACATAGACACAGTAAGAAGCAAGATCCAGAAACAAATGCAAACAGTGAAGAACAAGAAACTGAAACAAATTTGGTTGCAAGTGAGTACACTGGAATGCCAAATAGACTCGTTGATTAATGAGCTGTTACCTAATCAAGGCTGTGGCTGTACAAGCAGTTTTGATGGAGGCGCTGTGGATTCTAGCACTGTCTGTGACTGTGTTGTTGACAAGACATATGAGTGTGACTTTCAAGATTAGAATTATGACAATGATTGCTGCGACAATCTTAACAATAAATACTTACTTGAAAGGAAAGAGGCAGATGTATAAATGAGAGAGCTATAATGTCACTGGAGCACTTAAAAATGATTTACTTGCTAGGAGTACCTAAATGAGCTAGACAGATCAAGACAATGTTGGGTCTGCATCCAAGCCTATTGCTGTGAACATACCTGCATATTACATAGCAGAGGAGATACCTGCAAAGTGACTGACAAAGGACATGCCAGCAAACTGCGTGGCTGGCTTCCTGTGGGATTAAAAATACTTCTCAAGATGTCCATCAAAAAGATCTTTTGACAAGGGGTCTTGGAACAATGGCACTGGGAACTACAACAGTGAACACCTGTTGTCTGTCATTCCCACTGATTGACCTCCACCTGAATTAACAAACCTTTTCTGCCCTGTTCTAGACCTGTTTCTTTTTAGGATGAAAAGTCTAAAGAGGGGGCAACGTTATAACCCTGTCTAGCACACTGCAACCTAGTTAGTGCAGAAGGTGTGCTCTAGCTTGTGCACTGACAGAAACTAGACTTAAAAGGAATGTTGACATTAGACAAACAACGGAGTTCCACCAAAGTCAAGGAGCTTATGAAGAAACTGCTAAAGGCAGACCTTGTTATGTTCTTATGTTCTATGTTTGTCCTCGCTGATTGCCTCTTTTAGATTTATTACAATAAATATAATGAGATTTTGTTCATTTAACAACTAAAACAGAAAAATAATATAGTTACTCACCACAAGTATTAGTCACACTGTTGTAAACATTGGATGAGCTATAACAGGTACAACTACATGTTCCAGATCTGTAAGCATTTGATGGACATTGACTTTGACAATCTGAAAATAAATGATTGCCATTTTCAACATCTCATTTCAGAACTATCCCATAAACAATGAATACCGAAAGCTAATCCACACTTGTAATTAAGCTTTCCAAAATTCAAAAAATTGTTTATAAAAACAATAAAATAGTTCTTGAAAAGTAAGCTGGTCTTTAGTTTCTTTTTATTATAATTTAAAATCTTACCACAAGTATTGGTTCCACTCATATAAGTGTAAGGAGAATTACACACACAGGTGTTGCCAGATCTGTATGAATTTATAGGGCACTGTACTTCTAAAAGAAATAATAACATTAACTTCAGAATTAGCTCATAAATTATGTAAACCTTTCCTCACTTACTTATTTTAGTTTCAATTAGTTCAACTAGACTGAACTAATGCTAAACAAGGGTACATTGTCAATGTATGTTACAAGATGTTACAGTAGAACTGTGTTATCTCTAATGTATTCTTTTTTCCCACAAAAAAGTACAACAAATCCATATAGAAAAAAGCACAGAAGCAAAATTCTTAAATGGAAATTCTAACATTTTTATTCAACAAGTGCAGTTGTATCTCAGAATTACAAATGTAATAAGTGTTTGACTGAAATTTAAATTATCTAGTCAAACTAATGAGTGATTAAAAGAAAACCAAGTCTATTTTCATCCTCAATTACTATTTTCGGAATAGTCCTTTTAGTTTTATATGGAAATTGATGAAATAAAGAAGAAGAAGAAAACTATTAAATGATGTACAAGCAAACAGTATGAAATCATTCAATAGGCTATGCCTCTTGTGTTTGCCATTTGGACCTGTATGACAATGTGTATTGAATCTTGAGATTTCAAGGTAAATTATTACAAAGAAATTTAACTTCCTTTACAGAAATTAGTTTTTTTTTCTTTTTACATTTAAAAGTTATAACATTTTTATAACAATTTTTTAAATGTTATGTTTTGCTTTTTATTTTGTCCTGTAAAAATAACTTTAATAGAAGTCCACCTTGAAGCTGTACACTATAACACACTTTTTTCTAACAAAAAAAAAAAAGGTTAAGCCATTCTAGATTAATGCAGTACATATATACTGCTGCATTTTTTTAAATGTGACATTATCTAATTTTAATCATTACATAAAACATTTTTTTTATTCAAAGAAATATTTCTATAAAAAAGGAAATACTTTTTTTAACTAGATTTCTGTAAAAAAAAAACACACACACAAAACGAATGAGCATTTTGAGACCATTCTAACCTGAAAGATAATGTAATTGAAGACATATAAATAAATTATCTAGTTTTCCTAATAACTACTGTCAATTTTGAAGACAATTTATTTGTTGATAAAAGTAAACAAATATAAATCAATGCATTATACAAATATCAAAGATTATTAATATGTCAATATGACAGCCAAAAGACTACTTAACTAAATAACAAAAACTTTCTCTCTAATGTATTTATTATTTATTTATTTCTTACTCTAAATAACAAGAATGAGCTCTCTCTCTCTTTTTCTAATATATATATATATATTTATTTATTTATTCATCAGCCATATCATAAGATGCTTTGTGCTACATTCAAGAAAGAAAGGTTCTTACCACATGTATTAGATGTACTGTTATAAACAAAGGTAGAACTGTTACAAGTACAACTACATGTTCCAGATCTATACGCATTTGACGGACACTGAATTTGACAGTCTGTAATGATACAATACTATACATATTACTTTTTGTTAAAAAAAATTTACTGTAAAAGACTTAAATTCATTAAAAACAAGATAATAAAAAGGACTCCAGAGGACAATTAAACATTAAGAATCAATACAGAACAAAGCAATGTAGACCTTGGCCTGGTGTACTTTTTGGAAAAGAAAGGTGGATCTTTCAGAGATCTTTCTTTTTAGGTCATTCATTCCTTTGAAATAGAAATCATGTTAGATTTTTGACTTTGCCATTAGACTGTGACATCAGATTTCTTCCAACTCAAGCATGAAAATAGGAAGCAATGAAGCCAGTTTTTGAAAACAATTTTTGTTTCGAAATGTGCAAATAGTAGACAGACAGACAGACAGAAACAGATTGCATAAAATCAATAAAAAGGTTTTTTCCCAACAGGTTTGGCTAGAGTATTAGTTAACTGAGTAGATAAATGTATTAGTTTTAATTGATTACAAAGTACGCAAATCAATAAAAAATAATATTTTCTTACCACAATTATTAGTAACACTGTTATAGGTATAGGGAGAGTTACACACACAACTGGTGCCAGATCTATAAGCATTGGTGGGGCACTGAAGGTCTAGAAATGAAAACAAGAATCATGAATGTTCTCTCTTTTCTAAAGCTATAAGTAGATACAATGCCACAACCAGCTCAAAAGACTTGAAAAGACAAATTAGAATTGTGTGCCACTGCTTTATATCCCTCCTACTAAATAACAACTATGCATCCAAACAATGACTGTACAATTACTGAACTATACTGAGCTTTAATTTGAACACTAAAACACCATGCACTGGGCTATGGTCTATAGCCACTACTTTAAAAATCTTTCAAACTTTTATGAGAAATAGACAAAAAAAATGACAAATTAAATATCAACATTGTGAGATAGTCTTAAAAAATGGCACAATTCATGCAAAAGTAAATATATAGCCTATGCACAATTTCCTGCATTAGTATCAATAACTATGCTGTATTAATATTACCACAAATATTGGATCCACTGTTATAGGTATATGGAGAGCTACACACACATGTGGATCCAGATCTGTAAGAATTGCTTGGACACTGGAGATCTAGTCATGATAAAAAAAAAATTTTCATTATCAATGTTGCATCACCAACAAGAATTCTATATTTCTTGATGTATCTATTTATAAACTATATTTGTATATTTTTTGTCAATGTATTACGAAGCATACCACAAGTATTAGATCCACTATTATAAGTGTAGTAAGCAGAAGTACAAACACAAGTAGTGCCAGATCTGTAAGAGTTGGTTGGACACTGAAGAAGTTGATCTGAAAAGAAATGGAGTGTAATATGAGATGATCTTCTGATACTTAATTTATTGAACATTCATAAATATAAAACATTCCTAGTTATTGAACATTCCTAGTTATTGAACATTTCTAGTTATAGAACAAACAAAGTTATTGAACATTCCTAGTTATAGAAAAAACAAAGGTATTGAACATTCCTAGTTATAGAACAAACAAAGGTATTGAACATTCCTAGTTATAGAACAAACAAAGGTATTGAACATTCCTAGTTATAGAACAAAGGTATTGAACATTCCTAGTTATAGAACAAACAAAGGTATTGAACATTCATAGTTATAGAACAAACAAAGGTATTGAACATTCCTAGTTATAGAACAAACAAAGGTATTGAACATTCATAGTTATAGAACATTCCTAGTTATTGAACATTCCTAGTTATTGAACATTCATAGTTAGAAAAAAATTTGATTGAAACTTGGTCTTGCACAGGCACACTAGAGCACAATTTAGCACACACCATGAATGTGTTGTTGATAAAAGAGACATCTTTGACTTCTAACAGATATGTCAGCTGACAAGTTTTGGATAAGGATCTTCATGATTGCCCAAGTGTTTTGCTGCTATTAAACATGTGTCATGATTGTTTCCATTTATAAAAGATCTATAACAGACTTTTCAGTGCAATACTAGTCTAAATAGATTTTTTGTGAAACAGGCTATACCTGAATACAGTGCTTCAATCAGTAATTACTATGTGATTAACAACAATTTTTTTTCCTTAGAATTAGCTTTAGTTTAGACATACTTTTAAATCTATAGCTAATTTCTCAAAGTTATCTAAAGCCTCCATCAGTTGTGAAGAAAGAAAGAGATGAAAACCAACTCAGAAGGAGAAATAACATGTACAAAGTTTTTATCAGAATGACAGACATAGTGAGCAGATATAAGCTTTGTAATAAAATTAATAATGAATTCACAAAGGAACAAACTCAATCACATTTACATAGAAAATCAAAACCACCCTGGTTGACAAAAAAAATGCTAACCAATATCCATGTAGATGCAGTCTTAAGCAGTAAAATTCTGGAATGTTCATATGCCTAGGAACAAATAAGTAGCTCTAGATCTATATTAATAAATGTAACATGCAATAATAATTATACCAAAGTTGGTATTAATAATTATCAATTTATCAATTCAATTTTTTATAATCTAGCTGAGTAATAAAAACATTCAAAACAAAGATTGTGAACAGAACTATAACTATTGCTGTGATGGTGATATGAAAGTGAGTGTTTTGTCTTGTAATAACTTTGTTCTTATTGTTGATTTGTTGATTTGAGGCACATCGGCACAATTTAGGCCATGTCGTGCCTGCTGTCCCTTAAGGACTACTCTCTCTCTAAACAACAAGGGCCAGATTCTATACAGTCATATAATTAAAATTAAGGTCTATTCACAGTTAAAATAGTAAAGGTAGTAAAAATTTAAATATTTGGTAAAAATCTAATGTAAATAGTGCATGTTCACAAATTCAGAAATCAGATCTTCGTAGATAGCCCCACTTCCCGAATAAAGCCCAGTACCTTCCCAGGGTCGACATTATTAAATAGTGTTTTTAGATTAGTGGCTCTAAAATGTTTCGCCCTGACATCCTGGTATCTGGGGCAATCAACGAGGATATGTTCCACGGTGAGGCGAGAGTCACAGTACTCGCAAAGTGGGGGCTCCTCTCTCTTCAGTACAAAAGAGTGCGTGATGTAGGTGTGGCCAATCCTAAGTCTGGACATGGTTGTGCTACCACGCCTTGTCAGACCCTTAGATGTGGGCCGCCACCTGACATCCGCCACAATCTGCCTGAGTTTACTGTGAGTCTCAGCCTCCCATCGGTTCTGCCACTCTCGATAGGTGGCAGAGGCAATACTTTGTCTCAGGTCCGAGTAGGGAATTTGGGTTCCTGACACCGCATGATTTAGGGCTCTCTTTGCTTCTCTGTCTGCGGCTTCGTTTCCCTCAATGCCAACATGGGAGGGGACCCAGATGAAGGTGACATCCCTACGGTCGGCTGTTATTAGGTCCAACAGCTTCAGGCTCTTATGTACCAATGGGATGTCAGTCTTCATCCGCCCC
This sequence comes from Biomphalaria glabrata, assembly GCF_947242115.1. Lineage (NCBI taxonomy): Eukaryota > Metazoa > Mollusca > Gastropoda > Planorbidae > Biomphalaria > Biomphalaria glabrata. The sequence goes on along the minus strand of NC_074722.1, from coordinate 21,957,074 downwards.
AAAGCTTGCAATGCAGATTTGGAGTCGGAGCAGATTATAAATTTACTCCTTTCTGATGCTTTTACGGCCATAAGTGCAAGCAATATTGCGTGCAATTCGGCCGTAAAGATGGAGCAGCCATCGGGGAGTCTACGGGAGATTGTTTTGTTCCGAAAGGAGCAGGCACACGCGACCTTTCCCTCCATTTTGGATCCGTCTGTGTAGATGGTGCCACAATCTCCGTAGCTCTCCTGCAGTTCCCTAAAGTGGACTTGTAGTATGCTTGGGTCTGTATTTTCTTTTTTGAAATTAAGGAGGGATAAATTTAATTTAGGTTTATTCATTAGCCAAGGAGGATTCTGAGGGGTTTCTATTTTAGAGATTTGGTCAATGGGTGGGGTTAAATTTTGGATGGGTTCTCTCATTCGAAGGCCCAAAGGCTGTATGACGTTAGGCCTTCGATTGTATAATTCTACCTCTGTGGGGTTAAATATGGAGTCAAAAGCAGGGTTCGTGGGGTTGGATTTTAGCTTGACTATATACTGCATTGCAAGCTTTTTCATTCTTATATCCATGGGGAGTTCTCCAGCCTCCACATGGAGACTTGGGATAGGTGATGTACGAAACGCGCCGAGACAGAGACGCAGGGCAGCATTTTGTATTGGTTCCAGTATTTTTAGGTACGACTTCCTTGCTGCTCCATATATTATGGATCCGTAGTCTAGCTTGGATCGAATTAGACTCCGATAGAGCAGCAGCAAGGTATCTCTGTCAGCTCCCCAGTCCGTATGGCTGAGTACTCTTAGTATGTTTAATGACTTTTGGCATTTCTTCTTAAGTTCCTTAATGTGGGGGAGAAAATTAAATTTGGAATCTAAGGTGAGGCCTAAAAATTTTGTAGTTTTCACGACAGGGATCTTCTTTTTGTGTATAAATAGTTCAGGGTCTGGGTGGTGCCCCCTTAGATTACAAAAATGCATACTAACTGTTTTGGAGTCAGAGAATTTGAAACCATTATAGTTTGCCCAACCCTGAATTTTGTTTAGACATAATTGTAATTTCCTTTCTAAGGTGTTCATGTTTTTCCCATAAGTAAGAATGACAAAGTCATCAACATACAAAGAGCACTCTATGCCAGGGGACAGCGCATTTATGATGCTATTTATTTTAATGTTGAACAGGGTGACTGACAGAATGCTGCCCTGGGGTACACCCATTTCCTGGTCATGAGTGTCAGAAGCGGAGTTGCCCACTCGGACCTGAAATTTTCGATCTTTCAGGAATTCCTCCACAAAACGGGGGAGGTGTCCCTTAAGCCCCATAAGCGCCAGGTCACGTAGAATGCCATGTTTCCAGGTTGTGTCATAGGCCTTTTCTATATCGAAGAATACAGCTACTAGATGTTCTCTTCTGAGTAATGCATTTCTAATATAAGCTTCCAGCCTTACCAGGTGGTCAGTTGTTGTCCGCCCCTGCCGGAATCCGCACTGGTAGTTTGAGATCACTTTATTCCTTTCCAGGTACCAGACCAGCCTACTGTTAATCATTCTTTCCATGGTTTTGCAGATGCAGCTTGTTAGTGCTATTGGTCGATAGTTAGCTGGGTCAGAGCCGTCTCTTCCCGGTTTAGGTATCGGTATAACTGTGGCTTTCCTCCAGCTGTTTGGGAAAGCGCCTGTTTGCCACACACAGTTATAGACCCCTAGTAGGACTGCCAATGAGGGTTCGGGAAGGTGCTTGAGGAACTGGTAATGGATTTCGTCTTCTCCAGGCGCTGTGTCATGTGACTTGTCCAGCGATTCCCTCAGTTCCTCAAGCGAGAACGGTTTGTTGTAGTCTTCATTGTTCTCTGACCTGAAATCAATGGGGTGTCTTTCCTCCCTGGTTTTGACTTTTTGGAACTCTGGCGTGTAGTGTGCAGTGGATGATTTTTCTGCTATTGAGGATGCAAGGCAGTCAGCTATTTCTCTGGGGGACGTGACAGTTCGTCCTTGGTTTTTCAAATGCCCTATTGCATTTGATTCTTTCCCTTTGATTCGCCTTACTGCCTTCCAAACCGCTCTAGCAGAAGTTTTGGCATCCAGACTGCCGACAAAACTTCTCCAGGAATTCCTTTTGGCTGACCGTATGGTTTGTCTAGCCTTTGCTCTAGCTATCCTGAATAGCTTTAGGTTTTCCTGGGAAGGATTCTTTATAAATGCAGCCAGTCGTTTTTTCCTATCACCAATAGCACTTTTGCAAGCTGTATCAAACCATGGTTTGCTAGGCCGTTTTGGATTTGCAGAGGTTAGGGGTACAACTTTCCTGGCTATACTTAGTAGCTTGCTAGCAAAGGTATCAGCTGGGTTCTGTTCATGGAGGATATTTTCTGTGATATCCTCAGAGCATCTTTTTTGGAATTGTTCCCAATCGGCCTTATTCAGTTTCCACCGCTGAGGTCGTCCCAATGAAGGGAGATTGTTAGCAATGATGATTGGGAAGTGATCACTTCCCCGTAGATCATTGCTAACTGACCATTTAAAATCGTCCAGAAGTCCGGGGACGCATACGGTGAGGTCAATGCATGTGAATGATCCAGTTCCTGGGTGCAAGTAGGTCGGTGATGCATCATTAAGTATGCATAAATCATGTTGGAGGAAGATATCCTCCAGCATACGACCTCTTGTGTCGGTATTGTTGGATCCCCACATGGTGTTATGGGCATTGAAATCCCCAAGGATTAAATAAGGCCGGGGGAGTTGTTTCAATAGGTCCTCCATGTCTGTTCGGTTTAATGGAGCGCCTGGTGGTAGATACAGGCTGCAGCAAGTGATAACCTTGTGAAGGGTTATCCTAGCTGCTACGGCCTGTAGTGTGGTCTGTAGTTCTACCCTCTCATGGGGGATGCTATCCTTCACAAGGATACAGACTCCACCTGATGCTCTCTCTGCATCCTCAACATTCTTGGTGTAAGCACGGTAGCTTCGGAAGCTGATGCAATCTTTCAGAAATGTTTCCTGTAAGCAGACAGCTACAGGAGTCTCAAAGTCCATCAGTAGCTGCATTTCCTCGTAATTGGCCTTGAGGCCTCTACAATTCCACTGTACAATTCTGGAATCCATGGCTTATTCTAGATGACCTACTTGGAGCTATTTGGCCTTGGGAGGCCCCCGGAGGGGTTTCCCTTTATTCCAGTGACCTTGGTATTTTTATTCTTGGGTTTGGATGGAGAGGAGGACAACCCCCTTTTGGGGGAAGTCTTTCTCTCTGGAGAGGGGAGATCCCTCTGGTTAGAGCGGAGGTTATTTCCTCCTCTCTCACCTCGGGCATCCTCTCCGCTTTGATTTCTCCCCTTAGGGAGTTGGTCAACCTCTAACTCAGTAGAGGTTGGGGTGTCTGGCTGGGTTCTCTGAGGAGAACCTGTGTTAGACATGATGTCTCCGGGTTCTCCCGGAGTATTGGTTTTGACATGCTGCTCAGTCTCCATGCTCTCATCAGCGAGCACAGAGAACCTGTTCTTTAGCATGACAACAGGGCTTTCTTGTTTCTTCAGAGGTGTGTTCTTTGGCGGTGTTTTCTTCTGAGTTGGGGGAGGAGGAGGGGGTGGTGGGGTCAATGTGTCCGTCTGTGTGGCTATGGATCTTCCTTTCTTAGCAACAGCCTGGGCGTAGGTCTTTGTCAAGCCGAATTGGCCCTTGGGTAGGGCCAGTACAGCCGATTTCGCCTGGCTAAAGGTACATCCGTTTCTTGCCTTGTACTCCTGCACGGCAACCTCCTGTTTCCACACAGGGCAGTCCTTGGAGTAGGCTGAGTGGCCAGCTTGACAGTTTGGGCATTTGAACTGGGCTGTGCAGCCCTTGTCCTCATGACCCTCTCCAGCACATCTGGCACACACAGTGTTCCTCTTACAGACTGCCGCGCCGTGTCCATAACCCTGGCACTTGAAGCACCTCATGGGGTTAGGTATGTAGGGCCTCACTGGAACTCGTAGGTATCCTGCCTTCACATACTCTGGCGGTGTCCTAGTTCCGAATGTGAGGATAATAGTGGCGGTTTTGACCTCCTCACCCTCCCTGCGCCTGGTAATGCGCCGGGCATGGGTGACTCCTTCAATGCCCTCCACTATTTCCTTCTCGGAACATTCCAGTAGGTCCCTAGAGCTGATTACACCTCTGCTGGTGTTCAGACTCTTGTGTGGCATGACTTCCACTTGGAGATCACAGAGTCTTCTGCATCTTAAAAGCCCATCAGAGTGTGTCTTGCTGTCTACTTCTACAAGGAGTTCCATTGTTTTGTGTAGCTTAGACACACTCTTGGGCTCTCCCACTACTGACTTGAGTCCCTTATAGATAATAAAAGGGCTCAACTTGGTCAGGCTTTTTCCCTCCTCTGTGCATCTAACCACCAGAAATGATGGCCAGGTGGCACAGCTTTTTGGGACCTCCTCTTTTTTATCGTCAATTCGTCGTTTCTTGCCCAGACATAGGTCTGGGGCAAGTAGTTTTGTGTGTGTTTTTTTGTCCATATATATTTTGGTTAATTCGGCACCTGTGCTCCCCACCCGCCATCGAGTCCAACAAGGGGACGGGCCATTCGGATGTCCATAATGAGCCCGCCAGGGCTACACAGGTGCTACACTCAGTCAGCTGCTACATCGGACATGTGTCCGATACAGCAGCTCCCTGATTGACCCTCCAGCCACCGCCCTCCAGCATAGGTCGACGACCTATGCTGGTAGCTCGGCATGACCAGCCGGTTGACCCAGAGCGGGCCATCTGGGTCTCAGGTCTAGGGGAACTTGGAGCCAAAGTATTGTGTTGTTGTGGTTTATCCTCAGATAGCCACCACTCAAACACCAGGATCTCTTTATCCCCCTTTACCCGTCGCAGTCCACGGCAAACGGACTGGTCTAGGACGTAGTGAGAATTTAAAGCTAAGGAGACAGTGTGATGATCAATGAAGGCAGACTTAGGAAAAGAGGAGGCAGACACAATGATAGAAAAGAAGTAGGGCACTTTTGAGCTCCAAAAGTGCTAAGGAAAGAGGAGCGCAGTTTAACGTCATGTCTCGGGACGATGTTCTTATTGTTGCTAAAGAACTTTAAAGAGGTACTGTGACATACTAGGGAAATAAGGTGGGGTTATTTACATGTGTTCTGTAGTCACAGATTAATAATAAATTACTGTAGATGTTACTATTTAATAATGATAATAATGAGACTGTCTTTATCAAGGTAGACATATATAACTAACTTTTTATTTCCGTTCGATTCTTAGCTTTCGCATAAAACATAAACAACAAAGAATGACGTAATATCTTCTAATATTAACACATCCTTCCTTTTGAAGCTATCATCACATCCTTCCTTTTAAAGTTCTTAATACTTATATTTACAAGGAATTTTGACAACTCGACCACTTCTGGTTGTCTTGACCGGCACAGCAAGTTCTCTAGATGTTGGTTTATAACATGTTTCTTTTGTTCTAACAGTTTGCTGTTCATTGTCTTCGTCGGTGTCATAGTACCCAGAGATGTCTTCTTCATAGCTCTTGTTTAAAAACCGTTGATTTCGTCTGTATGTTTTCCCATCATTTGTCTTTATGATGTAAGATCTGGGTGATGGATGTTTCTTAATGACGACTGCTTTCTGCCATGTTTGTCCTAGACGAACTCTCACCTTCTCCCCGACAGAGTAGTCTTTAGGTAACCTTGCTTTTGCATCGTACCTCACTTTGTTTTTCCTCTGTCGTTCGTTGAGTAATGTCTCTGCATTTTCAGCTACCGATGGTTTCAATAGTTTGGGATCAGTTGGAATGATGTCCCTGAGTCTTCTACTCATCAGCAGTTGTGATGGCAAATAAAGCAGTCCGCTTATCGGAGTATTTCTATACTCGAGCATAGCGAGATATGGATCTTTCCCACTTTTGTATGCTTTGTTGAATATCTGCTTTACGATACCAACATACACCTCACTTTGTCCATTTGATTGAGGGTATCTGGGACTTGATGTTGTTATCTTGAAACCCCATACAGAAGCAAACTCTCTATATTGATAGCTATTGAATGGCATATTGTCGCTCACTATTTCTTCTGGTATGCCATGTCTAGCAAAAATACCTTTCATTGCCCTGATAACACATTCTGCTGTTTTGTTCTCTAGTCGTTTTATTTCAGGATATTTGGAGAAATAGTCCACAACTAGCAAATAGTCATTGTTTCGCCATTCAAACAAATCTGTCGCAACCTTTTTCCATGGTCTGTCTGGTACAGCATGAGGAGCAATTTTTCCTTCACATTATTTCTTTTGAACGTTGCACATGTTGCGCATTTCATTATTGTCGAAAAAATATCTTTAGACAATCCTGGCCAAAACACACTCTGTTTTGCCTTCGATCTGGTTTTCTCAAGACCAAAATGACCTATGTGCAACTTGTCGAGAATTTCATTTCTCATACTTGAAGGAATTATAATTCTGTTCTCATAAAACAATATTCCATTCTCTTCATGAATACTGTCTTTAAATGACCAATACACTTTCACTGTTTCATGAACTTGAGTTTTTATCTTTGGCCAACCTTCTCTGACATAATTCATTACAAGTTTTAATTTAGCATCAGATTCAGTTTTCCTTCTAATTTCGATAATCTTCTGATCACTTCCCGGAAACTGTGCTATTGCGCTATGAATTCTCATAACCATATCATCATTTGAATTTGATTGTTCTTGACCATTGATGTACGCACGCGATAACGTATCAGCTATTTTCATTTTTGAACCTGGAGTGTAAGTTACTGTTAATTGATATCTCAACAGTCTTAACATCATCAACTGAAGTCTTGGTGAAATCTTATGTAAAGGCTTAGTCACAATAGTTTGCAAAGGTTTGTGATCTGATTGTACAGTCACAGTTCTTCCAAAAATATAATGGTGAAAATGTTCAGCTGCAAACACTATAGCTAACATTTCCTTTTCTATTTGTGCATATCTGCACTCTGTTTCTGTCAATGATCTTGACGTATACGCAACTGGTTTGTCTTCTTGCATTAAACATGCTCCCAACCCTTTAGAAGAAGCGTCACACTGAATAGTAACTGGCTTTTCAGGGTTAAACAATTGCAGAACTGGAGCTTCACTAAGTGTTTTCTTTATTAGTTGGAAAGCATTTTCTTGCTCTGCATTCCACTGCCACAATACATCCTTCTTTAGCAATTCACGCAATGGACTGGTAATTGTTGACATGTTTGGAATGAAACTTGACAGAAAGTTCAACATCCCTAGCAGTCTTTGAATTCCTGTTCGATCTGTTGGTGCTGGCATCTCCATTATTGCTTTGATTTTAGCTGGATCTGGACGAATACCATCTGCTCCAATTTGTCTTCTGAGATAATTAACACCAGAAAGTTTATATTGTATCTTGTTCTTGTTGAACTTTACATTGTTCTTTCTAGCTCTCTCCAGAACATTTTCAAAAATTTGATCATGTTCTTTTTCATCTTTTGCTGCAATCAGCATGTCATCTGACATGATATGTACACCTGGGATGTCTCCGAATACTTGATAAGCACGTTTCTGTAATACTTCACTAGCTGAGGATATACCAAAAGGCATTCTCAAGAATCTGTATCTTCCAAACGGAGTATTAAATGTACATAAATAAGAGCTTGGTTCATCCAACTCAACTTGTCAATATGCATCCTTTTGATCAAGTATACTAAACACTTTTGCTGCTCCCAGTGAACTATTGATTTGATCAAATGTTGGTATAGTGAAATGTTCTCTCATTATATATTTGTTCAGTTCTCTGGGATCTAAACACAACCTCAAAGAATTATCTTTCTTCTTTGCTATAACCAAGTTATGAACCCATTCTGTTGGTTCATCAACTTCTGTGATCACTCCATCTTGTTGCATTTGTGTGAGTTTTCTTTTTAATTCTTCATAGAGTGATGGTGCAACTCTGCGCGCACATTGAATAACTGGTTTTGCATCTGACGTCAGTTTAATGTGATACTTCATTTTATATGTACCAAGTCCTTCGAATACTTGATTATATTTTTTCATCAACACTCGTGGAGCTTCAATTTGTTGCTTGACATCGTGTACTTCGACATTTCTCTTTGCCTCAATTAGTTTTAAAGCAATAGATGTCTTCAGACGTAGTATAGGATTTATACTTTTCTTGATCACGTACAGATCATCTTTAACTTCTACATCGCCGACTTTAAATGTGACCGATGCAACTCCCTTCAGTTCTAATGCTTCATCCCCCAATGCTCGTAGGGTAGTATTTGAATTCTTTAACTGAGTATCAGTTTCTAAATTGTTCCACATTGACTCTGATATCACATTAGCTTGTGCTCCTGTGTCAATCTTCATTTTGACTATTTTTCCCATAATATTGACATCAACCATCCAAACTTTGACATTGTTGTCAGTACCAATTGCCTCAAACCACAACTCATTTACTTGGCTTGACTGACTTTCATCTTCCAGTAAATCAACATCTTTGAAGTGTTTCGAACGACATTTTACAGCGAAATGATTTCTTTTTTTACATTTTCGGCATGTCTGTCCGAATGCTGGGCAATTGTATTTTCCATGAGATCCACCACAAGATCTGCAATCTCTAATGAAACTTGTTACATGATTCTTTGCCATATTTTCCTGTGAAGTTTTGACTGGCTTTCTATCTTCTGTCTTCTTTAATTTATAGCAGCATCCATATGTAGTCCTTTCATATCTATCATTTGGTTCTGGGTATGCTCGTCAGCACGAATTATGCTTGCTGCTTTCTCTAAAGTTAAGTCTACATCTCTCAGAAGTCTCTCTCTCACTCGATCCGACTGTATGCCACATACCAATCGATCTCTGATGAGTTCATCTCGAAGGTTGTCAAACTTGCATTCTTTTGCCAAATTCTTTAACTCAGTATAATACTGTTCAAACGTTTCTCCGTCTTTCTGCTTTCTTGAAAAGAATTTAAATCTGTCATACACAGTGTTGAACTTAGGCAAAAAATAATTCTGAAACCTTTCAATGAGTTTGTCTACAGTCTCATCTTCACATACTTGAAAAGTATTGTAGATGTCTCGAGCGGGTTCACCGATCAGGTGTAACAATAAAGCTTTCTTCACTGGCTTGGGCTTCGTATTTTTTTCAGTGGCAACCATAAACAGTTCAAAACTTTGTCTCCATTTTTTCCATCTTTCAGATAGATTACCGTCTAGTGACAACGGCTTAGGAGGATCGAATAATTCCATTATTCGTACAGATTCTAGATTCTATGTCTAGATCTAGATCTAATTACGTGAACTAACGACACCACAAATAAAATGTACTTTTAGCAATTTAGAAACCACTAGATCTAAATCTACCTGTTACCAGCACTTTAGAGCAATGTGACACTAGATTTGACACCTAATCTAACACCAGATCTGACACAAGATCTGAAAACAAATCTGACACCATGTTCTGTAGTCACAGATTAATAATAAATTACTGTAGACGTTACTATTTAATAATGATAATAACGAGACTGTCTTTATCAAGGTAGACATTTATAACTAACTTTTTATTTCCGTTCGATTCTTTGCTTTCGCATAAAACATAAACAACAAACAATGACGTAATATCTTCTAATATTAACACAACATGAGTAAAACAAATGTGTAAATAAATGGCAATCAACTCACAGGCCTACTCCACACTAAATAAACAAAAGATACACATTCAAAAATAGTATCGTACACTGCTCTAGTCATATTTTACAACTATGTAAATAAATAGTCATCAACTCACTGGCCTTCTCAATACAAAAGATTCACTCAATAATTGTATGGCACACCGCCCTAGTCATATAATATATACACTATCATCACATTCTGGAAATCACACATCAGTGTAGAAAAATAAAGGTCACAGGCCTCAGGTCAACACATGACCACTTTTGGCCACTCTGGGGTTGCAGACTTCAGGCTTACACAGACACTTTTAGCCAAAAATAACACAAGGGTCATGATGTACTATCTGTCTGTGGCATTTTAAGTCTCGAGAGACGATCTTTTCCCTTTGCAACTTCTTGTGTGACTAAAGAGGCCAATCCTTGATACACAGCTGCGATCCCAGGTTGGGCATATATAATCACCAGGCGCCGTTGCATTTTCACCCTTCTTTCTGCTTCTGTTGTGTATGCATCTGCAATCTGTGACCCTTACTTTATGCTCTCTCTCCATGTGGATCTGTCCAGTGCCACTGCTTCATGTCACGTTTGCAAACATCCGTATAACGTAAAAGTGGGCGACCAGCGGCTTCAGGGAAACCTATGAGCCTACTAGCTTCATAGAATCCCACCTATAGACATCCATTCGGTAAAGCCTATCTGATGATTCAATACAGGTTGAATCCCTCAGAGACAAGACTATAAAAATGTCATATTTGGGGGTACCCCAGGATGCAGAACATCAGGGTTAAACATACTGCCTGGAAATCATTTGAGGCTATATCTACTAATTAATACATTATATAAAATACTACAATGACTAAAGATATACTTAGCCCAAAGATCTCCAGAGCAGGGCACACTTCTCCAGAGTACCCCAAGACACACGACCACTAACAGAAAAAATACAATTTACAACACAGGACCAGTGGTCAAGCTGGTAACGCAGGAGCAAGTGGCAACTAAACATGGTCTACATGCCCTTATATCAACTACGTAGGGGGAATCACTCCTATAATCAAAATTACTAAAAAATATTTCCCCATTATGTCACAGGTACAATCAGGGATATTTCTTGTAATTAATCTTATTAATCTAATAACGTTGTACTTATGCTGTGCTACATACAGCAGCAGTCTGTGAAAGAAGCTTTATGGAACAATTCATGTTGAGGGCTGTTGTTTAAGACATTCAACAAGATTTAGATACAATTATACCTGATGTTCTCATACAATATGAAAGAGCAGTGGACATCAATGAGAAAGAGGGACAATCTCTGTGGGGACAACTTGTCACTCTACATGGGAATATCTAACTGATGAAATTCATAAACGATGTACTACTAAGTAGTTCATTGATAAGGGGTCTTATTAGAATAAGTCATGTAGACAGTAATGCATGTGGGGAAAATAACTTTTTCATGCCAAGAAGATTTACTTTTCATGTGTTATGCCAAGAAGATTTACTTTTCATGTGTTATGCCACTCTTTAAGAAATAACAAAAATGGCAAACTCTTGAAATAATTGTTCAATTCAAATTAAGTTTGCACTTGTATGCTAAATGTTTGTTGTTGTTTTTTGCATACTTTGAGATTTCATGTAGCCTATAGTCTTACCTACATGTAGAAATACTACATCTTACATGGATCCACGCCCGGGCATGCTACCCTGCCTCATAGTGGCGCCCAGATGGAAATGATCGTAGGAAGAAACGATTAGGCTAAAGGGTAGCAAAACAAGACTCCCGTGGGGGTGCCTAAGGGGGTGCAAGAGCATCCTCATTGCACTGCGTGAAGTTGTAAAAAAGCTCCCACAACCGTGTCACAATCCAGGCGCTGTTCCTCAAGGGGCCGTTACATAAATGGCATGTCCCGCATGGTTAGCATGGTATAGAATATGGAAAATGGCGGGGGTCTTAGTGTATGCGGCCTCTTGCCGTGAATCCGACCCACCTGCCAGACAGAACAGTGTACACTGTTCTCATTGAGCTCTTGTTCACTTTTGCTGGCCTAGAGTTCCAAGAGCCAAAGGCTCAACTCTACCTGACAGTTTTAAGAAGAAGAACATGGATCCACAAACTCACAAACCCATGCATGTGTTCAATGCATTTTCAAATATTATAAATATTCTGAGGAGAAGACTGAACTGGATGTCAATTATATTGGTAATAAATAGTATTTTCATAAAAGGTTCTCACCACAAGTATTAGATGCACTGTTAAAAACATTGGAAGAACTGTAACAGGTACAACTACATGTCCCTGATCTGTAAGCATTTGATGGACATTGAGTTGGACAGTCTGCAATAAAATTAATAAATATGAAACTAGCATGTTTCATTCATAAAATATGTGTAGCCAAAACGAATTTTACAATGATGAAATATGTTAAAACCAATTTAATGTATGACCTCAAGTTTTCGTGATATGGCCAATTATTGAAATCTTTTTTATATACATATACCTTGAAATTAAAAAAAAATAATTGTTAGAGCCATTTTCAAAATAATATATATATATATATATATTTATATATACATACATACAAGAATAGCATAAATAGCAATATTTCATGTGGGTTCACAGTCCTAGCTGCAATCTACATACTTTAGCACATCTAGCACTGACATAATTAATGTCTTCTAGTGGTCAGTTCTTTTAATTTAACTTCCATTTGAGTAATTCCTATTGCTACTTTTTCTTGAATGTTAATTGACACATTCACTAATTCTAAAATACTTACCACAAGTATTTGTTAGGCTATTATAACTATAGGGAGCATTACATACACATGTGGAACCAGTTCTGTAAGCATTAGTTGGACATTGGATGTCTAGAAATGAAAACATTAATGTATTAAAGATACAACATCCATGACATTTTTTTTAGGAGATAGTTCGCCAGAAAAGAATTATTTTTTTTTGCCACATTAGTTTAATATAGGTTTATAAATGAAAATACTTGTATAATGTTATAGACCTGAACACTTAAAACTAATGTATGGTTATTATATGTACCACAAGTATTGGATCCACTGTTGTAGGTATAAGGAGTGTTACACACACATGAGGAGCCAGATTTGTAGGCATTGCTTGGACACTGAAGTTCTACAAATGACCAAATCAAATGACCATTATGAATGCTTGTCATCAACTTCAATTTCATACTTTCTAAATGTATTAATGTAGCAACAATATTTCCTTATATTGTTAATGAATGTTTATAAACATACCACAAGTATTGGATCCACTATTATAAGTATAGTAAGCAGAATTACAAACACAAGTAGTGCCAGATCTGTAGGAGTTGGTTGGACACTGAAGAAGTTGGTCTGAAAATAAATAGAAATTTATCCAGAAATTTATGCTTGAGAAATTGTAAAATAATTATCCTTTTTTTTAATCATTCTTACTGATTTAATGTAAGTTTTCTCCTGCTTAAAAGCACAAAAGATAGAAAATTTTTAACAAATAAAATAACAACTAAATTTCTTGTTGCATAAAACTTGCTTAAAAAAAGTTCTCACCACAAGTATTAGATGTACTGTTAAAAACATTGGAAGAACTATAACATGTACAGCTACATGTTCCTGATCTGTAAGCATTTGATGGACATTGAGTTGGACAGTCTGAAATAAAAATGATATATAATATACAAACTAATTAAGCACATTATTTTTTTATTTTTTTTTTTTATAAAATTAATAATGGCAAAATAGAAGTAAACTTTACTTATTAACTTTGAAATACTAGTAGAAATTTACAAACTATAATGATAATAAACTAATATTTAGTCTTTAATAAATCATGTTATATTTACCAACTACAAATTCGTATTTTATATTCCTCTAAAGCAAAAAAAAAGAAATAAAAAATTCTCAGTTTATTTCAATGTGGCTACACAGTGTCAACTGAGATCTACATATTGTAACACATCTAACACTGACATAATTATTGTCTGCAGATAGTCAGATCTTTCAATTTAACTTCCATTTGAGTAATTCCTATAGCTACTTTTTCTTGAATGTTAATTGACACATTCATTAATTCTAAAATACTTACCACAAGTATTTGTTAGGCTATTATAACTATAGGGAGCATTACATACACATGTGGAACCAGTTCTGTAAGCATTAGTTGGACATTGGATGTCTAGAAATGAAAACATTAATGTATTAAAGATACAACATCCATGACATTTTTTTTAGGAGATAGTTCGCCAGAAAAGAATTATTTTTTTTTGCCACATTAGTTTAATATAGGTTTATAAATGAAAATACTTGTATAATGTTATAGACCTGAACACTTAAAACTAATGTATGGTTATTATATGTACCACAAGTATTGGATCCACTGTTGTAGGTATAAGGAGTGTTACACACACATGAGGAGCCAGATTTGTAGGCATTGCTTGGACACTGAAGTTCTACAAATGACCAAATCAAATGACCATTATGAATGCTTGTCATCAACTTCAATTTCATACTTTCTAAATGTATTAATGTAGCAACAATATTTCCTTATATTGTTAATGAATGTTTATAAACATACCACAAGTATTGGATCCACTATTATAAGTATAGTAAGCAGAATTACAAACACAAGTAGTGCCAGATCTGTAGGAGTTGGTTGGACACTGAAGAAGTTGGTCTGAAAATAAATAGAAATTTATCCAGAAATTTATGCTTGAGAAATTGTAAAATAATTATCCTTTTTTTTAATCATTCTTACTGATTTAATGTAAGTTTTCTCCTGCTTAAAAGCACAAAAGATAGAAAATTTTTAACAAATAAAATAACAACTAAATTTCTTGTTGCATAAAACTTGCTTAAAAAAAGTTCTCACCACAAGTATTAGATGTACTGTTAAAAACATTGGAAGAACTATAACATGTACAGCTACATGTTCCTGATCTGTAAGCATTTGATGGACATTGAGTTGGACAGTCTGAAATAAAAATGATATATAATATACAAACTAATTAAGCACATTATTTTTATTTTTTTTTTTTTTATAAAATTAATAATGGCAAAATAGAAGTAAACTTTGCTTATTAACTTTGAAATACTAGTAGAAATTTACAAACTATAATGATAATAAACTAATATTTAGTCTTTAATAAATCATGTTATATTTACCAACTACAAATTCGTATTTTATATTCCTCTAAAGCAAAAAAAAAGAAATAAAAAATTCTCAGTTTATTTCAATGTGGCTACACAGTGTCAACTGAGATCTACATATTGTAACACATCTAACACTGACATAATTATTGTCTGCAGATAGTCAGATCTTTCAATTTAACTTCCATTTGAGTAATTCCTATAGCTACTTTTTCTTGAATGTTAATTGACACATTCATTAATTCTAAAATACTTACCACAAGTATTTGTTAGGCTATTATAACTATAGGGAGCATTACATACACATGTGGAACCAGTTCTGTAAGCATTAGTTGGACATTGGATGTCTAGAAATGAAAACATTAATGTATTAAAGATACAACATCCATGACATTTTTATTAGGAGATAGTTCGCCAGAAAAGAATTATTTTTTTTTGCCACATTAGTTTAATATAGGTTTATAAATGAAAATACTTGTATAATGTTATAGACCTGAACACTTAAAACTAATGTATGGTTATTATATGTACCACAAGTATTGGATCCACTGTTGTAGGTATAAGGAGTGTTACACACACATGAGGAGCCAGATTTGTAGGCATTGCTTGGACACTGAAGTTCTACAAATGACCAAATCAAATGGCCATTATGAATGCTTGTCATCAACTTCAATTTCATACTTTCTAAATGTATTAATGTAGCAACAATATTTCCTTATATTGTTAATGAATGTTTATAAACATACCACAAGTATTGGATCCACTATTATAAGTATAGTAAGCAGAATTACAAACACAAGTAGTGCCAGATCTGTAGGAGTTGGTTGGACACTGAAGAAGTTGGTCTGAAAATAAATAGAGATTTATATAGAAATTTTCCTCCCATTTATTCTTGAATAATCACAAAATAATTCTTATATTTTCACAAAGATTATATAAACTTACACTGTCTGTTTGTCTATTTGTCTGTCTAGTAAAAAGTTTGTACAAATTATTTCTACCACACCTATTCTTAAATTAGGTTTAAATTTAAACAAAATTATTTAACATACAATCAATGCTTGACCTGATTATAAACAGAAACGATAGTAATTTTCAACAAACAAAATCACTACAGATAATTTGGTTATTTATATATATATATATATATATATATATATATATATATATATATATATATATATAAGAATTGCTTAAAAAAGTTCTCACCACAACTATTAGATGTACTGTTAAAAACATTGGAAGTACTATAACATGTACAACTACATGTCCCTGATCTGTAAGCATTTGATGGACATTGAGTTGGACAGTCTGAAATAAATATAATAAATCTGATACTTTCTATGCAAATAACTTTGTAAGACAATAAATAATTCCTGAGTTATCACTATAATTATTATTTCCTTTATTTCCTTAATAAATTATTCCTTAATTTAAAATTTATTACTAAATAT
The DNA here is from genome assembly GCF_947242115.1 of Biomphalaria glabrata. NCBI lineage: Eukaryota > Metazoa > Mollusca > Gastropoda > Planorbidae > Biomphalaria > Biomphalaria glabrata. The sequence continues at coordinate 21,940,824 of NC_074722.1, read as the reverse complement.
GAAAAACTTACCACAAGTATTGGTTACACTGTTATATTTATAGGGAGTATTACACACACAAGTGGAGCCAGCTCTGTAAGCATTGGATGGACACTGGATGTCTAGAAATGATAAGAATGTTCAATTTTTTTTTTCTGGTGGTCAATTTGTCATAGAAATATGTCTTTTTAAAAGATTGTTTATTTTTTAAATAACGTCTATTAAGATTTGTAAATGATTTAAATTTAAAATATTAATAACAGACTATAATTGTCTACTTGCCACATGTATTTGATCCAATATTATATATATAAGGAGAGTTACACACACAACTGTTGCCAGACTTATATGCATTTGTTGGACACTGAGGGTCTGAAAAATAAACAAAAAATAGTTCTGACAAGGAATAAATTTCAAATTTGCATTGTCTATAAAACCTTTTTGAAAAAAGGTTTTAGTTTTCTTATGTTTATTAATTGTTTAAGTGTAGGCCTATTTAAGAAGAAATAAAGTGTTGATAAAAAACTCTGTGGTTGAAATCCTGCTAAATTGGTCTTTTTAATCAATTTTGACCCTATTTCTTTTGTGATAAGATTAATAAATGTGAATATCTTTTACTGGAGCTGTTTTATTAAACTTAAAGATTCCTTCAAAACTTGTGAATACCTGATAAAGAGTAAATGCTACAGAGAAATGCTGAGTATCAGATACCAGGAAAAGAAGACTAATGAGTTTGTAGGCCTACTGTTACACTCTGGCTAGCAAAAAGCAAGATGTCATTAAAACTGTGAAGAGACTAAATCTGAGCTGGTTTGGTCATATTGTAAGACATGACTCACTGTCAAAATTCATTCTCCAAGGTACAGTGGAGTGAGCACGAAATAAGTGTCGTTCAAAAAAAAGCTGGCTGGATAATGTAATAGAATAGACTGGCTTTTCTCTTAATATCCTACTAATAACAGCTACTGACCAGGAAAAATGGAGGGGATTTAGTAACAGAAAGTATCACAACACCCTTAAGATGAAAGTCAAGGGACAGATGTGATGCGAGAATATACAATATTAAGTGTAAAAAAAGCATATTGTAAATAATAAAGTGATTTAAGTTCTATTGAATGTCAACATAATTTTCATACCACAAGTATTTGTTTCACTGTTATAGACATTGGATAAAGAGGTACAGGTACAGCTACAGGTGCCAGATCTATAAGCAGTAGTTGGACATTGTCTTGGACATTCTGGAAATTTAAATGTTTGTTTAATATAAACAAATACATGTATGTAAAAAAAAAAATTGTAATTTTAATATGTGCAAATGTATTTATTTTTTTTTTTTTAATGTATAATTTTATTTTAAATACACAAATTATCTTTTTAAAAATTCTGTAAAATATCTAGATCTAATTTTTTTAACACACAAAATTACTATTTATGCCATAGTGTATTTATTTAATAAGCCCAACATGTTTAGGTCAAGTTGTAAAATCCTAGGCTGGAAATCTGATTTTTTTCATGACGATATAATTTTTGGGATTAAAATTCAGGGAATTAGTACATTCTTGAGTTTTGTACTAGAGACTTAAATTAAGTGATTTGTCAATATTGCAATATTAAACAAAAAAAAAAGTCTCACCACATGTATTTGATCCAATATTATAATTATAAGGAGAGTTACATAAACAGGTGTTGCCAGATCTGTAGGCATTAGTAGGACACTGGACATCTGTAATTAATGAGAATAATGGGTAAAAAAAAATATTGGAAAATAAGACAAAGATTTGTTTTTAACAAACTTAAGTAACACTTACACTTTTTACTGAGTTATTAAAATTAAATGGAAAATGAAATTAATAAAAGGTATATTCACATCTATACTTACCACATGTATTTGTGATAGTGTTGTAGACATTTGATGCAGTGGTACATGTACAGCCACATGTGCCAGATCTGTAGGCATTGGCAGGGCATTGAGTTGGGCATTCTGAAAGATTTTGCATTCTTCAATATTTTAATACTTTGTCAAGTATATTTAAAATGTTTCACTTATTTTTTTTATAGTTTTTTTTTATATTGAAAGTCAATAAGACTTTTCTTTACTTCTGAGTTCAATCAGTAATACAAAGAAAAAAAAAAAAGCTAAAAATCCCAGAAATGAATGAAAATCAAAACTTAGTTTAAAATTTGTTTTAAACAGAATTATTTAAATATACCACAGTATGAGCAAGACAAATCAGGTTTCTGTGGCTGTGGACAATTGAGTGTACATTGAAATGGTCTCTCTAAAAAAAGAAAGAAAACAGTTGATATTATTTATTTTGTAACTAAATATCAGCTTATGTGTAACACTTACTAGTCTTACATTACAATGACAAGTTAATTTCTTATACATACTTTTCATAAAAGATAAAATTTATATTTCTAAGAATAATTTGAATTTGAATAAATTTCTCTTTGAAATCTGAACTTACCACAAATGTTACCTGTTGAATTAAAATTCAAAAGTGTGTTGTTACATGTACAGTCACACACACCAGACCTATAAGCATTCACTGGACATGGATATGGACAATCTGGAATAAGAAAAAAGAATTGTTCAAAGATTAAGGAAGTGTGCAATATTTGATGTGTGCGTGGTTTGGGAAGGGCAGATTTACCCCCATCTCCATATGAGTGTGTGTGTGTACACACATAATTAATCTTTATTACATTTGACCATTCATTCTTTCAGAAGATGTTTATTTTACCCTAGAATAGGTTCTTCCAGGAGCTAGTGGAAAGACTGTTGACACCCAGCCCTTGCAAGCTAAAGGGTCTGGGGGTGCGCTGTGAGTTTTAGAATTTATTTTTTAATTTGTTGTTTATTCTGACTTGGCAACCTATTTCATGGTTTATTATCACTTAAAAAAGAAATTCATTTCTATGTTATATGCATGCATAAGAATAATTAGTACTTATTTACTTTCGAGACAGAAAGAGCCATATATAAATAGTTAATATTTTAAATATTCTATTGATTGATAATGTGTAACCTTTTGTTTTGTTGTTTGACTCTGGCCCCAAAGCCCTCCTATAGAACAAAAACTATAAAAGAAAACTACCTGATCTGAAAACCACTGCACGGTTTATCTCAGACATAGGATTACTGATCTGAACCCTCCAACATATGAAATGAGAACGAAGACGTTTGTTGTTTTGGTTCTGTGTAGCTCATTAAAAATTGATAGAGGACCAATGGTGAAAGTATGTGCTTTATTTCTTTGAATGATGAGTTCAGTGACATAATCTTACCATGATTAAAATTTTTTTTTTTTTTTATAGGAATATTAGTTGATTTACAGAAATGTGAATTTATGGTTGATTCAGTTCATATGATCTCTGTATATGAATTGAAATACATTGAAATTCAAGACTCAGCAAAAATATTTCTAATTGAAAGGTTTACCAGACATAAAAAGAAAGACTTCTATTTAAATGTAAGCCATATTGGTATTTCAAGCTGAAATTTACAACAATCTTTTTCTTTCATCAAACTTACTTACGTTCACACTAAAACTTCTATACATGTCCCACTTGAAAATATTGAAGTGCAAGCAGAGATCTACAGAACTCATGTTTTGGCCAAGCATGAATGCAGAAATTGATGCCACAAGTAAAGATTGTAACAGATGTGCTGATTATGAAAATCTAAAAGTTTCAGAACTGTTAATACCTACGGTACAGCATAAATGGATCATACCAGTTCAATTTTGAAGGAAAAATTCTACACTCCTGTTGTTTGCCTAAGTGTACTGTCAAATAGCTGAACTGCTATAGAAATGTTGCATGAAATAACATCAGAAATCATGGAAGCAATGAAGAGTTAATTCATATGCCATGGAATACCTAGAGAATTATAGTCAGACAACACACCAAAATTCCATTTAAGAAAGTTCCTAAATCATGTGGAATGTAGCATGAGATATTAACTAAGGTGACCAGACATCCTGCTTTAGGTGTGATAGTCCCTCTTTTGACCGTCTGTCACACTTTTCATAAAATGTCCGGGCTGGATGGCCAATATCCCACTTTCATAAAAAAGTTGATCAATGATAACTTAAAAGTCTTGATCCTTATTTCCTGTTCACTAACAAGCAAACTCCTGTGTTAGAGGCATGGGTAGTGCTTTTACCTTACACCCTGCCTTCTTCTCAGAAACTGACCTCAGCATGTTTCTTTGCTGATGTCAGTTGATTCTTGCTGATTCTGTTAATCAATTCCAGCATATAGTATTCCTTGACTTAGTTTTCCTTTCTATTCAAGTCGATGACAGGGTGATGAATGTCATACACAAAACATTGAAGTTCCTAGGGACTTACAGAGTATCCGTTTATAAAGAGGGCAAGCTCTTAGTAAGCCTGCACTAAGGTAGCCTACTGTGGCAAGTGATGGTTTAACATTAAAAGCTCACTTATAATAAACAAAATTAAAGCAAAGAAACAGTCAAAAATTCCTTTCGGAGAGAAGGGTCCCACCATAATCAAAAGCTTCTTTGAAAAGTTGTGTGATGAATTGCGGCCTCATCTCATTACACAGCATTGCAGTTATATTCCAAGCAGAAGTTCTGTTTAACAAGGGACAGAATGTTAGTGCTTTGGAAGTATCTTCTGCTATTGATTGACAGATTGCATGCATGAAAAGAAGAATCAAAATTTCAAAAGGTTCCTCCTCAAGGAAGTACATATGGATGACGTGAGTTGGTTAGAAAAGCGATGTAGCAGCGACAGCCACTTTTATGAAAATTTTGCAGAGTACTGGGTATTTCAGAGAGAGAGAATCAGCCTACTCAACAGGTTAGTGTTTTCAGATGGATCGCACAGAAACATAATCTATCTTGAAAAACGTTTCAGAAAGCCTGCAATTATTTAAATTATTGTGTTTGTGTACATTGTGTGTAAATTGTGTGTGTGTACATTGTGTGTAAATTGTTTGTGTACATTGTGTGTAAATTGTTTGTGTACATTGTGTTTGTGTACATTGTGTGTAAATTGTGTTTGTGTACATTGTGTGTAAATTGTGTTTGTGTACATTGTGTGTAAATTGTGTTTGTGTACATTGTGTGTAAATTGTGTTTGTGTACATTGTGTGTAAATTGTGTGTGTGTACATTGTGTGTAAATTGTGTGTAAATTGTGTGTAAATTGTGTGTGTGTACATTGTGTGTAAATTGTGTTTTGTGTACTTGTGTGTAAATTGTGTTTGTGTACATTATGTGTAAATTGTGTGTGTGTAATAACGTCTAAGTTGTTGAAAGAAATATTGCTTGAAAAAATTTGAGCTCGTTCTTTTTACATTCCATGTGTCCTGCTTTGGCTCCCCAAATATCTGTTCACCATATAATAAATTTTCATTTCCAAAAATTAAATAATGAAACTGAATGTACTCAACAGACTATGTCGAAGCTGTGGAAGAACAATTTTCTAATGCTGTTAGACAACAGAACCACTACAGTACTAAACAACTAATTTGTCAATAGCACAATGGGATGCTAACCAGAAAGCCTGTTACATTCTAATGAGGAAATTGATACACCAAAACCATATGGCTTTGAAAAAAAAAAACACTCCTCTAACACAATATAAACTAGAGAAAGAGAATTAAGAATCACTCAAGTCAAAAGTCAAAAATTGGAATTAGTCATTGTGATATATTCAAAGAGAGGACGAAATGATTGAATTAGCTCTACAAAAAAAAAAAGGAAAATATGATGACACTATGACTTTCCTGATGACATTTCAAATAGACCAGAGAATCTCTCAGCCCTAGATTACCAACTCCATTAGATGTTGTTCATCTGCTACTACACACTGCTCTAAAACCTATACAACTATTAAGTATTTAAAACACACACTCAGGGAAAATATATATAGGCCCTACTGAATTGTTGCAAAGTTTATTTTGTAACTGTTACTTAAAAAGGAGAGTTCAAAATACCTTTATTTTACATATGGGAATAACAGAGATATTTTTCTTGTATATTTGTAATTTCCAGCTATATACATTGTTAGTATATTTGAATACAACAATTTTCATTATAATTATCATGCAAACAAGTTTACCTAAAATAAAACTTACCACAAGTATTGGTTCCAATATTATATCTGTAAGGGCTATTACAAATACAGCTGTTTCCAGATTTGTATGAGTTGAAAGGGCACTGAGAGTCTAAAAAATCAATTATAATCATTTAGTAACATTTTTTTTCATATATTTTTTGTATATAATAAAGAATATATTGTTTACTTACCACAAGTATTGTTTACACTGTTATATGTATAAGGAGAATAACATGCACATGTTGAGCCAGACCTGTAAGCATTGGCTGGACACAGAATATCTACATGGGAAACATAAGAGAATAGTAACTAGTAATTAATATGCCTATTAGATACTAAAGTATTAAAACATGACGTGTCTTAAATATCTTACCACAAGTATTTGTTGTACTATTATAGACATAAGATGAAGAAATACATTCACAGCCACAGTTGTTAGACATGTATGAATTTATTGGACACTGCCTAGTAAACTATGAAAAATCATTTATTCTATTAATAATTATAATTATATATTTTTTTTAAGGAAGCGAATTCGACCAGTTTTACTTTGAATTTATGAATATAGGATACTTACCACAAGTATTTGACACACTGCTATATGTATAAGGTGAGTTACATACACAAGTATTGCCAAATCTGTAAGAATTGGCTGGACACTGAAGTTCTGAAAAATAAAAATTAAAGCAAGTAGCTATATATACAATGAAAGTAAATTTTTTCCACTTTCTTAGTAATATTATACTTTTTTTTTTATTTAACCAGTTCTGAATCATCTTGTTTATACACATTGCCAAGTTAGAATGTAGACAAACTTTAGTAGTGGATGACTGCATGAATATAAGGTATGCACTCATCTCATCTTTTCCTGACTTTCATCATAGGGGTGCTGACAAAGTTCATGTAACCAAGTTCATGTAACTAATTCTCTCAATTTTCCCTATTCAGCACCTTTTCTTAGTAGGATATCAAGAGAGAGGCCCATCCATTCTTTTACATTGTCCAGCCAGCTTTTCTTTGAAAGCCTTTCTTTATGCTCCCTCCACTGTACCTTGACGGATGACTTTTGACAGTGAGTCATGTGTTGACAATATGACCAAACCAGTTCAGCTTTCATCTCTTCACAGTTCCTCCTTTTTGCCAGCCAAAGTGTTGGCTTGTAATTTTAGATACCTTGGTAATAATTCTGAGGTCACATCCAGCCTTCTTCAATCCCTGCAATCCTGCAGGAGATTTAGACTAGGGCATAATAATCAGCCTTTTTGAAGACATTTCCAAAACATATTAAACAAAGAACATGGATGCAGCACTAAATGTAAAGAATATACATCCAAGGACTGCAACACAGGCAAACATTGCCTTTGATACTTACCACATGTATTTGTTACACTGTTATATGTGTAAGGTGAGCTACATATACAAGTATTGCCAGATCTGTTTGCATTGGAGGGACACTGAATGTCTAATATGAAATAAAAAATGATAATTTATTAATAAAAACAGTTTCATTTCTTCTACATTTATTTTGTAAATAGTCTTGTGTCTTATCTTATAAATTACACACCTAGGAACACGCATAGGATGTAATCATTTTCTTTTTTTCTTGTTTACTTCTGTATTTCATTAATAAGAATAACAGAAATCTGGTAGTTTGGTATGCACTTTGAACTGTCATTGAAATTTACCTGATTTCAAATCCACTGTCATCCCCTGCTATAATGCAGTAGGTTTGGGTTCTCAGTATCTTCATACTTATTTGTATTCTATTTATTAATAGTGGCTTTTTGTCTGGATGTCTTCTATTGATCTCTGCTGAGAATGACTCCTCAATGTTTTGATTCGTGAGAATGATCATTGTGCAATTTGTAAATAGAGGACAAGTAGATATGTCCCTTGTAACAGGAGGCCATGTTGTTGACTTAAATGTTGTTTGTCTAATGTCAGAATTTAATTTTGTTGTTGATAACCATTGTCATCTATCCACTTTTAGTGGGTAAGTTTATTGTATTTTTTTTAAAATTGGATCTTAGTTTATGCTACATTCTACTATAAGATATTGTTTAATTGTTCAGAATTAGACTATATCAAGTTGTTACAATATTACTTTGATAGGGCCAATGTTAACCATGTGTTAACTCTGACTGGCTTGTGAGAAGATGAAGAAATTTCGTAAGATCCAAGAATTAATGAGCCCATACGAGAAGTAGTTGATCTTTTTGTAGTTGTATGCTGATAGAAGACTCTTGAGATACTTCACTACTAATGATAAGTTTTTGGTTGATACCACTAAGGAAAGGTTGAAGTCATGTTCAACTGTAGCTTACGTATTCAAGTATATTTTTTTAATATTGTTGATTATTAGTGATTACCTATAGAATTGACTATCATTACTCTTTACCATACTTATTGAATGTTTTTTGGTCTATCATATAAACACTTAATGTTGTATCCATAGAAACACCCCTGGGCATTAATTATTATTAAATAAATCTTACCACATGTATTTGTTCCACTGTTAAAAGTATAAAAAGCAGCAGTGCAGATACAAGTATTGCCAGATCTATAGGAATTGGCTGGACACTGAAGTGAGGTTTCTAAGCAGATTAAAAAATGAATGAATAATAAAAGGATTTGAATAATTTGTAAAAAGACAATGTTGTCTATTAAAAACAAAATATTAATTTATAAGTAGAAATAAATAATAGAAACTACAATAATGATTTTTCTTAAACACAAACTAAAATGAAAAAAAATTGATGATATCTAAAACAGTAAAAACATGCTTTTGTTTCTAGTTGATTTTTTTTTTGTCTTTTCAGTTAATTTCCACTGAGCTTATATAAATTTTGCTCAATTAAAATAATGTAGTTACTCACCACAAGTATTAGTCACACTGTTGTAAAAATTGGATGAGCTATAACATGTACAACTACATGTTCCAGATCTGTAAGCATTTGATGGACACTGGCTTAGACAGTCTGAAATAGTTATACTAACATTAACATTTTAAACTAAAAATTAAAAGCTGTCTTGGTAGTCCGAAAATAATATTTATCTCATACATTAACTTTTGAATAAAATAAATCTTAACCCATTTTACTCTAGTCTAAACTATTTGCTCTAATCTAAAGCTTTATTTCAATTTAAAATCTTACCGCAAGTATTCAATCTACTGTTATATGTGTAAGGAGAGTTACACACACAACTGTTGCCAGATTTATATGCATTTGTTGGACACTGAGGGTCTGAAAATTAACAAAAAAATAGTTCTGACAAGAAATAAATTTCAAATTAGCATTGTCTATAAAACCTTTTTTTCAAAGAGGTACTAGTTTTCTTATGTTTATTAACATTTAAGTGTATTTAAGAAGAAATAAAGTGTCAACAAAAACCTTTCTGGTTGAAATCCTGCTAAATTAGTATTTTTAATCAGTTTTTATCCTATTTCTTTTGTGATAAGATTAATAAATGTGAATAAATCTTTTTATGTTAGCTTATAAGCCATGGCATACGAGAAGTAGTTGATCTTTTTGTAGTTGTATGCTGATAGAAGACTCTTTTAGTCTGACAATTAAAAAAGAGTTATTAAAATACAATTTTGGTTACTTTTAGTTTAATAAATAATTTATTATGAATAATCATACCACATGTGTTTGTTCCACTATTATAAATATAGAAAGCAGCAGTACAGATACAAGTATTGTCAGATCTGTATGATTCTGATGGGCACTGGAGTGATGTATCTAATCAAATGTTAAAAAATTAAATTGAAAAAAAAGAAAGAATATAAACGATTTGTAAAAGATGTTTTATTTATAAAACAATACATTTTGTTTTACAAAAAAATATTTTTTTTGGCCTCTTTTTGTAAAATCACTAAAACAACAATAAAAAGAAACACAAACACAGTCTGCTATTAAATTTAAAACAGTAATTATAGTTCACTAAATCATTTTCTTAGTTGTAAATCTTGTCTAAATCTATGCAGTGTGTTTACATAGTGTTCATTCAATAAATTTTAAAAAATAATGTAGTTACTCACCACACGTATTAGTCACACTGTTGTAAACATTGGATGAGCTGTAACAGGTACAACTACATGTTCCAGATCTGTAAGCATTTGATGGACACTGGCTTGAACAATCTGAAATAAGATAATAACAATGTATAATATTTTCAAAATAAAAATAATTATAATAATAATAATAAAAATAATAAAATACTAATATAATTTACTTGCTAAGCCCACAAGCAGTTTAATTTACTTGCTGTTTTTTTAAAGAAAGTACAACATCAGTTATAGTTGATTTTTAATGAAATAGCTAATTATAACTTTCAAAAGTACCACCTAAAGAACTATGAATATTACTTGTGGCTTTAATGGCCCCTTGGCTATCAGGGGCTTAAATTTAAATCTCAACTTGAGCTGAATTATGTTTGCTGAGCATCTGAAGGCAGAACAAAAAGCTTCTACCAGATACCCTCTACCTGAGGGCAGAACAGAAATCTTTCCCACTGATACCCTCTACCTGAAGGAAGAACAGAAATCTTGTACCAAATACCCTCTACCTGAAGGCAGAACAGAGAGCTTCTCTCAGTTACTATCTACCTAAAGGCAGAACGGAAATCTTTTCCCAGATACCCTCTACCTGAAGGCAGAACAGAAAACTTCTCCCAAGACACCCTATACCTCCAAACATCCACAAAAGAGATTAGACCAGATGGCACTGGGCATGCTATGGTATAAAAAATGTGCAATACAAAAATAATTTTAAAAAAGGTAAAAAAAGAATGACTCCTACACAAGTCTTATTGCTTTAGTTTCAATTTAAAGTTTTACCGCAAGTATTTGCTCCACTGTTATATGTATAAGGAGAGTTACACACGCAGGTGTTGCCAGATCTGTAGGCATTTGTTGGACACTGTAAAGATAATTCTAAACAAGAAAAATATAAAAAAATACCTTAAAAAAATGGATAAAATGTAATTGTATCAATTAGCTTGGATCAGTCATGTAATTAAATCTGTAACAGATTAAGACCAGCAACAATAAATCTGTGCAATTAATAATATTTTTACCAATTGTTTTAGTTTGCCCTATTTCATGCTTTTAGCTTTCTCAATACCCTATGAAGCTATCCCTTTTCTTGACCAGTTGAGAAAATGGGGGGGGGAGGGAAGAAAGAAACGGATATCTGGGTGGATTTTACCATAATTGGTAATTGAAATAAATAATATTAACAATTCATGACTTATTTACCAACTTGTAAACATTAACTTAAAAATACCAAAATAAAAACATGGAACATAATTACCCAAGAATTTTACTTGGAAGACCTTAACAATTATATGTATGTGTTTATGCGGACGCTTTTGTGGAAGATGCTGTTTCATTAAAACTAAAGAAACGCAAAGAGCTAGAGCTGAGGGGGCTAAAATTTGTGTGATTGTATTTTATAGGTGGGACATGAAAAAGGCAAAGCAAAAATAATTTATCCTTAAGAGTGTGGCTTATGTGGCTTAGAGTCAGAAACGGCTTGGCTAAAGGTAAAAACCCACTCCAGTTCAGTTGAGCACCTTACGGCAGCATGGAAACCTTTCAGATACCCCCTTCCTCCACTTATACACACAAGAGATTAACTTGAAGTGTACTGAGCAACTATAAGCATTAAAGATGGGCTATACTAAAGCACTGTTACAAATAAGGAGCCAAAGTTGTTTGTCTGTAGTCATTTAAAACAATTTAATATGTCATTAGAAAAAGAAAATAAAAAAAAATACAATTTTAAAGGCAATTTGATCAAATAAGATTAATGTTAATATTAAAATAGTATTTACCACATGTGTTTAAAGCACTGTTATAATAGTAAGAGGAAGAAAAACAAGTGCAACCACAATTGCCAGATCTATAAGCATTGGAGGGACACTGCTTAGGACAATCTGAAATTGAATGTAAATAGAGTTCAATGAGCACTTATTTATTTGGGAAACATGTGAAAAATATAAAGATAAATATCAAATAAATGTTCCTGTTTTTTATCATTTATAAACTTTCTTGTTTTTATGGATAAGACACAAAACTTATTTCATTTTTGTATGTATTACCAACATTAGGTGGGCTGTTGTAGAGACAGTAAATCAATTCATTAAATTCTACTAAACCTCTTTGCAAATCTTCAGGAAGGGAGGAACATAAATATACAAAGAAATCACACCATTTGTACATAATAAGAAATAATACTATAAACATATTCTTTTTATTGATATTTTTTACTCATGATTATGTTGTTTTATCCCCCCCCCCCCCACACACACACACAACCTTAAATCTGTGGAGCAGACTTTTACTATACTTTATTATATCAGGTAAAGATACTTAGAAGTTTTTAGTAATTTTTATTTATTTTGAGGGAAACTTGGGCTATGATGAATATTTTCTTAACTCTAAAGGAGCATCCACAATATGTAAAACATTTTACAAACAAACATGGTTTTCATTTATTTGCATTTTTTTAGGTCAGCTACTCGCATAATGCAAATTTGTTTATGCTCCACACATTATGAATTGGCGAGTACTGGCACAATTAAATATCACTAACTATATAAGTAGACTGATGACCCATTAACCAAACGTAGTTGGAGATATATGAATTGGTTGAAGAACCATAAGGAGATTCTCCTAGCCAGTCAGAAGGCAGTACTGCTGCAGACCTGCCACATCACCAAAAAATTCCTCAGTGGACACTGATAAAGGGACTACTGTGAAATTTGTTTCTCTTTAGTGAAACTCGACCTTTGCATACTTGTTCATTTCTAATATAATAATAATAATGGTCTACAAATATTGGTTAATAAACAAAATGCACATATTTTTAAAAATGGTCTTACCACAAGTATTCAAACCACTATTATATGTATACGGATTGTTACAGACACAGGTGTTACCAGATTTGTAAGCATTAGTTGGACATTGTAAAATACTTTCTGAAAAAAACAATGTTTAACAATTATAAAATGCTAGCTCACTTTTTAGATTTAAAGGTGGTTGATTTTAATTTTTTTTGTTCCATGGTAACTAATTTTGACTTAATCATGATTACTGTTTATTTATCGTTCTTGTGGAACTTATCACTAGTAAGTTACATGATTTGTAGTTATACATTTTTATCTGTTTAAGTAATTATCTTCTATTTTGAAGTAACATCTGTGATATATAAAATAAGCCTAATTTGTGCTTCTTTACTTACCACAAGAGCACGTATTGTAGTTATACATCAATGGAGATTGACATTGTGTTACACAGCCACCTGGCAATTTAAAAAAAAAAAATAATATATATTTTGTTTAATTCTCACATACTTCATAACCTATTAGAGTAATAATTCATCTCTATTAAAGTTTTATTAAAACATTAAGGATTTTGATAAGACATCACATCAAACATTCTAATGGATAGGTCTATAGGTTGAAATGTATATTTACTGGGAAGTCTAAAAGATAACTACATGTTATCAGTCTGCAAATTTATGAATTGAATTTAATTAATACAATTAATTAAAAGTTTAACATTAATAACATTGTATCTTTTCCAACATGATAGTATTTAACTCATTTTATTCCAATTCCATGCGAGTTATATATATCCTGTTGATCAAGGCCACAATTTGGCATTCAATTTGTTCAAGCATATAAGCTTTCTTGGGATACAAATTATCATGTTGTGCAGTCACCACCTAGCAGAGATAGGTGTGCTTCTCATAAAGTCATGAAAATTTTTTCAGCATTTTTAAAGAGTTATCTATGTCATGTACTAAATTTTTTTTTCTATCACTTCCATGTTAGTGATGCTATGTTGCTGTGAAAAAAAACTACCAAAGTTATCATGTTGTCACATCTTGCATGTTCCATTTTAAAATACTAAGCTAATCCCCTGCTGGTACCACAAATAATATTGCTATTCCTTGTAGACCTGTAGAATCTCCCTGAAAATAATTTGGGAATAAAGAACACTTAATGTACTCCTTAATGCAGCAATAAAACGGGATCTCTTTACAACTATATTTTCAAACATGCATGCCACTGACAATGAAAATGTATGTTGCAGACTGCAAATTTGGATCCAATGGACAAGTTTTTCAAGTTGCTAGCACTTATAAAGAACTCAATGAAAGATGCATGAAATTTATTTCAAATGAAACATATATCAGCATTGATCTTATAATGGTTGTCATGAGTGCAAACCATTTATTTGCAGTAAGCCTATTTGTTTCAGTTTCAAGTTTTTGGCGTTGAGCCCCTTGTCAGGGTCACATTCACTGGTTTCAGACATATTTGGGCAAATGTCCAAGTGATAAGGATGAGGTATACTTTATCACTGCATCTCTTTGTCCTGCAATTTAGTGAGGCATTTATGTAGGCACACTCTGGACGATCCCATTTTGTGCTTGATAACTTATTCACTAGCAATGCACTTTTGGATAAGCCCTGTTCAACTGGGGCATCAGGTAACAGATAATGTGAGAAACGATCACCTTATTAAAGCACCAGATTTAGTACTAAAAATAATAGAAAGAGACTAATTCAATTATCTAACTGATGACAAAGGCAATATATTATTTGAAGATTGTATGATAACCATGTTGTCCATGTTGCATCATCTGGTGTTGTTGTTTATCCCCTTTGTCCTGTCAATATTTATTTGCAAAAAAAAAGAAAATCCTAGTACAGCAGCAAACGATAATCAGTTACATGGGAGGTATAGGCAGAGCTGGGTAAAACATAATCAGTCTTGGAAGGTGTAGACAGAGCTGATGAAAACAACATAAATATCAGGCATTAATCTATGGAAAGAAACAATATTCAGGTCCAATATTTTTCTGTTTTAAATTGGCTTTACAAAATGTATGGCATTTAATATTTTATAAGAAGCTATTGGATCTTTTGGAGTTTTGGCGATGCATCCAATGTTATTATTTGCAAAGTCATGATCATCCTGCTGACACTGGCTAAGAAAAGAAAACCTTTTCAGCAGGGCAACATTCATTCTTATTTTGATGGCTTGAATCATGTGACAGTTAAACAGGAAAAGGAAACACAATGTGTCCAACATCACAAGAACACAATATTTCAATATGAAAAATGTTGCCTGTGAAATGCTCTGGAAAATATCACAATAAGTAGCAGGTAATTTGTACATGTTAATTGTAGTTGTCTCTTGTTCCAATTTTGGAACACCTCATAACTCTACAATTGAATGCAATATTTTTTTTCCTTGATTATTATATGTGCAATCTTCAGCCTAATTAGGTTAAGATGTTATTTATAACAAATATTAATTGAAGTCTAGAGCTCATAACTTTAAAAATTTGAATTAGTGGAAGCATAATTAATATTATTAACTTACATGTTGAATGTGGGGCCTGGAGTGTACTTGAGCACAAACATTGGCAATTACTGCTCATAATCTAGAAAAAAAAATAGACATTGAATTTTCTTAGTGAAACAACATTTTAAAGAGATCCCATTAAATAATACAGATCTTTGAACTAACCTGGCCTGCTGGACAGGAACCTGAGCATGTAAGGCAGGTACAATTATCATACTGCTGTCCTGAGGGACAGTTATTGGTGGGGCAGTAACAGTTGCAGTTGGCATCCTGAAGTTTTCCAAAAGGACACTTGTCAAGACATACACAGTTGCATTTGGCATCATGTGTTTTTTTATATGGGCATACATCAGGGCAAGCTATGGAAAAGAAAACTAGTTAGATTCTTTAACATTACAGTAAATCATGACATTAGCCTATTGTAGATAAAAATTGATCATAATATAATCTAATTAGTTTAAGGAGATAAAGTGTAGACAAAACTACTGACCACACGAGCACGTTTTTTGGTCAAAAATATAAGGTGAAGAACAAGACTTGCTTGAGACTGTGCAAGGAGAATCTGTTGATAAAGATAATTTCTTTTCTATTGAATTATAGATCATTAGTTTACTATGCTTCAATAGAATTTGAGCTAAACATAGATCTAATAAATATAAATGTGACTTACTCTTAATTTTGTATCTAAGTCTATTTTTGCAAATTAGATTATTAGTTTTAGAATTCCTAATCATAGCTATTGCTTAGAAGTAACAATGATCTAGCTTGACTTACAATAAAAGTTTGTTTTCATATCAATTTATATAGACTATATTTTAGACAGCCTACATAAAATTTTAACGGGAATAGTTTATCTTATGTTATCTAATACAGACGTTAATTCAAAAAAGAAGATGATTACGTACTATGGGTATCACTAGTTCAATCTAGTCATGCATATATAATTGTGCAGCAAATACTTGTTATTATCAGTAATTAGTTTCTATAGTCAACAAGGCAGAAAAGATGTCATCTCATTTAGTTTATGTGTAAATATAGAGTAGCTAACCTGGCTTGCAGACAGAATGATCGAAATCTACTGTGTATAGTTCAGTGAAGCTGCTCACGCTGTACACATCCCCTGTTAATCCACCACTCATCTGATTCAGATCTTCATCACTAAGCGCTGTCCCAACACGGATAATGATGACAGGGTAACCACTGACCCTTGCTGTTTGAATGGCCTTATTAAAAGAATAATTTAATATTTACGTTGTACGAAAATAAACTAACAACCACTAAGCCAACAATTTAGACAGCAGACGCCTTGGGTGCCTTGGCTGGCTTGGATATGTTTGCAGAATGCCACAAGGCTGACAAGGTCTAGTCTACACTCACAAGACATTCTGTATGTAACTATGTTAATCTAATAGAAGGCAGGAGAGCTGCAGGTCGCCCACTTTTAAGATTTACCAATGTATATAAAAGACGACATGAAGCTCTTCAAAATTGACACCAACATTTGAAAAAATGAGCCACTGGATAGTTCTAATTGTAGAGTAGGCCTATGCATAAAGGAAGATGACTGGATTGTAGATGGCGTAAACACCAAAAGGGCGAAAGTGCTATAGCATCTGGTGATTTGAGATGCCAATTGCCAAATCTGTGACTGTAGTTATGTAGGCTTATCTTTAGTCTCACGATCTATCTATCTATCTATCTATCCATCTGGAGGCGGGAGTTGCGTCAGGAAACAAGTAACCGTCTGAGAGATGCCTTGAAAGAAAATGGGCTTAACCCTGACACTCACGAGTTTAAAATAAGGCTTATCTTGGAAGAATGTTGGATCAGATGATATGGGCAATTAAAAAATAAAAAATGAAATATTTGGCTGTTATATTTTAAATACTTCATTCAAATTCTTATATAATTTTAATTAGCTTTAATTGTGTTATTATTTTCTTTGACAAATTTTTAAAATGCGAAGTAATAAATGGATGGAACCTTAAAAAAAATACTTAATATGTTGCAATAACATGTGTGTCATGTGGTTGCTGTCACATAGATAATAAGAGTAATAAAGAAATGTCTTAGCAGTGAGTAGTCTATTTGATTTTCAAGTATGATTGAGCCAGGTTAAAAAACGTTTTCCAGTCGATATAATGTGGATATATACTTCATCTTATATCCACTGATATATGTCTACTGATAGATTAGAAATTTTATCTCAACTGATTAGCAATGGATAGACACCGCCCTGTATTTCACCAATGTTTAACAGTTCTCAGACATAACTGTTTTTGAAATGTAAATATTTATTTAGTAAGAAAGACATAATAAAACATGTGCTAGTTACTACGAAACTTTGAAATAACGTTAAGGTAATTAAGCATCAAGTTTCATAACAAGAAGTTAAAACTGAACTTGGTGTAAAGAAAGTATTACTTTTAAAATGTAGTACTAACTTAGATAATTAATGTATGGGAAGGGGGGGGGGGGGCACCATTATATTATTGAACCCAGGCCCATATATTAAAATTGTCATATCCTTCTAGTCAAGATTCGCTTTTATTATTTTTTTTAACAAAACGAGCTTTTTTTTTTGTTATGGGGAGGGGTTGTACTAGTTACAGCACTATTGATCTAATTGAGTGTGTTTACCTGTCGTGTTGCTTGGAGGTCAATAGGAGGTCCATCGATAATGAGCACTAAGGAGCTGGGTCTGCCACGGACATCATCATCTAACATGTTAATAGATTGTCTGATTGCTTTGTCAGCACCCGTACCGCCACTTTTGGGAAACATGAGATTGAGTCTGATTCTTTCAGCCAGTTTATGTTTGTCTTCTTCCAACTGTAACATGAAAGTAATCTAGTTGCTTTGGCATTTCTTTAATGAAGACAGACTTACAAGTTTGCCATTTCTACAACTAGTTCTAATCATTGCAAACTGAAAAAGGTTGCTAACATTGAAATTGCTCTTGTCAAACTTAGTGAGCAAAAGTAATGGTACTTTTAATTTTTAGCATGTCTGAAATTTAACTTCATGTTAAAAATGAACAACAATCTTAAAACAAATGAGCACATGACCAGCAGTCTAGCATTGATTGATCACAAAGTGCAAGTAGTCTAGTAGGCCACTAAGTACGAGACCTAGGTCTAGTATCCTTTGGTTCAAGTGCAACAGTTACCCTGAGTCTAGTATCACTTGGTTTAAGTGTAACACTTACACTGAGTCTAGTATCACTTGGTTTAAGTGCAACACTTAGAGTCTAGTATCACTTGGTTTAAGTGCAACACTTAGAGTCTAGTATCACTTGATTTAAGTGCAACACTTACACTGAGTCTAGTATCACTTGGTTTAAGTGCAACACTTAGAGTCTAGTATCACTTGGTTTAAGTGCAACACTTAGAGTCTAGTATCACTTGATTTAAGTGCAACACTTACACTGAGTCTAGTATCACTTGGTTTAAGTGCAACACTTAGAGTCTAGTATCACTTGGTTTAAATGCAATACTTACCCTGAATCTAGTATCAATTGGTTTAAGTGCAACACGTAGAGTAGAGTCTAGTATCACTTGGTTTATGTGCAACACTTACCCTGAGTCTAGTATCAATTGGTTTAAGTGCAACACTTAGAGTCTAGTATCACTTGTTTTAAGTGCAATACTTACCCTGAATCTAGTATCAATTGGTTTAAGTGCAACACGTAGAGTAGAGTCTAGTATCACTTGGTTTATGTGCAACACTTACCCTGAGTCTAGTATCAATTGGTTTAAGTGCAACACTTAGAGTCTAGTATCACTTGTTTTAAGTGCAATACTTACCCTGAGTCTAGTATCAATTGGTTTAAGTGCAACACCTACCCTGAGTCTAGTATCACTTGGTTGAACGTTAGGATCAGTTCCGTAAATGTTGACCCCAATGGCGTTGGACACCTGGCGGTATCGAAGAGAAGCGTAAGCCAGGTATTGCCTAACAATGTCCTGACGTCTGAGTACGCTGTCCGAGCCATCGACAACAAAGAGTATGTCACGACAGCCTACAACGCAAAACACAATAAGTAAATCAAAGTTTTTTTTTCAAAGCTTCATTTCCTTAGCACATAAGTACAATTCTGTAAACATATCCAAGCCAGCCAAGGCGTCTACAGTCTAAATTGTTGACGTAGTGCTTGTTAGATATTCCATGCATCTGACATTTTAAGCTTTCGATGCTTGAATTATTGGGTAGCTAAATCCTGAGTCGCAGTGTGGCTTTAGGGCTGGGAGATTCACTACAGATATGATTTTATCCTTGCGACAGGAGATTAGCAGAGAACAAAAGCAACTGATTTAACCGAGGCTTTTGACCTTGTCAGCAGAAGCGGTCTGTTTGCTATATTAGAGAGAATTGGCTGTCAAAACAACCTACGGAAACTAGTGTCAGCTTTAAAATGGCAATATGCAGGGCACCGTACAGTCTGATAGTTCTGCCTCTAGGCCATTCTCCATCAAGAGTAAAACAATGATGGAGAGTCGAAACAATAATAGTTGAATCTATTTATATTGGGTTTAGTATTTAAGATGTAGGTCTATATTTTAAAAGCTTTTAAATATCTTATCTTATCTTATATGATACAGACGTTACTTCAAAAAAGAAGATGATTACGTCCTACGCGCCATGCATTTAGTTTAGTCATGCATATTAACCAATGACCTAAACTCCGTCAAGTCACTGGTTTTTCTGGCTAGCTCAGGCAACCCATTCCATGCTCTAATAGCGCTAGGTAAGAAGGAGCTTTTGTACAAATTTGTCCTAGCATATGAAATGAGGAATGTGCCTTTGTCTTTGTGTCTTTCTGAGTATTTTATTAAATTTTGTTATGGCATTTGAAGATTATGGTTGTCTTTTATGTATAATTGATACTTTACTATATTACTTTTAAGTCTTCTATATCCTGAAGGCTTTCTAAATTTAGTGATTTTACTAAAGTTGTTACTCTAGTCAAATATGAATATTCGTTTGTTATGAATCTCACTGCTCTATTTTGTGTCTGTTCCAGTTTCTTAATGTTTTCTTGATTTGAGGGGTCCAAAACAGAGGATGCATATTCTATTATTGGCCTAACCAAGGTTAAATAAGATATTCATGTTGGTCATCCTATAAGTCAAAATTTTATCTAATATCTGATTAATGAGCAAACAACAAAGAAACAGAAAAAAAAATGCTTTGCTAAAGCAAAAAAAAAAGGACAGCAAAAGGCACATAAAAATAGAAACATTTACCTGATCCTTTAGGGACTATCTCCAATACACGACCTGCAAAATATATGAACAAAAATGCAATATAAAAAAATGGGATGGGTTATATTACTTAAAGTTACGTTGTCAAAATGTTTTGGTTTTGTTTTTGTTTGCATCACTTTGAATAAAAAAAGAACAAGATGTATAAACTTATGTAAGATAGAAAGTAATTGAAATTAAAAAAAAAAATTATCATGGAAAACGATAATACGCTATTAAAGACATCGTACCTGGACAAGCCACAAGAGATTGCCAGTTAATAGCAGTTCTGTATTCTTGTACAACGTGAGAGATATCTTGAAGCAGCTGGAGTAGAGCGTCTTCCAACGAAAGAGAGATGATCAGAATTTCACGATCTTTGGCGATTTTGGCTTCCTAAAAAGTAAACATTATTTCTTTAAAACACAATACAATATATAGAAATATTTACTTCTGTTATTGGGTTAACCATATAGTTTTATTCTTTTTAACAGTCAAAACAATTTGCTCTCAATAATACAAACACAGAAGCAAGCAATATGCAATTTTGAGTGCAAATGCATTAATTAAATAAGCATGCAAATGTGGACGATATTAGTACGACGGGAAGGTGGGTGACAGTCTACTCATCGATTTTTAGGCAATAAAGATTAAAATAATTAATATATTTTGGGGTAAAGCTGCATGGCAGAAAATATTTGATTTAAGAGTTATTCTTTCTCCTAGGTAAGTAGCCAGTCATGGTTTAGACGCCAGTTACTCGCCTTAGCCCAGGCATGTCAAACTCATTAAGGTGTATGGGCCACATAGAAAACTTACTAAGACCTGAGGAGCAGCAAAAAAAATCTATTGCAAAACAGCCTACTAGTTTTTTTTTGTAAATTAGAAATAATGCAATAGAATACAATAATTAATGGCATACCTGTCCCTTAGTTAAATTTGTAGTACTATTGGCTAATTAAAAAATACTTTGATAACGCATTATTTTCTTTGTCCTGATGCTTAACATCTTTTTGAAGATACCATTTTATTAATGTCAGGTTGAAATTTGTTTGCCACTGACGCTTTCATCACAGATGACAAATTTTGATCAGATAATCTCGAACGGTGAGGTGTTTTTTGTAGCTTTTATTATGGAAAAGAACTGCTTACAGAGACCAGTGCATTCAAACATAGCTAGAATTCTGGCTGCAAATTTCCGCAATTCAACATACCGTTCAGGGTAAATAACTGTACAATTTTGGCACAGCCATTTCAATGTATTTCGATTTCAACTAAGAATCTGACTGATATTCTATCAGCTCTAGTTGCACATTTCCAGCAGCATTTTCAGAATCAAGTGAGAATGGAGATACAAAATACTAAAATTCTTGTTCTTATGCAACGAAGTCACGAAAACGGTCATTGAAAGCATCTACTAACGATTCTAGATGTAAGACATTCACCAAATGTCGCAACCGTATTTAATCTTTTTAGCTCCTGACACGTTGAGAAGTGAACAAAATTTTCACTTCATATTTGGTTTATCCACAGTCCTAATTTTGCTTGAAAGCATTTCACATGATCACACGCAGTTGTGACAATTTTATCTTTACTTTGAAGTTTCAAATTCAAGTCTTGCAGGTGACCAGTGGGATCAACTGCTAATGCCAAATCCTGAACACATTCGTCAGTTTGGAAATGTTCAACAGGTTCAACTTTCATGTTCAGAAACAATACGATTTCCTCACGCAGTGCAAACAATATCTTCAATATTATATGTCATGAGAGCCAGCGGACTTCTGTGTTGTAGGGAACTAATCAAATTCATGTTCAATGTCATCCAGAAACATTACACATTGGCGAGCATTAAAACCACGGGCACGAATAAAATTGAGAAGCGACTGAAAACGGTCTTATGACATGTTGGAGGTGTAATTGCTGTGCGCAGAATGTTTCTTGGTGAATGATGCACTGAAAATAAGCAAATTTAAAATTATCATCAGTCTCTCTTATTTTTGCAAGTAACTTTGCATCAAAACCATTTCATTTCATGGTTGGTGCGCCATACCTTGTTAGACTAGTTAGCTTTACCAAAGATAAATTGTACTGCATTATCACCTCCTGTCATTTCTCAAAAACACCCTCTCTTGTTGTGGTGTTATGCATAGAACAGATCTCAAGTAGTTCCTCGTGTATGTCAAAATGTATATAGCCAACTGTGCTACACCCTTTACATCAGTTGACTCATCGAGAGCCAATAAAAATAATTCAAAATCAGCTATTTTGTTCTTTAATTGTTCACGCAACCTGACTGACATGTCATTTATTCTTTCTGCCACAGTGTCACTAGTTAACGCTATTTCTTTGAATGCTTTCACCTTTTCTGGACAAATTACTTCGGCTCTAACGACACACTCCTTCATAAAATCACATTATTAAATGATTTGCATTGGCTTTCACTGCAGACTCACCCTCGTTGTTCAGTTTAACAAATACTATTTTTCAATTCAAGTAGCTTGTCATCTCTTGTTTTCCAGCGTAATAGTTTAACATTATTTTTATAATTTTTTAGGTGGCCAAGGGGGCCGCATGCAAGGTGGTCGAGGGCCGCATGCGGCCCCCGAACACCCAGTTTGACATGCCTGCCTTAGCCCCTCCTCCTGTCAGTGAAAACAGTTCCACGGGAGCAAATAGCAGAACCACACGTGAAGGCCAAGCCCAGGAGTTGAACTGCTTGTCAGAGGCTAAGACGCATGCCATTAGGAAGTTTTTTATGGGTAGTGTAGTGCTTATATCCATTTCAACTTCCTGCAATGACAATCTTGCAGGGGATATGTAGCGTTATGAATAACACGAAACAGGCCGAGTGCTGTAGTGAAAGAATTGCTGCAAGAAAAATGTTAGCGCTTCATCAGTCCTAACACCTAGCTATTCATAAATGTTAGCACTTCATCAGTCCTAACACCTAGCTATTCATAAATGTTAGCACTTCATCAGTCCTAACACCTAGTTATTCATAAACGTTAGCACTTCATCAGGCCTAACACCTAGCTATTCATAAATGTTAGCACTTCATCAGGCCTAACACCTAGCTATTCATAAATGTTATCACTTCATCAGGCCTAACACCTAGCTATTCATAAATGTTATCACTTCATCAGACCTAACACCTGGCTATTCATCATTCTTCTAATCTCTCTTCAACATTTACCCGTATCAAAACATTTAATAAAGAGTAAGAATAAAACAAACTAGTCGACCAGCGGCATACCATACGCCGCTATTTTGCAGGGCCGGTCTTAGGCCACTGCAACCTATGCGACCGCATTGGGCCCCGCACTTTCATAGGACCCGCGCTAATTTAAGGTTCATAAATTATTAAATTAAATCATTTTATAACTTAAAACAGATTTCCCGCGCCCTCCTGTCGATTTACCAGTAGCTTCTAGAAATCTCCCAAAATTGCAAAATATACAAAAAAGTCCTTAAAATATACGGAAATATGTAGACAAAAATTGTCATTTTGGGGTGTCATTCAATATGGAAAACGCCAATCCTACGCGCGATAAATAAAAACGGCATTATGCATTAGCCGTAATTGTGTAATCTGGTAAAAGAAGCTTCTCGCGCCTCAAACTAATGAAGAATTACTTGAGGTCAACAAATCTTAAAAATAGATTGAAACATTTGGTAATTCTTGCTATTGAGGGTGATCTATGTAGGAAACAGAATTATTATGATATACTGTATGACTTTGCTACACGCAAGGCTCGTAAAGTAATTGAATGAATAAAATGCATAGACGAATTTATTTTCTAATACAAACTCTTAAATTTCACTTATTATCCGCTTCCCCACCCAATCTTGGCCCCGCGAAATCCGTTTCGCATAGGGCCCCACCCTGCTAATTAGTGACGGGTGAATATACATAGTAGATTACTTGTTCTCTTTCCATGACTTCTTGGTCACAATGGTTAAGTCCGGCGCTGCTATTTAGTGTTTGTAAAATGTTTGTAAAATGTTTTACATAATTCGGATGTTTCTTTAGAGTTGAAGAACGAAGGGGGGTGGGAGCGGGCAGGGTTTGATTAAGATAAATCCAAACGACAGTCCAGCGCGCAAACCGCACGACCAGGAAGCCATCCGTAGTGACCGGTGAATACTTGTTTCCCCCCCCCCCCCTCTTGAGCGACGAAGAGAATTATATATATAGATTAGAACAAATGTCCATCAAAACTACTACTTATAATATTTTTAAGCCGTTTTTTTTCTTTTTAGTAATCTATGCATTCTTAATGGTTCCAGTAGTCCCAGTACAGTCTGGCTAAAAAAAAGAACACTTTAAATAACTAAAGTTTAATCCTGTAGAGAAATGTGAGACCAATGAGTTTTTTAATCATTGTCTTATTTTTATGTGTCTGCAAATCAAAGCTAAATGTAAAAAATAAAGGATTATCATCGAATTTTTTTAAAAAATTGTTTTCATAACAACTAAAATTTATACTGCATTAAACAGATATTCAAATCTCACCGAAATAGTAGCTCGTTGGTTGTCAGGGTTACCGTCGGATAATAAAACAATGACATTTCCGCTTCTTTCACCATTGTAAGCTCTATACTCCTGGCTAGAATACTCTAATAAAATTTGTCTGAAATGATAAAATATTAATATAAAATTATTGTACTGAACACTACAGCATCATAGACTTTAATCAGAAACTATTTTGTACACAAATTAGACATAATCGTATATGATTTCTACCTGGCTCTCCTGAGCGCCACAGGGATAGCAGTTTTCCTTCTGGGCTGTTTCAGAGCGTTTACCTGCTTGATCAGGTCTTCAATCTCACTGGGAGTACGTGCCTTGATGACGATTTCTTCTGTGACGTCACTGTCAATAATAAAGATTTTGATCACATTTTGTAAGCGAAACATCCCCCAGTAATAAGGTCAACAGAACATTTAGACCAGACTAGTGGCATTTGTCAAATGTTATTCCTTAAATAAAGTTTTTTTTAAAGTTTGTATTGGAACGTTATGCATCACACAACAATTTTTGACTTAATAATCTGAAGAGTATTTGTGTACTAAAGCTAAATACAAGTCAAAGTCACCAGCTAAATACAAGTCAAAGTCACCAGCTTAATACAAATCAAGTGACTTGACGTTGAACCTACCTAAAGAGTATGACCCCTACATGAGCATCAGAGTAGGTTGTTGTGACAGTTCTGATTTCTCTGACTAAGGCTGTTTTGGCGTAAGTGAAGCCAATGGGCGACACACTGTCAGAGCCGTCCAGTACAAACATTACGTTAGGTGGACACTTTGTGACTTGAGAAAAAGAGACACATATAATTCTTTATGATTGAAGATAAAAAAACACATAAAATATATTCTTTATGACTGAAGATTAGAACATTTAACATTAGATACTTTATGACTAAAGATTAAGATAGTTACTTAATGACTGAAGATAAAGAGACACATTAGATACTTTATGATTGAAGGTAAAAAAAAAATAGATTGTTACTTTATTACTGAAGATAAAGAGACATTGGATAGTTATTGTATGACTGAAGATAAAGATACATTAGATAGTTTCTTTTTGATTGACAATAAAGTGACAATGTAGTTATTTTACAATTGAAAATAAAGCGACACATTAGATAGTTTAGATTAAAAATATAGAAACACTTTACATTTTATGATTGAAGATAAAAGCACATAACATTAGATACTTATTAACAGAAAGGATAAAAACATAAATGAAAAATCTTATTGTTAACATAGACCTAAATATAACTTTCCTTTTCTTTTTAATTTGTTCTTAAACCAGTGTCAAATTACTTAGAAATACTGTCCCAATTTAATGCTAATTAGAGTTTTAGCTCACCTAAATTATCATTATATCTTATTTCCGTCTTTTGAGAGTTGGTTCCGCCATTGCTTACTAAACCTTTTAACCAATCAAAAAGGTTAAAGGCTGTTTGGAGATCTTGTGGATCGTGGGCTTGGACTCCAGCCTCGCAGGTGCAAACCAGGGCAACCAGAAGCGTAATAGAATATAGGAGTCTCATCATCTGTAATGGACATAGTTTGTTCAATATAGTGAAACACAGTCGTTAACTAGGAAGCATTACAGTACATAATCTACTTGGTGTTGTGTTATAGTACAGTACTAGATCTACTTGATGTTGTGTTATAGTACAGTACTAGATCTACTTGGTGTTGTGTTATAGTACAGTACTAGATCTACTTGATGTTGTGTTATAGTACAGTACTAGATCTACTTGGTGTTGTGTTATAGTACAGTACATAATCTACTTGGTGTTGTGTTATAGTACAGTACATAATCTACTTGGTGTTGTGTTATAGTACAGTACATAATCTACTTGGTGTTGTGTTATAGTACAGTACTAGATCTACTTGGTGTTGTGTTATAGTACAGTACTAGATCTACTTGGTGTTGTGTTATAGTACAGTACTAGATCTACTTGGTGTTGTGTTATAGTACAGTACTAGATCTACTTGATGTTGTGTTATAGTACAGTACTAGATCTACTTGATGTTGTGTTATAGTACAGTACTAGATCTACTTGGTGTTGTGTTATAGTACAGTACTAGATCTACTTGGTGTTGTGTTATAGTACAGTACTAGATCTACTTGATGTTGTGTTATAGTACAGTACTAGATCTACTTGATGTTGTGTTATAGTACAGTACTAGATCTACTTGATGTTGTGTTATAGTACAGTACTAGATCTACTTGATGTTGTGTTATAGTACAGTACTAGATCTACTTGATGTTGTGTTATAGTACAGTACTAGATCTACTTGATGTTGTGTTATAGTACAGTACTAGATCTACTTGGTGTTGTGTTATAGTACAGTACTAGATCTACTTGATGTTGTGTTATAGTACAGTACAAAATCTACTTGATGTTGTGTTATAGTACAGTACTAGATCTACTTGGTGTTGTGTTATAGTACAGTACAAAATCTACTTGGTGTTGTGTTATAGTACAGTACTAGATCTACTTGATGTTGTGTTATAGTACAGTACTAGATCTACTTGGTGTTGTGTTATAGTACAGTACTAGATCTACTTGATGTTGTGTTATAGTACAGTACAAAATCTACTTGATGTTGTGTTATAGTACAGTACTAGATCTACTTGGTGTTGTGTTATAGTACAGTACAAAATCTACTTGGTGTTGTGTTATAGTACAGTACTAGATCTACTTGATGTTGTGTTATAGTACAGTACTAGATCTACTTGGTGTTGTGTTATAGTACAGTACTAGATCTACTTGATGTTGTGTTATAGTACAGTACTAGATCTACTTGGTGTTGTGTTATAGTACAGTACATAATCTACTTGGTGTTGTGTTATAGTACAGTACATAATCTACTTGGTGTTGTGTTATAGTACAGTACATAATCTACTTGGTGTTGTGTTATAGTACAGTACTAGATCTACTTGGTGTTGTGTTATAGTACAGTACTAGATCTACTTGGTGTTGTGTTATAGTACAGTACTAGATCTACTTGGTGTTGTGTTATAGTACAGTACTAGATCTACTTGATGTTGTGTTATAGTACAGTACTAGATCTACTTGATGTTGTGTTATAGTACAGTACTAGATCTACTTGGTGTTGTGTTATAGTACAGTACTAGATCTACTTGGTGTTGTGTTATAGTACAGTACTAGATCTACTTGATGTTGTGTTATAGTACAGTACTAGATCTACTTGATGTTGTGTTATAGTACAGTACTAGATCTACTTGATGTTGTGTTATAGTACAGTACTAGATCTACTTGATGTTGTGTTATAGTACAGTACTAGATCTACTTGATGTTGTGTTATAGTACAGTACTAGATCTACTTGATGTTGTGTTATAGTACAGTACTAGATCTACTTGGTGTTGTGTTATAGTACAGTACTAGATCTACTTGATGTTGTGTTATAGTACAGTACAAAATCTACTTGATGTTGTGTTATAGTACAGTACTAGATCTACTTGGTGTTGTGTTATAGTACAGTACAAAATCTACTTGGTGTTGTGTTATAGTACAGTACTAGATCTACTTGATGTTGTGTTATAGTACAGTACTAGATCTACTTGGTGTTGTGTTATAGTACAGTACTAGATCTACTTGATGTTGTGTTATAGTACAGTACAAAATCTACTTGATGTTGTGTTATAGTACAGTACTAGATCTACTTGGTGTTGTGTTATAGTACAGTACAAAATCTACTTGGTGTTGTGTTATAGTACAGTACTAGATCTACTTGATGTTGTGTTATAGTACAGTACTAGATCTACTTGGTGTTGTGTTATAGTACAGTACTAGATCTACTTGATGTTGTGTTATAGTACAGTACTAGATCTACTTGATGTTGTGTTATAGTACAGTACTAGATCTACTTGATGTTGTGTTATAGTACAGTACTAGATCTACTTGATGTTGTGTTATAGTACAGTACTAGATCTACTTGATGTTGTGTTATAGTACAGTACTAGATCTACTTGATGTTGTGTTATAGTACAGTACTAGATCTACTACCAACAAAAACACCTCAAATATTTTGTTTATTTCTTCATGAGCTAAGTAATAGTCTGCAGTGTGTAAACAATGTTTTGACTGAGATGCAAAGATCACAATGACAATAGATATTAATAGATCATTAACAAGTGCTCAGATTGCCACATCGCAACTTGCGGTTAGTTAGGTACTTCAACGAGTCGTCCTTCGTCCGACTAAGAGTGTGGCTTTAGTCCAAATAATAGTTGTTATTTTAGGTCAATTTGACATTCAATAATGAACACCGTGGTACGGCTATTCAATCGTTGAGTAATTTGAAGTGTTAGCGTAATTTTGGGTTTTCTAACTGATTAGTCATCTCCTCGATGATCCAATGTTCAGTTTTAAGAAATAGTTCAGTATCAACAGAGTTCCTCTTATTAATAATTTTGTTTCAATAATGTTTGTATTTGGTATGTTGCAATAATGTTTGTATTTGGTATGTTGCAATAATGAATTTTTGGCTTGGATGTTTCCCAACTATTAGTTTATTGTTTTATTTCTTTAAATGTTTATATCTTAGAACAGTTGCATTAAATCACACACACACTCACAGACTTATTGTTTAGTCCTATTGTTACAGTTCTTGACTGCCTGGTCGCTTAAGCCCATCCTCTTCCTGGGCACAAAAACGTCTCGTGACAACACTGATGTTGGCTTGATTCCGGGACATGATGTAACCAACTAGATTTAGACACGATGTTGCAGGTGAGATCTAGGCACTAGCAAGCAGGACGTAAATCAACAATTCTTTGAATGCATGCAACGTGCGCTGTGTGTATACAACCAAACAAAAAACTCCCCAAAATGTCATCCTACAACTTCTAAGCTCCACCAAGAACATGACGGGAATAATAGATATACTGATTTATTTATTTTTACTACACACCCTTCATTCCAATTTCTCTAACACTACCAGGGACAGTAAACAATTCAGCTGCAAACAATTAGGCTAAACTATTCCTCAACTCTAAACTAATCACCCTCTTACAATTTGATGACATTCATGTACTAAACTTTTTTGTATGCCTCTTCTTAAAATCTTAAAATTTCTAATTTTTTTAATTTTCATTTATTATTATTTAATAAACAAGTTTGATCTGAAAGGCATTGATGTCCATCATGATATATAGAGTATATATACACATTGTTTTAAATGTAACAAAAATATTTTCAAAAATAATTCACACGACAGTCACCAAATTCCATGAGCCAAGGAGGATTTTGAGTTTAAAACCCTCTCCAAAATATTTTATACGATTTTATATTTTAAACCCCCTCTTCAATATAATTCTAAAGCTTAAAGCAGTCACCAGAATCTATGAGCGTAGCCAAAAGGGGTTTTGAGTTTAAAAAACACTTACAGAAGGCTATAAGTTAAACCCCCATCCAGAGGGTTTTGAGTTTAAAACCCCCTCTATTGGGGTTTGAAGCTAAAAACCACGTCTTCTTTATTAGATTAATGCAAATTAGTCATAAAATTCAATGAGTGTAGCCAAGGGGGGATTTGAGTTTAACCCCCTCCAGAGGGCTTTAAGTTTAAAACCCCTCCAGATGGTTTTCAGTTTAAAACATATCCATAAAGTTTTGAGTTTAACCCCCCCGCCTTTTTACAGAGTGTATTGAGGTTAAAACCACCTCTTTAATATTATTCTAAAGCAAACTACAGTCACCTAAGTCTATGAGTGTAGGTAAAAGGGTTTTTGAATTTGTTAAAAAAAAAATTCCTGTGATTTTCTAGCTTAATACCCCCCAACAGATGTTTTTGACGATAAAACTTCCTTTTCAATTGAAAATCTAAAGCAAAAAATTGTCTCCAAATTCCATGAGCGTAGCCAAGAGGTGTTGCAAATTTTTACCATTCGATGGGCTCCATTATTTAAGTGCAGTGAATGGCATATTTGTTTTTTTGAACTAAAAATTTTTATTAAAAGGATAATGCACTGTAGATACCTCAGAATATGCATTTTTTTACGTGTGTGTTTTAAATACCGGAAATAGTAGGCCTACTTGGCACGGGGGTTCCGCCCTGGACCCAGCTGGGGGAGGTCATATCGCTCCCCAGACCCCCTGGCTGGCAATGCCGGGATGTCTACAGTCTTTCCACTACCTCCAAGAAGAACTTATTCAAGGGTACAATAAACGTCTTCCGAAATAATGAAGGATCGGAATGTAATAAATATTAATTACGTACACAGACATGCACATATTTATATATATAAACAATATAATAATATATAAAAATCCCACAAAACCCATTTCCAAAAAAAAAATCCTGGCTACGCCCATGTCATACATAGTTCACAAAGTTTCATATCGTACATAGTTCTCAAAGTTTGAGAGAGAAAAGAAAAAGACTTTGACATGGGAGAGATGGGGTTACAAAATACCTGGCCCTAACGGAGGAATAATTGTTCACACCTCAAGTGCGAAGCTCAGCTTAAACATAATTACCCTACGACATTTTCAGCAGAGAGTCTTTGAAGTTGTTGCTGGCAGACGGACTGACAGATGGTAGACTAAGTATTTGCTGGTCCACATAAACGATGTTAGAACTCTTTAGTGGACTCTGAAGGTCACCAGGTGTTGGGATATAGTGTAGGCCTATTACCCTCTTCCTTTCCATCATAGTTTGGCTTTGTACAGAAATACATTGAAAGTGGAGGAAAGAGTATATACAGGGAGTGAAATGTGCCCAGAAGAGAGGAGGCGAGATAGGTGTCATAGGTAATGACCAGTACGAAGGATACGATTGCCAGACGCATGACGCCAACGAACAGTGCTCGGTGCTGGTTTTGTCTTCATTTGTTTGACTTTTCCTGCGTCAATGGGAGATGTGTCACCCAAATCACCGAACAAGCTAAGATACTCTTAAAAAATATATCTTGAGAAATTGGGTTAGGGTTAGATGAGATTTTTTTTATGGTAGAAATTACAGTTTTTCAACAGAATTAGTTACATATCTTTATGATTTAAGTTACTTATTGATATTTTAATTAATCATTATATCATGTCGCCCCCTGTTGGTATAATAGTATACATAGGCTACTTGTGCCTCGAATGTCAGTCACACTTCAGGATCGGCCCTTACCCTCATGTAAATTTATTTTACTAAATTTGACCTGCCTTTGTTAATAGGATAAATAATGTGCTTTAGATGTCAGGAGAATGTGTTTCTGCAGTTTTAAGAATGGAAGAAAATGTTTGGCGTCAGGGCGAACGCCGCTGGGCGAGCTTACGGCGTTCTCCCTGACCACCTAGCTGTCTGTGCGTTTATACATATGGTTAAGGTTTGCTGGGCGTTAGTGTTAGGATTTGAATAAAAATCGCCCCCCCCCCCCCAATTCTTCTAAAGGTTCTGGATCCACTAGTGTTGTGAAAAGAAGAATGAACTATCTATTTATATCTATACGAGAACCGGAAGTATGACACATACACTAAGTGTGAAAAAAATGTTTGCTTTTACAGAATTCTACACGATTCAAATAAAAGAAACCTACACCAGTGAATCATATCCAAATACCAACGAATCTGCTAATCCATTGTTTGTCGGATCTGCATATTCGCAAATAATATTTAAGAGGTGATTTAATTTTGATGGTCAAAAGTAATAATGTTTCAAAGATTCATTTGCCGTAAATTTAAATTAAATAAAAAATAGTAGATTAGTTTTAGTATGTTAAAACATTACAATATTAATCAAAACGTTTGGAAATGAAAATCTACACTTTTGTTTTACACTTTAAGTTTAGAAATTGAAATTCTACATCTTAATCTAGTCTATTTTAGTATAAACTAGATCTAGAAATTCTAGATCTAGACTCTAAAATAATTTTAATTAGAATATAAATCCAGATCTAGATCTAGTTTTAAAAAATCTAGATTAGATCTAAATCAAGATATCATTCCTTTTATAAACGCGAGTCACATAAGGAGGCTTAATAAACATTACTATACCGAGTTCTTTTTTCGTTTCATTTTAAGAATTAATTCCATATAACGTCATAGGGAAAAAAAAACACTATGTCACACGGCCTAGCTAGACTAAAAATCACCTTCATCATTACGAGCCATTTATCGAGTGTTCATAGACTTTGGTGCACCGAGTGCGTTCTTTAAGCATTTCATTTAAAGAATTCATTCCATATGATGTCAAAGGTAAAAAAAAAAACCACTACGTCACACAGCCTAGCTAGACTAAAAATCTCCTTCATCATTACGAGCCATTTATCGAGTGTTCATAGACATTGGTGCACCGAGTGCGTTCTTTTAGCATTTCATTTAAAGAATTCATTCCATATGACGTCAGAGGGAAAAAAAACACCACTACGTCACACGGCCTAGCTAGACTAAAAATCACCTTCATCAATAAGAGCCATTTATCGAGTGTTCATAGACCTTGGTGCACCGAATGCGTTCTTTTAGCATTTCATTTAAAGAACTCATTCCATATGACGTCAAAGGAAAAAAAAACACTACGTCACACGGCTTAGTTAGACTAAAATATGTTTTCATTAATACGAGCAATTTTTCGAGGGTTAATAGACATTGGTGCACCGAGTGCGTTCTTTTAACATTAGCCTACATTTAAAGGGTCCATTCATATGACGTCAAAGAAAAAAAATTCCATTACCTCACAATAGGCTAGTACCGGTACCATAAAAAAAAAGTCTTTATTTACACGAGATATTTAACAAGGGTTCATAGACATTGGTGCACTGAGTTCTAATAGAATTTATTTAAAAAGGATCAAAGCCGCATTGTTTTGGCGTTTTGTCTGTCAGTCGGTCTGTCCGTCATCTTGATATAAAAAAAGAACCACTAAAAGTTATTAAAAATTGATTAACCTTTATTTTACGTTTCAAAACATCGCAATAATTTTTAGGTATGAACACAATTGAAAAGTTTATATAATAGATTGTTCCGGATGTTTGTATAAATAGTAAAATAAAAAGAGAATTTCAGATAAATGTAATACCGTTAATTAAATTTTTTGGATGGTCTCGTATAAAAATTAGATGTACTACAGCCATGTGGAGAGATTTTCATACCTTACTTTGGTGTTTGGATTTTTTTTTCCTTAAAAATCGGAACATAATATTAACGATAATTAGATTTTTACATGTTTTAGGTAGAAAGTTAAATGTACTTTAAGAGAGTAGTGAGTTAAAATATTTTTCATAAAAATCCGTAAAAACATTATTTCGTAAATGAGAAGATTATTTGTTTATTAATTAGAAGAGGGAGTTCAAACACTGGGATCCTATATTCTTCTCAAAACCTAGCTTATACTTAACCAGCGGATACTGCTGTGTTACAGAACATCGGAATGTTTGTTTCCAAATCATGTACTTCTAGGAACTGCCCTAACTATAAGTTTGATCGCTGAGATAATTGAATCAATAATTCCGCAAGGTTGTCATTGCCGGAAGTGGTAATGGATGTAAGCACTCCACTACCTATAAAATGCTTCCAAATGGCATGCGTCTCGAATAGCCTCTGACCACCAGTCCAACTCAAAAACAATGCTAAGACGATAATGCTACAGAGAGAGACCAGAAACACCAGACAGGGATACAATGAAACAAGAAGAAGGGCCACAAAAGTTGTCAGAAAGAAAAATGGGAATGGAAAAAATCGAAGACCATGTCCTGTCTATGCCAATAAATAATTGTGCAAACTTTCAGCTTGATCCGAGAATGTATTAGTTCCAACTTTTTATCAGACAGACAGACGGACAGAGTGAGTTCATATAAAGCAGTGATGCCCAAAATACGGCCCGCGACGTGCTTCCATCCGGCCCGCCGAAACGTTGGCACAAAATATAGAAAAGTTCCTTCCCCCCCTTAAAAAAAAATGTTCAAAATTTATCTTTACCTACGATATTGTCCTCACTTTTTTTTCCAAGGCATTTAACATTTGTGCGTTCATGAAATAGGACTATAGAATCTACTAGGAAAAGTGAACGGATCTTTACTTTTTGTAGAAAATGATACCATTGCTAGCCAACATGTTTGTTTGTATAAAGAAAGTCTGTGGCTGTTTAAAAAAAACAAAACAAGAACAACACAATATAAACAGAACTCACGCCATTTTTTTAAGTGTAAAAAGA
The DNA here is from genome assembly GCF_947242115.1 of Biomphalaria glabrata. NCBI lineage: Eukaryota > Metazoa > Mollusca > Gastropoda > Planorbidae > Biomphalaria > Biomphalaria glabrata. The sequence continues at coordinate 21,905,443 of NC_074722.1, read as the reverse complement.
AAATCCAAATATCCCAATACTTCAATGTAAGTACTAGATCCTCGGGTTTGAAATAAAATAGTTTCAGGCCAATTTCATTAAGTTTTTTTTGTCTTTTCCATCATATGGCCCGCGACACTAGTGTTGGAAATTAAAATGGCCCGCAGATTGAATTAGGTTAGGCATCACTGATATAAAGCATTGGCATTGTAAAGATATACTGCTGAGGGAGGAACTATTGCTAGACTGTATAAGTTATTAAGGCATGTTATTGAAGGGAATAGTTCTGATTTCACTGCAACTTCTCTTGGGAAATAACTGTTGACTCTTTCGCAACTTTTCCACATCTGTTTTGGTCTTCTGTCTTTAATTAATTAAAATAAAGTCGTAACAGTCTGCATAAGTCAAACCAGTTCAAAACAGGATTTTAGTATGCGTCTTGAATTGATCTCAAATAGTCTTCAAGACATTTGTTTCTTCCAATACAAATCCATGGTTTGTGAGTTTGACAAGAAAAAAAAAAAGCAAGACGGATGTGAACTACTAATTCAACATACTCCACTTCTCCCTACTCCTCCCCAAAGCTAACTCTTCATCTAACTAAAGGGCACGTGATGTGTGGAGCTCGAGAGGAAAGTCTATAGGAAGAAGAAAGTTTAACTTAAGTACATCTAGATCTACTCGTCACATCTGAACATTGACAAACACAAGATGAAATCAAGGAATGATGTAAATCTGACTGGAACTAATCTCTCTCGCTATTCTTAGAAGAATCTACAAGCGTGCTGGTTACAGTGAGAGGCAGTAACTAATCAAATAATAGTAATAGTGTAACGTCACGAGTTGCGCGTAAGCTTATGTGCTAATATGCGTTCTTTTAACGGCGTTAAATTGATGTTTGTATTTTTAAAAATATACTTTGGATGATGGCACAATTATGACAGTGCACATTTGAAAATTAAAATGTATGTATAAATGTGAATGTTCGTGTGAATGTGTCATAGTATTTGATTGGTTGGAACAGCTAAAGTAGAACGTATAGAGCAAAGAGTATGCTGTAGTTAGTAGACCTATATATATATATATATAGGGCCGCTGCTGCCTATTGTGCAACGTGTGCATTGCACGCTACTACCTACTAACGACCGAATGTAAGGGGCGGCCAAATCATAATTCCAATGTTCCAAGTTAACTTTATTTTAAATTTTTTAGCTTAATAGCAAAAATTACTCAAATATTTTATTATTTAATTTAAATTCTAATTATTGCATTATCCTTTTAAAATCATTTTAAAAAAACGATATTCGTACATAAGAAGCTATTTTGGAATACTTTAATAAGAAAAAATGGAGCGGCGCGCCAGAGATTCTTACGGGCTTTTCCATACGTCGCCTAATCATTTCTGACCTTGGATTTGACGAGCAGAAAAAGTTTATACAAAAATGAATTTAATTCATTAGGAGCTTTTGGTACAAGTTCAAAAAAAAAGGGGGGGGCGGCATTTTTTAATTTCGCACGCAGGCGGCTACAACCCTCGCGTCGGCCCTGTATAGATATAGATAGATAGATGGATAGATAGATAGATAAATAGATAGATAATAATAATAATAATAATAATCTTTATTATCCGTAAGATAGATAGATATAGATATAGGTCTTTTTTGTGACGGTACGCACCAGTACGAACTACCAGCACCTTTTTCAGTGTGGGAAAAAAGTATTACTTTTCTAGCATTTTAACGTTTATTATTAATTTGTTAGTAGTTAAAAGTTAGGCGATCCATCACCGAGTACAGGCACCTATTTGTTTTTACAATATACAGAGAGAGACAGAGATGATAGATAGATAGATAGATAGAGGGATAGATAGATAGATAGAGGGATAGATAGATAGATAGATAGATAGATAGATACGTTCATGTACAGCTAGATCTTCACTGGGGCTCTCGAGTAAAGTACTGCACTTGCTCTGACGTAATCAATGGTTGGTCTACCTTCTCTCACCTTTCGAAGGTTTTCTTTGGATTCAAGAAAGACAGCAAGTCATTCAACTGGATGTCCTCGCACTATGGTCTGCATCAACAGTTGAAATGAACAGAGACAGTCAGTTGCTCGCTTAGAAAATAAATACGTAACTAACTAGAGACAAAAGTGTGTTGTCTTAGCGAGCAAGAAAAACAAAGAAATTTGTCAACTTGAAAAGTGTCTAAGAAACGTCATTATGATATTGACATTCCAACAACAAAAAACACAATGAAAAAGTGGAGAAAGAGATATAGCCACTTTTTCTCCCCACCCAACCCTGTCTCTTTCTCTCTTTAAACTAAATGAGAAATGTTTTGAAACGAAATACAAATGTGTGTGTGTTTACATATGCCAACGATTTATTAATAAGAAAGACAATGTAGATTATTGTAGATAAGGATCATATTCTTGACACAAATTTGTAATTGTAAAAATCATCTAACAAAATGTGCACCACGCATACATACTTCCGTGTTTCACGACACGAAACTGAATACCTATATGCCGTTCCCTGTTACACTCATTCCACATTTTGACGTAGAAAAACTAACAAATTGATAAAAAAAAAAACTTTAAAAGATTAATTAAGAACACCCCTGTATGTATTTTTACAAAGCTTATATCAGCAGTCTGTTAAAAAAGATTTTAAAATTTTGTAAACTTTATTTCTTCCACATTCAATCACGGATCAAGTTGAAATCTGCAGTTATTTCTTTGACCTGACAAAACAGGAATTAATTTAAAAAAAAAACAATTAGTTTATTAACTAAGGTAAATTAATTATTTATTTGCTATTTAAGAAAAGAAAGAAATTATACTTAACATATGTGGTGGTATAAGTTGAATTAGCCCCCTTTAAAGAGGCTTGACCTCTCGAGTTCGAATTTAAGTCGTACACACATTGTTTAGATGCATTTAAAAAGCGATCACATTCACGGTGACAGTCAACCACATACCCGCCCCCTTCCCAACTGATCCAAACAAGTGATCGGATCATAGCACATTGAGAAAGCTAAAAATCTGAAATTATGCTAAACAAAAACAATTAGTGAAAATATTTCTAGTCGCAAAGATTTATGATTGTTAGTCTAGATCTATTACGAATTTAATTACATGACTAATCCAAAATAATTGATATAATTACACTTAATATAATCTTTGTTATTGTTTTTGTTGTTTTTTAAATTTGTGTTTGTTTTTCTTTTTACTGTTTGAGTTTTAAGGAGATTAAGTTTCAAAAATAAAATGCATCAAAAAGTCTACGCAGGTAAAACAAGCTTAGATATGGGTCTTTACTGAATGAGAGGTAAAGAATTGTAGTTATTAAATCTACAAATAAAAGTCAAAAAGAAATGTTCAAAGTTACCTGATACTCCGGAGCAAAAAGGAAAAAAAAAGAATGTAAATATATTCTAGCCTCAGGTTTTAATTATCATCAGCACAAAGTCTTCAGTACCCCAAGTCTTCACAGTTCATGTCCTAACAGAAAGCTCAACAGGAAAGAAAACAAGCGAAAAAAGAGACACACTAGAGAGGATCCAAAAAGTGTACTGGACAAAATGAACTTACATGTTTGGTGTACAAAGTGAGAACCTCGTCAAGTCCTGGAGGGATAAACACGTCTTGGCTTTCAGAAGATCTCACTCTTTGCTTACGGCTTACACACTCTCTGTAGGCTCTTTGCACACCTTGGTGGGTTTTTTTCCAGACGACGAAACAAAAAGTTACAACAGCTGGGAAGTTTGTTTTGATGTAGTTCGATCAAGGTTAGGACACTTTCTTAAATCTCTTATAGAACAGTTACTCAATGATTTCTCTTAGTTTGTACTGGTACTTCTTTTTTTCTCTCTTATAGTTGCTTTCAAATGTGGTCCAAAATGTTGTTAGATGTTTAAAATGTTGTTAGATATTTTCTTATGTTTTTGTTTCTTGTACCTCTTCTGAAACAAACATTTAGCAAAGATAAATGGTTTATTACTGGCATTATGTCCTCGTAGCATGATAATGGCATATAAGCTGTTCAATCCAGAGTCATTTTAGCATATGTTTTAACTATGTTGTCGCGTGGTGTAAGCGTCAAGGTCTCAAGAGATGTGTAAACGGGAAATTTACTTACACAATGATTTTGCGAAAATTCAAGCTCAAATAGAAGATAGGAGAATAAAAGGGAGTTAATTAGAAATGATTTTTATTTTACTTTATGTGTTCGAGATGTTTCTTTTGGAAAATGTATAAAAGGGTAGACAAATTTATATCCGGTTCCTACAGTTAATAAGTTTGAAGCTTCATGTTAAATACTTTGTAAATCTATTTTGAAGTTTGTAATGTTTTTTTTTTCAATCTTTTCGTGCGTTCTACTGCATTTTATTTCGTAAAGATTTCTGTTATTTCCCATCTAAATATATATATGCAAGACTCTGGGTCATTAGATTAATCTTCTAAATATACTAGGACTTATTAACCATCTAATCAATTGAAACGTCAAATATTTCTATTATAAAATAAATATTTAAAGACATTCGTTTCACTCATTATTCTCGTATATTATGCATGGATTGTTTCTAGTGCGAAATATTTATTTAGTTCTTTCTTATTGTACAATACATGTACGATCTTTTTGAGTAAAGTAGTTTATGCAAACTAGCTCGACCTATGTATAGAAAAATCAGGCACAAAGATTGTCTTTATTCAAGAAACATTTTAAAATTAATGAGAGGATAAGAGCTGTTAAGAACAATTATTATTTTTGTTTTTCTGAAATGCTTAATTTTTCTTTCATCTTATCAAAATCAATGGCACTAACATTAGCAATAGAACTTCAAACTGTCAGAATGAAATTTAATAACTAGAATTAAGAAAGTATATATATATATATATATTGAAAAAGGTGCCGCTACGCCGTACCGGGGCGTACCTTTACAAAGAAATGTATAATATATATTTTATATATATGTATATATATATATATATATTTATATATATGTATATTATTTTAGAATTGAAAATGGTATGGTGCGACAAACAATGTCAAAGTCTGCTGCATTAATTAATATTTCTTGAAATTGGCATTGCTTAGTTGATTCATATGAAAATTAAAACTTGAAAGTGACATTGCTTAGTTGATTCATTCCACAATTAAAACAAATATTCACCTTGTTCAATTACAAAGTTGGATATTCATGTTTGTTGACTATCAGAATTGATACATTTTAAATACATAAACAAAGTCAAGAGCCTTAAATATTTTGAGGTTTAATTTTTGTGAACTGTCATTAAAGTTTAGAATAAAAAACACAATTGTCACCTACCTTGATCCTTGGCTCGAGCCAGCGAGCCGCATACAGGTGTGCTAAGAGGGAGACACTTTTATATGACAGGGCGGGGAAGGTAAAATAGAGGGATGGGTTAAAGTAGGTAACTCTCGCCATCTTCAGCCTCCCAAACCTCTCAATGCCAGGGCTGGAATGTGTTGCGCTCATGCGTAGTGAAAGAGAAGGGATAGGTTAAGGAAGGCTTCCCCCCCCCCCCACGTTATTATCCTCCTATGTCCTGACCATACTCAGGTGCAACAAGTGAGCCACGGTCTATTACGTTGGTTTCACGGAGAACCTTTAAAAAAACAATATTGACATAGGGATAAAATATTGGAGAATAAACGTTAATAACCACATTAGCATTGTTGTATAATGTCATTGAAAAGTCTTGTACAAGGCATAGCAAATGATAGTTTCCTCCAAACATTCATTATCAAGATAAAAATAATGAAACGAAATACAAATCTATATGAAAAAAAAATTAGCGGTCCCGCAAGGAGAAAACCGCTATTAGTTTTGCGTAATCTGTCAGTCCGCCTGTCAGTTTGACCATCTATCACGTTTAGACCTCAAAAACTAAAAAAACTATTGAAAATCTAATTTCACCATATTTTTTGTAGCTTGCAAAGTTAAACAGTTTTTGTAGTCTTCTGAAAGCCAACCGATTTGTTCTTTAAATTAATTCTACTTGCCGCTTTTCATAAAAATGCATCACTTTTAAAACAATACATACAATTAAGATAGGTTATATAGATTATAGCACTATTCACCGGCTACGCCCGTTAATTTGTTCACAGGCTTTATATGTTTATTATGGCCTGAACACCCCCTTCTTTTCTATTTACTTTCTATTAATTTTAATAAATTGACCTCATTTTCACAAAAACCCTAATAATCTTTCTTAGCCGTAAATTATTTTATCTCTTCCACTGAAATTTCACATCACGATCTCTCTTTCCAGAGCAACTTTTTTTTTTTAGTTTTAATAAACGGACCATGCTTTAACGATCAACCTAACATACTTTCTTAGCTTGTGAATTAGTGTAACTGTTACAATGAAATTTCACGGCCTCGTTCTCTCTTTCCTTATCTCTCTCTTTTTCGCTCTCTGAACCCCTCCCCCCCCCCCCCGTAATTTCTCCCATATAGACTTTTGACTTGTTTTGGAAAGACCCTCTTACACGCTCTCATATTTCGGGCTCGTTAATTTTAGTAGCATTTTGACTTATTGGCTCTCCCAACACCCAACCCCGCCCACAACAAAAAGTGAGTCCTTTGTACACATTCCTTTTCCCATTTCTACATTTCTCTTTTGGTATTTTGTTCTGTAATGAAGAAATATCAATTTGGAATTTTATTAATTGTAGTAATTTATCTGACACTTTATAAATGTAGCGAAATTACAATAGATCTTAATTAATCTTTTCAGTCCTATTAGGATTAGTTGTTTGTTTTTTTGACAGTGTTACAAAGTACCATTACTTGCTCTCTCTCTCTCTCTCTCTCTCTCTCTCTCTCTCTCTCTCTCTCTCTCGAAAAAGAAATGGCTATAGATCTATTTTTTAATGCTATTAGTATTTTTTTTATTTACACAATACCTACAAGGAAGTGGAATTGACGTGGAAATGACGTAAGGTAGATTTCCGGTTTTATAGTGTAGCGACAAAGAAAAATATTGCATTAAAAAAACGGAATTCGTGATAGTTCTTTAAGCTTTCTAATTCGACTTCTGCGGTCATTGGGGGAAATATAGAAAATAAAATACAAAGGTTTGATAAAGCTTGCGCTTTTTTACACATTGCATCGGTCACTAAGCGTATCTGTTAGAAAGCTCCTAGAAGGTAAAGTAACCTGTGTACGAAATTTGATGTGGATACGTACGATATTTAAGGAGATCTCGTGATAGATCAGTGGTATCTTCGCCTATATAGAGTACATAAAGGAAGGGAAATAATAATAGTAACATTTATAGGAACACGTTTATATTTTAACAATAACAAAAATACAACAACTAAAAATGAATAATTCATATACAAATATGTATATTTTTTGAACGAGTTTTAATGTATGCATCAGCTCTTAAAGATTTATATTATTATGTTGCGCTAAGGCCTTGTGACGCTGGTGTAATTTTAATTAAATCAATTAATTAGGTAGTTATTTACAGATAGCAGTGCTAGGTCTGTGTGGCTCTGGTAGCGAACCATAGAACAACGCACATTTAAGGTTTGGAAAACAGACATTGGACCTCATTCACCAATCGTAAACAAACAACATTTAGCCACGTGATAATATAGATAAAACAACGAAAAAACTGTCTTGTGATAGTCACAGTGTATAACGTAATTTGTATAGAAGAGATAGAGAATCACGTGGCTAAATGTTCCTTGTTTACGATTGGTGAATGAGGTCCATTATAAAATAGCTTATTTCTTTTAGTTAAAAATAGACAAAAGATTTATTGAATAAAAATTTAAAAAGGTTAGGGACAAACTATCCTATTGATTGATTATATTTGTATCGCCAAGCGATGGTGGTCATCACCATTTGGCGTGCCGACCCATAGAGGAACGGAGATTAGCTCAAACCACGGCCGTCCTTAGATAATTGGAGACCCTAGACGAAGGGACTTTGGTTGACAGATCCTGTGTGGTGCCCCAAAGGTCCAGCAGACCAAGGGATAGGTGAAAGTGAATGTGAAGTTAGATGTGAACCATCCGTAACTGATTGATTGATCTAATTGTTTTGTAAAGGGTCAATCTCTTATTCAAAGCCTCAAGAAAAAAACATTTCCCTAAAAAAAAAAAAATTCCTTTAGTTCAAATACCCATTTGCAGTTCACGCGATAATATGAAAAATTACTTATTAATTGTTGTTTTATTTTATGTCCAACTTATTTGCATAGTAAATAGATTTTTTTCTCTTTAAAAAAAGATTACATTTTCTTAAAATCTAGTATTTAGTATGACAGAACTTACAAAATGTGTCAATACTAGGGGTGCACCGGATAGTACTTTTTGATATCCGGCCGGGGCGGATATGACCGGATAGTAAAATTTGATATTCGGCCGGAGCCGGAGCCGGATACCTAAGTGTCTTGTTAATAGCTTGTGTTGCTGAACATTTTACGAAACTGTTAAATAACATACCTATATTGGTTGATTTTATTTTTTTTTCCTTTTATATACCTTATTGTTTTAAACTCTGTTACTGATTGATTTATTCAAGTTTAACAGTATTTCTAAAAATATGTATAGCATGAGTGTGACTGTGTGTATGTACGGTGCCACCAACTGTAAAGGATGTGTGTAGGAAGGTCAATGTAAATAATGCTAGTATATATTTAACTAGTTACTAATGTAAATCTCATAAGTAAAGTGCAATCTGCCTTGTATAGTGGTCGGATGTATGTGTTCATGAATTTCAGACCAACAACCTGGTCAGATATACCTAGTGAGCCTACACATGTAGTCCTAGTGTAGTGTGTATAGTTGTTTGTGTTAACCATCAAGCATTGTTTTTTCCTGAGCATACGCACGCAATAGAGTTGGGTGTCAGTCAAAAGAGATAACACATTGGCATGGTCAGTCAAGCATATAGATAAATTATACCCGTCCACTAGTTAGAGGTCAAGGGTTGTTTGTTTGTTTTTTCGCTCCAGCATATTGTTTCTTTGTTTGCTAACTATTATTCAATTTTTTATGCGATTTTAAAATTTACTGTAAGGTTTTCGTTATTTATTAAGTCAAAAGAATTAAACAATGAAATTAGATTTCTTTCTAAAGATTTTAATACCAGGCAAAAAAAAATACACACACGCAAACATGCACATCTTTGTTTTATTTTATTGTGCAAAGAACATACGCAAGAAACATTAAATGCAAAGATCGTATGTTAGAAACATCTTCCTTAATTATTACTTATTAATTATTTTATTCGTGGTTTCAGTAACTGTTACAATATGGAACGATAGTAAGCCTATGGATGTCAGGTGTGTAAAAGTCGTCCTAGCCTGATACACAGTGGCTAAGTACGCATCTTAAGTAAAAAAAATTGTAATAACAAGGAGTTAATTGACTGTCACAAATGATTAAGAATATTGTTATCAAATCAAGACACTTAACTGCTGGAGTAATATTCAAGTTAACACGTTAGAAAAATTATTTAATCTTAATATTTATTGACAGTGTAATATCCTTTGTTAGCACGTTGTGTTATTTCATTCTGGCTTAAAAATGGTAAATGTCTATCAATAAATTGTGTGTCAAGGACCAAAGAAAAAAAAAGTGTAGGGGGTGTTTAGCTCTCCATTTAAAGATAGCCCTGGTCGTGTCTTCTACAAAATAATTAGTTACTGGCTTACTGGGCTATATAATCTCGCGGTTTGTGTTCTGTGTAGCTAAAGGTCACTCGTTTAGATGCGTATGATCTTTAGTCCAGCTTACTAATTGAGATTTATGTTCAAGTAACTCGGCACACTTGAAAAGGTGAGGCCTCTAGCCCAACCACGTGATTAAGATTTTTCTCCAAATAAGCAAACTCTTCGTCCGAATACCCGTGTAGATGTTTGACTTGAAGTCCAGTTCCCCCCCCCCCTCAATTAAGATTAACTACTAAGTAAACAAACATAGTTCCCTCGTGTGACCTCTAGAGAGCGCGCTTACGTCCGTCGTATCTGACTTGTTGTCACCTGTCTATCAATAAACTCGATGTGATGGACTAAACAAATAAAAGGGGGAGGGAGTTGTTCATCTGGAAATATACCTAGTTACCTTAGAGGTGTGTAAAAAAAAAAAAAAAGATTTTTTGACCAAAAATATAAAACCATTTGCATAAATGTGTTATGAAAATGGTACATTGTTGTCTCTCTTACTCCAGTGTTTGTTACTATTAATAGTGAATAGGCGTAAAAATGGTGTATTTTTATGAAAAAACTGCTTGCATAATTGATTTAAAAAATTATATTTTTCCCTTTTAGAAAAGAAAAAAGTAGCCGTTGCATCAGAACTTGGAATGGACTAAAATATGATGTCGGATTTTCAATTCTCTTCTAGTTTCTGAGATGTAAACGGGACGGACGGACGGACAGACGGACATAGAGGCCACACAAAACTAATAGCGTCTTTTTCCCTTTCGGGGGCCGCTAATAAAATTAGCAGTTCATTTAAGATCTAGTGACTCCAAAAATAACATTGGACACAAGTCTCCCTATTTCCTCTCTAAAAAAAAATTGTCCTGTGCGAGGCGCCCATCAATCGGCGGTTGCCTAGTTTGTCTATGCCTAAGGCCGGCCCTGCTCAGACCACCTCCTTATCAATGATAAATGCAAACTCCGGTTGAAACGCCAACCGAAACAAGTCCCACGCCCCCGACCGTTTAACATGAACAAGTTTAATGATACAGTGTTCCCGAACAGTTCCAACTAAAACTAAAACTAGAACCGTGTTCAAAGCTCTATCAGATATACCCTTGAAGAAGAGTGAGTCAAGAGATGTAACAAGAATCGTTAGATACAAGACAGAAAATGGAAACTGATCGATGAGAGTAAAGATGTCAAGCGTAGTTAAAACCAGAAAAGTGCAATACAAGATCGCAGAGAAACAGAGGAAGCCTTCAGGGAAGCAGATCTGAAAGAAAAGAAAAGCCGGTAAGATTGGCGAGACTACGTTGAACAGAAGGGCCAAGTGGCACAGGCGGTTGTGAACTCTCCATTAAATTGTTCGAGACCTCACTGAAGAGAGGACACGGCGTAGCCATCAAGAAGAAACACGAGAAACCAATTAATGAGGAAAGAACAGGATGCATAATGGGTAGAATACTTCAAGGAGACCCTCAACCAACCGCCTCAGGGCTTGAATTTAAAGACCCATCCCCGGACACTGACCTTGAAATAATAAACCCTGGATGACCAGAAACATAAAAAGAAAATCTTCTAATCAAAAAGAAAAGTAAGTACAAGGCCAACAGTTTAGACTTGCTCAAGAAAAGTACAGAAAAAAAAATTGGGGAGCGGAGGGGAAAGCATACAAAGCATGGGCGTAGCCAGGATTTTTTTTCGGGGGGGGGGGAAACCCACGGAAAAAAATTATATATATATATGTGTGTGTGTGTGTGTGTGTTTAACATATTTAATCTTTATTAAATTCTGACCCTTTCGGAAGACGCTTATTGTGCCCTAGAATAGGTTCTTCCTGGAATTAGTGGAAAACTTGTACACTTCCCTCCCTTGCTAGCAAGGGGGTCTGGGGGAGCTCGCTGTGCTCCCCCAGCGCGGGGCGAAGCCCCGCCGCCGAGCACTATTTCTGGTATTTAAAGCCAACAAAATGCATATTCTGAGGTATCTACAGTGCATTATATTGCTATTAAAAAGTTTTATTTCAAAAACCCAATGTGCTATTCTCACTGACTTAGACCCTCTCGCGCCGTTCGGCGCATTTTCCGGCAAGCTGTTTCCGCAACTCTTATTATGCGTAATTCATTTTGTCAGAGAACATGTCCTGCAAAACTTCATGCGATGCTCTGTCACAACCTTACTAAGGGTTCGACTCCCAGTTCGGCATATGATTTCTTTGATTTAGACCCGATCTCTATAACTGACTCCTAAAATCTGTCTTAGCCATCTTTGTTGAGCCACATTTAGTGTTTTTCAATTTCGGCAGATGACTATTCACACTTTATTAATGGAGCCCAGCCACTGGTAGAAATTTGTAACCTCTCTTGACTACGCTCTTGGAATTACATGCCTGTATTTTATATCGAAAAGGAAAGTTTTATCGTCAAAATCATCTATTGAGGGGTTTTAAACTAAAAAAATCTCTTTTAATTCCAAACCCCATTTAGCTACGGTCATAGAATTTGGTGACTGTAGTTTGCTTTAAAATAATATTGAAGAGAGAGATTTTCAACTCAAAACTCTCTGTAAAGGAATTTTTAACTCAAAACCATCTGAAGGGGTTTTAAATTTTAAAAAAGCCATCTGGAGGAGGGGGATTTAAACTCAAAACCCCTCATTAGCTTAGCTACGCTCAAAGAATTTTAGTGTGTAATTTGCTTTTTTTTATATTGAAGAGGTATTTTTTAGCATCAAAACCCTCTGAAGGGGGATTTAAACTCAAACCCCCCATTTTGCTACGCTCATAACATTTTGAGTGCGTAATTTGCTTTTTTTAAAAATATTGAAGATGTATTTTTCAGCTTCAAACCCCGCTGGCAGGGGGTTTTAAACTCAAAACCCTTTTGGCTACGCTCACAGATTTTACAGTGTGTAATTTGCTTTTTTTTATATTGAAGAGGTACTTTTTAGCTTCAAACCACAACTGGAGGGGGTTTTGGCTACGCTCATAGAATTTTGAGTGTGTAATTTGCTTTTTTTATATTGAGATGGGGTTTATCGTAATTTTTGGAGGCGGTTTTAAAGTCAAAATCTTCCTTAGCTGTTTTCTTGGAATTTGGGGATTGTCGTTTGCATTTTTTAAATTTTGTTTATAGAAGAGGGGGATTTAACTGCAAAACCCCTGGTAAGGGGTTTAAACTCAAAACCCCTATAAGGGGTTTTAAACTCAAAACCCCAGGGGGGGGTTAAACTCAAAACCCCTGGTAGGGGGTTTAAACTCAAAACCCCTGGTAGAGGGTTTTTAACTCAAAACCCCCTAGGCTGTGCTTAAGTGATGATTTAGTATTAAAATCTCACCTAAAATAAACAAAATGAACCCAAAAAATCAGTCACTGCATTCCGTTCCCCCCCCCCCCCGGGGGGGGGGGGATTTCATTTCGGGGGGGGGGGGGTTGAACCCCGAAACCATCCCCCCTGGCTACGCCCATGATACAAAGTATATATCGAGATTCGAGAAGTTCCAAAATAACAACTCGAGCATTCTGGAAAGCATACAAAGTATATATCGAGAAGTTCCAAAATAACAACTCGAGCATTCTGAGATGCATTCAAGAAAGATTAACGAAAATAAGCTGTGTCTGTAAATGATAACAACTATCAATGGAGGACGAGGAGAAATTCTCTAATGATCTAAATGCCAGTTTTGACAAAGAAGTTTTTATTGGTATACAAAAAGAAATATTCAACACTTTAACCAAGGAAAAACAAGAACCATATACCAATTTTATGATAAAATGACCTTACTATTTAGAAGATTAAATTTACAAAAGCAATAGAACCGCATGGTTGAAATAGAAAGTTGATCAATCTATGTGTAGAACAAATATCTGTTATCTTCTCCCATATCTTGAACTATTCGTTTCAAATATTCATGAAATCTGGAAAACTTCAGAAATCATTCAGAACCCAACAAATCAAAAATAGTTTAAACGATTTCAGCCCAGTTGTACTAACATCAATTGTAATGAAATGTTTTGAAAAATATGTAACGGAAGTCAATAGCAGTCTAGATCCTCACCAGGTTGCATACAAAGCAGCCAGGGGTTTTGAGGATGTTTTTCAGTTGCTTCTGGATCAGCTCTAAAAGCCTCTTTATACATGCAAATCGTATGCTCGAGTGTTCTTCATAAATTTCTCATCGGCTTTCAATACCATACATCTAATGATCAGCAAACTAAATAATTTAAATGTCAGTCCCTATGTAAAAGCATGGGTTCTAAATTTTCTAACCCGAAGTCCTCAGTTTGTTAAAGAATTGTATTGGCTACAAGTCCTGAAGCACTCACGTCAACATTGGGCCTACAGAGCTTGAACAGAACAATTCACCTATTTAGGCATCGTTATCACCAGAGATGGTGTTGCATATCACGATGTTGCATGTCGGATAGGGAAAGTAGAAACAGTCTGCCAAATACAACAGCCTATCTAGGAAAACAAATCAATCGGCCTGAAGACCAAGATTGAGCTCCTCAACATCGTCCCAACGGCCGCCAACGATTGTGAGACGTTGAAGTCGTCAATAAGGTTGATAGAGACTAAACCAACCTCAACAGTGATGACAGAAGGATCCAAGGAATAAAATACAGAGATCATGTCACGTTCAGTCAAGTTCTTTCTCACAAAGCTATCGTCCCCTGAGTGAAATGGTGACCGAAAGTCGTATAAGATTCGCAGGACGTTTACCAAAGTCAGCCATAATTTGGAAGCCGAAAAGCGAAAACAAGGCTGTCCATGTCTGCGCACCTAAAATCTGGGGCACCAACTTGAAAGAACTGTGGAAGTCGCCTGTGACCGATCTCTATGGAGAGAGCTTAACGCCCTACAGTGGCGTCACTAGGGGTCCGCACCGGGTGACACCCGATAGGGGGTGACATCCGAGTGGAAAAAATGCACTTTTACAAAAAAAAAAAACAACTTTAAAATGTGACAGAAGCAAGGTCATAAAGCATAAGAATGGTTGAATAAACTTTTTCTTATTGACGAAAAATTCAATAGCGAGATTTTCTTGTTTGATAAGCAGTCCACAATGAGAAACTCGCGAGAAGAATGAAGAGCATTCATCAGGCTTTCAAATTTGGAACAATTTGTCAGCCGGACTTAAGCTTCAAAAAATTGACAGGGAAGTCATCGCTATGATTGACGGTATAGATGGGAAAACAGAGGAACATCTTGCACTTATAGATTGCTCACTATCGCATTGTTTCTAGCAAATCAAAAGTTGGTATATGGTGGCGAATTGATGAAGACTTCTCATTGAATAATGGAATTTTTTTCTTGGGATTGTGGAAATGTTATCCAAATATAACCCAGTGCTGAAATAATAACTTAAACAATTGCAAGGCAGCGATACAAAAAAACGTGACTTTCCAAGCTTGTATAAATGTTTTAGCAAACCACTTAAAGGATATACTTATCAGAGACATAAGTGCTGCGAGGTAATCTGGTATCTTGTATTACAGCACCCCTAACATAGATTTCTGAAGTTGTAACAGTAGCAATGGTCATGTTGAAATGACTAAAATGTTGTAGGATATTCCTCTTGAAGTGGACCAAAAGCTTATGGTATCAGTTCTGATGGTAATGCAGCTACAATCAGGGGCGGACTGGGTATCAAAATCGGCCCGGGCATTACCATATAAACCGGCCCATAAATGGCATGTCATATATTTTCGGGGGAGGGGGATTTTTACCCCACTTCGCAATTTAAATATATATATATATTAGTGTGTGTGTATATGTAATTAATCTTCATTACGTTCTGATCTTTCATTCTTTGAAAATTTTTTCTACCCTAGAACACTCTCTTCCTATAATTAGTGGAAAGACAGTACACACCGCCAAAGGGCAGCTTGTGAGTCCGGGGGAGCGCTGCTAGCTCCCCCCAGTGGGGTCTGGGGCGAAGCCCCGGAACCAAGCATTATTTCCGTTATTTTAAGCTTGAAAAATGCATATTCTGAGGTATCTACAGTGCAATTAGCCTGCTACTCTTCTGCTAAGAAAAATTCAAAAACCAAATCTGCTATTCAATCGAGTCCAGCGACTGGTAGAAAATGGTAACTATAGTTTTGCTTTAGTTTTTGTATTGGAGGGGAAAGGGAAACCACAAAACCCCTTTTGGCTACGCTCATGAAATTTGGTGACTGTAGTTTGCTTAAGTTGGCTGCATTGGGGCAGTAAGTAAAGTTTCCCTTTCAGACAATGAGGTCTGAGGCAAGTGATGGTTTGAAGACCCTCCCCTCCCGGCTACGCCCATGTGTTATATTATTGGTGTAAGCCTAATTCTCTACAAAATATATGAAGTTTTGATAAAGCATCGAAAACTGGATGTATGCATTCGTAGGATTACATAATGTATTCTATTAATACATGCATGTAGTCTGAAAACTATAAACAATACAATAGCAGCCTAATGAGTTTGAAGCTTTTTTCGGTATTACCTATGTTAAAGAACTAATTGTCGCGCCTTTTTTTGCTGCGTTATATCAATGTTTTCTAACTTAACCTCTCATCCTTCTTTTTGGTTAAATTTCATTGGAACCATTAAAAGACGGGGGAAGGGAAGGAGCAAAAAAAAATGGGAGTGCCATCAAAGGCCCATGCCGACCAGCAAAATGATTAGGCCAAACACAATCTCGAAGACATCAAAGCAGTCAAAGCTCGTGCATAGCAGAGAGTACGGTCTAACGTTTTGCAAATGATAATACGTACAGTGTATAGTGTATTTTTTTGTTGATATTCTTATTGAATTTCAAACAAAGTTAATTGTAATAAAAATAAAAAAAAATATATTTAAAAAAAACGGGTTCGGGCCTTTGTGTCTTGCTGCTGTCACTTTTTTTTTTAAAGTTGTCTGCATTGAAATTTTTTTTCTTTGGTCGCGACCAGACCGGCCCATTTAGTACCGGCCCACCGGGCATTTGCCCGTATGCCCATATAGCCAGTCCGCCCCTGGCTACAATGTCAAGGATTCATGAAGATGTGCAGGCAGTAATAATGAAGAACAGAAAAAAAACTTGAATGGATGTGTACACCGTTTACTTAAGCTATGTGGTCAAAATTCAAAATCAGAGAATTTTTGGAATTAAATTTTCTCGGCTTTTTAGAAAAAAGGTTTTCTTTCTTTGCCGCTGTTACCAATCGATGGGATATTTTAATTAATGATAGAGTGTCCTATGAACAACTCGCTGGTGTACTCATCGTGTTACTGTTAGACCCATGAAAGAACAATTTTATGAAAGTGTGACGGCGAAAATATTTGCCATCGCTCTGAAAATACAAACACTAGGGCGCATCGCAAAGACGATTGCCAGCTGTCTTTGAATGCATGCATACATCGCTAGGCTTTCTTGTTGACAAATGTACTGAAACAAAAAGGCAACTAAACACAAGAGTACCTTTTAATTAAAGTGTAAATTATTGTCCAAGTGGTGGCTAAGCTAGAGCACTTAAACATTTACCCTACGAAATATGTGAAAAGTTAGATAATGAGATAATTTTTGTCAAATCAAACTAGCATGTTATTTCAACAGAAAAATAAGTTTTAACACTATGAAAATATCAGGAAAGTAACTCTTAAGATGCCGGATTCACTATTCAAATAGAGAACGAGGTTAATACTGAGTGCATCAATCTCTTTTATACTGGGCCAGACGACAAGATATGAGAGCAGAAATACCAAAGCAAGAATACGAGAATGCAGCATAGTTTTGAATGGCGTCAATGAATGTCTATCAGCCTTTGATTTAAACCTTTAACTGTTTCTTGCGAAATGCATGTGACTTCATGTGAAAAGAAGCTTTTCAAAACTAAAGTTAATTAACAACTATTAATAACTTTTTAAAAACTAATTTCAGATCAAGCGATTCTGTCCATTGAATACGAAGTCGTCAAATACATTGAGTTTAATGTTATGTATAAGTTTTCAAATTTGACATCCTGAAAAATAAATTAAAGTTTTTTTTCTAAAGTTATTGTAAATTTTTAAATATTAAAAAAATAAATAAGTTTTTGTACCGATCAATATACTTTTCATAAAGTTTTTTTTCATTAGTTTTCCTCAGGAAACTACCACTACATGTGACTATAATGTAAACACGTTTCCATTAAGAGCTGTTTAATGTTTACTAAGGAAAGCATGTTCACTTGATGTTTAATTTGTTTCTAATTTTAAAATCTTAGATGTTAACATATGTAATAATTAACGATAATAATGTCAGAGACAAAAAAAAATTTTTAATAGAATCGACACTCATTTTAACGTTTTGTAACAGCAATCAACGAACTGTATAATTGCGCTAAAAAAAGGAACTAAACAACGATAGTTTTTTATTGGGAAGAATAAGTGGGACGCTGGGGTGGGGTGACACCCTGATCTTACCGCACCGGGTGACACCCATCCTAGTGACGCCACTGGCGCCCTATACGCTAAATAGCGTAGGAGGACCTAAATCTAAGTAAATCCTTTAATAACATTCATTTACAGGGGATTGCCGTATTACTTATTTGGAGAACCTAAAGGAAGACGGCGTTGCAGAGGTGCCCGCAGGAAGTCCTATAAAGATCAACTCGGGCGCCATTTTGTCCTCACTGCCATAGAGGAAGGCAGCAGGCAGAAGATGGCCTTTAAAAGATAGTTCTCCCAAAGGTCGCGGAAAACACATTTGAGACCCAAAGAAAATCCCTTGCCGAAGATAGAAGCAGACGACAAAAAGTGAAAAACAATCTAACATCTATAAGCACATACGAATATAGACACAAGTCAACCATATTGTAACAGACACTTTATTCAGTTCCTACGAGGACTATGTAAATCAGTTCTATACTGTGTACAAATGCTACAAGTTGTTTTTTTCCCCTTATATAAGAGACTATCACTACGTTGTCGTGTATGTTTAGAAATACAATTTGCCAAGCTTCCAATATTCTAAATATTAAATATGTCAATATTTCTAGAGAGTTTAAAAAAAATGAAATGTATAAGGGATTTATTAATTGAGTAACATTATAATAAATAATGTAAATATATTTTTTTAAATTTAAAACTAATAACTTTTGGTTACACCTTTGCATTTGCTTAAGGACACGAAGTGACATTAAAGGAATGTCTCAAGAAAGTGGTTTACCTCACAAATGTTAAGATCACCGCCTTTACAAATGTAACATAATCTCCCTCCAGCACTGGCGGATCCAGGCGGGGGAATGGGGGGGGGGCGGTAGGAAAAGAAAGAAAGAAATCAAACAATTTGTACACGAATGTATGAGTTATGTTAATAGTATAGACTAATTATTTCTATTTCAACCTAGCAATCCCGCCTCCCCCCACCATAAACTTTCGAGTGGGGGGGGGGCGTCCAATTTATTTGTAGAAATCACAGCATGTTAACAGAATCAATTAAATATCAATTTAATAAAAACTTGTTATTGATATTTTAACCGATCTTTATATTATGTCGTCCCCCTGTTAGCCGATCGGGTGGGGTGGGGTGGGGCGAATATATCTACTGCCCTTCCCATCTTAACCTTTGAGTTGGGGGGGGGGGGAGCGGTCCTACTTTTATTTATACTTTGTATATTATGTCGCTACACTTCTGGTATCTGAGCCGATTCGGTGAGGGGGGCCGATTGCTTCTACTGACCTCCCCAATCTAGCCCTCTGAGTGGGGGGGGGGGGCGGTCCTATTTTTATTCAGAAATCATAGTTTGTGAACAAAATTAGTTCAATATCTATATAATAAAAGCTACATTTTGATGTTTTAACCTTTTTGTATAGTATGTTGTACACACACTCTGATCTCAAATTTTATCATTAGTAAATATAAAATGAAAAAGGGTTGTACCAGGTGGGAGGGGCGATACATGCAATCGCCTTCCACCCATCGGACAAACCAATATTTTTTTCTTTTTGTACTTTAGTTAAGAAATTACAAAATTTAAACAAAGATGTCACTAGTATGCTATAAATTGAATTCTTATATCGAGTCGCCCCACCCCTATTCTTTAATGCCAAATGCAATCATTAGAAATTTAAAAATAGGAGCGAGGATTAACGTTTTCACTCTACCGCTCTCTTCCCTTTCCAGACATAACATGACGTTTTAAAACAGAATAGTCAAATATGGCCACAGAGTTTATGTAATTGCGCATGATTTACATAATTATTTTAAGAAAGACTTTATTTTGGAAAATTTAGAATTCATACGAAATTTTTCATTATAGAGTAACAATTGAGATGAGTTCTTGAGTTCAGAACCCAAATATTTTTTTCCTAGTCACCTTTTCCAACATTTACTCATACTGATATCTTCCTATTGTATACAAAAAATTTGGAACTGTAACTCACAATATATACTTGAATCCTACAAATGCAAAAAATTTTGAGTAGAACCTAATTGGTCCACTTAATTTCTCATCCCACTTCCGAAATTTTAGTTTAAAGCTTTGAATTATAGTTATGTAACAAAACAAATTTACAAACATGCCTATTGAACAAAATGTATCACTTACAAATGAGCTTTTTTAAAGAAATAAAATTTTCGATGTAGACTTCGCCCCTGACCCCACTGGGAGGGCTTATAGCGCTCCCCCAGACCACCTAGCTGTCAAGAGAACGGCCCAAACATGGCTGTTTATTATTATTTTTATTTTTCGCTTAATTTTTTTCGGCGGCGATCCTCAAAGTCTTAATCTAAATATGTGGGGTATCTTATCTTTTCAAGGAACAAATCGGCTGTATTTGCATTGCTGTAAATTCATATTAAAATATTTTTCAAGTAAAACATTATTCTAAAGATCCTTTCTAATAGGATTGAATAATGATCTGTAGATGTCAGGAGAATGCGTTTCTGCAGTGAAGAATGCTAGAAAAAGCTTTTGGCGTTGGGGCTTCGATTGAGAAACACTGCGTTTTTTTTTATTCTAATATATATATATATATATATATATATATATATATATGCTTAACGCGCGTTTATGCTTAGGGTTAGGGTTTACTGGGCGTTAGGGTTAGAGTTTGGAAAAAAATCGCCCCCCCATTCAAAATTCTTGATCCGCTGAGTGATTAAGTGCTCGGCTTCCGTACCTGGGGTCCTGTGCTCGAATCTCGGTGAAGACTGTGATTTTGAATTTCGGGATTTTTAGGACGCCCCTGATTCCACCCAACTCTAATGGGTACCTGACTTTAGTCTGGGAAAGTAAAGGCGGTTGGTCTTGCGCTGGCCACCCTGCTTGTTAACTGTTGGCCATAGAAACAGATGACCTTAACATCATCTGCCCCATAGATCGCAAGGTCTGAAAGGGAAACTTTAATTTTTACTTTACTATGTTTTTACACATGAAATGAAGAGCTACAATGATTTAATACTTAAAGAACTCAATAAAGTAATCGAGGCAAACAAACCGAAGGACACACAGTTCTTTTAGTCACGAGAGAGTTTGCTGAAACAGTGTGCCTGATCAAAGGCTGTGTTGACGCAAATACTTCGACACTATCTCTTTGTGTGTCAAATGATTACGTCATCGTCTGAAGAACACAATGGCCAACTGGAGGAAGAGAAAGCGACGGCCGCAGAAAATTGCAGATGGCTTTGGGGGGAATCCTTTCTAAATAAGACATTTTCTACTTTGCATGACATATATCTAGTCATTCTTTAAAATGCCTAAGCAAAATGAAAATGGAGATTCATTACATATGCTTATAACTTTGCCATGCGCACCGCGGCACCGCCATCCAAGATAGTACAGAAGGTAAGCACTATTAGAGACTAGACTGAAAAGGATGTTGACATTAGAGAGAAGAAAAGAAGTTCCGCCTAGTCTAGAGCTGATGAAGAGTCTGTGCTCAAGGCAGACGTTAGTCTATGTATTTGTGATGTCCCAATGTAAATAAACATGTATATAGTTGAGTTGCCTCCTTAAGTTATTACACTACTTTGAAAACGCCAAGCATGAATATGTGCCTTCCTATCAAGTAATAAATGGGAGAGACAGCTAGATAGATCTTTATAAACCCTGATAGACATAGGAGGTCTACCATAGAAATGGATAATATATCTCTTGTCCACCTTTATAAACACTTGCACCAAGATTATGTGGTTCTTAATGGCATACTCAAAAAGAAATCTAAAAAAAAAAATGGTCTAAATCTATAAATTTTTAAAGAGCTAAAGTAGAGCCGTAGTATAGAAAGGTGATGTACCCGGAAAGCAGTTGTCTCTCTTGATGCCATGTCAGTTGTTACCATGTTGAGGGGCGAGACATTTGTTTTACCTCCTCCTACTATCTAATCCTTTCCGACGCTATTTTAAGCATTTCCGCGTTTGTTTTAGGTTTGGTAAGAACGACAATCAAGTTGTTTCAAAATAAAACGTTTTACCACTTTGTTTGATCACATTCTTTTTTTTTTTTAATTGTCGGATTGAGGGACAAATTGTTCAAGAGCAGCTTTAGTCTGAGAAAATAGGTCTGGGTTGGGTAAGAGGTGCCTAATTGTCCACAATGTTCTCCTCACTATGATGAAGGTGTAAAGATTAAATGAGTAATGAGTGTTTTAACACCTTGGATTAACAAGTTACTTAGCATCACGGGTCATTCAACAGCAATGTGAAGTTCATGGGTCTGGGTGGTCCTGTCACATGGAAACTATAGTTTTAAATGCAATTTTCTTGATCGAGTCACTCTTGGATCTCAAGCTTCCATTCAGATATTGGCTTGAGAACTTTCAATTCATAGATAGAGCCTAATAGGAGCATTTCCAATCATGGATGTCATTGGCACTGCCATGGATGACAATTATCATTGTAAATAAAAACAACATGTAATTCTTCTTTGTATTGTTGCCTCAAGATAGTATGGATTCAGTCCACTTTTAAATTCTTTCATAGCTCGATTGAGGAAAAACACGAAGATGTAACCCCCTTCTTTCTGTGTGTGTATATATATATATATATATATAATTGAACGATCGGGAATTGACTACCAGTCCGATAGTTTCCATTATAATCTGTTAGTTCTATAATGTACATGTACATGGCGATTTGAATAGAAAGTCTCTTAAGTGCCCCTACAGTCTAGAAAAACAGTTGTTCTCAAGTCGTTTTACATTGCAGCTTTTGCTTTAAACTATCGCAGCGGTTCTCAACCTTTTATGCTCGGCGCCGCTTTTCACAATCCCACAATCTTCAGCGACCCCCCCACACACACACACACACACATACAACACTAGAGGAATAGACAATAACAATTTTTAACAATTAATAATTTTCGATGGTCTTAGGCGACCCCTAGCAAATCGTCAATCGACCCCCAAGGGGGTCGCGTTCCCCAGGTTGAGAACCCCTGAACTATCGGCTTATTATTGGCTTGGATTTGGTTTGGAAGCACGTCTTTGCAGTGCAACTTCTACTAATGTTACGTTCAGACGTTTCATATTGAAGTTAGTGCTTAAAATCGAGGAACATTTAAGCAGAACTTTTGTTATGCTCCATAACATGCAATTTGTAGAAACCCCATTTGGGCAGTTGTTTGAGACAAACATCTATAAAAAAGCTAACAAGATCCTCGAAATAAAGAATCACCCTTTGTGTCAGGATTTTGTGATTTTGCCATTACAAAAGAGATACAAGACACCGATAGCAAAGACAAACAGACACAAACACTCTTTTGTTCCCCTGGCAATCAAATCATTAAATAAGAACAATCTGGTATAAACTTTGTCACATTTAAATTATGAGTGAGTCTGGTGTGAATGTACACTTTGGTTTCTTATAGTTATAATGTTTTTTGTTTGGTGTAATGCACAAATTGTAAGACAAATTTCCTTACGGATAATAAAGATTATTATTATTATTATTATATTCATTATGGTTTTAGTGTAAAACATGCAAAATCTCTAGGTTATTGGGTAATGTCAAATTAAATGCCGCAATTTTCCCTAAACGACTTACAAACATTGCGTTAGTATTCTAAAGAAGGTTTTATCAAATCCATTTTCGGACAAAAGTCTATAGTTTAGAATTTTAATATAAATGTAAAATTTATTTTAAAGTTTGGATTTATGAAAAAATATGCTGGTCGCAACTTGGTTAGCGTAGCCATGTGAATCTTCAGAACCAAAGACATTGCTATCATTGCTATTACTTAGAATCAAAATAAAATATAGGAGATTTATAATTCACATTTATTTATATTTATATACGAGATCACATGACATTTTGATAAAGATCAAACTGCATTGAAAGGTTGTACAAAATAAAATATAGGAGATTTATAATTCACATCTATCTATATTTATATACGAGATCACATGACATTTTGATAAAGATCAAACTGCATTGAAAGGTTGTACAAAATAAAATATAGGATATTTATAATTCACATCTATTTATAGTTATATACGAGATCACATGACATTTTGATAAAGATCAAACTGCATTGAAAGGTTGTACAAAATAAAATATAGGATATTTATAATTCACATCTATTTATAGTTATATACGAGATCACATGACATTTTGATAAAGATCAAACTGCATTGAAAGGTTGTACAGAAAGGGGAAGTCTTCAAGTCAGTCATCAGTTATCACATTCTTAGTATGCAGTAATAAGCGACTTGGAAAAGAAATAACTTGTATGTAACATTTTATGCATCGTTCTTACTCTATGTCAGACGTGTGGCTGAGTGACAAGAGTCGCTTGGCTTTGATTTGGCGATCATTGCCATGTTAACATTTTCCAGAACTAAGAAAATTCGCTCATAGTTATGCTTTTCAGATACTGAAACGGACCTCTCTTTCTCTTCTTCTCTCTCTCTCTACCTCTTCTTTTCCTTTCTCTTGTAGCATACGTTTTAGAAACACTGAAAGCCAACCAACCAAAATGAAGAATGTAAAGCAGGGATTTTTTTTTTCAAACCTAAATGTCTCACAGTCATGTCACTTTATTTATGTCGCTGTCATATCTTGACCAAACATTATGTCAATTGTCCAAGAGCAACTTGTGTTGACTTCTACCCCCTACCCTCGTTTCCATATTTATTCTACAATTAGTTTCCACCCAATTATCGCCCTCTATTTAAAACCACTGAGACATCCTACGACTTATTGGTGTGTGCATGTTCTGGTTCAAGTACAAGTGAAAACCACTTGGGACATTTCACGAGCAATTTAAATGGCTGAAAACGGGAATGTTTTGAAGGATGAACAGAAAGTGGATGTAATAGTTTCTACACTTACTAGTCTCAATCAAAGTGGATTTAAAAGTTGTCTCCAATATTTAATTTCATTCTTTTTAGGACAAGTAACACCTTTTTAGATTAGTTTGTCATTTTAGCTCTTGTATTTATGTTTGTAATGTTATCATAGCGCCTTGAGCCTACATCATGTTTGTTAAATGCGCTTTATAAATAAAATTAAAAAAGTAAAGTAAACTTCATTTGGGTCGTGCTTGTTCCACTATATGCCTCTTATAATTCTTAAAGCTTCAAGAAAAAGGTAAACATACATGTTCTAAACAATACAATACAATAAAGCAATACACACTTATACTTGTGATTTTGTTACATGTATGGCATGGATAGAGTAACAATTTAAATAATTAATTGACAAAATTCTAAATTCTAATATCTGCTACTTTGAACTGGAACCGACCTCTCTTTCTCTCCTTCTCTCTCTCTCTACCTCTTCTTTTCCTTTCTCTCTATCACTGTTGTTGATGGTAGTTGACCTGTAGCACCAAACTGCTGGTAGACAAGTAAACCGCTGTAAGCGTGTTATATCTTTACTTGTAAAACTTTAAAAAACTTAAATAACTTATTTTGTGAACAAAACTTAAGTTTAACTTTTATTACAATATAAATAAATTTAACTTAAGATAAAATGAAATTAATGTAGTAGAATTAAGTGATAATATAACAGGGTTACAAAGACAGTTTGTGTGGAAACACAAACTCAAAATCGGACCCCGAAGTGGTCCACCCAGGCAGGTAAAAAGGTACGTTTCAATATTTTCAGAAAGAATATCAGAATGAAATTCTATCAAAGGCAAATGACAGAGAAGAATTGAGAAAGAAGGTTGGCCGATCTTGTGTGTTGCCCCAACGGTCTAGCAGACCAAGGGATAGGTGAAAGTGAGGGTTAAGTTCGATGTGAAGCTGGCCTAAGTGATGTCATATAATGATTCTTTAATTGATCTAATTGTTTTGTAAAGGGCCAATCTCTTATTTAAAGCCTCAAGAAAAGAAAATTTCCGTAAAAAAAAATAAATCGTATGATAATTTAACATTGCAGTTCATGAAATAATATGAAAAAAACTCCTTATTAATTGTTGTTTTAAATTACATTCCACTTATATGCATTTTAAATAGACTTTTTTCTCTTTAATAAAAAAGTGACAATTTGTTGTAAATGGAGTAGTTAGTATGACAGAACTTACTTAACAATACATTTTTAAAGAAAAATATTTTTTTTTGACAAAAAATCTATAATCGTTTGGATAAATGTGTGAAAAATATGGTAAGTAGTCATTTCCCTTACTAAATAGCCCCCCCCCCCCCACCTTTTTCGGTGTTTGTTACTATTAATAGTGAATAGTTGTAAAATGGTGTATTTTTTATGAAAAAAGTATCCGTTGCATCAGAACTTTGAAAAGTCTAAGATATCATGATGTCGGATTCTCAATATCTTTTTTAGTTTACGAGATCTAAACGGAACGGACGGACCAACAGACAGACCACACAAAACTTATAACGTCTATTCCCCTTTCGGGGGCCGCTAAAAATGGTATTATAAACAAAATCAACTCACTACACACAAAAAAACATCTTTTCACTCTAGCAATCTGGAGAAGTCTGTCCGGGGACACGGCGATTCCTTCACTGACATTTCGTTCACCGACATATCGTTCACGACTTTCCATTCACTCAACAATTCATTCACCCGACATTTCGTTCACCCGAAAACAATTTGTCTGTGAACGAATTGTCAGTGAACGATTTGTCATGTGAACGATTTGTCGTGAACCTACTGTCGGTGAACAAGTTGTCGGTGAACAAGTTGTCTGTGAATGAATTGTCGGGTGAACGAATTGTCGGATGAATGAAATGTCGGGTGAACGAATTGTGTGAACAAAAAGTCGTGAACGATTTGTCGGTGAACAAAATGTCAGTGAACGAATTGTCGTGGAACCGTCTGTCCTACCAAAAACCGCTGACGAGAATGCCGTTTGTCTTGCATTATTCATTCTAAATAGCACCAAACCAAATAGCTAACCTCTTCCCACCGTCACCGTAGAAACACACAATCCATAACACTCACCCTCTTCTCTTTATCTCTTACTTTCAACCCCTTATCCTTCTTTTTCTATCCCTCTTCTTATCTACCTCTTTTTCTCTCTTTCTCTCTCTCTGCCTCTTCTTCTCTCTTTCAGCTTCTTTTTCTCTCCTTCTTCTATCCCTCTCATTCTATTTCATTGTCTCTTTTTTTTTTTTGGACACTACGAATTTAGATGCTCTCCCATCTAGACTTTTAACTTTAATTTGAATGACCTTCTCTTTCTTTCCTCTCTCACCTTCTCTCTCTCTCTCTCTCTCTCTTTCTCCAAATTCTCTCAATATCCTTTAATATCCTTTCCTCTCTTTGAACCCTCAACTCTTTTATTGTGGGGGATACGCAACAAAATAACGATAGACGAAATAGCATCGATAAAACAGTGCCAACATAATAATGTTACATTTCCCGATAAAACAGTGCCAACATAATAATGTTACATTTCCCGATAAAACAGTGCCAACATAATAATGTTATATTTCCCGATAATATTACGCGACACTAAATAGCGGAATTTATTAATGATATATAATCAGTAAAGGATTTTAATAAGTGGTGGCTCTGGCAGAATTTTTGATCAAACTTCAATATCAATGGACTTTATATTAATAAATCTAAATGTATGTCATATTTGTGAGAAAAAAAATTGTTGAGTACTTGTAAATTGAATATCAATTTCTTTATTTACTTTGTTTAACAAAACTTTGGTTAAAATATATATATTTATGTGGTGTGTGCCCTTTTAAGAACGAGGCACTCTGTACAGTCTTGTATTGTCATAAATACGGCCATGCATGAACGTAGACATGGGGGAGGGTTTTCGCGGTTTAACCCCCCCACCCCAATAAAAAGAAATTTCGTGACTGTTGTTTTGCTTAAATTTTTTATTTATTGGAGGGGAGATTTTATTGCCAAACCCTAACCCTAATCCTAGCGTTGCCAGATTGAGGTTAAAAAAAAAAACAAGCACATATAAAGCGAACAACAGTCACCAAAAACCATGAGCGTAACCAAGTGGGAGTCTGAGAGTTAAACCCTCCTCCAGAATGTCCTAAGTATACCTCCCAGCGGGTTTTGATGTTGAAAACCTCCATTTAAAAAAAAAAAACTAAAGCAGAATACATTCACCAAATTCCATGAGGATTTTGAGTTTAAAACCACTCTAGATGGGCTTTGAGGTAGAAACCCCAATCTTTAAAAAAAAAAAATAAAGCAAACTACAAACACCAAATTCCATGACCGTAGCCACGATGGGGGGGGGGGGATGCTGAGTTTAAAGCCCTTTTCCAGGGGAATTTGAGTTTCAGGATGTCAAAGTTTAAAATCCCCCTTTTCAAAAAACCGTAACATCAAGACATCTTCATAACTAGTACTCAAATACTCGTTACAGTAGATACCCTTTGATAGG
This sequence comes from Biomphalaria glabrata, assembly GCF_947242115.1. Lineage (NCBI taxonomy): Eukaryota > Metazoa > Mollusca > Gastropoda > Planorbidae > Biomphalaria > Biomphalaria glabrata. The sequence goes on along the minus strand of NC_074722.1, from coordinate 21,877,006 downwards.
TAGTGGGTCTAGGGAAGCGCAGTGAGTGCCTGTGAGCGTAATGCTGGGTCAAATGAGCCACCGATTGCACGAAGGCATCTACATCAGGTTTCGTACGGACGGCAATGTGTTCAATCTTTGACGTCTACTATCCCATATAAAAACAAAGGACATAACAGAGCTTCTCTATGCCGATGATTGCGCCCTGCTAGCTCACAATGAACATGATCTCCAGAACGCGGTCAACGAATTTGCATATGCTGACGCCTCTTTCGGTTGGAAAACATTAGTCATGTTCCAGAAGTCCCCCAATAAAACCTACTCAGCCCCAATGATCTCAATAAATGAACACCCATTTAACGTGGTAGATCACTTAACATATCTAGAAAGTATAGTATATAATGACGCATCGCTTTCAAGGGAAGTTGATAACCGTCAGACCAGGACCAGTAGTGCTTTTGGACGCCTTCAGGCGAGAATTTGGCGGAATAAATCGCTCCACCTGCCTACAAAAATCTATGTCTACCAAGCGGTGGTTGTCTCAACCTCTCTATATGGATTTGAGACGGATACTATACAGAAAGCAACAAAGACTACTTGAGCGCTTTTACCAAACATGCTTGCGCTCCATCAAGGAGATACGGTGGTAAGACTGCACTATAAACAGCGATGTTCTTGCGAATGCCGGTATTAACTTCTTATAGTCTGACAGCCACGCTGGGCAGGGCATTTATCTCGTATGGAGGACGAAAGTATATCAAGACAATCGTTTTTTAGTAAACTGAAAGGTGGTCGGCGTAACAGACATGCCCGTGGAAACGCATCTTTAGAATACTACGCAATGTTTTTAAGTCTCTAAGGAAAAAATGCGCCATTTCATTTTCATAATTATAAAAAATATTCCCAAAAATGATGCTCGGTCACCTGAAACTACATATAACATCAGAATTAATTACTGAAAAATAAATATAAATAAAGAAAGATAATATTATCATCTTGCCATTGCTATTTTGTCGGCGCTATTTTGACCACGTTTTGACCGCGATATTTTGACAGAACTATTTTTCGGCGCTATTTTTTTTTTATTTTACTATTTAAAGTAATAACAATGGTGACTTGTGCACCAAAGATTTAATGATTTTATTTCTTTTTTAATGACTGCTTAACTTTCAAAATGAAGACATTTGTGTTGATGCTGATTGATTAGAGATAGGGTCCTTTTTTTTTATCTCCACAACCATCCTCTCGTTACTTAAGTTTTAAAAAAATATTTTAAATATAAATTAAAAAAACAAAGGGTGTTTGAAATGTACATAAAAAGCTTTATTAATTTATTTTTTTTGTGAAGTTTTTCACTTACATTTTAAATATTTTCATTATCAAGATTTTTTTTTTTCTTTTTACGATCAGACAAATGTTTGAAGTTTGAGATCTCATCTAAGTAAATAGTCCCGGTCACAATTTTCATGTAGTTTTGTTGGAGAGGGGGTGGACAAGATGTTGAGTTGGAGGATCATTGTCAGATTTAGACGCAAACATCCTTGTGTCACAGACACAGAACACGGGTTGGTGTTCAGAAATAGTCGCATTGAAACGTATGGAGAATTTTAGTTTAAAATGTCATTCTATTCTTATCATTGAAAATGTCATTCTATGTCAAGTTTCTACTTTTAATAGTAAAAAAAATCTGTTTGAATTCTTTGTGTTGACTATCTGGAAGTACTTAAAGGTGTAGTCAGAAGATATTAAAGCAGTGCCCATTGAAAGAAAATCAAACAGAATTTACACCAGCAATCCATTCCGGATACGAAATCAAACCAATTATATGTACACCTTGCTACTCTATCCTCGTCCCCAGGCAAATAAGTAACTCACACACACACACACCTTCACGCTGAAAAGATCACACGACAAAGGAACACGTCTCGCGGCTAGTCCGACATGACTTCTAGTTTATTCACTACATGCTAAAAGAAACAGTTTCTCACATACACAGAAATAAGAGTTCGTGAAAAAGTGGGGAACAACTAGTTTCTTAGGTATTAGAAATGGGTTGGACGAGAGGGTCAAAGTTAGAGAATGCGACTTGTGAGGTTTGAACAGTGTGTTCTTGAAGAGAGGGTCTAACAGACAGAGTTAATATAAACTTCGTAGAAATATTTGTATATAAGTGTTTTCTTTTATACAAGCCAATAAAATTTCAAAGAATTTTTTATTGATTTTTTTAAAGATAAGAATGCGTATAGTATGTGTATAAGTCGAATAAAAGAACATTGACGAGCTGTGTTGTGCACAATACAAGTGGAGTGCATACTTTATAAGACGAAGCTTCTTGCCCAAAGGAAAAGGATTCTTCATTGAGGCCCTAAACAAAACCATCAATTAGATGATTATTCAATAATCAGTTAGGCCAAACAATTAGTTCATTGAACACATATGAATAGTAACAATGTATAATAATAATAATCATCATCATCATCATCAAACTCCATTAGAGTGAGGGCTTGAGAGGCTCAAATCCTCTCTTGCAAAAGCCCTGGACAGAAACCCTGCTGTCTTGCGTAGTGCATGAATGTCGCCATACAGGTCGAGAATTTTGGGTTTCCCAGACCTGTCGAGACGGAGATCAGCAAGTCTGGGGCAGTCAAATAGAATATGAGGCACGGTTTCCTCTTCTTCCCCGCAGCGAGGGCACCGTGAATCGAAATTTGGCCATAGCCGCGAGAAATATGAGCCAACAGGACAGTGGCCTGTCCTGCACTGTGCTATAATAAATAATAATAATAACAACATTTATATACTTTCGTACCCTGTTTCATAATATGGTCAGTCGGCCAAAACTATATAATAATATCTCTTTAGACATGACCACTTCTCTTCTTTTTTGATGGATGGAAATTGTACATAATCTCTAATAGTCATCCTGAAAATATTGAAACCGGCTTTTTTACCTGCCTTAGTGGACCACTTTGGGGGCCGATTCTGAAAAACTGTCTTGTAACTTTGTTGTTGTTTTTAAATCCATAGCCGGACTGCCCCGCCCCCCCCCCCAATTATTAGTATCTTATTGATCTAGTTTACTTTTGAGATTGAAATTTTATTATGTAGCATTCAATCTCTGAATTAAAAAAGGGAGCAAACCCGGTACAGGTTGTACATTGAAAAGGCCTGAAATAGATACGGTGTTAAATAAAGAGGGCGGTACATTTTCTTCGACCAATTAGTTGTTGAACATTTGTATATGAAAGCGATAGGTTCCCTTAGCAACACTGCGTTACTCCTCGTAGAGGAAGACACTTGAACGTGTATACAAGTCACACAAATGAACAATGCTGTTTGGCTAACGTTTTCGAAGCAACCAGTGAGAGCTGAATAATTCCAAATCTTAACTAATGAACCAATATTCCAGTGTTTTCACTAATTAATAAACATTTGAAAGAGTGTTATACTATAGTTTGTATACTGCAAGCTGTTTATTTACACTTTTCTGTACACTACACTATATTATGTTTATGCATTTAGTATTTTTACTTTTCTTTCAGCTCCAAATGGACTTGTATCATGCTCTATAAATATAACTTATAAGTTCCATGTACAAAAGGTTCACTTTACACATGACAGGAACTGTAATGCTTAATATCATTTTATATCTAGGAGCTTGTAATAGTTCTAAGTGCGTCAAATGAGGACCAATCCTACTGTCAAGAGGACCCCAATCGAACGCATCTTTCAGGAATGTTCAAGATTGTTTCAACAATTGCTCCTGATCACCTGAGTACACAAGACGCTCACGAAGTAGTACTGACGTGTGTTAACACAGGTACTTCGGCTTGACGTCTCATTGTGTGTGTGTGTGTGTGTGTGTATTTATAATTGTAATTGCTGTACTGAACCAGCGGTGTAACACCTTGATAGAATTAAATGATGGCTATCTCAGATACATTGTACAGTTATGCTTGTATCCCACCGCCCCTTTCTTATTACTTAAATTAGTCTGAATCAGTCGAAGTAAAGTTTGACAGAAACATACATGTATTGACTAATGGCTAAAGAATTCTCTACTTGTGCCTACAGAATACAAATATTGAGCAGCTTATTGTCAAAAAACAAATCCAATTTCACCATTAATTTCCTAGTGGTTGACAAAAGATGCATTGACAACTTTTGGACTTATAAAGGTGTACTTTTTACATCCTTTGAAGAAGTTACAGTTTCTTTCATTAATTTATTCACAGATTATATATTTTTTATACGGAAACAACATACCTCCTTTACTTTTTTTTTATTTTCAATAAACGGGCCACATTTTAACTGTCTCTCTGACACACGTTTTAGCCCATGAAATAGTGTATCTGTTACAATGAAATTTAACGTTCCTCTCTCTTTCTTTCACTCTCTCGGAATCCCCATTTTTGTTTTGTTTTTTTAATCATTAAAATTTCTCCATCATAGACTTTGATTAGATGTGAAAAGATCCCAATTTATAACGGCACCCCATCATACACACGGTCCATGAATTCTAGTATCACTTTTACTTATCCACTCAACCCCCCTCTCTCCGCTCTACCACCTACAAAAAAAAAAGGTAGTCCAAGGTAAAATCTCTGACTTTTCTTCGGCTTCTCAATATTTAATATACCCTATGTTGCTTTTCAGCCTCAACCCCAATGACACACACAAATACCCGCTTTCACAATTTTCGGCCTTTTTTATCACAAAAACAACCATTTACCCTCCGATTGATAGACCCTTCACAACAGATTTTTCAGCTTTTAAAACTATCTATAGCATTTATGGCTAGTTTAATCACCAAAAAAATCTCTTTTTAATGCTATAAGAATAGTCTTTTTTTTTTATTTAGACCATATTGAAAAGGAAGAGGAAAAGGAAGTACACTATAAAATAAGTAGACTTAAGGAAACAGAAAGAAAATGCTTTCAAAATACGTAATTTGTGTGTAATTTCTTGTTTACAATACCTCTATTGAAGTCAGAATTTCAATGACGGTGGGTGGAACCTGGACGCTGATCTCAAAAACGGCTCCAACGATTGTCTTTAAATTTAACAGTTTATGTATATCGAAAACCCTAGTTTGACATTTGTCATTTTTCATGTAAAAAATTAAATAAATTTAAATGTGTCTAGAGAACTAGAACTAGGTCCAGATCCAACATCGATTTTGAAAGGATTATGAACTTCTTGAAAGGACAAGGACTATCGCTTTTGGGAATTTCCAAATGTAAGGCATTATTGGTTCAAGAGTTTCATACATTCATGCATGGGCGTAGCCGGGTGGGGGTTCAACCCCCCCCCCCCAAATGAAATCCCCATTCCGCAGGAAGGGGTCTGAGTTTAGTGACTGATTTTGCTTTGATTTTGTTTATTTTAGATGATATTTTAATACTAAAACATCACTTGCTCCAGCGCAGCCAAGGGGGATTTGAGTTTAAAACCCCTATAATGGGGTTTTGCAATTAAATCCCCCTCTTCTATAAAACAAAACAAACAAAAATGCAAACCACAATCCCCAAATTCCAAGAGCATAGCTAAGGAAGGTTATGATTTTAAAACCCCCTCCGAAATTAACGATAAAACCCCCTCTTCAATATATGACTATCCATTCATCAGTCACCAAATTCTTTGAGCGTAGCCAAGAGGGGCTTGTGTTTAAAAACCCCCTCCAGCGGGGTTTGCAGCTAAAAACCACCTCTTCAATATAAAAAAAAAGCAAATTACACACTCAAAATTCTATGTGCGTAGCTATAGGGACTTTTGAGTTTAAACCCCATTTCAGTGGGGTTTGAAGCCAAAAAAAACCTCTTCAATATAAAAAAGCAAGTTACTCAAAATTCTATGAGCGCAACCAAAAGGGTTTTGAGTTTAAAACCCCCTTCAGCGGGGTTTCAAGCCAAAAAATACATCTTGAATATTAAAAAAAAGGAAATTGCACGCACAAAATGCTTGAGTTTAACCCCAACCCCTTCAGCGGGGTTTGATGCTAAATATACCTCTTCAATTAAAAAAAAACAAATTACACACTAAAAATTCTACGGACTTAGCCAAGCCAATGTGGGTTTTGAGTTTAAACCCCCTCCTCCTGAGGGCTTTTTTTTAAAGTTGTAATTGTACATGGCAATTAGAATAGAAAGTCTCTGAAGTCCCCTCAACAGTGTAGAAAAACCACAGATCCACGTCATGTTGTTTTACATTGCATCTTTTGCGTAAAACTATTGGGCTATTATTGACTTGGAAGAAAGTTTGTGCAGTGTATCTTCTAAACTGGTTACGTTCAAAATTCAATATTGCAATTAGTATATTCGTTATGGCTTTAGTACAAAGCACCAAGTTATACAAAATCTCTACGTTATAGGGTAAACGTGCAACTTGTAACAAAGTAAAATAGTCCACCGTGATGGTCGGACTTTTCGTTCAAGAATTCTTAGTTGCTTTCTATAAAGTACCCATATCTCAGATCCACAAAGAGGCGTTGAGAGAACCACTGTTTGGTAGATACTGATTGTTGTAGGCAGGCGGAGCTATTTATTTCGCCATACTCTCGCGTGGAGGCGTCCAAAAGCACGACTAACCCTGATCACATATCAACCTCCCTTTAAAGCAATGCGTCATTTGATATTATGGTTCCCAGATATGTGAAGTTGTCTACCACGTTAAGGGATGCCTATTCGCGTTGATCTTTGGGGCTGAGTAGATTTTATTGGGTGACTTCTGGAAAATAACTTCCGTTTTACAGAGGCGGCAGCGTAATGAGAATTCGTTGACCGCGAGCTGGATATCATTAGGGCCGGCCTTAGGCCACTGCAACCTACGCGACCGCAGTGGACCCCAAACTTTCATAAGTTCCGCGCTTATTCTAGGTGTAGAATCTTAAATTAAACCATAGTAACTTATAACAAATTGCAAAATATACTAACAGTCTGGCAATCTCCTGAAAGTATTGAAATCTCATGATACATTACTCTACACCACAACAAGCTCAGTCTCTGCCTCAGCCCTTAACGCTATCAACCAACTACCCACAATGAATGAACTAGACAAAGTACCCACCCTAGTAGAACTCAACAAAGCCATAGACAGCCTGGCTTCCGGCAAAGCGCCTGAATGTGACAGAAGCGACTGCAACAACTATAGGGGAATCTCTCTCCTAAGCATTGTAGGCAAAGTCTTTGCTCGGGTGATACTTCCCAGGCTACAAAAACTTGCTGATCGAGTCAATCCAAAATCACAGTGCGGCTTTCGCTCAGGGAAATCCATAATTATCATGGTTTTCTCCATCCGTCAACTTCAGGAAAAGTGCAGAGAGCAAAGAATGCCTTTGTACATCGCATTCATCGACCTGACAAAGGCCTTTGATCTAGTCAGCAGAGAAGGTCTCTTTAAAATCGTACAGTTAATAGGCTGTCCCCCAAGCTGCTAAATATTATTGTCTCTTTCCATCAAAATATGATGGGTACAGTACAGTTCAACGGTGCCTGCTCCGAAAGATTCAGTATAAACAGCGGAGTCAAACAAGGATGTGGTCTGGCCCCAACCCTCCTCTTTTCAATGCTAATCCATCACGCGTTTGACAAATCCACCGAAGGCATATATCTTCATTCAAGATTCGATGGCAAACTTCTAAATATTGCTAGACTGAGGGACAAAACTAAAACCAGAACCACCCTCATAAGAGATATGCTCTTCACGGATGACGCAGCAGTAGTGGCACACTCACAAGAGGAACTTCAGTCACTAATGTCCTGCTTTTCTAAGGCTTGCAAAGAGTATGGCCTAACCATTATCACAAAGAAAACTAATGTTATGGGACCACCTGCTACAGCACCACCATCCATCCTCATTAATGATAACAAGCTTGATATCGTAAATGAATTCTGCTACCTTGGATTTACTATCCAAGGTGACCTGTCACTAGAAGAGGTGATCAAAAAAACTCATAGGGAAGGCATCAACCTTAGCTAGACTCCGACCAAGAGTTTTGGAAAACCAGAAGCTCACCACATCAACCAAAATGGAGGTCTACAATGCATGCGTTCTTAGCACGCTACTGTACTGCAGTAAGTCGTGGACAACCTACACAAAGAAAGAGCGGAAACTAAACTCATTCCACTAGCGCTGCCTTCGAAGGATCTTAAGAATAACATGGAAAGAAGGAGTATGTAATACTGAGTTCCTCGCGAAAACTGGCCTTCCCAGCATCTTTACGTTCCTCATGCAACGCTGCCTGCGCTGGCTCGGACATGTTCGATGGGTGGAGGACAATCGCATCCCGAAAATTATTCTGTACGGGCAACTTGCGTCTGTTACGTTGATGTGATAAAAAGGGATTTTAAATCAGTAAACATTGATTCTGACCATTGGGAAGACATAGCCTTAGAGTGCACTAGTTGGAGAGAGACGGTGACCTAGAAAGCTACAGACAGTGAGAATACATGGGCCTCGATTCTTGAAGAAAAGCGTGCCAAACGGAAAATGACCAGCTCCTAAACCACCAAAGCGAAAGCCACCTTGACATGCAATATATGTGGCCGGGAGTATCTCTTCAAAATAGGGCTCCACAGCCATATGAAAAAGTGTTCGAGATGAACCACAGTCATTTCACGACTGCAGGAGGCCAATGAATGCAAACAACAGTCACCTGTAGGTTTTGATATAAGCGTAGCCCAAGGTATGGTGGGGGAGGGACTTGTTCAAAAAACTCCAGATAGCTTTAAAATTAAAATCCTCCTACAGAGAGTTTTGAGGTTTTAAAACCCATCTTCAATATTAAACTATAGCAATTAACTACAATCACCAAATTATATGAGCGTGGCCGAGGGGGGGGGGTAGTTTTAAAACCCCTTCCAGATGGCTTTAAATTAAACTTCCCCCTCCAACAAATGGTTTTGACGTTACAAATCCCCTTTTCGATCAAATAAAAACTAAAGCGAATCTCTTGTTACCAATTACTACCAGTTGTTGGCTCTATTAATCAAGTGCAGTGAATAGCAAATTTTGTTTTTGACCTACAATTTTTTAATAGAAGGGTAGCAGGATAATGAAATGTTTTTTTTTTTTTTTGTTTTAAATACCGGAAATAATGTTTGGTACAAAAAAACGAATGAAGGGTCGGAATGTAATAAAGATTAATTACGTATGCGCACTCGGAGTTTATCCAACAGCACAAACTCTATTTGTAATCTTATTTGTTTTGTTTTTATTTTACGTTGTATAACGGAGGTGTTTACTTTTTAAAAAATGCTTTTTGTTTATTAATGTATTTCTTGTTTAGGGTTAGGGTTAGGGTTATACTCGAATTAAGTATTATTTATTTGCCTAGTTAATCTTATATCTGGGAAGCAGAACATATGTTTCATACAAATTGAGAAATCTACTCACAAAAGTAGTCATGCTAGATTTTTTTTTATATTTTGGGTGTGGGATGGGGTGGAGAATAATACAAATACTCCTTCTTCCCTAGTGCTATTAGAGCGTGGAATGGGTTGCCTGAGCAAGCAAGGATAACCAATGACTTGGTAGAAGTAGGACGTAATCATCTTCTTTTTTGAAGTAACGTCTGTATTATATAAGATAAAGTAAGATTATCGTCCAGATCTTCCCCGATTCCACCGGTACAATTAGCCAATTTATTATAGGGCTGGTAGACTGAAATAACTGCTGCATGCAAATTTAAATAGTTCAGTTTATATATAATGAATTACTTTTTATGAAATGAATATTTTTTAATAACACCAGCGGCTCAAACATTTACAAATACAAAAATAGCTAGTAAGGGGAAAGAACTAATAAGTTACTGTACTTTATTACTTTCTTTTGAATTACCTACCTTTGATTTTATGTAAGTAAATGCTAATATTAACAATATCGAGTGAACCAATGGTCTGTGAAGCAATTGTCAATGAGCCATTTGTCGTGTGAACCATTATTCGGTTGAACCATTGGTCGGGTAAAGAGTTTTCGGGTGAAACAGTTATCGTGTACGAATAGAACCAAACTAACGACCATAGTCTATTTGATAATGTTAAATGTTATTGTTTAATTGATCTACAGGGTTGGGGATGTCAACTAAACCAGAGTTTGAAGGTTTTACTGCTGAAACAAAACAAATTATGAGTAAATATGACATTTAATATATTATACCAGCATTAAGGTTCAAAGTTATTGGCGGAAAAGGGTGTAGAAAATATGGCGAAGCAGAGATAGTTCCAAAGGAGGATTCAAACCCCGGACCTCCGAATCGGCGAGTTTTTTATGTGATTCTTTTTTTTTCTTATTCTACTGACCACAATACATTATGCATATAAACATTTTATTAAAAAACTGTCACCCGAACACCCAGCTCCTTACTCTACTCCCCCGCCCCCTCTCTTCGTTATTTAGGTCTACACTCACGTTTGACCATCGCGCAGTTACACTAGAGCATAACTTCAAAGGTGAGCTCATTCACCTTCCTATATTGGACATGCTTTGAAGAGATTATTTAATCCTCGTACGTATATAAGCAACAGTCCAGTGTCATAGATTTCCCCTGAAAGAAATATTCTTAAGTTCCACTTTCATAAAAAAAAATCTTTCTTCTTGAGTAACTTGACCGTTAAGATTGATTTGACATATTGTCTAACATCGATACTCAGAAGTTCAGAATATTAAGCTTGACTGGGCCGGTGAGGTCTAAAGAGGTTACCACCGTGTCGTGACTTTGGAACATAAGAATAAACTGAAGATACGTGAAGGCCGATTTGAATTTCTTTCTGTATTAAGACTAAAGAGCTGCAGTCAAACAAAAACACATAGAGGGTTGAATTAGGTACAGAAAGGGATGCCAATGGTCATGGCGAAGAAGTAGATCTAGTAACGTCCAGTGACAAGCGATGCCGGCAAAACGGACAGTGTCCACGTTATTTTGCCTTCTAATATATATTTTATCTTTGTCACCGAGCAATGGGCGCAGCGAAAAGGGGGGGGGGTGTTCAAATCCACACCACCGAAATAAATTCCCCTCCCCCGAAAGGGGTAGGTAATTTTGTGACTTTTTTTGCGTTAATTTAGTTTATTTTTGGTGACATTTTAATGTTAAACCATCACTTGCCATAGCGGAGCCATGAAGGGTTAAAAATTTCTACCAGTCGCTGGGCTCCATTAATAAAATATATTGAGTAGCAGATTTAGTTTTTGAACAAAAGAATGAATGAAGGGCGTAATGTAATAAACATTAATTACGAAAACACACACACACACATATATATTTATATATATAAATCCTGGCTACCCCATGCACCAAGATATTCAATTTTTTCCCTAATTGGCCATGATTGTTAAAATCCTGCAAGCTACATCATGGTAGTTATAGTGCGACAATGGCATTGGGTGGCGACGAGTCTCATGTACGATTGGAAAAAAAAAAAACCAAAAAAAAAAAACCAGTAAGAATACACAATAGCAAATTAATTTCAGATAATAAATAAATTCAATATCAAACTTAAAACATATGGACCGTCTAGATTTACAATTACAAGTATTCCTTCTGAAACATTCTCGATAACCGTAAATGTCTAATTTGATTAAATTATTATTTCCACTGAATTATTTATAGCTAGTGTCGCTACTTAATTTGAAGATAACATTGACACGTTTTATTACGTGACAGTAAGAATTCTATCGCTAAAAGTAACCCTGCTTAAATAAGTGGAACTCTTCTATTCGCCCAAACTGTTTCCGCTCAATGTTGATGGGTAACCCGTTGACCTATAAATTAATTATACGCATAACTTTGGCCGGTCTTGTTCAAATTTATCAGGAGGTCAATTTTGAGTGCCCGAATATCAAGGCTCTCGATCATCTCTTGTAGACCCTATATATTTACAAAGCTTATATCAATTCATTCTGTCTGTTTGTCTGGTAAAATGCCTGTACACGTTATTTCTCCGACACTCTATCTCGGATCAAGCTGAAATTGTGCAAAATTATTACTTTTTACCTGACAACACATGCTACGCCACTGGGAAGTAGATTATCTTCAACTCTGTAGGAACTTCCGAAACATGTAGAACTTTATAAAACAGTTTGCAATTATCTACCTTTAAAAAAAAAAAAAGCCCGGATACTGTATAGTGTAGCAAAGTTTCTGTGGGTCCGGGTTCATGAATATGACACAGTGAGCCCCAATCCCGTATTTTGTAATAGAAACCAAACTAAGTCATTCTGCATTTATCAACACATTTACAATTTAGCATTCTTCCTAAAGGGCCTACAAGTAGCCATCTGTGTGATTACACTCGATTGAGTAGGCTAATGACTTCTACTACGCAATGCGCGATCTGCTTGAATAGGTCCACTTTGGAAATCATTGACTAAGAAGGCCAAGACCAAGAGCTATTTGAGTTTGAAATTAGAACATAGTTTGACGTGGCAACGAGCTATTGGTCCAACTCAACTGCCCACAGGTTGCGACGTCGAAGATCAGTGTCAGGCCATTTATAACGATTGGTCTCGATTCAAGGCGATGAGTTAAAATGAATGAGATGAAGACTGAACTGAAAACTTAGCGTTGTAGAGCGGCAGTTTCGAAATATAGGATATTGAGAGACCTGAAAAGAAATAGATGAAAAATATGAAGGTAATAACCATGACTCTTAATAAGACTACTTCATCCGATGAAGATGTTGTGAGTAGGTGTGGTTGTCATAGTATCACAGACATCCCGAAAGTTGACTTTTGTAGCGGTGATATTTATGAGACGAACTCTGTTACTAGTTGTGTCGGCAAGGAAAAGGAACACGATGAGCATTTCAAACAAAGATCTTGACTTTTAAAAGAGTTGTGTAGGCAATAAAAATAATGCACATCAAGAAAACTAATGGCCGTAATATAGCAAGAACAATGTTCAACTTTCACAACAAACAAAAAAAAGTATTTATGAACATCAACTTTGATAATAACATCAAATTGACACCAACATCAACTTTACTTTCATCGTTTATAAAGCTAAAAAAAAAAAAAAAAAAAAAGTAAAATAATTTTTTTTTTCAAAACACAAAGCTTAACATATATTAATGTGTATCAACAGGTTCGGTCTTACAGATTGCTGGGCCCAATGCAAAATAGATTGCGCAGATTCTGGGTTGTGATAAGGATAATAGGGGAAAAAATAAGATTTTGTAATATAAAAAAAAAAATTCGTCTTTGCATTTTATTCATACTTTACTAAGTACAAAATAAATGTCAAATTAACTTTACGAGCCATCGAACAAAAAAGCAGATAAACATGTAACTATTAGATTTACTATTGACTAGCAAAATATCGCTTGTCTTTTTTAAGAGGTCGAGATAGATTTAGATCTATGTTTGTATGCCAGGGATTTTATAAAAGTAAATAAGTATTTAAACTTCTTATTTTGGTTAAAATTCGCCTTATTATTATATTTTTATTAAATGAAAGCTGACAATGCCTTTTTTTTTAATCACGAGTAGATTTGGCGTTGACCATTTTTAATGACACCCTGAAATGTCTATTTTTAAGGAGACTAGCATCAGTTTTCAGAAGATTTTAATAATTTCAGGAGATATTCATGACTTTTTAGTAGATAATATTTTAGAATTTCAGGAACCCTTTAATAATAAGCGAAAATGGTTTAATTTAATAATTTACACGCAGAATTCGCGCGGGGCCTATGAAAGTGCGGGGCTCACTTCGTCCGCATAGGTTGCAGTGGCCTAAGATCGGCCCTGAACACAGGAATCAAATTAAAAAAAAAAAAAAAGAAAGGAATTAGTTAATTAACTATTAGTAATTAACTATTTTGATTGGCGTATCTAACAAGGGAAAGAAATTGTACTTGACTGATGTGGTGGTATAAGCTGAATTAGCCCCGTTAAAGGTCGACACTTTAAAGTGTGTATTTAAGAATAGATAACTATAAACCCTTCTATTGACATAAACATTTCTCTAGCACAATGTTAGAGTGTTGGCTTGTGCAAGTTTAAGCACCAAAATCAGGTCGTTCCCGTTTTTTTTTTTTAAATCTATATTTATAATTCTCTTCGTCGCTCAAGAGTTTGGACGAGAAGAAAAAGTAAAGGAAAGATCACTCTCTTATTTCTGCGGATAGTCACCCCACGAAAAAACAAGAGGGGGGGGGGAGAACAAGTATTCACCGGTCACTACGGATGGCTGCCAGGTCGTGCGGTTTGCGCGCTGGACTGTCGTTTGGATTTATCAAACCCTGCCCGCTCTCATTCCCCTTCGTCCTTCAACTTCAACAAACAAACATTTTACAAACACTAAATAGCAGCGCCGGACTCAACCAAGTCTATTTTACAGGCGAAGGAAACCAACTATATATCCCCTCGGCAAAAGAAAATCAATAAGACCATAGACAATAAAACTGGGAGTATCCAAAACATTCTATTGTCTGTATTTAGTTGTACAAGATCAGATTAAACGGGCAAGCAGGATATTAACTATGTTATTACTCTATAATGTACAGTATTTATCTGAGAACCAAAGAAGAGTTAGCCATTTTTGGTCACCTAAGTGCTGTTGAACCAGTTGTCGGTGACCCATTTGTCAGTGAACCATTTGATTGGAACAAATTGTTTTTCAACCAGTAGGCTAAATAGGGAACCATTGTCGTGGATCCATTGATAACATTTTTTGTTCAGTAATGGTTACATCTTATAAAGTTTGTTTTTATTTTGTACATCAAAGAAAATAAATTGTTAGATGTTCATTTATAGGCCTACTATCATTTTGTAGGCGACATTTGTATTCTGTTGCTTCTAATTGGATAATACATCCCACCAGAACGTCACAAAGCCATCAACACAAAGATCTTCGAGCTTTTTTCAGCAGCAATCAATAATATGTGTCATTCGCATCAAGCTTTTTTTTTTGTGTGTCTTCTTTGTTGAACAGATCGGAACTGTGTCTAGGGAGAGGGAGCTTCACGGAAAGAGAGCGTTAGAGAGAGAGAGAGAGAGCATTCTAATTAAGTAAACAGGTCAGGGAAGTATATTAAGTATTAATGTAAGCCTATAAATGAAATTTTATATTTTTAATATTTAAAAAAAATTGTTTTCTAATAAGATATTTTGAAAGACCTTAAAAGTCTATCCCTAACAGTCTGGCTAATAATTAGAATAGTCGTGTAGACAAACAAAAGTAGAAGCCTATTTGCCACTATCATCCAAAGTGTATACACGCTACAGCTGATTCGGAGTTAAAATAGGTCAATCCAAATCCTTTCCAAAACAAAGAGTACCACGTGCTATGTGTTTATGTTGCTTCGCGACCCAATGGGAGATAAGTCACGTGACATGTCGTCAGCCTACTTCCGTCTGAGCCTGTAAAAAGGTAAACAGACACAGTGAAAACGAGATAGACAAACGTCTTTGTGTTAGAATATGTGCACAGATCGAGATTCAAAAGTGGTTTCTTGTAGGCCTACCAACTTATTGTATTGCATAGATCTATGCTAATCTAGATCTACTTTATCCTCAGTGAGTATATATAGGCTATAACTAATTAGATCAAGATCTAATTAAGTAATTTTGTCAATTTAAGACATTTAACTTCAATATAATGAATATTAATATATAATTAATACTATATATTATATAGATTATATATCTATAATAATAAGTCAAATAATAATAAGTGTTTACGTTTATGATTATCATTTGATTATGTGACTTCGACTTCACTTACTCAAGTTACTGTGAATAACTTATTATTTATATCTAGATCTAGTCTTTCAAATTTCAAGTCTTTGTTGTATTTTACTATACTTATACTTAAAACTTAAGTTAATACCAGACTAGAGTACTTAGTTAGACTTAGTTACTTGTAAGAATCTAGATCTAGAATCTATAATCTATATAATCTAGATCTTCTATACTTCTATATTAATAAAAATCTATGTAACTATAACTATTGTAACTCTTACTCTAGATCAGTAAATACTCTGAAAGACACAAAGATAAAGGCACATTAATGCTAGGACAAATTTGTACAAATACTCCTTCTTCCCTAGTGCTATTAGAGCATGGAATGGGTTGCCTGAGCTAGCCAGGAAAACCAGTGACTTGGCAGAATTTAAGTCATTGGTTAATATGCATGACGCGTAGGACGTAATCATCTTCTTTTTTGAAGTAACGTCTGTATTATATAAGATAAGATAAATTTAGGAAAAAAAACTAGATTGATCTAGATTTCTAGAGTAATACTAGTTAATTTACTATATCTAGAATAAAAGATCTATACTATATATAGTATATACTATATAGATCTAAATTATTCTAAATTCTAATCTAGATCTAGTTCTCAAAATATGAATTTTAATTTTTATGATGATACTAATTTATTGATAGATGATAATATGACAATATGTATATGTGTATCTAGAATAGTCTAGGTCTAGATCCATGGGCATAGCGCAAAAGGGGTGGGGGCATTAATAAAGTTCATTGAATGGCAGATTTGACCTGCAATGTTTTAAAACAAGAGTAGCAGGATATTGTCTTAGATGAAGGAACCCTAACCTGAACTTCTGGCCAGAATTGCACAGTCCAAACCAGCACTTGCAAAACTTAAAACAATCTAGAAAGACAAAGGCATAGCCCTCGATGCTAAAATCAGACTGATGCACATTCTTATATGCTTGTGAATCTTGGAAGCTGGCTGAGATCTTGAAGATCCTAGGCATTACATTAAAAATGAAGAGAAGAAAATGAAGAATTAGAAACAGGATTAAAACAGCAATAAGACCCCATGATGACCTGCTAACTACTGTTAAAAAGCAAAGTATCACAAAGTTCTCAGGGCTCTTGAAGACCTTCCTTCAAGGAACAGTACCAGGAAAAGCGATGGGAAGAAAACATAAAAGGATGGACAGGCCTGTCATTGAAAGAAATTCTATCCAAGGCAAAAGACAGAGGAATGGAGAAAGACTGTCAACGGATATTGTGTGTTGGCCCAAGGGTTCAACAGACTAAGGGATAGGTGAAGGTGAAACAGGATATTGCACAATAGACACCTCAGAATATGCAATTTTTGTTGAAATAAAGGAAATTTTGCTTGCCTCATAGACTCCCAAGATGGTTAGGGTTGAGTGTCTACTTTTGTTTCATTAACTCATTTACACACACATATATATTTGTGTGTGTGCAAAGGAAAAACATTTAGATACAATTGTTTAATTTTTCGACCTGTTTTTGGTATTATAGAAGAGATCTCAGGATATTCTAGGTATACATACTATTCAGAAGTAAACATAAAATAGAAAGTGTGTGTGGATGGGGGTACCTAATTTAGCATTTCTGTACAACTGCTCCTCCCCATCCAGCCATGAAGAAAGAATATGGGGAGAGTAACACAGTTGGATCCAGTAGGATGGTTGTTTGACACTATTTGTGCAGTCCAAGTTTTAACAAGATCCACTCACAAAAAATCTGAACAAAACATTGATTCTAAATATTGTACAGTCATTTTGTTGACTTAACTTCTGCTGATCGAAACAGGCTCGGCTACACGATGTCTTGATTAATACAAAAATACTCTTAGGGTGATCAAGCCAAATATAGATAAACTACATGTTTCTTATTTGCCTTTACACTTCAGTATCAACCTGTGCCTCCCTTTATTTGACATAATTTTACTTGTGCTTTTTTTTTTATTAGGGTAGATAGTGTGCTGTAGACACCAGGAGTATGCTTACAGCACTAGTTGTCAAATGGGAATACCAATACTTTCTGCATTTAAAGGAGTGTTACCATTAAAAGTTTAATATCTCTATGACTCTCTTATTGCCCCCTCCCTCTCTAAACAAAACTAAAAATAGAATGACAATATCCTTTCCCTTTGCAACTTCTTTTGTGACTAAAGAGGCCAATCCTTGATACACAGCTGCGGTCACAGGTTGGACATCTTTAATCACCAGGTGCCATTTTTTTTCACCCTTCTTTCTAGTACTATTGTGTATAGCATCTGCAATCTGGAAAGCTTCCTTTATGTTTGCTCTCCATGTGGATCTATCCAGTGCCACTTTTACTCAGCTGTTAGTTTCTATTTTGAAGAGCTGTTTAATATTTATTTATTTATAAAGTTTTGTGAAAATATGAATAAATTTATAAATATAAAAAAAAAATATTTTAAAGTATGATCATGATATTGTTCCTCCAGCTAGAGCAGTTGGTTTGTCCACAGTTGGTCATCTATCATTTTTCTTATAGTAGTAACATGGATAATTAGTTTAAGATTCCCCTTTTATGTGTTTTAAAAGTGTTATATCCATTAGTTTTTATTTTTAATTTCTATAAATTAATATTAAAATACTTGTTTTATAAGCATTAATTTATGGTATATAAAAATGACACATATTTTCTATTAATTCAATACGAAGTATATAATTCTGTAATAACAAACATTAAAGTTTAATTGAAGCTTTTTTCGTACTCCAAAAAGGTGAAAGTATTAATTCCATTTAAATGTGGAAAAATAAATAATTCTGGAGTCAAAGAGTTAAGTAATATAAAAATGAAACTGTACAATATTTTACATTTTGGTAAATTAATAATACTTAAATTTAAAAAAAATTGAAATAGTTAACTTATTCCTTAAATGTTGGTCTCATTTCTTTTTAAGCAAAGACAATCACACACACCCTTTCTCAAAAGAGCAAGAAGTTGGCACATATTCATGGATTAATAAAACAATTTGTGAAAATAACAACAGATAAGAAATTTAGAATTCATTTCTAACTTGATTTAGAAGAAGAAGTGAACTTTGGGTTTCCACCCAATAACAAAAGCAAACAATTTAATGATAACATAGATTTTCATCAGGACATATATAAAATCTGCAAATTATGGCTGGCTGGCTGGTTGTGTAATATGCGCTCTGGGCTGTTTTCCCAATCATCCTGAGTTTGAACCCTGACTACTTCCATACCCCATCGTCCTGTAGACTAGGACGTTATCAGGGCCGGTCTTAGGCCACTGCAACCTATGCGGGCGCAGTGGCCCCTGCACTTTCATAGGCCCAGCGAGAAATCTAGGTGTAAATTATTTAATTAAACCATTTTAAACAATATTATTAAAGTGTTCCTGGAATTCTCCTGAAATTGCAAAGTATACAAAAAAGTCATGCAAATGTCCTGAAAACTCATGCAAATCTCCTTAAAAAAAAAATTATCATTTTGGGGTGTCATTCAATTTGGAAAACGCCAATCCTACTCGCGCTGAAAAAAAAAAACGGCAATGTCAGCTTTAATTTAATAAAATTGTAATAATAGCCCTAATTTTAACCAAAACAAGAAGTTCAAATACTTAATTTACTTTAATAGTCACTGGCTAGTTGATAGTAAATCTAAAAAGCAGATCTGTATGTTTATTGGCTTTTTGTTGGAAAACTACTATCTACTGTAGATAGCTTGTAAAGATAATTTGACAGTAATTTTGTACTTAGTAAAGTATGAATAAAATGCAAAAGACAAGTTTATTTTCTAATACGAAAACTTAATTTTCACTTATTATCCTTATCCCTACCCAGACCTGGCCCGGTGCAATCCATTTCGCATAGGGCAAGCAAATGTAGGACAGGCCCTGGATGCAATAATCTTCAATTCTGAAGGAGCATTGGAAACATGTCAAACAAAACAAATATGTTGTGTGTTTGCAAAGTTAAAAATAAGATTTTATTTTATTTTTTTTTTTTTTTTAATAATTATAATAATAAGGCTTGTCTTTGAGCCTGAAATGAGGAAGGCATTATTTCCTGAGGCTATGTGGTCCGAGCTGTGACCTACATATTTTGCCATATCCATTTAGAAAATACAGATTTACAATTTTTAAAATAATCTTTTAAATACATTTGATATTGATCCAGATCTACTGGAAGTATAAAGTTTATGATTACCAGACACCTTCATCCCTCAGAGGAGTACAAAATATAACAAAAGAGATGACAAACTAAACTGAAAAATCTTCCTTGCATTTTTATTCCAAGGAACCTTTTAGTCCATCAAAGGTCATCAAAAGTAATCTTTTGTCTTTATCTAGCCACCTTTTTTTTTTCTGCTATGCTGTCAACTTTTTTTTCTGCTGTCAACTTTTCTTTGTTGCTGTGCTGTCAACTTTTTTTTTGTTGCTGTGCTGTCAACTTTTCTTTGTTGCTGTGCTGTCAACTTTTTTTTTGTTGCTGTGCTGTCAACTTTTTTTTTTTGTTGCTGTGCTGTCAACTTTTTTTTGTTGTCTGTGCTGTCAACTTTTTTTTTGCTGCTGTGCTGTCAACTTTTCTTTGTTGCTGTGCTTTTTTTTTTGTTGTCTGTGCTGTCAACTTTTTTGTTGTTGTCTGTGCTGTCAACTTTTCTTTGTTGCTGTGCTGTCAACTTTTTTTTTGTTGCTGTGCTGTCAACTTTTTTTTTGTTGCTGTGCTGTCAACTTTTTTTTTGTTGCTGTGCTGTCAACTTTTCTTTGTTGCTGTGCTTTTTTTTTTGCTGTCTGTGCTGTCAACTTTTTTTTTGCTGCTGTGCTAAAAAAATTAGAGATTTTTTTTTTATCAGCTGTTCCCCACTTCCATGCAGATATAAAGATATTTCTGAGTATTAGTTCAACCAAAGAGTACTTCTCCAACTAGTTACAAATGTTCTTCATTCGTCTGTATTGTTGAAACCCTTTTTTTTTTTGATGAGTGAAATTGCACTTTCAGCTTTATCATTAGGCCAAGGAAGGAAAAAAAAACAACTAGATTTTGTGGAGCTCAAAGAAACATCTCTTTCTGTTCAATAACTTTGATTTGTCAGTAAAAGCTAACATTTTTTTTCTTTGCTTGACTGAGTTGTTATGTTGTAAATGGAACAAAGATGTGGGATTTATTAGAAATATAACGTTGAGTAAACAAAAGAGACATCAAGGATTGCTTGGTAATATAAGGAAGTAGGAATGAGAAATGAGGGATTGCTTAGTAATATGACATACAGTTTGTAAACAAATGGGGGAAGTCTGACATTTTAACAATTTAGGCCCATGCCTATCGAGGACATGATCCTAAATTAGAAGTCCTCCTGTTGCCGGACGTCTGGAAACCTTAATATAGTTTAGAATTCGCTTCTGCATGCCATTGTACTGCAAGACTTGTCTTCCCTTGACAGTATGACAGTGTATTTTGCTTTCCTTTTCTGCGAGGTCTCTTCCTGGCTTCGCTATTGATTTTTCTCTACCATTAGTTTCAGTTGGAGCCTATTACCTCACTTCCGTTCAACTGTAGGCCTGCTCAATTAACCTGATTTATCACTAGTATTAAGAGCTTGAATTTTTCCAGTAATATTATTTTTTTCCACGTAAAGCTATGCCTTATTATATGTCTATATAGCTTTCAAGGTTATTAAAGATATATAGAATTATTTTGAATTTTATTAAAAAAAATTTTGGTAAAAAGGTCGAGATGTTTGTTTTACTGTTTGTTACAGGTTTATTTCTCCCGATGATACAAATAACGTATTGCTTAATTAATTTCTTAATTTTTGCTAAATTGTATTTTTTCTACAATTTCTACGAATTCTGAGATTATCAATATGCTGAATAATATGAATATGTTATCGATTGTTTCAACATTGCATATTTGATGTACACGATTCCTGACAATAATAGAAATACTGGTGCTGTTGTTTTCTTTTATTACTTTAAACGAATATTTTTAGGTGGAAATATTTCACATTTGTATTAAATATGGTAACGAACAAAGCTTGACCTAGTTAGTTGAATGCTAGCGAGCACATAAACAGTTACGTCATGTCTATTTGTGGAACGCGCGCAGTGCTGGACTGTGGCAATAAGGCGCTGTGTGTTGTGGTCAAACGTTAATGAAAGTCACAGAAACAGATGCACTTCAAAAGGTCGTCTATATCTTGGTTGTCCTTGACATCCAATACAATGATTCTCGTAGCCATGAGGGAACATTGCTCTATTATGTATATGCTTATTATTATGATTGTTTTACAAATTTTAAATAAGCTCTTGGTTCAGCTGTTCTGCTATTGGTTATGTAATTTTAATCACAGCCTTTAATTAATATTGCGATTGTGACCTGCTTATAAGCTCCATTTATACACATCTACTTTTGGCCGGCAAGAAATCTAGATGAAATCTGGCCCAGGGTAGCGTCTTATTTACTGTCCTTGACCATGACAATTGCGACAGATTCATGCCATTATCGGTGTTCGAGATTTGATGATTGCCGGTTTACGACCTGACACCAGAAGATAAACAGGTTTGACCTTAAGTCTGTAAACTTTAACAATGAGACCGTCTAGTTACGACTGTACCAAGACAGTGTAGGCTACTCAATTATAAGTATTCATTATTAAAGTAACTTTTAAGTAGTAAGTAAAATTGTTCTTTATAAAAAAAAAATTTAGGACAAAATAACGTAACCCCCCACCCTCCATACACTCACTGCATGAGATCTATGGGCCCTTGTTTATGTGGAACATGTTTTTTTTTTTAAAGAAGTCATTCGCCATCTTGTGTTCATTGTTTGGACTGTTCTAATCTATTGAACTGCTCAATGTTTGTTTCATTGTTTGAACTAAGTTCTAATCTATTGAACTGCTCAATGTTTGTTTCATTGTTTGAACTAAGTTCTAATCTATTGAACTGCTCAATATTTGTTTCATTGTTTGGACAAAGTTCTAATCTATTGAACTGCTCAATATTTGTTTCATTGTTTGAACTAAGTTCTAATCTATTGAACTGCTCAATGTTTGTTTCATTGTTTGAACTAAGTTCTAATCTATTGAACTGCTCAATGTTTGTTTCATTGTTTGAACTAAGTTCTAATCTATTGAACTGCTCAATGTTTGTTTCATTGTTTGAACTGCTCAATGTTTGTTTCATTGTTTGGACAAAGTTCTAATCTATTGAACTGCTCAATGTTTGTTTCATTGTGTGAACTAAGTTCTAATCTATTGAACTGCTCAATGTTTGTTTCATTGTGTGAACTAAGTTCTAATCTATTGAACTGCTCAATGTTTGTTTCATTCTTTGAACTAAGTTCTAATCTATTGAACTGCTCAATGTTTGTTTCATTGTGTGAACTAAGTTCTAATCTATTGAACTGCTCAATGTTTGTTTCATTGTTTGGACTAAGTTCTAATCTATTGAACTGCTCAATGTTTGTTTCATTGTTTGGACTAAGTTCTAATCTATTGAACTGATCAATGTTTGTTTCATTGTTTGGACTAAGTTCTAATCTATTGAACTGCTCAATGTTTGTTTCATTGTTTGGACTAAGTTTTTAATCTATTGAACTGCTCAATGTTTGTTTCATTGTTTGGACTAAGTTCTAATCTATTGAACTGCTCAATGTTTGTTTCATTGTTTGGACTAAGTTCTAATCTATTGAACTGCTCAATGTTTGTTTCATTGTTTGGACTGTTCTAATCTATTGAACTGCTCAATGTTTGTTTCATTGTTTGGACTAAGTTCTAGTCTATTGAACTGCTCAATGTTTGTTTCATTGTTTGGACTAAGTTCTAATCTATTGAACGGCTCAATGTTTGTTTCATTGTTTGGACTAAGTTCTAATCTATTGAACTGCTCAATGTTTGTTTCATTGTTTGAACTGCTCAATGTTTGTTTCATTGTTTGAACTAAGTTCTAATTTATTGAACTGCTCAATGTTTGTTTCATTGTTTGAACTGCTCAATGTTTGTTTCATTGTTTGAACTGCTCAATATTTGTTTCATTGTTTGAACTAAGTTCTAATCTATTGAACTGCTCAATGTTTGTTTCATTGTTTGGACTAAGTTCTAATCTATTGAACTGCTCAATGTTTGTTTCATTGTTTGGACTAAGTTCTAATCTATTGAACTGCTCAATATTTGTTTCATTGTTTGGACTAAGTTCTAATCTATTGAACTGCTCAATGTTTGTTTCATTGTTTGAACTGCTCAATGTTTGTTTCATTGTTTGAATTAAGTTATAATCTATTGAACTGCTCAATATTTTATTGTTTGGACTGTTCTAATCTATTGAACTGCTCAATGTTTGTTTTGGCTCGTGTACATTTTATTCCTTTAGCACAAAGCAGTGGCGGATCCATGGAGTGTTGGGGGGGCGGACGAATTTTAGTAAAGAAATCACACACTTTGTATACGAATTTATTAGTTATGTTAATAATATATACTAATTATTTAAATTTCAACCTATTTTTTAGATTATTTCGCCCCTCTCCTCTAGTATGTTGGCCGATTTGGTAGGATGGGGAGGTGGCAATAACATCAATCCCGCCCCCGCCCCACCATAAACTTTCGAGGGGGCGGTGGAAATTATATGTAGAAGTTATAGCTTGTTAACAGTATCTATTAAATAGCTATATAATTAAATATAATTAAAACTTGTTATTGGTGTTTTAACCGATCTTAATATTATGTCGTTCCCGTGTTAGCCCATGGGGGGGGGGGGAATACATCTACTGCCCTTCCCACCTAAACCCTTTGTGTGTGTGGGTGGGGCGGTCCTACTTTTATTTAGAAATCATTGTTTATGAACAAAATTAGTTGAATTAATATATAATTTTTATATTATATCGCTACACTTCTGGTGTCTTAGCCGATTCGGTGAAGTGGGGGGGGGGCGATTGCTTCTACTGTCCTCCCCACTCTAGCCCTCTGAATTGGGTGGGGCGGTACTATTTTTATGGAGAAATAATAATTTGTTGAATATTTATATAATATAAGGTACATATTGATGTTTTTCAATTTTTCGAAGTTTTTTTTTTTCGGCAGCGGCGGCGATCCTCAAAGCCTTAATCTAAATATGTGGTGTTGTATTTGCAATGTAGAAAGGTAAAACATTATTCAAAAGGTCCTTTTTGAATAGGAAGATTAATGAGCTGTTTATGTCAGGAGAATGCGTTTTTGCAGTGAAGAATGCAAGAAAACGCTGTTGGCGTTGGGGCTTCGCCCCGCACACCATTGATGGAGCTTCCGGCGCTCACCCAGGCCCCATAGCGCTCAAGACAAAGGCCTCAATATGGCTTTTTAAAATTATTTTTCGAATTTTTTTTTGAGGGGGCGATCCTCAAAGCCTCAATCTAAATATGTGGGGTATCTTATCTTTTCAATGAATAAATTGGTTACATTCATATTAGACTATTTTTCCAGAAAAACATTTTTAAAAGTCCTTTTTGAATAGGATGAATAATGAGTTGTAGATGTAGCAGGAGAATGCGTTTCTGTATATATTTGTTGTACGCGCGTTTAGGGTTAGGGTTTACTAGACGTTAAGGTTAGGGTTTGGAAAAAAAAATCCTCCCCCCCCCCCCAAATTTCTGGATCCGCTAGTGAGCACAGTCTATTTGTTTTAATCAAGTTTGACATTTGACTACAAATATTGTTAAACTATTGTAAAGTAGGCCCAGCATTCTTGCTTAATTTTCTGCTGCCGTTGTATTTCCTTAAGTTAAATTGTGTCCAAGATCAATTGTGGGGGATAAATACACGTTTATTGCAACCACCCAAGTTTGTTTTTTTTAATGATGGGTTGCGGGGTTAGAAATAGCGTGGGAGGGGTTAAGTACATCGCGATTGTTAAGCGCAAGACTTGTTTGGGTCTAAGAGTATTCCAGTGAGACGTGTTGTGGTGTTTGTCTATGCAATCTTGCATTGTGTATAAAGAATAGACCTTCACCCAAGCGAGCTCTCCTTTGTTTATTAGCGTGTCAGATGCTGTAATCTTTTTAATATAGTCACCTTTGTTAGAAGTATCTACTTTCTTCAATTCACTTATGTGACTCTAATAAAATTATCAATAACAATAGACCTACTTTCTTCAATTCACTTGTGTTTCTCTAATCATTGAATGATAATAGACTTCATTTCGTCAGTTTACTTATACTGATGTGTTTCTATTAATGATAGAATGATCGTTGCTTCAGATCACATATGGTGATGGGCCTCTTATCAATTTGAAACTTAAAAGCCAGATCTATTTATCATTGTATACTTTGCACGCTAATTTAGCAAATATGATTATTGGCTTTTCCCTGCCGCTTGTTTAAAAAAAATAATTTGAAAATGAAAACAAACAAGTAACAAGTGAGAGCGACTACTTTAATAACTAATAGATGATAGAAAAAAAAAGAGGAAACATTTTTAACCAGGCCCTATTCCCCCCCCCCCCCCCCCCAAAAAAAAAAAATTGTGGTTATGCCCATGTATAAATCTAGAAGGAAAACATCTCGTTTTGTGATATAAATCCAGATATGGAAACATTAAAAGACAGTACAGTAGTGTTGAAAAGAATACTGGATCTAGTTAGTAGAGATATGATATAGAATATAGAAGGTTTTAGCTTGGGTTATCCAGACTTATAGACATAAAAAGACAATATTGTAGACTTTTCTAAATTAGCTGGTATTTCCTTTTCCCAAAGATATGCATAAACTGTCAAATTACTAGGAAAATCTTTTAACCATAGGCCACAGAAACAGATGACCTTTACATCATCTGCCTTGCAAGGTCTGAAACTACCCCCCCCCCCAATCCTTTTAACCCATGAAGAGTTTGCAAGCTAATAAGAGAAATTGTAAAATGCAAAGAATTCAATGGAAGAAGGGATGTCCAAACATTGAATCTTCATACTGAATAAGTGGCATACGTTTGTACAATATAATAGGAACACATCTTTACCTACCAACGTTTATAATGCGTATTTGTATGATACTAATTGTGTATGTAATAGAGGAAACACTCTGGAACGCCGAGCTATAGAAATGGAAAAAACAAAGTTACATTGCTTTGGATACATTGCACTTTCCAGCCTCAGAATATACAGGGATTCACTTAATAGTTATTACATTTATTGCAGCGTTTCCCAATCTTTCGGAAAAGGGGGTGGGGCGTAACAACAAGGACGTGACTCCCTGAGTATGGAGGCAAGGGAGGTGTGTCAAATGTCTTTCCATTAACTCCAAAAACTTGTAGTACTTTAGGGTACTTTGAGAATGACTTTCTGAAACTCAAAACGCAGGAAAATGCATGTCGTTTCTAGTATATAAAACACAAATACTTACTATCTTTGATGAGCATTAATTAAGTAAATTTGGGTTCTAAACATACTGTCAAGATAAACAACAAAAGTGTCCTGTGTCTTTAAGTTTCTTTTAATTAACATTATTTAAACCTCCCTGAACCCTTAGCTGACTATTGTTAATATAGTTTCACACATGCTCACTGTCACAATAAATTGAAACATTTTCATAGAAAACACACTTTAATGTACATTATTTTGTAGCATTGGGCGTCGATTAATATTTTGTACAATCACCAATTACAACTGCATTACGTTGAACTATTATTCTGTTTGTTGTGTATGAGATCTGTTTTTATCATTTTATTTTCTGTGCACCATTTAGCAGGAGCTGCTGTTTACTTTGTTCAACTATAGGACCGAGAAATCATTTTCCCCTGAACTTTCATTTTCTTGTTGTTCCTTCACATTTGATACCACGGAACATTTTAGTCGAGATAAAGATATTAATTAGGCTTTTTTCTGAACTGTTCCAGATGTATAGATGGTCTTGCAATTTTTTTAAAACAATTCCACTATTCAGCTAGCAAATTCATGGACCTGGGGTGGGCACGGTTCTCAAACATAATTCTTGCGATTTTCCTATAAATTTGACACTTGTTTGGGAAAAGAATTACTAGCTATTTGGTCACACTGGGAAAACTATAGTTTGACCGTTATAATTTTTCAGAGTAAAAAAAAAATAAATTTTGGCTAGAGACATCTTGAACATGTATTTCCGCACGTAGGACCTATTCATTAATAGACTCTCAAAAACATTTTGCGCACTCTATTTTAAGTCTGGATCTATATGCCTATAATCGGAAAGTAATTAACTCTAGTACATACATTCACTAAACCAGTTATTTTTCTCAGTGGTGGGGGAAGGGGAATTAGGCGGGGTAAAAAAATATTCCTTTTTTTTTTTTAATCTAACATTCATTCGTTATTAAGAGCAAAATCATTAATAATAATTGAGAGACTGTGTGAGTTGAAAGACGAGTAAATGACCTGAAATTTAAGTGTCTGGATTCCTTATTTCTACATTTTAAGACTAATGCTTACCAATCAAATTCTTGGACTTGCACAAAGAGGCATAGGCTTAGGAATCGCCACTGTAGAGCACAATTTGGCAACCTAAAACAAATAATTTGTATCGAATGCAAAGTGTGTACGTGGTATAAAAAAATGTCTTTATGAAGATGTGTATATCTTAATAGACCAACGACTCCCTTCTTTCCAACATGGCACATTTTCTATTTTGTCCCATATACGCCTAGATAGCAGAATCAGTTGTTGGTTTATTTTTATTAAATAGTATATTACCATTCAGCATGCTTGGCCTACGTAATCTGATTCTAATCTGGTCATAGCTAAGACTATATTGTTGGACTTGATTTATTCTCTTGACATAAAACCACCAAGTGCTTGATTCTCTTGACTTAAATCCGCCAAACGTAGATTCTCTTGACCTAAAACAACCAAATGCTTGATTCTCTTGACCTAAAACCACCAAGTGCTAGATTCTCTTGACCTAAAACCACCAAGCGTAGATTCTCTTGACCTAAAACTACCAAGTGCTTGATTCTCTTGACCTAAAACCACCAAGCGTAGATTCTCTTGACCTAAAACAACCAAGTGCTTGATTCTCTTGACCTAAAACCACCAAGCGTAGATTCTCTTGACCTAAAACAACCAAGTGCTTGATTCTCTTGACCTAAAACCACCAAGCGTAGATTCTCTTGACCTAAAACAACCAAGTGCTTGATTCTCTTGACCTACAACAACAAATCTCTTTGATTGTTTTTTTGTTTCACAACAGTCTCCTAGTAAAAAAAAATGTAATTTAATCTGAAATACGGATACCATTTTTAGCGGCCCCCGAAAGGGGAAAAGACGCTATTAGTTTTGTGTGGCTTGTCTGTTCGTCCGTCCGTCTCAGAAACTAGAAGAGAAAATGAAAATCGGACATCATAATATTTTAGATCATTCAAAGTTCTGATGCAAAGGCTACTTTTTTTCTTTTCCGAAAGTAAACCATCTAATTTTTTAAATTATATATGCAAGCAGATTTTAAAAAATTTACACCACTTTTTAATGAAAAACTTCAGGGGAGGTCACTTTTTTTAAAAGGTCATGGACTACTTCATTAATAAATCAAGCTTCATTCATAGATTCGAGCATTGGTACAAATTATTTGCATCTAGGGTCACAATGGTAAAAGTGTCAATGGATCATTATAAAATATATTTTCCATTTAACTAACTCATTGAATAAAATACTGATTCGTTTTAGTTATAAATTTAAAAAATAACGAACTACTTTTATAGCGCGCAGTTTTGACATATCCTCATTATAGGGGCCTACACTTGACGTGACAGTCTAAATAAGACTAAATAGTGCCCAGATCTACATAATTATAATACGAGTTCTAGTCTAGATATAGTAAATTCTATATTAAGATTCTATATCTAGTTCTTGATCTAGATATAGACTTAGATAAAGGCTTAGATTAGATCTAACTCTAGATCTAGAATTAGACTTAGATCTATTTCTATATCTAGGCTTAGATCTAGGTCTAGACCTAGACTTAGATCTTGAATCTAGATTTAGATCTACAACTAGGTCTAGATCTAGTTAGATCTATGTCTAGTTTGTATGACAAATGACAATGGAGATATTAATTTTTATTTGCGAGGGGAAAGTTCATGTTGTCATTTTTACACTATTGTAGTTAAAGTAGGTCAAGAATTATTTTTTTCGTGTTGCCAATTTTTTCTAATAATGTTAGAAGAATAAATCTTTTTAGTTTCACTTTATTACAATGTAACGTTATTAATTTTCAATGTATGGATAAGGCTAATAATTATTATTTTAAAAAATGTAAATGTATGCTGAATGAATATATGGAGATGCTGTGGCTGAGGGGTAAAGCACTTGGAACTGGAAGTCCATTGTTCGAATCCTGATGAAGACTCTAGGTGGACCACTTCGGGGCCGATTTTGTGTTTGTTTTTCACACAAACTGTCTTTGTAACCTTGTTTGTTTTTTTTTTTTTTTTTTTTTATAAAAATCATTCATCTTTGATATTTTGTACTTTGTAAAAATAAACCAGTCATTGTTTAGGATACTTAGGATATTATACCTACATTGCCTAGTCGAATTATTAAATCACATGCTTTGCCGGTAATCTATTCAATAAAAGGTCAGAGATACCATTAAAATGAAGAAAAATATTTTGCTCTAGCCATATTGTATAACGAATATTCTTTTGCATGTAGACATCTCCTGTTCAGTGAAAGCGAACATTATTCCCACTCAGATTATAACTTGAGCAAGGTTGATGTAGTCAGGAGGCTATAATGTTGATATGGCCTAGGAATATCACGCTATACCAAAGATCATAATGATGGAGGAATGAGGTCACATTGGCTCAAACATTCCCTTAGGCGCTTGAAAGGTTTAAATGGAAGGATGGTTTTGTTTTTAAAAAGCTTTATTTTTTACACTATATAGTATATACAGAGTTCTCCTTCTTTAAAGTGAAATATTAGACTACTAAATATATTACACACATTCTCTCTGTCTTACTTGAAATAAACACTTTGAAGTACGCAATATAGCCGAAATTATGGAATCCTCGCGCTCTTTTTTATCTGTTAGTCCGCTGAAAACTTAATCAATCTACAATTATAGATGCAACATTCTTTTATTTCCTCGAACTTTTTCATTGAATTATTTGCCCGGTTCCGCCCAAACAATGACTCCCGATGCCCTCCATTACTGTAGAGAGAGAGAGAGTGTCGAAACAGTGTCGAATATTTTGTACGTGTCCCCAGCACATGGGGGACGTGTCTGGACAGTCACTCGACTTGTACGGCCCAGTTTGTACGTGTCCCCAGCACAAGGGGGACGTGTCTGGACAGTCACTCGACTTGTACGGCCCAGTTTGTACGTGTCCCCAGCACAAGGGGGACGTGTCTGGACAGTCACTCGACTTGTACGGCCCAGTTTGTACGTGTCCCCAGCACAAGGGGGACGTGTCTGGACAGTCACTCGACTTGTACGGCCCAGTTTGTACGTGTCCCCAGCACAAGGGGGACGTGTCTGGACAGTCACTCGACTTGTACGGCCCAGTTTCTTGCCAGATCACTACGGGAAGACTAGTCCTTCCTGCTGTTACAAATTCATCTCCGGTGATGTGGCCGGACTGCAGCAGCACTCATTCTGAAAGCAAAGAAAATGGCCTTGAAGGTGTATGCGAGGTCAGTCGTCATTATCCCATCGCTTGATATAACAACCGGGTTTATTATTATTTTAGAGAACTTCCATTGTCGTTTGATCTCAAAGTTGAACGTTCTCATATTTTCTTTGTTTTTACATTTTAGTTTTCTTTACATTATGCGATAATGGTAAGGCAACATCGTGTTCGTGGATTTGTCTTTCTTGTCAATAAATAGTAAATCAAGGAGATTATGATATATATATATATATATATATATATATATATATATATATATATATATATATATATATATATATATATATATATATATATATATATATATAAATCAGTGTAGTAATTTTTTTGATCATATCTGAGGGGGAAAGACTTAGCAGTGAGTGAGTCGGTCATCATGTGTATACACTAGCGGATCCACAACTTTGGAGTGGGGGTGGCGATTTTTTTTCCAAACCCTAACCCTATCGCCCAGTAAACCCTAAGCATAAACGCGCGTACAGCATATATATATATATATATATATGTCGCGATGGTTTGTGGAGAATTTTGGCTAGGCTGGGATGCCCACCTACGTTCCTATCCATCCTCAAGCAGTTTCTACTCTATTCGCTATCTTCTTTGGCGTAATGCTGGGTCAAATGAGGCAGCGATTGCACGAAGACATCTACGTCCGGTTTTGTTCAGACGGCAATGTGTTCAATCTTTGCTTCTACTATCCCATATAAAAACAAAGGACATAACGGAGCTTCTCTATGCCGATGATTGCGCCCTGCTAGCCCACAATGAACATGATCTCCAGAACGCGGTAAACGAATTTGGATACACTGACGCCTCTTTCGGTCTATCTATAAACCTCGGGAAAACAGAAGTAATGTACCAGAAGTCACCCAATAAAACCTACTCAGCCCCAAGGATCACCGTAAACGGACAGCCCCTTAACGTGGTAGACCACTTCACATATCTAGGTAGTATAGTGTCAAATGACGCCTCACTTTCAACCGAAGTTGATAACCGTCTGACCAGGGCCAGTAGCGCTTTTGGACGCCTTTAAGCGAGAGTTTGCGGAACAAATCGCTCCGGCTGCCTACAAAAATTAATGTCTACCATGCGGTGGTTCTCTCAACCCTCCAATATGCTCTGAGACTTGGACACTATACAGAAAACAACTAAGACTTCTTGAGCGCTTCCACCAAAGATGCTTGCGCTCCATCATGAACATACGGTGGCAAGACCGCAATACAAACAGCGATGTCCTTGCGAACGCCGGTATGGACAGTATAGAGGGACTTCTTATGGTCCGACAGTTACGCTGGGTAGGGCACGTATCCAGTATGGGAAACGAACGTATGCCAAAAGCTGTCTTTTTTTGGTGAGCTAAAAGGTATTCGACCTAACAGAGGCGTCCCATGGATACGCTTTTAAGACCAGCTTAGGTGTCAACTTTCCTTGGCTGACATAGAAGAGAGCACCTGGCTGCATGCGGCCTCAGAACGAGACAATTGGAGGTCACTCACGAAGGTCGCGGGATACACATTTGATACCAAAAGAAAATCCGCTGCCGAGGACAAATGCAGGCGGCTAAAAGAAAATCTAAATCGACCACCTGCGGACAATGGTTATGCTTGCCCTGGACGTGGCAAAATATGCAGGTCACAACTGGGGCTGCGCAGCCACGGGAAATACTGCATTCCTCACTTATCTTCGG
Source organism: Biomphalaria glabrata (assembly GCF_947242115.1). NCBI lineage: Eukaryota > Metazoa > Mollusca > Gastropoda > Planorbidae > Biomphalaria > Biomphalaria glabrata. The sequence continues at coordinate 21,843,997 of NC_074722.1, read as the reverse complement.
ACATGAAGACAAGCCTTATATGTATAGAATTAGAATTTAAAAAAAGCAGCGTTTCTCAACCTTCGGAAAAAAAAAAAGCCCCGACGCCAAAAGCGTTTTTTTTTTCATTCTTCACTGGAGAACCGCATTCTCCTGACATCTACAGCTCATTATTCATCCTATGAAAAAAGGACCTTTTAAATAATGTTTTGCTTGAAAAATATTCTAATATGAATTTACAGGCTCTTACTACAGGGCTAATACAACCGATTTGTTCTTGAAAAGATAAGATACCCCACATATTTAGATTAAGACTTTGAGGATCGCCGCCGAAAAAAAAATTATTCCAAAAAATATTTTAAAAAGAAGCTCATTTGTAAGTGATTTTTTTTTTCAATAGGCATGTTTGTAACTTTGTTCTGTTACAGAACTATAATTCAAAGCTCTATTTCGGAAGTGGGAGTTAACCAATTAGATTCTACTCTAAATTTTGTTTGCATTTTTAGGATTCCAGCATATATTGTGAGTTATAGTCTCATTTATACAATAGAAAAATATCAGTTTGAGTAAATGTTGGGAAAAGGTGACTAGGAAAATAATAATTGGGTTAAGAACTCATCTCAATTGTTACCCTTATAATGAAAAATTTCGTATGAATTCTAAATTTTCTATAACAAAGTCTTTATTAAAATAACTAAGATAAATTCGTGTGCAATTACATAAACTCTTTAGCCATATTTGACTATTCTGTTTTAAAACTTCATGTTTTCGTCTGGAAAGGGGAGAGGGCGGTAGAGTGAAAACGTTAATCCTCGCTCCTTTTTATAATTTCTTCTAATGATTGCATTTGGCATTAAAGAATAGGGGGTTGGGCGACTCGATAATAGAATTTAATTTATAGCATATATAAATTATATTAGTAACAATTATTTTTTAATTTTGTAATTTCTTAACTAAAATACAAAAAAAAAGTATTAGTTTGTCCGATGGGCGGAAGGTGATTGCATGTATTGCCCCTCCCACCTGGTACAACCCTTTTCATTTTATATTTACTAATGGTAAAATTTGAGATCAGAGTGTGTGTAGGACATAATATAAAATAGGTTAAAACATCACTATGTAGCTTATATAATATAGATATTCAACTAATTTTGTTCACAAACTATGATTTCTCCATAAGATAGGACCACCCCCACCCCATTCAGAGGGCTAGAGTGGGGAGGGCAGTAGAAGCAATCACCCCCCCCCCCACCTCACCGAATCGGCAAAGATATACCAGAAGTTTAGCGACATAATATTAATATTATATTGTAATTCAACTAATTTTGTTCACAAACTATGATTTCTAATTAAAAGTAGGACCGCCCCACCCACTCAAAGGGGTTTAGGTTGGAAGGGCAGTAGATGTATTCGACCCCCCCCCCCCAATCAGCTAACAGGGGAACGTAATAATATGAAGATCGGTTAAAATATCAATAACAGGTTTTAATTATATAGATATTTAATTGATTCTGTTAACAAGCGGTGATTTCTACCAATAAATTGGACCGCCCCCCCCACTCGAAAGTTTATGGGGGGGGGGCGGGATTGATGCCATCGCCACGTCCCCATCCCACCAAATCGGTCAACATACTAGAAAGTGATGAAATAATCTAGAAATAGGTTGAAATATGAATAATTAGTATATATTATTAACTAACTAATAAATTCGTATACAAATTGTGTGATTTCTTTACTAAAATTCGTCCACCACCCCCACCCCCCCCCCCACCCCTCGGAATCGCCAGTGTGTGTATAAGCAGTATAGTAAAAAAAAAAAAACACGAAATCTGAGTGGCTATGACTAAACTGCTTTAGGTCTTTCAACTATAAAGGCTTCTCACGTACGAAATGTTCCTATCTAGTTTTAATATGTATTTAAAATAAATAACTTCTAACACCGCTCTCAGCCTTCAAGGTATCCAGAATCCATTGTCTTAAATGACGTCAACACCATCTTTAGGCCGTGAAAACCTAGATAAGTCTGTCTGTTTGGCATGTCCCGAATCTATTTCTGCATCTTGTTCTATTCCTGCCACTAATTGTGCTGTGAGTATTGATGGTGTTTTTACTTTTGCATTCTGCACCGTAGCCTGAACAGATCAGACTCTTCAATGACGTGCTATCGACCTCTGCCCTGTTTGTGGTTACTGTCAAAGATCACTGATAACACTGGGCTGTGACATTCGCTTCTAGATTTGTAGGTAATAACAAGGAACTGGAATCTTGAGGCTTTTATGATATTCATTCCGAAAATATTTTTTTTAAGTTTTCAAGGATTTCTTGACATTTGTTTATTTCTGCTAAAGTTGCAATTAATTTCAAAAAGTGACTTAATATTTTTTTTGTTTATTGGTGCTGCGCCAGGTGAATGTAAATTTGAAATCTTTCCTTATTCTAGTTATTTGTTAATTTCCTTTTCTAGAAAGTCTACCAGGACGTCGGGGAAGGTCGCTGCGTGGGTTCTTTGTTTCTTTCCGTTTGTCTACTTCTATATCTTTCCAAGAGTCTGTTGATAGTAGTGAGCATCGTCTTGAAATACCGCCAAATATGTCTTGTAAAGGTTGACTATCCATGTTTTAAATTTCCTCTATATTTCTATAACATATTGATGTGGTAAACCTTTTTACAAAGCTTATATCAACTCACTGTCTGTCTGATACAAAGCTTATATCAACTCACTCTGATACAAAGCTTATATCAACTCACTCTGATACAAAGCTTATATCAACTCACTGTCTGTCTGATACAAAGCTTATATCAACTCATTGTCTGTCTGATACAAAGCTTATATCAACTCATTGTCTGTCTGATACAAAGCTTATATCAACTCACTGTCTGTCTGATACAAAGCTTATATCAACTCACTGTCTGCCTGATACAAAGCTTATATCAACTCACTGTCTGTCTGATACAAAGCTTATATCAACTCACTGTCTGTCTGATACAAAGCTTATATCAACTCACTCTGTCTGATAATAATAATAATAATAATAATAATCTTTATTATCCGTAAGGAAATTTGTCTTACAATTTGTGCATTACCAAACAAAAAACATTATAACTATAAGAAACCAAAGTGTACATTCACACCAGACTCACTCATAATTTACATGCGACAAAGTTTGTACCAGATTGTTCTTATTTAATGATTTGATTGCCAGGGGAACAAAAGAGTGTTTGTGTCTGTTTATCTTTGCTATCGGTGTCTTGTATCTCTTTTGTGATAATCACAAAATCCTGACACAAAGGGTGATTCTTTATTTCAAGGATCTTGTTAGCTTTTTTTATAAAGTTTATATCAACTCACTCTGTCTGTCTGATACAAAGCTTATATCAACTCACTTTGTCTGTCTGTCTGATACAAAGCTTATATCAACTCACTTTGTCTGTCTGTCTGATACAAAGCTTATATCAACTCACTCTGTCTGATACAAAGCTTATATCAACTCACTCTGTCTGTCTGATACAAAGCTTATATCAACTCACTTTGTCTGTCTGTCTGTCTGATACAAAGCTTATATCAACTCACTCTGTCTGTCTGATACAAAGCTTATATCAACTCACTCTGTCTGTCTGATACAAAGCTTATATCAACTCACTCTGTCTGTCTGTCTGTCTGATACAAAGCTTATATCAACTCACTCTGTCTGTCTGATACAAAGCTTATATCAACTCACTCTGTCTGTCTGTCTGATACAAAGCTTATATCAACTCACTCTGTCTGTCTGTCTGTCTGATACAAAGCTTATATCAACTCACTCTGTCTGTCTGATACAAAGCTTATATCAACTCATTCTGTCTGTCTGATACAAAGTTTGTTACGTTCTCCCACACCTAATTTCGGATCAAGCTGAAATGTTGCACAATTAATTCTTCTATCTGACAAAACAAGGATCAGTTTTAAAAAATCCTATACTCTTAAGCGAGCAATTCTTGTATGTATGTATGTATGTATGTAATATCAGGTGACCGAGCCTCGCTCGGGTGAATAATTTGTTAAGGAAGGATATATACCCGAAGTCATTTTGGGAATATTTTTGTAATTACGAAAATGAACGATCGGATAAAGACTACTAATCTGAAGAGTTGATTTAGTGTTCTGTTAGTTCTAAATGTAATTGTACATGGCGATTAAATGTAAAGTCTCTTAAGTCCTCTTACAGTCTAGACAAACCATAGCTCACGTCCGTCTTATAGTTTACAATCCATATTTTGCATAAAACTATTGTAGGCCTACTATTATTGGCTTGGAAAAAAGTCTTTGCAGTGTAACTTCTCAGATGATTATTTCAGACATTTAATTATGGAATTAGTATATTCATTATGGCTTTAGTACGAAACATCAAGTGACGCAAATCTCTACGTTAAATCTCTAGGGTAAAACAGGCACTTTGTGACAAAGTAAAATGGCACATTTTTTTTTAATAGACTTAAATCATTGCATTAGTATCCTTAAGAAACGTTTCCGTGGGGCACCCCTGTTACGCCGAACAATATGTTCGTCCCCCATACGGGATACGTGCCCTGCCCAGTCTGACTGTCGGACTATAAGAAGTTCATACCGGCTTTTGCCATCCATCCATCCCAGTGGTGCTACACCCCGTGGAGGGATATGGCCTGCTTTTACACATTCAGATCTCTCCTGGGCATTCCGTCTCCACGCCCTAACCCCAAGCTTTTTACCGAGGTTTAGAGTTAAATTAAAAGAGGGTGCAGCTTGCGCAAAATCGTTGACCGATGGCTAGATATCATGTTTAGTGTGAGCAAGTAAAGCGTAGAGAAGCTGTGTTATGACCATTTCCTTTGTTTTTGGTACGGGACAGTAGACACCGAAGCATGAACACATATAATAATTCACCAGCAAAAAAATAATAATAATAAGGTTTGTCTTCGAGTCCGAAGATTAATGAGGATTGCAGTATTTCCCGTTGCTACTCAGCCCCAGCTGTGACTTACATATTTTGCCACCTCCAGGGCAAGCATAACCTTTGTCCGCGGTGGTCGATTAAGACAGAATAGTATCCTGTATGGGTGACGAATCTCAGACGAACGCATGCCAAAGGCAGTCTTTTTTTTTTTGTGTGAGTTAAAAAAGTGGTCGACGTAACACCGAAACGCTTAAAAGACCTGCTTAGGCGCCAACTTGCCTTAGCTTACATAGAAGAGAGCACCTGGTTGCATGCGGCCTCAGAACGAGACAGCTGTTGGTCACCAGCAAAATAAACAACAAAGTAAAAGGTATCTACACCGCTCTACACAATTAAAGTGTAAACAACTTATTAAGCACTTAAAACACAATAACTAATCATACATCGGCACATTTAATTTCATTACTTTTCTTTCATAGTTCTATAATAAATCAATCTACAGTAAGATGGTGCGCAAATGTTTAATTAGGTCTATTGATCCTTGTTTGCAAAGAAATATTTTAGTGTACTGCGGTAAGCCTAGTGACGTAAGCAGCGTTTTTCCCGTTCACGTCATGGAAAATTTTCATTCATAAAAGATTCTAGCCAAAATTAATTTTTCGATAATGAGGCATTTTTAAACCGATTTAACGGTCGAACTCGAGTTTTCCCGATGTGGCCAATGAGTTGAGAATTTTTTTCTCACTATTATGCACATACCGTGAAATTTTAAAGAAAATCGTTAGAGCCGTTTTCGAAATAAAATTTATATATATATATATATAAATATATATACATACATACAAGAATTGCTCGCTTAAGAGTATAGGATATATATTTATATTTATATATATGTATATATAAATTTTATTTCGAAAACGGCTCTAACGATTTTCTTTAAAAGTTCACGGTATGTGCATAATAGTGAGAAAAAAATTCTCAACTCATTGGCCACATTGGGAAAACTCAAGGTCGACCGTTATATCGGTTTGAAAATGGCTCATTATCGAAAAATTTATTTTGGCTAGAATGTTTTATGAATGAAATTTTCTATATGACGTCAATGGGAAAAAAACTTGACACCGCTTACGTCACTAGGCTCACAGCAGTACACTAAGACATTTCTTCGCAAACAAGAAAAAGTTTTAATGATTCAATTGGCGTAATTAAACATTTGCGCACCATCTTAATTTACATTGATCCATTATGAAACTATGGAAGAAAAATAATGAAATATCTTTATGTATGATGAGTTATTGTGTTTTAAAGGCTTTATAAATTGTTTACACTTGAATTGCGTACACCCGTAGGTAGCTTTTACTTTGTTATTATTTTGCTGGTGAATTATTGCAATGTGTTTAAGCTTCGAAGTCTGCTGTCCAATACCAAAACGTAGGAAATGGTCATAACACAGCTTATCTATGCCTTACTTGCACAATCAGGGCCGGCCCTAACATTTGCGGGGCCCTATGTGAAAAAAATGAGGATTGCGCGCGAACCAGTAAGGGTATTGATAAGGATAATAAGTGAAAATAAATAAAGATTTTGTATTAGAAAATAAATTCGTATTTGCATTACATTTTTTATTAAATGAAAGCTGACGATGCCGTTTTTTTATATCACGCGTAGGACTGGCGTTTACCATATTGATGAACACCCCAAAGTGACAATTTTGTCTTTTTAAGGACATTTTTATGAGTTTCAGGAGATTTCCAGCAGCTCCTTGAAAACAAGGAGACCACGGGAACCCTATTATAAATTATAATGGTTTAATTTAATAATTTACACCTAGAATTAGCGAGGGGGCTTTTGAACCTTCGGGGTCCACCACTGTGACAGCGTAGGCCTAGGGCTGGCCCTGATGATATCCAGCTCGCGGTCAACGAATTTTCATCACGCTGCTGCCTTTTTTTTTATTTGTTAACCTATAAACCTCGGTAAATCAGAAGTCATGTTCCAAAAGTCACCCAATAAAACCTACTCAGCCCAAAGATCACTGCCTTAGACATCCCTTAAAGTGGTAGATAACTTCACATTATCTGGGAAGCATTGTATCAATTGACGCATTGCTTTAAAGAGAGTTTGATATGTGATCATGGATAGTCGTGCTTTTGGACGCCTCCAAACGAGAGTGTGGCGAAATAAATCGCTCGCCTGTCTACAAAAATCAGTGTCAACCAGTATTCTCTCAACCCATCTATGTGGATCTGAGACATGACTACTTTATAGAAAGCAACTAAGACTTCTTGAACGACTTCACCAAAGACCACAATACAAACAGCGATATTCTTTCAAAATGGTATGAAATTTTCGAGTCCTAAGATAAGTGAGGAATGCAGTATTTCTCTTTGCTGTGCAGCCCCAATTGTGACCTACATATTTTGCCACATCCAGGGCAAGCATAACCATTGTCCGCAGGTGGCCGATTTAGATTTTCTTTTCGCCGTCTGCGTTTGTTCTCGGCTGCAGATTTTCTTTTTGTCTCAAATGTGTTTCCCGCGGCCTTCGTGAGTGACCTCCAGCTGTCTCGTTCGGAGGCCGCATGCAACCAGGTGCTCTCTTCTATGTCAGCCAAGAAAAGTTGACGACTAAGCTGGTCTTTGAAGAATTTCCGTGGAGCGCTTCTGTCACGTCGACCACCTTTTAGCTCACAAAAAAAGACTGCCTTGGCATTCGTTCGTCTCCCATACGGGATACGTGCCCTACCCAGTGCAACTGTCGGACCATAAGAAGTCCCTCCATACTGTCCATACCGGCGTTGGCAAGGACATCGCTGTTTGTAGTGCGGTGAAGTCTTAGTTTTTTCTGTAAAGTGTGCATGTCTCAGAGCCATAATGAATATATTAATTGCAATATTAAATGTCAGAAAGTAACAATTTTAGAAGTTATACTGCAAAGACTTTCTTCCAAGCCTATAATAGCCCAATAGTTCTACATGAAAGAAGCAATGTAAAACGTTAAGAAGTGAGCTGTGGTTTTCTATAGGCCTACTGTTGGGGGGACTTTCTATTCTAATCGCCATGTACAATTATATTGAGAACGGAAAGAACTAAAAAGCAACTCTTCGGATTGATAGTCTTTACCCGATAGTTCATTTTCGTAATTACAACAATATTCCCAAAATAACTTCGGGTAAATATCCTTCCTTAACAAATTATTCATCCGAGCGAGGCTCGGTTACCTGATATAAATTAATTAATTAATTAACTATTGGTATTTTTTTTTTTTTTTGGTATTGAAAAAAAGGAAAAGATTTTACTTGACTGACATGGTGGTATAACTTCAATTGGTCCCCCTCATACTTGATGTCAGGTCGTTTGAAACTAGCAATAGATAACTATAATATCTTCTATTTTCATAAGCACTTCGATGGCACAGTGGTCAGTGTACTGGCTTGAGAAGGCTTAAGCCCTCGAGTTCGAATTTAAGTCGTGCAATTTATTTGTAATAAAACTATTTTTTCTGGTAACTGTAACTAGTCTTTGCCAGAGAGTAAAATAACTTATTTCTGTTAGACAGTAATACTATGACTTTGTCTCCAGGCTGCAATTAACAGGGTATCAATGCTGTTTTACCAGACGAATAAACGTGGAAAGTTTAAATGATCGCAACAATGAAAAGCATTATTCTGGGCGATGAGTTTGGTCGTGATGGATAATTAACCTTATTTTTCAATCAACGGGGAAAGAAACTTGGGTTGAAAATAACATTTCTAACATCTAATAGTAATTGGCTTAATATTCGTTCAAAAATGTTAGGACGAAAAACGACGTAAACTTAGAATATGTTTCCCAACTTTGACTGTTGAAAATCGCATTTTCGAGTCCTTTGCGTCTTTTACTTTAATTCAAACTTTAAAAATATTCACTAGCACATTTTATTTTACCATTTAGCAACTTCTGCACACATCCCAAACTAAATATCTCTAGCACACATGTTCTTTAAGAGTTCCTAACTATCCACACACACATAGGTGCAATGATGCACTCAACTTTAAACAATACTAGCCGAAATAACTGCCGCTGCCTGGCTAAAGTTCTTTAAAAAAAAACATTCTGAACCTACTGGAAAGTTCTATAAGCTACACCTGTTATACAAATGTTACCTATCCACTATTCCTGCTGTAATATACCATACAAGCATGTGAACAATCGTATCAACGCGAGTCATTTAATGCTTCAAAACTTTTTAACACCCGGTAATTTGGATGCGTCTTACTAGGTTCTGCTATTTCTTACCGAAGTGAGATAGTCGTCGAATGCCAGAGTTCTAAACGTCGGATCCGCCTGTTTACAAGGAATACTCAAGGCGTGGTTTTGTTTTAATTGTCAAAAGTAATAATGGTCTAAACATTAAAGATTCATTTTGTGTTGTAAAAATGTTGCTTTTTTCTGTAAAATATTTGAAATGTTTCTGATGTTCTTCCAGAGTTAAAGATAATCCTACTTCCTAGTCCAAACCTCCCACTGTACGACAGGGGATGGCAGCGAGCAGCTATGAACCCTGGACCGTCGAGATAATCAGTCCAGTCCGCTAACCTCACGACCAGGCATTGTTGTTAACAAAACAAACTACTAGCCTATAATTGATAAAGAATCAAGCAAGAACGTAGTAGACTAATACCATGCTCCCATTTCCATAGGATACGTGCATTTCACACCATCAGCTAGACTGCACACTAGAAGCTAAGCTGACATTAGGATAGGATGATAGGTGATTAGCACTGCCTGGTCAATGTTACATATACATCCACGTTGTTTTGGAGGAGGATAAGATGAAACTATGCTGGAACTTATGGCATGAAAGTCCTGCCCTGCTCTCGACTTCACTTTTTGAACAATAACTAGATCTAGTAACATGCAATGGGGGCCGTGTGTAGTTATTTCAAGCTATTTTAAGTAACAGTCACTTGCGCTACATCCGTGTATTGGTTTATACGTACTATGCCAAGAATAGTCCTCCAGTTTCTGATGTGTCATTCACAGCTAAAAGTGTCTTATTCTCCCATCTCTTGGCAAGGACTAGATCTTTCACTTTCTTTCTCTGTAGGTGTTTTATAACCTAAGATCCCTTTCAAATATATTCAAGTAGCTCTAATGTGAAGCTTTATGAGCTGGATGTATGAAACATGGCAATGCTTTGACTCTTTTTTTTTTTATTGACTTCCATATCATAGCGCTAGGCTCTGTTTACACTATTGTATTGGCACGTTTACAAAGTGTCCATTTAGACAGCTATCCCGTTTATTTTGAAGTCTTTAAATTAATCAGTGTCATTGTTGTTTTCCTTGCTCATCAGATATTCAGAGTTGAACGAATCCAATATTAGATATACATGTGTGTAAGTTTAAGTTAAACGTTAATATTAATTCCTTTTTTTTTTTTTTTTTTTTTTGTATCAATATTTCTAATAAAATGTTTTTATATTTCTGTATTCCTTTTCAGGTATCTTACTTCAATTGCAAGTAGTGTTTGAGACCAGATTTCACTGGTATCTAAAGACAACACAGTCTTGGCTTGATAATACGGTCAACACTTTACCGGCTATATTTGATCTTTGAGTGGATGTGGATATTGAAAAAGAAAAAGCATTAGTGGACAAAGTTTCAAGACTAACAAATCGCTCTTTGCCTAATTGTCAGCCCTCACATTAAAAAACCCTACATACTGATAGGGGGGGCCTCGCGCACACGACTGTCGTGGATTCGCCTAACCGCCCGCACGCCGAATCCCAAGGGTCCCCGGAGCGGAGACGCCAGTGCCCTTGCCTTTGGCTCCTGGGCCCCCTGGCCAACTGTAAGTTTACGCGCACGTCCATTCGATGTCTGAGGAGCCCCGGCAAAATGGTGAAAACCTTCCAGGCCTACTTGCCAAACAAGTGTCATCGCACCTATAGTTGCGTGCACTGCAGAGCCCACCTCGCCAATCATGATGAGTTGATTTCTAAGGTAAGCACTCAGTCACACACTTGTTTCTCGCGCTAAATATTGCAAGAGAGAGAAGAAAGGAGGGGGGGGGTATGTTGCAAAAGGTATGAAGCCAGATGTAAGAACTTAAACTTGCTTCTCAAGAAGTCTATTTGCAGCTGGAACTGATAATAAAAATGTCTGTTGCTTTAAGTAAAGCGCGGGAAGGAACGGTTTCGTATTTTTAATGTTCCATTTGATTCTACAAGTAAATAGTTTAAGAAAATGGCTGTACAACTCAGTATTTATTTTGTTAAATGTTTTGTTCTGTGACATATGATAATAAGTTAAGAAACGTCTAACAGCCTTTTTATTGTATTTAGAAGAATTGTCTTCTAGCCAGAATAGAAAAGTACAAAGTAAAGAATAGTACGAGACCATCCTGTTGTGACATAGGTCTATTTACTTTGCCAAAACTGTCGCAGAAGAAACTGTCGTCTGCTAAAGGCCGATGGAAGTTCCTTATTCGTCTCCTGCCCCTCTTTCTTTTTCCATATTGTTTTTGTGTTGTGTTTCACAGACTTTGCAAAGGTTTTAAAGAGAGGAAACTACTTGCTGCCTAATAACATGGTATAACGTAAGAAGTACAATGTATTGATCGACATTTTCTGACTCGGACATAAACCATTGTTTTCAGTTGGACATTCGTTGGGAAGTGTTTTAAGATGTCCTTTATTGTTTGTTTGTTTTTTTTACAAATATCTAGAAATGTTTCACAAATTTTTAACGTTTAGCAATTCTTCATTCTTCGCAACAATGTAAATGTAGCTATAGCGAATTGTGTTCACACGCCGGAACTCTCCATCTTTTTTTATTTTACTTATCTCTGAACGCGTTCATTCTTTCTTGCAGTCAGGGGAGAGTAGATTGGAAGCCCCAGTAGCCGGGCAAGTCTGACTAGGTGTTTATCAGTTGGCTTCACTGTGGAAGATTTCTGAATGTTTTATGTAGTATAGCGTTACCTTCTTCAGTATTTCCATTCCCTTAATTCTGCATCATGTAAGATTAGGCTGATACAAACTATCAACTATCAAAATACTTCATTCTTCCATACAAGCCATAGACGTGTGTGGGTCGAATGTGTTGTTAGTATGGTTGTATTGTTTGGTCTGATGATGTTGTTATATTACATTATTGATACATCACCTTGTAAGTATTAATACTTATTAACTGAACTGATTGTATTGTCAATGTTTATAGTGAGTGTGTTACTGAATGGGTATAATTGGTTTTGGTGAATGGTCATCCTTCCCTTAGTTCAAGTATCTTAACGTGTCCTCTACAACGTTAGATGCTCTAGTAAGAAATTACATTAAACACTGCTTTTAATTCTTATCTTTAAAATGCGAACTATTTTTTTTAGTAATAGATATTACATCTTCTTGTTCACATTTAGTAAATAATTCACTGTTCACATTGACGACCCTATACAGACAAGCGACAAGAAGGACCTTATTCATTGGGACTGAGTGGTAGAAGGAAACCATGCTTTAAATTAGGGCTGGTCACGCTATGACGCATGCGCCTAAAGATAATAAATGGAAAAATCTATTCGTAAACAAACAAAAAAATTGATTTGTAGAAAAAAAAAAAGCAAGAATATCTAGTACGACCTACGACGCCTAAATCAACCAATATAATTTAAAACTTCTAGGCCAAAACAAGATGGTTTCTGTTATTTTTAGCGAGAATATGAACATAAGAATAGCATATGGATAGCAAGCGTCAGTTTCAAGAACTGTTGTCAAATGAATTTTATTTTTACGAGTCCTTCAGGACTGCATTGTTTGTGAAGACTTTTTCTCGTATAGGCGAAGATATGATCTTAGCAGACACTATATGAAACAGTTACAGTAGAAGAGAACCAGAAGTTAGTGCCTGGCTCTGAGTTACGGAAAGAATATGGGGTCAACAAAAATCTTATTCTAAGGGAAGTTTTGAAACTTTGACTAAAGCATACTGCGAAACGACCTTTGTCTTGGATCAAAAACATAAGCCTCTTTCAGATGGAGAAGAAATGTTTAAACCATGTCTCCAAATATTTGCAAAACATGTTGAAGATAAAAGTATTGAAAGATAAATGAAATCACTTTCTAGACATTAAGAAACTTTCTCAGGATGTATCTGAGCAACACAAAGGTCCATGCAAGCTCTTTCTTTCCATCGGCCTTCGACGAATCTGATATTTGTAATGTTGCACGATGAAGAATTTTTATAAGAATAATAGATGAAGACTTCAATATCTTCGAAGAACTTGAGTCACTGGAAAAACCAGAGTTGAGAAAGTCATGTCCAGAAAATCAGCAGTATTTTTGTGTGAACTTTTATTAAGTTTTATTAAGTTTTACTGATAGAGCATCGCCTTGTGGAAATGTTGGAACTGTAACTTTGCTGGAAAGGCTTTTAGGTCATAGGCCATCATTTTCTGAACTATCATTGTGTTATACACCAAGTGTCTCTTTGTGGACAATGTTGTGATTTTGAAGCATGTTATGATAGCTATTCTAAAATATGTGATTTAAACTAGAGCAAGAGGATTAAACAGAAGAGACTTTAGAGTATATTCTGAGCTGTTAGATATATAGAATATGTTGATCTCATCCTTCATTGCCAGATGCGCTATGTTTCTATAGTGTATGTTGTTAGATGATATTGAAAAAATATTATTCATGATTTTCTAGGTTCCATAGGGTCTGTATATATGTCCGATTTCCAAGGACTGAAAGCTTGTATGAATGACGCATCTGAATTAGAAGTGAAAACGAAATGGCGTATGGAAAGAAAAGGTTGCCTCTCTCTGCTTTTAATGTACATAGAGGAATGGAGGGAGATAGTCATGTGTTTAACTTATAGCTTCTGATAGTAATGTGTTTAGTTCATAACTTCTGATGATCAAATTTACCAGCAGACCCATATGTAATCGTGTTATTATTAGATACGTGTTAATGTTTTTATTAGCGGTTCCCGAAAGGGGAATAGCGCCTTTAGTTTTGTGTGGTCTGTCTGTCCGTCCCGTTTAGATCTCGTAAATTATAAAAGATTTTGAAAATCCGACATCATGATATTTTAGATCTTTCAAAGTTCTAATGCAACGGCTTTTTCTTTTCTTTTCTGAAAGCGAAACATAACTTTTTAAAATCAACTATGCAAGCAGGTTTTTTTTTCTTAAAAATACACCATTTTTACAACTATTCAATATTAATAGTAAGAAACACGGGAGACTGTTTATTAAGGTAGACAGCAATCAACCATATTCTTGACATATTTATGCAAACGGTTTTAGATTTTTTGTCTACATTTTTTTTTTCAAACTTGTATTACTAAATTGAGTAATTTCTGTCATACTATTACTTTTACAAATAAAATTTTTTTACTTTTTTTTTTTTTTTTAAATCTATTTAGTATACATAATTTTAAACAATTAATAAGTAGTGTATCTTATTATACAGGTGCACTGTAGCGTCGCAGTATGCCTATAACACCTATCTAAAGGTGGGAAAAATTTTAAGGAAAGAGTTACATTTATTGAGGCTTTAAATGAGAGATTGGCCCTTTACAAAACAATAAGATCAATTAGATAATCATTGAATAACATCAGTTAGGTCAGGTTCACATTTAAATTCACATTCACCTATCCCTTAGTCTGTTGGATCATTGAAGCACCACACACGATCTGTCAACCGGCTTTCTCCATTCGTCTCTGTCCTTTGCCTTTGATAGAATTTTATTCACTGCCAGGCCTGTCCATTGTTCGTCTTCCCATCGCTTTCTCTGTCTTCCTCATCTTCTTCCTGGTACTGTTCCCTGAAGGAAGGTCTTTGCGAACCCTGAGAACCTTGTGATGTGGCCATAGAGTTTGAGTTTCCGTTTGTTGACAGTGGTTAGCAGGCCATCGTGGGGTCCAATAGCTGTATTAATCCTGTTTCTAATTTCTTCATTCTTGATGCGTTCTTTGTGACACCTTGGATTTAACTAGATCTTCATAACTATCAGTTCATTGAATACATAGGAATATTAACAATATAATAATAATAGCATTAATAAATCTGCGCATCCTGTCGAACTAACAATACATTATCGGCAACATTTTCAACACAAGCATGTCTCATCTTTTTGTATCGACGGAGATAGGGTTGTAGTTGTTGATAGTTTGTAGTTCATACATTCTTTCTGAAAATATTGAAACCTGCCTATTTTTACCTGCCTCAGTGGACCACTTCAGGGGCCGATTTTGAGTTTGTATTTCCACACAAACTGGCTATTATAACCTTGTTATAAATGCACTCAAAAATATTCAAGCGTTCAGGAAAAAAAAAAGTCTGTCTATACAAATCTTTTTTGTTCTCTACTGAGACACTTAAAACTCTATCATTTTTAATCATTTTGTCCATTATTTCTTCAAACCTAGGTAGTTTAATGCATTCACAATAAAATGGCTTATTGCAGCTTTTCTTTTGTCTTGGATTTAATTCAGTTGAGAAATGTTTTTATTACAATTTTTAATATTGTTTCTAACTAGCAGGTATTCCACCTGTCTGTGTAAAAGGTAAACATATAGCCTACTTTTTGTTCTGCCCAGGAGAGGCAGCCACTGTAAGCCTTTGCAGTTTTAAAAACGTTACAACTATTATTAGCCATGACACACGGTGACCTTATTATCGTCTTTATTACTTCTCTTTGTTGAGGCTTCTTGGCCTCTTTCCTTTGGATTTCCCATGCTAACTAGTAGCTTTTCACGTCTTGTTGATAGTCGTCTGACTAAAATGCTAAATACCTTAAGATTTGTTGTAGTACTGTTCATGTATTCTCTATAGCAACTGTTGTGACTCTGAAACCATAAAGACTTGAAAATGTTGGTAGTCTAGTTCCAATATAGGTCACGGTGTCTGGTTCAGTACATTGGACACTGACATGTTTGTTTCTCTAGTGTAAAGATCTGCTACGT
The DNA here is from genome assembly GCF_947242115.1 of Biomphalaria glabrata. Taxonomy (NCBI): domain Eukaryota; kingdom Metazoa; phylum Mollusca; class Gastropoda; family Planorbidae; genus Biomphalaria; species Biomphalaria glabrata. Next base: position 21,828,159 of record NC_074722.1, on the reverse strand, counting down.
GTGCTAGATTGGAGACATTGTTGTTGTTTTTTTAACAACATGGCTCTGGCTTTTTATCCTGGACACTTCAACTTCTGGTGAACGAATAAAACAGGAAATTATAAAAAAGAGCCCTGTTAGTACATAAGCAATAGGAGCTTCAGGAACAGTATTGATTAGATGTTCGTGACAACGATGACATTACTATGTTGGTATAGCTGATATATTCAAACAGGTCAGGGTGTTTGAGATGACTTCAAAATTATGCTGGCCGTATATTAGCTGCTTCAAAAGCATTTATATTATTCTAGTTATGACGGATTAGATTGAGTAAAGATGAGTTCAGTGGTGTAACAAATCTTAATTTGTTCAAGAGCGTTCTAGTTTAAATCGAGAGAAACCATTTACTTTCAACTTGCAAAGAGAATGACACAGTTTTTGTGTCCCCCGCCCCAGTCCTTTTTTTTTCTTCTCATTTTCAATTAAATTTAGGCTAGTGACCTTCAAAGTCACTTTACACCCCAACACACATTTACAGATAAACACACACACAGACACACATATCATGCATGTACAGATTATCTATCTGTAACAAAAAAACTGTTATTTACATAACGGAAATCACGTGACCTGAATGCTGTTACGGTGGCTTGTTTTGTTCGTATATCGTTGTATTGTTTTGTTGTAGCCTAGCGCACGGACAGACAAACAGTAGGCCACGCAGAGAAGTCAACTGCGAAGTTCTGGTGCATCAAGTAATGGTTTTAAATGACCTTGGAGCATTTCTGATCTAGCTTGTTTACAACTGCTGCTGATACCCATGTCAAAGTATTCTGCGTTACATTGTATTTCAAGGACTTGATTTGATTCGTCATCCATTTTACTTTTGGTACTCTTTGATTTCGTCTCATTATTATAGATTATGGGCGTACCCGGTTTGGGGGGGTGGGGGTTCCCCGGGGATATTGTGACTGTTGTTTTGTTTTAATGTTATTGTTTCTTTTATTAGTGGAAAGATTTTAATCTCAATCGATCACTTGATCCAGCATTGACGAAAAATGGGGGCGGGGGGTGAGGCTAAAAAAAAACCCTCTTCAATTACAAAAAAATTAGGCAAACTGCATGAGTCACCAACACCCTTTAGTGAAGCCAAGGAGGGTTTTGAGTTTAAAACCCCCTTCCAGAAGTTTAAAAACACCCTCCAGAGGATTTTGAGTTTAAAACCCCTCTCCTAAGGGTTTTGAAGTTAACGCCTTATTTTCCAATAAAAAAAATCAAAATAAACTACACCCACCATATTCCATGAGCATAGTCTAAAAAAGGGGGGGGGGGTAGTTTAATCCCATTCACCCCGCCAATAAAAAACCTTAAGGAAAACTACAGTCTCTAAATTCGTAAATGTAGCCAAGGTTTTATTTTTAAGCTAAAACCCAATAAAAGTAATCACTAAACTCCATGAGCGTAACCATCTTATCTTATATAATACAGAAGTTACTTCAAACAAAAAGGGGATTTGTGGTAAACTCTTTTCAATAAAAACAAACAAACAATTAAATCAAATCTATAGCTACAATTTGAGCTAATAAACTAAATCTACGAATAGGCACACATTTTAAAAAATCATTTGAGGCTCAAACCTACCACAAATAAAACATTTCACACATTGATTTGTTTTTCTTCAAGTCGCTGTGCTCCATTACTGAAGTGCAGTGAATAGCAGATTTGATATTGACCTACAATTTTTTATGCAAGATATTTTGCAGGATATTGCTCTACTGTAGACACATCAGAATATGCAATTTTAACATTTCCAATACAGAAAATAATGCTTGGCGAACTGTGGGGAGGGTGGAAGCTCACAGGTGTTCTGCTGTTTCAATAACTCCATAAAGAACCTACTTTAGTGTACAAAAGACAACGCAAAGAAAATGAAGGGGTGTGTACTGGATGTAATAAAGATTTGATTACGCCTATGTGTGTGTGTGTGTGTCTTTACAAGGGGGAAAAAAATTTAAACCTCCAAGCCCCCCCCCCCCCCGAAAAAAAATTCTGGTTGCACCCATGTTATAGATTATATAATTAAATATCACGTACTTAGTAAACATTTGATTTTCTTAGAGACGCAAATTTATTGGTAGCTATTTTGAGATTGGATCTGAAAGTTGTTGTAGATCCAGCACCTACCTATTGTCAATTGACTTTCATTACTTTTATTTATGGACTAGACGCATTACAAAAAATCAAAACTGTAAAAAAAAAAAAAGAAAAAAAGACAAAGACAACAACTTGTCTACAAGCCTTCAGTCTTACTTACAAAGTCAACAACTTGTCTACAAGCCTTCAGTCTTACTTACAAAGTCAACAACTTGTCTACAAGCCTTCAGTCTTACAAAGTCAACAACGTGTCTACAAGCCTTCAGTCTTACTTACAAAGTCAACAACTTGTCTACAAGCCTTCAGTCTTACTTACAAAGTCAACAACTTGTCTACAAGCCTTCAGTCTTACTTACAAAGTCAACAACTTGTCTACAAGCCTTCAGTCTTACAAAGTCAACATTCTTCACGACCTGAATGTAAGACAAACATACTTAGCTTTGCTAGTGTTAGATAGCTAGTTTAGTTAGTTGTGTTACGCACTTTAATGTATTGACAGTGAACGGATATTTTAGAATGACGACATAGACTTTGGGGTTAGAGGTTAAGATTGACTTGTAGAAAATCAATTATCGCTAGACGCTTGAGGGGATAACATCGTTCTATAGTGACAGACTAGACTGTGACCCATTCTATAATAAACGTTTGTTTGAAGTACACCTTGAGTCAACTTGGTCATTGAGTCTGTGTTCCTTTTTAGTACCTGTTCAATCTTGTAACGTGATGTATGCCGTAGGGAAAATAGTAGGAACTACCAATGTGAACATATTTATCGTCAAAGCCTATATTTGTATGGCTTCTAGTTGGCTAGGCATATTGTTTAAACTGAGTAACTTTGTTTTTTACACAACTGCTAACACCTAACTCTGTCTGGGTGGAATCTAGTACACATTCTTTCTCTCCCCCCCCCCCTTCCCTGATCAACTGCACAATTACTTACTGTCGATGATAACAAATGAATCAATTAAAAAATTAACTAATAGTTTGCCATTAGTCGTAATTAATTAATTATATTTTATATAGAAATGTAGGAAGCCAAGGGGAGATTAGCCTTATGTAGATAATTAAGTCGTTTCGCTAAAAAAATTTAACTATAGACATTTTTTAGACTATAAAACCTTTTATATAGTAATTGTATAGCTCAGTGGTTAACCTGTCGGCCTTTCATCGGACCCCGAATTCAAATTCAGATTCGAGCACCTTTTTTACAATATCTCTATTCAAGTCAGAACTTCATGGAGGAGCCTGAACACTGATCTCAAAAATGGTTTTAACGATTTCTCTACAGCATTATTCAATATATACGTATCGCTGAGAAAAGAATTACTAGTTTGTTGGCCACACTGGGAAAACTTTAGTAATATATACGTATCGCTGAGAAAAGAATTACTAGTTTGTTGGCCACACTGGGAAAACTTTAGTAATATATACGTATCGCTGAGAAAAGAATTACTAGTTTGTTGGCCACACTGGGAAAACTTTAGTAATATATACGTATCGCTGAGAAAAGAATTACTAGTTTGTTGGCCACACTGGGAAAACTTTAGTAATCTGGCTATATATTGGAGTAATAAAAAAAAAAACATGGGGTAGTTAGCCGTTGTGTACCGAGAACTGAGTTGTTTATTAAATTTAAAGTTGCTTAAAGTTTATTGATAGATTATCTAAGCTTTGCTTACATTTTTACCTAAATCTTATATAGATTACGCCTAGATTCTAGATCTAGAAGCAGAGAACTGGATCTAAAGAGTTCCAAATTAGAAGTCTAGATATAGTTGTCTGTATAATGAAAGTACCAATAAATAATTACTAAATTATACTTTGCCGCTGGCCTTGTTTTAAGTATGAGGGCAACCATTAGCAAATGGAACGTCAGTTCCTATGGCCTTGGACCTAGATGGGATTGAAAAACTTCAACAGTTGCCGAATGTTTCTCTTTGGATTGCTAGGAGAATTATATAGCCATTCTGTTACTAAATATAGAGATAAATCGATTGCTCGGATTTCTAAACAAAGAGACCTCGTCAGAAACAAAAGTGGACATGAGACACAAAAGTCAAAAGGGTGAGGCTTTAGGGTTGGAACGCAGGTCAGTGAAATAAGTAACACGTTTGTTGTCGGAATAGTTGTCTTCTCTTGTTTACATCAACTCCCTCTGTCAGTCTGTCTGTCTGGTCAAAAGTGTGTACTCGTTGTTTCTCCCACACCCAATCTCGGCTGAAGCTGAAATTTTGAACAATTATTTCTTTACCTTACAACACAAGAATATAATTGGACAAAATAGCCCTGATTGATCATTTTTATGCATTTAAAAACCGGTCATGTAAACATTCAACAAGATACCCCCGTCATTTTTTTTATGCATTTAAAATACGATCATGTAAATATTCTCTCTTCTTCCCTCCCCTATTCCCAACTGGTCCAGACAAGTGATAAGATCATAGCGCATTGAGAAAGCTAAAAGTTGAACAAAAATATATGGCAAAAAATATTTCTATCACACAGATGTATTATGTCTAGGTCAAACATACACACAATGACATGGCTGATCCAAACTAATTGATACAATTACACTTAATATAACCTTTATATTTGGATGTTTTTTTTGTTACCCTCATTTTGATGGAAGCTGGAACAAAATTAGGTTTGAAAAAAAAAAGCTTTGCAGACTTTTCCTGTGTTCGGTCCATTGACCTCTAAGTTTGGTCAGTACTTTTATCTTGTAGTACTTTTGATTAGCATCCAGCGGTGTTCCAAGGTACTTGTGGGCTTAAGAATATTATGGTGGGCTCCCTCAACCAGAAAGACAAACACCAATTGATGTATTTGTATAGCCTTCTTCTGCTGACACTACTTCATTACATTCCGTTCAGTGACAACTTCGTTCAAGGTGTACATTCAAAGTCAAAATAAAAAATGGCAAATCATTAACATGAGAAGGAAAGAAAGGAAATTTAAACTATTTTCTTAAGCCACTTTTGTTACATTCTTTATAATCGTCTAACGCATCCCAGTTGACCTATTTATTAATTGATTTTTGAAATGTCAATGTGAGAGTCTATTAAATATGTTCTTTGTACATTTCAGTCTTTTCAAGGCAGTCAAGGCAGAGCCTATCTCTTCAATTCAGTGTAAGTAACCTGCTTTGAGTTTCTGTGTAAATAGCCCTCTCTCTCTCTCTCTCTCTCTTAATATCATCTTTTCTTTCGCTCTCCGCTCCAAGCCTGCAACAAACACACACATACCTTACTTCCCCATCTCTACTATATATTCATTTGTTTGTCTCTTCTTCACTCTCTCTCTCTCTTTCTCATCATAGTCCCACCCAATCAGTTATTGTTTAAATTGTTTATTTCTTAGACACGTAGAGTCTTGGTTCCCAATAGAACTTGGCTTGACTCACTTTATTTCTATGACCACTCTGGCCATCACCAACTTGGACATCACGATTTCATTACATATCTTCACATTCTTGAAACAAAACGTATTTGGCCTGTTTGTTCATTGACCTAACCGATGTGTCTGTGTGTGTTTGTTCATCGACCTAACCAATGTGTGTGTGTGTGTTTGTTGTTTTGTGGGGTAGATGAATAAAGCCGTGCATGAACAAAGAAAACTCACCCCCTGCCTAAATGTATATTTATATCACATTCACTTATTGGCCTCGTCCTTTATATCTAGTGCTATATCTCTGCTTCTACCCATGGGAGAAACAGATTGGGAGACGAGAGACATGATGTCTAGTTCTTTGTCTCCATTACTTTATTTTCTTAGTTAATTCTTAAACTAACTGTAAGTATTTCATGGCTTCCGTCTAGTCCTTGCCCTCAATTGATTACATATATATATATTAAAAGCTTTTCATCGAGTTCGAAAATTAATAAGGAGTGCAATATTTCCATGGCTACGCAGCCCCAGACATAACCATTGTCAGCCGGTGGTCGAGTAAGATTTTCTTTTCGTGTCTACGTCTGACCTCGGCAGCGGATTTTCTTTTGATTTCAAATGTATGTCCTGCGGCCTTTGTAAGTGATCCCCATCTGTATCGCTCCGAAGCCGCCTGCAAACAGGTTCTCTCTTCAATGTCTTTTAAAACAAGTTGGTGCCGAAGCTGGTCTTTAAATCGTTTATGTGGTGCACCTTTGTTACGCTGACCACTTTTCAGCTCACCAACAAAAGACAGCAATTTGGCATACGTTCGTCCCTCATACGGCATACTTGCCCTGCCCAGAATTCCCTCTATATTGTCCATACCGGCATTTGCACAGGATAGATCCACATGAAGGACAAACATAAAGGAGAGGTCCTAGATCGCAGATGATGTACACACCAGAGGTAGGGAAAGGGCTGAAAACGTTATATTATCTGGTGATTACAAATGCCTGTGACCGTGAATGTGTTTGACTTCATTAGTCATTTAATATTCTAGTTTTGCTTGGAGGGAATACAAAGTGAAGTGATGAAAACATTGTAAAATTGACTATTCAATTACTATTTACGGGCCGGGGCTATTCGACTGAATACAATAATGTTTGGATCTTATAAGAAGGTACTCGAAGAAAAAAATATGTACGGAGATCAGTTTCTGTAAACGACTTACAAAACACAAATTGGGCCTTTTATAAACAAGTAAAATATGGGAGTGGAAAACTCATGGGAATCCTTGAAGTTCGATTTTTAAAAAATAGCTTCTGTTGTGATATATATATATATATATGGCTTGTCTTCGAGTCCGAAGATTAGTGGGGGTACAGTATTTCCCGTGGCTGAGCAGCCCCAGCTATATATATATATGTGTGTGTGTGTGTGTGTGTGTATACATATATGTATGCTAGCATTACCCACCGGCTTCTCCCGTTTGATTTCCCCCAGGTGATATATTATTTATTTTGCCGTAGAGGCATAGACCTCCTCTCATTTTCTTACTTATAACAATATCGTGATATAAGGTGAAACGCTCCTCAACACATTCTAGTATCTATAACGTTGAATCAGACCAGCCCGTCCATTCGAGTATCACTTCTCTCTATCCTCACAACTCTGAATAGGGCCGAGTGTTGTTTATACTTCTTTCACTATTCTTTCAGTTCTTATTACAAATATGTCATAGGCTCTATGATAGTTTTGTTACCTAGGCCCTTTTTTCTTATCACGTCTTGGAGATGCTCACATAATACTTTGGCGTACCAAATGTCGGCTTGAGGAGGCTTGAGCCATGAGTTCGAATTCAGGTCGTTCCTCCCCTCCCTCCATTATTTTATATATGCTTTTAAAAACCGATTAATTGATACAATTACACTTCTTATAAACTTTGTTTTTGTTTTTTCAAGTAGTTTTTAGGTTTTTTAGCGGCCCCCCGAAAGGGGAAAAGACGCTATTAGTTTTGTGTCTGTCCATCCATCCCGTTTAGACCTCGTAAACTAGAAAAGATATTGAAAATCAGACATCATGATAGTTTAGACCTTTCAAAGTTCTGATGCAACGACTACTTTTTTCTTTTCTGAAAGCGAAAAATTTTAATTTTAAAATCAACCATTCAAGCAGTTTATATATATATATATTATATATATATACATATATATATATATATATACACCCTTTTAACAACTATTCACTATTAATAGTAACAAACACGGGATGCTATTTAATAAGGAGATAACAATTTAACATATTTTTAACACATTTATGCAAACGATTTTAGATCTTGTGTTAAAAAAAATTGTACAAATGTGTTGCTAAGTTAAGTAAGTTCTCTGTCATACTTTTTTAAAGAGAAAATATCTATTTAATATGCATACAAGTGGAACATAATTTTAAAAAAGCAATTAATAATTATTTTTTTATATTATCACCTGAACTGTAGTACTATTAGATACGTAGGACACATAACTAGAGGAAATTTTTTTTTTTACGGAAAGCTGAATCCTATGGGCTTTGAACAAGAGATTGACCCTTTACAAAACAATTTGATCAATTAGATAATCATGATATGACATCGGTTAGGCCAGGTTCACATCTAACTTCACCTTCACTTTCACCTATCCATTGGTCTTTGATAGAATTTCATTCTGATATTCTTTCTGAAAATATTGAAACCTGACTTTTTACCTGCCTGGGTGGACCACTCCGGGGGCCGATTTTGAGTTTGTGTCTTTGTAACCTTGTCTTGTTTTGAAACAGATATCGTCTTTACTAAAATAGTTTCTAGTGATCTTACCAATCCAAACTTAGTTACAGTACAGTTTACTGTTTCAATTTAACAAAGTAGATAGTGTGCCATACAAATCTCTCCCCCCCCCCCCTTTTCTCTCTTTCTGCGTGAGTAAAACTTAGCCATTTTCATTAGGATAAACTGATTTGAAGAAAATGTTCCATGCTTTTGTTTATCGCTAGCGTTGAACTTTTTCAAACTTGCAATCAGATATAACCTTTTCTTTCAATGGAATTTTGGCCCAATCAACATTTTTAAAGGATTGAATTTAACATTCGGATATCTCCATTTTACTGTTGTATATGTATGTACGCAGGGTAGAAATGTGTCCAAAATAGAAGTACGCGCTTTGTTGGATAAACTATTGATCGGTTTTTGATTGAAATTGACCATTTGATGGCATCGCTCTGATGGCTGTGATATTAAAGTGTTTGTTATCTAAATGTAGCACAAGAACATAGTCGACATTTGAAACTAGTCTAAAAGTGCATATGTTTGTAGTTGATTCTGTTGCGTTGTATTTATATTTTAGGATTACAAATGTTGTCTGTCAAGTTGACGCAATGATATGTATTTGTATGATTGCATTAAACAACCCATACAACATACTAGCTGATACCCGCGCTACGGTTGAAATAGTTGCTATATATGTTTGTTGATTTTTTTAAGTGTCAGGAACACTTAAAATCATCAATAAAACGGCCGCTCCCCATCCCCCAACACAATTTTCTAACCTTCAAATTCTATGACCATTTTTTTCTGGTTCAACCTATAAACGAAGAGCCTTCAACCCCCTATTATGGAGTATGCATAAACACCTAGGCCTATTAGTTATAGCCTTCCATCTCCATGCACTAACCCACACATATATACACAATAGTTTCAAATGAAACTCCCCATCCCCCTGAACTGTTTCAGAGAAAACTAGTCCACTCTTAACACATTTATGTTTATTTTGTCATTCATAGAGCTAAATCTAGAGCTAGAGGTGCACCTTATTTAGAAGAACGCATCTTCACAAAAAAACGTATTATAGACTCTTCCCCCCCCCCCGAAAAAAAAACCCCACTCACACTTATAAAAGGCCTTTATATTCACTGTGACTATTTCTAGGACTTAGTTTTTGCTTTAGAACAGAGTCCTTCTTGTAGATCTATATCTAGTCGTTTTAAAATTGATTATGCATTATCAGTAACTTTACATTTCTAATTGTAGTAATTTTCTCCCCACACACACGCTTTCATACAAATGTAAAAACACATTTGATAATCACAATGATGTAAGGATAATCGCTCACATACACCCTGACAATTACCTAAATCTAGAGGAAAATTACATTAAAGAACTAAATCTTTGAAGAAATTGCAATGTCTTCGATTCCGAAGGTTTAGGATGTGTGCAGTGATTCACATGACTATAAGACCTACATATTTTCCCGCATCTCGTGTAGACAAAGCCGTCTATTTGAGTTTTCTTTCCTTCTTCTGCGCCTGTCTTCAATAATGGCTTTGAGTCTCAAATGTTTGTCCCGCAGCCTTTGTGAGAGCTCTCCGTCTCTTTCAGAGGCCATCTGCTACCAGCTACTTTCCTCTATGCCAGCGAGGGCGAAATGGCGCCTGAGTTGATCTTTATAGCGCTTACGAGGGCATCTCTGTTACGCCGCCCTCCATTAAGCTCGCCAAAGGAGATCGCCTTTGGCATGCGGTCGTCTCCCATGCGGGATAAGTGTCCGACCCTGCGCAATTCTCGAATGTTAATTAGTGCTTCTATACTGTACACGCCGTACATAGCTGCTTGAAATGTAGTCTCCACCGATGTATGCCCATCATGAATGTAAGGCACCTTTGATGAAAGCGTTCGAGGATCCTTAAATGCCTTCGGTAGAGCACCCAGGTCTCAGAACCATACAGAAGTGTGGTGAGAACCACTGCTTTATAAACATTGATTTTTGTTGCCAGGTGAAAAGACCTATTCCGTCATACTCTAAGTCTAAGCGACACCATCCGTTCTTGAAGGCCTCAACACTGACCTGTAGCGTCACAACCTGTAGGCAGTTTAGACTAATAGCTCGTTCCACATCACAGGGTTGCGGTTTCGATCTTGAAAAAGGTTTGGTTCACCTAGACTTACGATAAGTTGTAGTATCGTCCACGGCAAGTGTGAGAATGAGTGATGATATATTTATCCCACTAAACCCAAGCAGGAGCTAAACTGCTAACTCAGTGCTAACTCTATTGCTGTTTTGTAGACGAGAATATGATTATTGATTTGACTGAGCGAACAGTGAATTAAGATCCAAGTTTACCGAAGTAGTACATTACAGAGCCAAGGAGGACACTAAACGACAATTAGAACAGAACGAGATGGAGTGACATGGAAGGACACACACGAGTCATTCAGTGGCTGCTGCTGTTTTACCCCTAACAACCAAATTCATCTCTCTGTTATCATGTGTTTATTTCCCTTGTTACCCTTGTTTGTACATTTAATTTTGAAGGACAATCGATTGATAAATAAACCCCAATTAAACAATCGTATTTGGCAAATACAAGCCAGTAGGTCTACGTAATCAACTACAATTGCTATGTCAAGACATCTGGGTGAGTTCCTGTGTTTGTATGTAAATACACTATAGAATCTATAGAATACCGTGTGTCTACGGTACTTAAGCGAAACAAACAAAACTTTGTATGAAACTAGTCACTGTACTATGTAACATAAAATCATTCCTATCTGACATTCAAGAAGCTTAACGCATATTCTAATGTATTAATCAAAACATAGAAACACCAACTTATTGGCTTTGAACTAAACTGGACATTGAGCAGCCTACTAAGTATGACACGCCATTTGGTGTTGACAATGTGGATACTACGTGTTACACGGAAACTAGAACGTACAGAAAAAAAATATGTTTTTTTGGCTTGAAATCTTGCAGTCATCTTCTAGGTCTATTCAAACTTCTAGTAACATTAGCAACAGCTCCATTGATCTTGCTTACATTAGTGAAAAGGAAGACTGTAAGATTGAAGCGAAAGGGTTGATGGTAGGAATAGAATAATGAGGTGAGGGGGGGAGGAGACACAAGGTGAACGATGCTAAGTGGACATGTGATTGTGGGATGGGTTCAAGTAGTGCTTGGAAGAAGGACGAAAACGGAGGGGACACTATTGGGATGTGTTCTCAATCTGTGGAACGTACATCCCACTTGGAGCTCGACTTGCAGAGAAGGTGAGAATGATTAGCATATTATTTGCACTGTTGTTACATATGCTTTTAGATCCAAATAAAAATGGATTCCTAATACTGGTAGTTCAACTTAAGTAGTATTTGAACAAATATTTGTTGACTTACTATGTATGTATTGTAATTGGGGCTTTTTATTCGACTTGAAATATATTCAAACATGAAACCAGATTTGCTCTTCTCAGAGTGACTATGTTATGCTCGATATCTTGATTCACAGAGTGACTATGTTATGCTCGATGTCTTGATTCACAGAGTGACTATGTTATGCTCGATGTCTTGATTCTCAGAGTGACTATGTTATGCTCGATGTCTTGATTCACAGAGTGACTATGTTATGCTCGATGTCTTGATTCTCAGAGTGACTATGTTATGCTCGATGTCTTGATTCTCAGAGTGACTATGTTATGCTCGATATCTTGATTCTCAGAGTGACTATGTTATGCTCGATGTCTTGATTCTCAGAGTGACTATGTTATTCTCGATATCTTGATTCACAGAGTGACTATGTTATGCTCGATATCTTGATTCTCAGAGTGACTATGTTATGCTCGATATCTTGATTCTCAGAGTGACTATGTTATGCTCGATGTCTTGATTCACAGAGTGACTATGTTATGCTCGATGTCTTGATTCTCAGAGTGACTATGTTATGCTCGATATCTTGATTCACAGAGTGACTATGTTATGCTCGATGTCTTGATTCTCAGAGTGACTATGTTATGCTCGATGTCTTGATTCACAGAGTGACTATGTTATGCTCGATGTCTTGATTCTCAGAGTGACTATGTTATGCTCGATGTCTTGATTCACAGAGTGACTATGTTATGCTCGATGTCTTGATTCTCAGAGTGACTATGTTATGCTCGATATCTTGATTCTCAGAGTGACTATGTTATGCTCGATATCTTGATTCTCAGAGTGACTATGTTATGCTCGATGTCTTGATTCACAGAGTGACTATGTTATGCTCGATATCTTGATTCTCAGAGTGACTATGTTATGCTCGATGTCTTGATTCTCAGAGTGACTATGTTATGCTCGATGTCTTGATTCACAGAGTGACTATGTTATGCTCGATATCTTGATTCTCAGAGTGACTATGTTATACTCGATGTCTTGATTCTCAGAGTGACTATGTTATGCTCGATGTCTTGATTCACAGAGTGACTATGTTATGCTCGATATCTTGATTCACAGAGTGACTGTTATGCTCGATGTCTTGATTCACAGAGTGACTACGTTATGCTCGATATCTTGATTCACAGAGTGACTGTTATACTCGATATCTTGATTCACAGAGTGACTATGTTATGCTCGATATCTTGATTCACAGAGTGACTATGTTATGCTCGATGTCTTGATTTACAGAGTGACTATGTTATGCTCGATATCTTGATTCACAGAGTGACTATGTTATACTCGATATCTTGATTCACAGAGTGACTATGTTATGCTCGATATCTTGATTCACAGAGTGACTATGTTATGCTCGATGTCTTGATTCACAGAGTGACTATGTTATACTCGATATCTTGATTCACAGAGTGACTATGTTATGCTCGATAGCCTGATTCACAGAGTGACTGTTATTCTCGATATCATGATTCACAGAGTGACTATGTTATGCTCGATGTCTTGATTCACAGAGTGACTGTTATTCTCGATGTCTTGATTCACAGAGTGACTATGTTATTCTCGATGTCTTGATTCACAGAGTGACTATGTTATTCTCGATGTCTTGATTCACAGAGTGACTATGCTATTCCCGATGTCTTGATTCACAGACATGAAGAATAACCAGTTTTAGTACAAAGCCTTATATCGACTCACTTTGTCGGTCTGTCTGGTCAACAGTCTGAGAACGTTATTTCTCCCACTTCCCATTATCGAATCAAGTTGAACCTTAGCACAATTATTCGTTGCCCCTAACAAAACGCGAATCAATTGAAAAATTGTCCAACTATTTTATCAATTAGTCAAAATTAATTAATTTTGTTTTTATGTAGAGATATTTTCAGTTAAGGGGAGATAAGCCTTATGTAGAGACTTACGTCGTGCCTAAAACTTTGAAACTAACAATAGATCACTATCAAACATTCTTTCATAAGCACTGGGCTAACTCTGGGGTTATAATAACTAACAATAGATCACTATCAAACATTCTTTCATAAGCACTGGGCTAACTCTGGGGTTATAATAACTAACAATAGATCACTATCAAACATTCTTTCATAAGCACTGGGCTAACTCTGGGGTTATAATAACTAACAATAGATCACTATCAAACATTCTTTCATAAGCACTGGGCTAACTCTGGGGTTATAATAACTAACAATAGATCACTATCAAACATTCTTTCATAAGCACTGGGCTAACTCTGGGGTTATAATAACTAACAATAGATCACTATCAAACATTCTTTCATAAGCACTGGGCTAACTCTGGGGTTATAATAACTAACAATAGATCACTATCAAACATTCTTTCATAAGCACTGGGCTAACTCTGGGGTTATAATACAAAGTAGAACACTAGAGTTCGAATTGAAATCGTACAACTTTTTAAAAAATGCTTTTAGAAAGCCATCACGAAGATCTTCTCCCAGATACCCCCTCTCTCCTCCACACAAGTGATTGGACCATAGCGCATTGAGCATGCTAAAAACATGACATTGGGCTAAACAAAAAACAATTGGTAAAAATATTTCAAATTGCACAGATTTATTTTTGTTAGTCTAGACCTATTACAAATTGATTACATAATGGAATCAAACGAATTGATACACTTTTTTTTTTTCAAACCGTTTCTCTATTGAGAAATAGCAAAAAAACTGCATGTGTGTGTTGTGTAGTTGACATTGTTCCTACGTTTTTTTTTAATGTCTTTTCTAAAACGTATTTACTAGCTACTATAGGCTTGCATTTTATTGCTAGAGCTTCTACTACAAATAGTCGCTATCAATTTGTCTGGGTTCTAGGATACAAATGCTACTCTACTAGCTCATAATACAAAAAGACTCACATTTTGATGGTTTATGTTGTGTCGAAATTATTGAGATTAGTTGTTTGTTTTTTTTTTTGGTTTCTACGTTTGTGAAATTAGCCTTAATGTCATACCCTAGTAGTATTGACAGTTCTAATTGTAATATGGTTACAAATAAAGACATTACAGTAAATCTATTTTTTGTAATGAAATTGATAGGTTTTTGTTTTTCATTCCAACTAGAGCCTTAGTAGAAAGATGACGTTGATACCAAATAACGTGAAATAACTGAGACTCATAGCCGACTGACTAGTGGTCCCTGCTTCTTCTTCTTCTTACATTATAATGACCAATAACCCTTACTGCTTTTCGACCTTAAGATGAAAGGTTACGACAGGGAAGGTTGTGTCTGAGATGGAGACTAAGATGCATTCTTTTAGCTTCCATCCACTGCTCTGAGAAAATGAACACGTCTGAATGACAATGAAATGAAACGTTCTCTCAGTGTCACACTCCAGGACGTGCCGAAGTCATCCATCTTTAGCCTCACAAGGCACACGTCATATGTTTATAGAATAAAAAACTTACACAAATTCTACTTTCACCATCCTTTTAGAGTGCATGCCCTAAAATCGATAGCGCTAGCTCGCGAACTGGTTTCGTTGGCCAGATAAAGCTACTCCGCTCAGCTTTAAGAAAGACAGACCTGGTCTACAGCACATCGACTGCCCTATTTTTGGATAATCTTTGCTGACGTCATCCACTTTTTTTTCATACTAATTACAATTTATCTCTTTTAAAATGGGATTTTTCATCCAAATATATCTTTGCTTTATTTTGACAAGGAACATAATATCATGTATATATTAATACCAAATCATTAATATTAATAGTAACTGTTTTCCATCATTTTTTAAGAGATTTACGTTGGGTATTGTGTGGCTACAACAGTGACCTTACGCAGTCAGTATTTCTCCTGTGTTTTCTTTACATTATCTTTGGTCTGCAGTACTGATGACATCCATTGAGCTTAACTTGTTTAGATGTTGATTTTTAAGCAGTATCTAGACATTGTCTCATGTGTGACCACCAGTGGCGTAGCTAGCCGTGTGTGGGTGGTGCTGGCCGCACGGGGTATCAAGTGACGAGGGGAATCAAACTGAGCACAAAATTTCTCAGTAAAAACTGCACACATGGTACATACGTTACATGAACAAACATAAACTACTGTATTTGGTTTTAAAACATTATTTATTATGCCACTCTGTTAATATTATGGGCGGAGCTCAAGATTGGTAAGTCTGGCTGGCGCTGGTTGACGGCAGTGATCAAAGGGTCCTAAAGGTAAAAATCTTATAATGAAATGAATCTTGGATATCATTCCTTTTCTATCATATCAGATTCTGGCCCTAAATGGGAATTATGAACAGTTGAAGAAGAATTGTAAAGACAAAATCTCTTAAGTAGGCGGATTGTTAGTTGCCACGCAGTCTTAATTTTCTCACCTGTTTTGGATTCTTGGCCCCTGAATTAACTGAAATAAACGACGGGTAAGTCTAACTACAAAAACAATGATCGTCAAATTCGTGACTGCGCACTTTAATGGAAAACATTAAAAACATCGATAACAACTAGTCGGAAGGGCAATGTTGAAGCCATTATTACCCTCGGCGAAAGTATGTACTCTGATCGGAGGATTAGTGCAGAATATCAAAAACGTATTGGCTACAATAAAAAGAAGCGAAGAAGCCAAGCGAAAATGTGAAGATTCTGTATAAACACATAAGAAAGAGCTACAGAATGAGATTTATTCTTCCTTGGACGTGACTGTTCATGAAATAATGATCATATCATGATGTGGTAGGTGAATATGAATTTTGTCGCTTTCCTAACTATTAAATCATCAGATTGAAATCAATCTCGATGGTGCTCATAGCAACATTGACAGAAACACATTTCGTCTCGAGTGAAAGAGGTGTCAACAGTTTGACGCAATTTCTTCAGGAGCCTTTGAACATCTCTAACAAGGACCTGTTTGAAATCTTGAATTAAAAAAAAATAAATAAAAAGATATCAGCTAGAATGCCACTAGATAAATCAGTTCTAAATATTGTCTAAATATTTGTGATGCCTATTGAATGCCAGATTCTGCTTTGAGAGAAAAAGAATGATGTCCAAGGTTCTCTTCAGGTAGCATTATCAGATTTTTACATATTTCTGACAATGCGGTAAGTGTGGCTTTATGCGAGCTAAGCTTTTCAGACTTAATTAAGTTGATCAAGAATTAATACCAATCAGCGATGCGTTTCACTAACTAGGCCATTGGTGGAAAACAGATTTCGTTAAAGTTATTGAGAAAGCTCGTAATATTTATTTGTAGTATATTTTGTTAACGTATAATAACGTATTTTCGCTGTTTTATAAACGGGGGGGGGGGGGGAGCATCATGAGGAGATGCCGCACTGGGCATCAAACACCCCAACTACGCCACTGGTGACCACCTTTTCTAGTAATTCTCACATGACTACATTGTACACATTCTTGGTCCTCTGGCTTGACTGTAATTCTACATATTCTTGACTCTGTAATTTTACATTATACACATTGTTGGCTCTGGTTTGACTTGTTTTTCGACTGTAAATTTGTTTTTTGGAGACTGTTAAACAAATTAGCATTTCCTTTTCTTATTGATTATCAATGTGGGAAAAAACGTGGGAATTCGGGTCACTTCTATCTCATTACTAATAACAACGGCGAAAGTTTTTATTGACATGGCCACCCAAAAAAAAACAACATTATTATGTCCAGTAAAGTTAAATAGCTCAGTGTAGATAAACACTAGCATTTGATTTCACTTCTGTTTCTGGATTGCTGTTCTCATGGGCGTAGCCAGGATTTTTTTTCCGGGGGGGGGGGGATTTTTCTCTTCCCCCCTCCCCCGGGCTAAAATAAAATTATAAATTATATATATATATATATATATATATATATATATATATATATATATATATATATATATATATATATATATATGTTTGTGTGTGTATATAATTAATCTTAATTACATTCTAACCCTTCATTCTTTCGGAAGATGTTTATTATACCCAAGAATAGGTCCTTCCTGGAGTTATTGAAAAAGTTGTAGAAACTTTTTTGCCAAAATGTGGTGGTGATTGCTGAGGCAGGCTCTTCCTTGCCGTCCATAGTGACATGAGTATAGGCCATGCACACTGCTGCATAGGAGCATTAACTAAGGCCGCCAACAGTCTTAACCATACATCTATGATAAGTACAAACACGAAAAAAGCGGGCACGAGCAGACCCGAACAGGCTCCGCGCCCCGGGTAGTGGGCGTCAGGCCTGGGAATGAAAAGTCCACTACTGGTCGCCCCGCGACTTCGATGAGGGGGAATTTGTCCGGTCGCGACAAATGGACTAAAATTTCTCCACCAAAGTCCTCTTCTCAGCGTACACTGCATTCGTACCTCCTTCGGAGATCTGATACGATTCAGGTTGATGGTCCTCAGCCACAACCTCCTGTCGACAGGGCCGGTCCTACAGGTTGCGGGGCCCTATGCGAAACGGATTGCGCAGGGCCTAATTTGGGCTGTGATAAGGATAATAAGGGAAAATTAAGATTTTGTATTAGAAAATAAATTCGTCTTTGCATTTTATTTATACTTTACTAAGTACAAAATCACTGTCAAATTAACTTTACGAGCCATCTACAGTAGATAGTAGTTTTCCAACAAAAAGCCGATAAACATTTAAAATCGACTAGCAAAATATCGCTTTTGTTGATTTTTTTAATTCTAAGAGGTCGAGATAGATTTAGATCTATATTTGTATGCCAGTGACTATTAAAGTAAATTAAGTATTTGAACTTTTTGTTTTGGTTAAAATTCGCCTATTATTACATTTTTATTAAATGAAAGCTGACAATGCCGTTTTTTTTTCATCGCGAGTAGGATTGGCGTTTTCCATATTGAATGACACCCCGAAATGACAATTTTGTCTGTTTTATGGAGATTTGCATCAGTTTTCTTACTTACTTAGACTTAGGTCCTCCCGCGCCGTTCAGCGCATTGGGCAGCAAGCTGTCTCCATAAAGATCTGTCGTTGGCAATGTCTGAAGCCTCCTCCCACCTGGTGTCCACTGTTCTGATGTCCTCCATGAAGATGTGGCGTCAAGTATTGAAGTAATACAAGGACGTCCCTGTTTGCGCTTTCCTCGTATTGGCCTCCATGTCATCATAACTCTTGGTATACTTAGTTCATTTTGTCGCAGAACATGTCCCGCAAACCTCATGCGACGCTCTGTCACAACCTCACTAAGTGTTCGACTCCCAGTTCTGCAATGGATTTTCTTGTTTGAGACTCGATCTGTGTAACTGACTCCTAAAATCCGTCTCAGCCATTTTTGTTGAGCCACATTTAGCCTTTTCTAAATTTTGACAGATGACTTCCATGTCTCACATGCAAATGTTGCAGTTAGGAAGACAATTGTGTTGAGAAGGTGTATTTTTGTCTCAAGTCCAATGGCTTGGCTAGTCCAAATAGGTTGCAACCTTTGGAAAATGCTCCCTGCCTTTCCTATTAGGCACGCTACATCATGGTAGGCATCCCCAACATTTTTTATGATGCTGCCAAGGTAAGTGAACTTGTCCAGCTCCTCAAGATTTGACTCGCCAAGTCTGATGGGGGCACCCTTTGCCTTATATCCCACTCGCAAAATTTTTCAGAAGATTTAATAATTTCAGATTTTCATTACTTTTTTCTTCTATTGTTTAATTTTAGGAGAATTCCTGGAACCTTTAAATAATAAGTTAAAATGATTTAATTTAATAATTTACACCTAGAATTCGCATCGCGCGGGGCCTATGAAAGTGCGGGGCCCATGAAAGTGCGGGGCCCACTGCGCCGCATAGATTGCAGTGGCCTAAGACCGGCCCTGCCTGTCGACAAAGTCACCCGTCAGGCAAAAATGACTGGATGCGATATAGTGACGGGAGCCCCCGGCTCCCAAAAGAACCAATTAGAAACCAGTGGGATCCAACCCACCCCAGGGACTGAGCCCATTAACACAAGGTTCCTCTCGATTTTACAGCTAAACATCTGTGGGGTAATCCCCAAGATTTTAGATCTCTTTAGACTCCTCCACGAGAGGTCAATTGACAAAGTTTTACTACACGAGACACTTACTGGCAAGAGGAATGCCAGTATTACCGGCTATACAGCATTTAAATGCAAGTGCACAGACTGCCGGGGACTGATAACCTACGTTCACAACAACTTGGTTACCAAACAAGTCCACTAGTGCACGGGCGTACCGACGCCATCACCCTCGAGATCCACAAACAAGGGCGAAAATTTACAGTAACTAATCTGTATACCCCCTCCCAAGCATGAAATCAGCCTAGAAATGGACAGCACAAATATCAATTCTCAAAATGTCATCGCAGGCGATTTCAACGCAGAGTCCCCACAGACTCGTCAGGACATAAACTACATGATCTGTTCAATAGCTCAAATCTCTTTTGCTAACAAAATAAACATACTCCCACAACATTACTCCATACTGTTAATGCCAGCCAATCCAGACCTGGCCTTACTCTCATAACTGCAAATTTAGAATCCCAACACTCAATTTCAGGTCCTAGACGACATTGGGAGCGATCATAGGCCCTTATTTATCACAATTGTCCTCTCAGAGGCCAGGGGTGTGGCCCCAAAAGTCCCACGGAAGTGTAGCTATACCAAAGCGAACTGGCCAGCATACGAGGCAGCAGTCGACACTGCCCTAATGAACTTAGCGGTGGAGGAGAAAGACGTTGACACTACCTACGGCGAAATAACAGCGGTGCGGCCAAGAAGTTTATCCCGCGGACTTATCCTGGTGTCAGGCAGAAACGCGTGTGGTCTCATGATTTGAACAAGCTGTCCTGAGACGCAAGCGTGCCCGGAGGCTCGCTGAAAGGAAGGGTACTCCCAAAATCCGGCGGGAATACAATAGCTCTGTAGAGCCATGAGTGAACTGCCCCGACGCGTCCGGTCGGACCATATGAACGCTGCCTGTGCCGGGATGGATCTTCAGGACTCCTCGAAAGCCTGGCGTCTTCTTCGAAACCTTGAGGCCAAATACACAGCGCGAACGGCTGCCTATCCACACCCGGCGGGTCGGTTTCAACGCTAACCAAAATGGCCGACTTGCTCAATCGACACTTCGCTAAAATTAGCAAGTCCGAAAAGAAGACAACCATGTCCAAAGCCCTCAACAATGAACGTAAAAGGCTCGAGAGGGAGCCAGATGAGCCTGAAAGCCAAGCAACGTGCTATGCGCCCTTCTGCCTTGCTGAGCTGGACAGAGCGATTGGCAAGTACAAAAACCGACAAGTTGCATCTTCTTCTTTGCCGTTGTCATTCGTTTGAACACTTTTTTTTTCAGATGTAGGGAAAAAAAAAGTTCTAAGTATTTGGTTTACCATCTCAATAGTTCTTGTCTGTTTTTAGCCTAATTATTACTTTTACTACATGATTTTAAAGTGGCCATCGATGCCATTAATAGATATTAAATATTAGTTTTAATTAGAAGTCTATGAGTTCACGTGTATTCATTATGTGCTCATTGATGTTGTGACATTGTTGTCATTAGTTTAATTTATACACATTTTAAGTATAGTAATAATTGTGCAAACAACTTAAATTACAAGCAGCAAGAATGAGAATCATCGCCAGACCAAAAGAGTCAAGATAATAATGCGTAGAACCCTTTTTTTTTTATATTATTTTTTGTATGGGAAACTCTGAATAAATTGGCGCTAATTTTTATATAAATGTTAAAAGTGGGACTTTCACATTATTATTTTACAATTGGACAATAAAATCATTCTAGTTGTTGAGCGATATATGGTCAACAGATTTTGACCTGTATGGGGCATACAGATCTATCAATCAACTACACTCGTTCTAGAGACTGATACGGATGTAAAAGACATTTTCAAACTTCCATAGTACGTTGTGTCTCAGATGATGATAGGGCACAATTTCCAGAATCCGTCATTGAAAATGTTGACATTTTGAATCGCTTCAATGATTTCGAACAAACTACGTTCGGACGGAAATGGACTAAGTTGTAGAGGTCAAGGCTGCTATAGTTCTGTGATCAAGAAAGGTTAACACATTGATGTCCAAAAGCATTTTCCGGAAGTAATTCTTAAGCACTATTCATCTGCTACTGGAACTAGTTCAAGCTAATAAAAATTAGGTCAATTCCATAATCGTTCTGATGTACTAAAAAAACAACCTGAAATGCTTATTTAAAACCAGTGGAAGGCCAGCTGTCAAGATTAAACTTTCACAAATTATGTTCACAAATTATAGAAACCAACTGACACTGAGTTGTGCCAGTGAAGTTTTGTGTTTACCAGAGCTGAAGCAAACTGATTTATTAATAGCAATCCAGTTCTTTCTCCCCTGGGTCTAGCACCTGTATTCATTGAAATCAACTAATAGTGTCAATACTGTGCACATTGAAATCAACTAATAGTGTCAATACTGTGCACATTGAAATCAACTAATAGTGTCAATACTGTGCACTTCAACTGAACAAACAGTAAAGACATTCCTAATTACTGGTTAGGGGCCATTGTTGAACATCAAAGACTTATTTCTGTTTCATTTCATTTATTTTCTGAGTTTGAAAAAAACTGTTGGGAAAAAATATTTTGTGACTTATTTTATGATGAATCCTTCATTGAATATTTACAGAGTGAATGTAGGTTGTGGACCAGCTGAAGAACGAGTTCTGCTGACTGGACTTCATGCTGTGGCAGACATTTACTGTGAGTGTTGTAAAACAACTCTAGGATGGAAATATGTAAGTGAATCAGCAAAATATAGAAATTAGCCAGTTTTAGTTCTTAATGAGCTAGAAATAGACCTTACTCAGGCATGTCATTGATCTCCCTACCTGATGTTATCATTTCATCTGTTGGCCTAACAATACAATAATATCAGCAAAACATTGGATTCGTATACATCTCTTCTTTTTGTATTGGTGGAGATAGAATTGTGGTTATTGATAGTTTGTAGTTTATAGCTTCTGAAATTCATGCTGAAAATATTGAAACCTGCCTTTTTGCATGCCTGAGTTGACCACTTCCAGAGCTGTTTCTCTGAGTTTGTGTTTTCACACAAACCATCTTAGTAACCATGTTTTTATAATTCTCTATAATTCTTTCTCTCAGTTAACTTTTACATATAAAGTTTGTATTATTGATTGTAGACAACACTTGTTTGTTTATTTTTACAAACATTCAAACATGTTAAGACTGTTAATAAGGAATTCAAACAACATTGGTACATAAATCCAGGTAGATTTGCATATCCACATCTTCCAAACACATAGTTTTCTTTTCTTCTTTTTTTTTTTTGTGTCATTTAGTTGATGATTTTTTACTTCGATTTTTCTTTTTTCTTTTAGGAACATGCCTTTGAATCAAGTCAGAAATACAAAGAAGGCAAATATATTATTGAACTGGCCCACATGATAAAGGACAATGGATGGGAATAGCTGAACTATTTGTCTCAGACAAAGCTGCTATTCAGCAGAGAATGATTTTACCTTTTTGCTGAGCATGAATGAGCACCAAAAAAAAATATCTTATCCAGTTTGTTTTTTTCCTCACTAAAAAGCTAGAAATATGAGCGCCTCTTTGCCCCAGTTTTTTTCAATTTGCTGTAAATGTTTCCAGTTAATTCCTGGCAACTAATGGATGACATTTTCATGTTCGTTATCAAATTAATTTCTCAAAGTACTTGAATCTCCTTTTAGTCCAATGTTCTGTGCACTGTTTGAAATAATATTTCTTGATTTGTGTGGCCTTATTCCTGGAAACTAAAGAAAAATGTGAATCACAGGGAAAATGACTATATTTTTAATGATAGACAATGG
The DNA here is from genome assembly GCF_947242115.1 of Biomphalaria glabrata. Lineage (NCBI taxonomy): Eukaryota > Metazoa > Mollusca > Gastropoda > Planorbidae > Biomphalaria > Biomphalaria glabrata. Next base: position 21,804,631 of record NC_074722.1, on the reverse strand, counting down.
TGCAGTGTTTAATTGATTGTGATGCCTCCTAATAGGATCAATATCAGCTTCATAGTAACTTCGACTATATAAATTAAGTTTCAGGAATATAATTTTACTAATATTTGCATGAACAATATTTTTTTCTTTGGTGGATATGAATAAATAATGACAGATGAATAAAAAAAATGAATACTATATTAATACATGAATACTATATTAATACATGAATACTATATTAATGCATGAAGAACATTTTTGACCCCTTTTATTTTAAGTCATATTCATTTACTTTAAAAATGAAATTTTGCAACAAAAAAGAAATGGAGGTAAATTGAATTTTCTTAATATTAATTGTACTTGGGCAGATAAAAACCTGTGTGGCATGATTCATTTTTCACTCAGACAAAGAGAATTTTACTATAGCGTTATTTCAGTGGCAAATTGAGACAATTACAATGTAAAAGTATGTTTCAATGCAAAATGACACATCAATATGAATGACTCCCCATTCAGTGTACATCAGTTAATACTTTCAATACATCAGGAATTTATTTCGTTCAAGGACAATTTCTTTGTGGAACTAAATTTCTATTTTTTTAAATAAATATTTTGAAAACAAAAAAAAAAAAAGAAATTTAAAATATATATAAGGTTAAAAAAGAAAAATTCCCAAATGTGCTTTCAAAAGTAATTACTTATACTTATTGACACTCTGATTTTGTAAACATAGACGTTAACTATAAATGAACACCTATAATACACTATTACCTATTGTCATGATTTTAACTCATTTTTATTCAAAGCATCTTTACCATTATATTAAATGTTTTCATGTTGTTGTTTTTACTTGAGATTGTACTGCTTCATCTTCTACCATACCAGTGTTTCTAGTTGTGTAACCTACTTCATCTCTTTGTTGGCATCACAGTTCAGTGCTGGCATTTTTGCATATCATTTTATTATGTTTAGAGTTTCATTTTTCCTCTTTGAACTTAAACAAATTTTTCTATTTTTTTTATTTGAACATTAGCTAAAAAAAACAAAACAATGTCATTAATTTTAAAATGGTTAATACATAAATTGTTTTATTTTATCTATAAATTCATTAATTAATTAAACATAAATTACAAAGAAATATTTTTTAAAATGCTAATACTTTAGGATTTTGTTAATTTAAAACTTCTTTTTTTTTAAAGCACTTTGAAATTGTTAGATTATATTTCTTTTGTTAAGCTCATACAAAACAACATCCTTACTCTTACAAATGATGAAGTAAGAAATGACAAATTGACCTGCCCACTTGTAAATGTGTATGATATTGTAAACTTTTTTCTCATTTATTTTGTTTTTCTTATGCACAAGGAGGTCATGTGTTCTCATTTTTATCTTGTACATAGGTTTTTTTTCTTTTTGCTTCTTTGTATAGATATATTTGGTTCAAATACTTTCATTATATATTTTTGTTGATGTCCTGAAATTGTTTTTCTTTTCAGTTTTTGGATGTCAGTTGTTTCACACATGTTTCAAAACAACTTTCAATCTGTAGCATGTCCTTATCAATGAATGAGTCAATTTGAATAGAAGAATCAAGCAGAGCTGCTGAACAGTATTTGACACAATTTGTACAACTAAAACATTATAGTGACAAAAACATAAAATGATCATCCATATAAATCATTAAAAAACGTGGAAATGTTTTCTCCAAATTCTAATTACATGTCCATGTTTATGATCTAAACAAACAGAATTTCAATGGGTGCCTGTCATTTAATGAAATGTCAAGAAAGGCTTTTTTTTTAAAACAGCATACTAAATAGGAAGCATTTTGATTGTTTGTTTTTTGTAATATCCAGTAGAGTAAAACTAATAAGGCTTGTTTTCGAATCTAAAGATTGAGAAATTCAGTATTTCTTGTGGCTAGGCAGCCCCCCCCCCCAGCTGTGACCTACATATTTTGCCACAACCAGCGCAGACATAACCATTATCCCCCCGTGTTTGATTTAGATTCTTTTTTCATTATCTGCTTCTGTCCTAGACAGTTTATTTTCTTTTGGTCTCAAATATGTGTCCTGAAGCCTTTCTTAGTAATCTTCAGCTGTTCCAAAGTTGCCTGCAGCCAGGTGCTCTCATCTATGTCTCAGTTAAAGTAAGTTGGCCTGGTCTATAAAGCATTTCCTTGGGGCTCCTGTTATGCTGACCACCATTGAGCTCACCAAAAAAGACTGCCTTTGGCATATGTTCGTGGTCATAGTGGATATGTGCCCAGTCAGATTATAATAGTCTTACCATACTGGCACTGGCAAGTGGATTATTATTTCTAGTGCGGTCTTGCCAATATATGGAGCGCAGACATCTTTGGTGAAAATGTTCAAGAAGTCTTAGTTGCTTTCTGTATAGCACCCATGTTTCAGATCCATATAGAAGGGTTGCTTGGTAGACACTTATTTTTGTAGGCAGGCGGAGCAATTTATTCCATCAAAATTTCGTCTGGATGCGTTCAAAATCACTACTGGCCATGGCCAGATCAACTTCCATTGAAAGAGCTGGGTCATTTGACACTAGGCTTCCCAGATATGTGAAGTGGTCTACTATGTTAAGGGAGTGTCCATTTTCTGTGATCTTTGGGGCTGACTAGGTTTTATTGGGTGACTTCTGAAACATGACTCCTGAGGTTTTAGTGAAACCAAAAGAGACGGCTGAGTATGCAAATTCATTGACCATGATCATGTTCATTGTGAGCTAGTAGGCCACAATCATCGGCATAGAGAAGCTCTGTTATCACTGATTCCTTTGTTTTTGTATGGGACAGTAGACGTCGAAGATTGAACACATTGGACTCTTAGCGAAACCTGCCATAGATTTATTTGTACAGCATGCTACCGCATTATGCACAAAGAAGATAGTGAACAGAGTAGGAGCAAGTACACAGCCCTGCTTCATGTCATTTTCTTTTTTGATCTGACAGGTGTCTATTCTGGCCTTTTTGTCCCACATGAAGTTTCTTGAGAATGGATAGGAATGTAGGTGGGCATCAGAGCCTGGTCTAAATCCTACATAAGCCATTGCAACTGACCATGTTAAAAGTCTTGGTGAGATCCACAATTGCGGTGTATAGATATAAGTTCTTCTCTCTGATGTACCTCTACCGGCTGTAAAGCCACATTGACTCTCAGATAGCACCTCGTCCTCAGTCAAGGAAAACTCATGCAAAGATCTTTCCTGTCTCTGTAGTTAAGGCAGTTAGACTTTGTCACCATTTTGTACAGGGATATGATAATGGTATCTCAAAATTCTCCCAGCATAGAGCAAACAAGTCTGTTAGCCTCTCAGTTAGTGCAACACCTCCCATTTTAAATATTTCAGCCAGAAGTCCATCAGAGCCAGGTGCTTTTTATTTTTTTAGTTTATGAATTACAGTTTCAACCTCCTCAAAGGTTGGTGAGTCATTGAGCTCCTCTCTCAATTTTCTGAGAAAAATTTACCTGTGACTCCTCCGATACAAACCTTTTGTCACCAAATATCAAGCTATAGTTTTCTGTCCAGCAGTTTAGTATATCTGCCTTGCTATTTAATAGAATGAAACCATCAGAGGATTTTAGCGATGCCATAGTCTGGTAAGTTTGACCATAGGTACATCGAAGAGACTCATAGAAAGAGTGTGTGTCATGAATAATCAGCATGTCTCTGCATGTTTACAGATAGTTCAAGCCACCATTTATTTTTTAGTTCCCGGATCTTTATCTGCAGAGTGTGACAAGAAGCTTTTTAGAGAGATTTGGCTGCATTGTCATTAGGGGTTGCAAGAACAGAACAATAGCAGTTGTGCTTTTTCTCTAGCAGGTCATTGTTCTCATCAAACAAGTCTCTATTAGGTCTACCCAATGACTATGGCTGTAAAGTCCTTAAATATCATATTTATCTGGCTCCAGTTACTCACTGGATCATCGTCCTAGAACTTTTTGAGATCAGTCCTCTGAATTGCTCTTGTATGCCAGCCAGCCTGTTAACATTTAGCTTCCTTGCCCTAGAAGAGCCTTTTTTTTTCTGTTCAACTTCATGGAGATCTTCAACTTCATACAAACAAGACAATGGTCCATGTTACAGTGGGTACTCAGCATTACTCTAGTATGCACAACATCTTTAACATCTCACTAGTATGTAATCCAACAGGTGCCACCAGAGCTTTGAGCATGGATTCATCCATGTGGTCTTAAAATGGCTTTTTTGTTGGAAATTGTGTTGGTTATTGCAAGCTTTGCTTCAGAGCATAGTTCCAACAAATGTCTGCAGCTGACCAGTAAAGGATAATCTATTTCACAAAAAACTATTTTTGATTTACTTAACAAATTATTCAACAAATCACAACAGATAAATAACCTGATTTCATTTTTTAGTGCCTGATAAATACTAAAGTAAATTTCCTGTTTATTTAGCTTTGAAGAAAAATTCCTACCTAAAAATAATTTTCATAAATACAGTATGATAATTTTTAAACATCATTTTTGTTCATAGTTGTTAGTAAATATCATTTATTTATTTTTTGAATGCTATAGAAATAGTTGGCTATGCATCCAAATTTCACAGTGTTATTTCATAATTTAATATTAATATTTCCAGGCTATTTGCAAAAATATAGCAAAAGCTTTATTTAGCCTAATGTGTATACACCCATGCTTACTTGTAAAAAAGTGAACTAACGACATCACAAAATTCTTTAGTCTGGATGTACAATAGGATGTTTACGTGATTTTACATATATTTTAAATATAATAGATATCGATATGTTGGCAAACATTCTTAATTTCTGATATCTTTTCAAAGATATTTCATTTTAAAATTTAATTTTTTGGCCTTGAGCTTTCCAAAAAGACTAACATTTTGATTAGGTATGTAATTTTTAACATTGATTGGCAAAACTTGTATGCAAAAATGTTTAGCTCTCAATAGTTTACCTTTTATTTATAATATTACTGGCCCAGGCAGATGCTACTATAACTTGTATGCTCGTTCAGGATCATGGATTTAAAACTTGCATTAGGTAGTCTATTTAAAAAAAAAAATTTTTTAAGTAGCAGGAATAAGTTTGTTTTGAAGACAAATACTGGTACTCTATAGTGTCAAACTGTCAGCATTCAATTGTCTACTTTGTCAGTATTTTATTTTTGTCTTAGTGTTAGAATCAGTGTCATTCCATATTTATGACATTTACTTATGTGTTTTTTTTTAAATATTGTTCAATGACCATTTAAAAGTATGACTGTACAAAAATATTAAATGTGCATGTGAAAACAGATGATTTAATAGTTAGCAATTGTATTTTTTTTTTTTTTGGAGTTGCTTTTTTTATTTTTAACTGCTAGATAATTGTTAGACAACTCAAAGATCTGTCTGCAAACATTAACAAGAAATTGTAACAATACATCATTAGAGTACATCAAGAAGTGTTTTTTTTTTATTTATTTTTGTTGTTTAAAAGAAAGCAAAATGCCATTGAAGAAATAATCAAAATCTTTTCAGTTCAGCATTTTGTGCAATTTTGTACCTCATAGAAAATTTTATAGCATGAAGTCACTATCACAAATTTCTGATCCTAGTGTGACCTTACTTGGCTACAGGGGCTGATAGAATACTATTTGATTTCACCTTTTTTTTAATTTTTCTATTTAAAAAATTACTGGCAATAATGTTGAAATCTGACCAGCAATAGAATTGTATGAACCTTTTTTTTAGGTTAAAGTGTTCAAATATCTGCTACTCTTAAGAAATATTTATTTTATAAACTCAATAATATTTTTTATAAAAGGAATTACTAAACTAAACATTTGAAAAAAAAAGACCTTATCAAATAAAGCTAAATATTTAAAGGATTTGTATTAACAACCAAGTTGTTTTTTTTAAAGGTCAATTTTATTTATTAGCAACTTAAGTTTTCAAAACAAATATTGGCTTAGAAAACTGTGCCTTACCTTAACTTTCAAAAGATTTTTTTTTCTAATCAGTTTATTGTTGTGGGTATGGTTCAGATTGTTCCTGTTTTTTTTGTGTGTTTTTGTTTTTTTTACTTTTTTTTTATTTGTTCTTTTGTTTTTAAAATCACTAGAAAAATTAAATTCTTAAAAGTAACATAAGGTTATTAATATCATCATTTTTTTTTTCCTGTATACTTACTGTCACTTGTCTGAAAAACCTCTTCTGTTATAATAGTCTTAACCCTTTGTTTCAGTAGAATAATTTCTATATTACTGTTTCTATTTAAGTTTTAAATCCACATGTAATGTCCATAGTTCAATGATGTTTTTAGTTGGAACTAGATGAGTTTATCCAGCAATTTCTTTTTCCTTCTTTATGTCTTCATCTTTTTCCAGTCAAATCTGTGTAATGAGTAATGTTTAACAAGGCCATTACTGGAAGACAAACAAAAAATGTTTATTTTGTGTAAAACAAGTTATCAGCATTGTTTATATTCTAGATTGCTAGAAATGCTACTAAAAAAAGTTTTCTGTCAGATTTCATTCTGTAAAACAATGTGTTTATAAATATGGTGTGATTTTGAAGAAACAAAAAGTTCCTCTTGTGGGAAAGGTGGGGTGGAAAATGTTTCACGTTGCAGCTATCCATTTGACTTGGCGAATTAAACTACAATTCTATCATCAACTCATTTATGACATTAAAATGTTTTTCTTTTCTATGAATTTTTGAGAAGTGTTTGTATATTGATACATTCTTGTTTTTATGTTCATCCATATTTTCATCAAGAAAACATTTCAATAATATTGTCATTATATGTTAGAAATGTGTTGCTATTCTAATGCTGTGTGAATAACATATTATAGATTCTGTCAAGCTAAGTGTCTATCCCATAGCTTTAGAGCTACTTATAAGTGTATTTTTGTTGTTATTTTATTTTTTCAAAAAATGACCTGAATTTAAATATTAGAGAATAGGCCATATCTAGACCATTGATAATTGGAGTGACAGCTCATCAGATTAAAAGACAAACTTTTAAAAAATGTATGGTTGTTTTAAACTAATTGTGGCGTAAATTTTGAAAGTTAAAATCTTGTTTGGAACAGTGGTTTGATAGCTGGATGACTTCACATAGATTGCAGTTTATATGCCAGATAAATACTGTGTTTTCCATAGATAGAAGCAAGGTAAATTCCATTATGTATATAAAAAAGTTAACAATGATGCACCCACAAGATAACAAGATTAGTAAGATGAAAGGGTTAATTGATTACAAGGTTTTGTATAGGTTGGCTTGATTCTATATAGATTTATTAAATATGTGTCAAATATTTGAAACATATATGACATGGGTATTGCTGGTATTGACAGCAGGTGAAACCTAATTATTAAGTCAAGATAAATAAATACTTTATCCCAAATTTCTTTCAGTCAAGCTTATTGGATAGATTTAATAATTCTTGGCACAGGTAAAAATTATTTGAATTTATTTAATTTGTAATTAATGGCGAGTTCAAACTCAATATAATAAACAGTTCTTTTATTATATTGATGAAATGTCTAAACCATGAGGCCACATGGATACAGAAACAGTGTACAAACTAGGGGTACACAGAGAAGGTTTTGTTTTGTTTTCAAATGACGTGTTTACTTTTGTAATAGGTAACTTATATATGTGTGTGGTTTGTTTATTTCTGTGTATCTTTGTGATTTTAAGGAATAGGAACACGACAGTTTGCATTTGGACAGATTGGTTCTGGGAGCCATTTTCTCCCTAGTAGGCCAAGTCATGTAGTTGTTGATGGTGTACTACCTTGTATATAGTGTCTTCTTATAATGTCAATGGAAATTAAAGTACACTTACACTAATACATTTGATCACGTTTGTAGTTAGTTGTTGGTCACTTTTTAGCGGACCCGTAAAAGGGAAGAAGCCGCTATCAGGTTTTAAAAAATGTTGTGTATGTGAAACGATACCTTTGAGGCTGTATGTGATGATATATATATATATATTGGCGGCGCGAAAGGGTTAACTGTAGGTTCAGCTGACACACGTGAACTTAGGCGATGGACAAGGGACAGTACTACGATTCACGCAAATATGACCAATGTTATGGTCATGTGATCGAAAGCCTGCGTGGACCAGAAACACAGTGTGTGTAAGAAAGCGGCAGTTCAAGATAGGACACGGAGGAGACCGGAACTGTTAGTCAGCCATGAAGTCGGTCTGGTGCAGTCCTCCAGTAAAACGTACAAGTCCAGGAAGAGACAGTAGAGTTGATGAGTTGAGTACAGTGATATACAGTCTAACGTTGGAGTAGTTGATTGTGTTCCCAATTGTGTCATATTGGCTGTTTTAGTTGACCCTTATTAAAGTACCAGATTATTTGGTGCGCCTCCAATAGGGTTATAACACTGCCCCCTTCTCAGATTTGTCCGTCCCGGACAAAATCTATCACACGACATGGGCAGTGGAGGTGAATCGATGCAGGAGGAGGTCTATCGGTGGGGGCGACAATGGGCTTATATTGCCATCTCGATGGAGCCATCTGCGTTGTATTCTTCGTATGTCTCTTTCTCCTTCTACTCCAGTTGACTTTCACCTGGTTTTTCTGACGTTGTGGTCGCATCGACATCCACGTTGATCTCAGCAAACGTCGCTTTCTTCTACTCCAGTCGACCATCTTGTTGCAGTGACGTCGTGGTTCCATCGCCATGCACCTTGGGATAAGCAAACTTCGATTTCTTGTCATTCACTGCTTAACACATGGGGAGGGATATGATGTCAGGACTGGGGTCACCAGGATCGTTGGCCCAACAGGTTGTTACGTAGGGCTTTCAAGAGAAGGGCTTTGGGAATGGGTTTCAGGTCCACAGGAGGGGAAATAGTGGCACACATCATCTTCAGCCTTGTCCGGAGGACATACTCGTGGGGCACGTTGGCAACACTCCACTTGCGAAGGTCCCTCATCTTCTGCATCAGGCTCTAGTTGACTTCCTTGACCACCATCAGGGCTTCTCTCTCTAGTCTCAGCAGCGGACCAATCGTCTGTTGAGTGCAGGCCCCGTCGATGATTTTCAGCTTGCAGGGGTCCACCAACTGCTGCGTCAGGTTTCGTCGCATTCTTCTGAACACCATCAGGACTTCTCTATCAGGACTTCTCTCTCTGGTCTGGGCAGCTGGACAAACTTCTGTTGGGTGCAGACCTTGCCGATGGGTTTTTTTGGAGTTTGAGTTCTCCTTGCGAAGCTTGACACGTAAAGTAGTTCTTGCCAAACATCTATGTGCAGCCATCAAGATTTGAGTTCCTCTCATCAGCACTGACAGATTGACAGATGTCTTTAATGTCCTCAGCTACGAGCTGGGGGAAAGACACAACGTTGTCTTGTTCTGTCTGGCTGATGGAGGCACTCACATCATGTACGTCTACAGCAAAAGCGTTGGTTGAACTACTGGTCTCTTCTCTTGTTTCTTTATCTGTCCCTTTCTGCGAGTCACCATTGATCACATTCTAAAAGCCAGCCAACATCTGTTCTTGAAATGTGATCAAGAGCTCTACCACATCGGGTTTGAGTTCAAAGAGGTACGTGTTCGGATCTTCCTCTTCATCCACCAGGGCTTGCCGGAGACGTTCTTTAAGAGTTTCATTGTTTCTTTCAAAGAATTTCAGTCCACGACACCGAAGCTCTTGTTTCAATTCTTTTAGATCAATTTCATCCAGCAGTTTCACAGAAGTCATAAGAAATCCCACTTCAAGACACCAGTGTTACGATCTTCTCAATCAGGCCTTCTGCAAAACACTGCTAAACACAACACAGCACATATAAAACATCAACTAAACAACAAGAGCTTCAATAAATAAGGCTTTCGGTCACATGACCATAACATTGGTCATATTGCGTGCATTAGTAGTAATGTCCCTTGTTCAACAGCCTTGACCTGTGTGATTGGCCTGAATCATGTGTGTCAGTAGGCCTTTTAGTCCGCCACTAGGGTTATATCACTGCCCTCTTCTCAGATTTGTCCGTCCCGGACAAAATCTACCTCACGACATGGGCTGTGGAGTTTTATCGTTGCAGGTGGAGGTCTATCTGTGGGAGGGGCGGTGAGCTTGTGTTGCCATCTCGATGGAGCCAACTGCAATGTAGACATAGAAGAGAGCACCTAATTGCATGCGGCGTCAGAACGAGACAGCTGGAGGTCACTAACTAAGGCCGCCGTAGGAGACCAAAAGAAAATCCGATGCCGAGGACAGACGCAGACGGCGAAAAGAACTACAGGCGGACAATGATTATGCTTCTCTCCCCCTTTCCTGGATGTGGCAAAATATGTAGGCCACAGCTGGGGCTGCGTAGCCACGGGAAATACTGCATTCCTCATTAATCTCGAAGACAAGCATCTATCTTCTATATATATAATTCTCTTCTTCCCTCAACAGTTTAAACAAGAAGTAAAGGAAAGATCACTCTCTTATTTCTGCGGATATTCCACGAGAAAACACAAGAGTAGTGTTCACACTAGGATGGCTGGCTGCGCGATGGACTGTCGTTTAAATGTATCAAACTCTGTCTGCTCCCATCCCCTTTGTCCAGCGGGAGGTTTGGACTAGGAACTAATCTAAGTAATCTAATCTATATATATATATATATACATGGGCGTAGCCTGGGGGGGGGGGTTGAACCCCCAACCCCCCCCCCCCCCGAAATGAAATCCCCCCCCGAAGGGGAGTGGGAATTTAGTGATTGATTTTTTGCTTTGATTGTGTTTATTTTAGGTGAGATTTTAATACTAAACCATCACTTGCCCAGCACAACCAAAGGGGTTTTGAGTTTTAAAAAAAAAACCTACCAGGGGGTTTTGAGTTTAAAAACCCCCTACCAGGGGGGTTCGAGTTTAAAAACCCCTACCAGGGGGTTCGAGTTTAAAACCCCCTACCAGAGGGGTTAGAGTTTAAAACCCCCTGCTAGGGGTTTGAGTTTAAAACCCCCTACCAGGGGTTTTGAGTTTTAAACCCCCTACCTGGGTTTTTTGCAGTTAACTCCCCCTCTTCTATAAAACAAAACAACAAAAAATGCAAACGAAAATCACCTAATTCCAAGAGCACAGTTAAGGAAGATTTTGATTTTAAAACCCCGTCTAAAATTTACGATAAACCCCCTCTTTAAAATAAAAAAAAAAAGCTAATTACGCACTCAAAATGTTATGAGCGTAGCTAAATGGGTTTTGACTCAGTTTTGAGTTTAAACCCCACTTCAGCGGGGTTTGAAGGTAAAAAATACCTCTTTAATAATAAAAACAAAGCAAATTATACACTAAAAATGTTATGAGTGTAGTCTTAGGGGTTTTGAGTTTAAACTCCCCTCCAGTGGAGTTTGAAGCTAAAAAGAACCTCTTCAATATAAATAAAAGAAAATTACTCTAAAATCTATGAGCGTAGTCAAAGGGGTTTTGAGTTTAAACCCCCCGCCAGGGGGGTTTGAGGATAAAAAATACATCTTCAGTGTAAGAAAAAAAGCAAATTACGCACTCAAAACGCTATGAGCGTTGCCGAAAGGGGTTTTGAGTTTAAACCCCCATTCAGAGGGGTTTGATGCTAAAAATACATCTCCAATATAAAAAAAAGCAAATTACACACTAAAATTATTTAAGCGTAGCCAAGCCAATCGGGGGTTTTGAGTTTAAACCCTTCTTCTACAGATGGCTTTTTTTTTAAGTTTAAAACCCCTCCAGATGGTTTTGAGTCTAAGATCCCCCTACAGAGCATTTTGAGGTGGAAAACCCCCAGCAGAAGATTTTGACGATAAAACTTCTCTTTTCGATATAAAATCTAAAGAAAACTACAGTCACTTAATTCCAAGAGCGTATTCAAGAGAGGTTACACATTTTTACCAGTGGCAGGGCTCCATTAATAAACTGCAGTGAATAGTCATCTACCGAAATCGAAAAACACTAAATGTAGCTCAACAAAGATGGCTAAGACAGATTTTAGGAGTCAGTTATAGAGATAGGGTCTAAATCAAGGAAATCCTATGCCGAACTGGGAGTCGACCCCTTAGTAAGATTGTGAGAGAACGACGCATGAGGTTTGCAGGACATGTTCTCCGACAAAATGAATTACGCATAAGAAGAGTTGCAATGATATCCTAGTACAACTTGACGCCACTCATTCATGGAGGTCCTCATGGTAGGTGGGAAGAGGCTTCAGACATTACCAGTGACAGATTTTTATGGAAACAGCTTGACGTCAAATGCTCCGAACGGCGTGGGAGGGTCTAAGTCAGTAAGAATAGCACATTAGGTTTTTGAAATAAAACTTTTTAATAGCAGGAAAATGCAGTGTAGATACCTCAGAATATGCATTTTGTTGGCTTTCAATACCAGAAATAGTGCTTGGCGGCGGGGCTTTGCCCCGCGCTGGGGGAGCTCCTAGCGCTCCCCCAGATCCCTTTGCTAGTAGCCTAATATCGGGGAATCTACAATTTTTCCACTAACTCATGGAAGAACCTATTCTAGGGCACAATAAACGTCTTCCGAAAGAATGAAGGGTCAGAATGTAATAAAGATTATGTACACACACACACACATAAATACATATAATTATTTTTTTTCGCGGGGGGGGGGGGGGAAACCCCAACCCCCCCCCCCAAAAAAAAATCCTGGCTACGCCCATGTATATATATATGTAAATAGCATGGCCGGACTTACCCATTGTGGGGCCCTATGCGAAACGGATTTCGCGGGTCCAACTTTGGGTAGGGAAGCGGGTAATAAGTGAAATTTAAGAGTTTGTATTAGAAAATAAATTCGTCTATGCATTTTATTCATTTTTACTACGTACATAAATACTTTTTGAGCCTTGCGTGTAGCGAAGTCATACAGTACGGTATATCATAATAATTCTGTTTCCTACATAGATCACGCTCAATAGCAAGAATTACCAAATATTTCAATCTATCTTTGAGAATTGTTGACCTCAAGTAATTCTTCATTAGTTTGAGGCGCGAGAAGCTTCTTTCACCAGATTACACAATTACGGCTGATGCATAATGTCGCGCGTAAGATTGGCGTTTTCCATTTTGATTGACACTCAAAATGACAATTTTCGTGTATATATTTCCGTATATTTTAAGAACTTTTTCGTATATTTTGCGATTTCGGGAGATTTCCAGGAGCTCCTGGTAAATCGCCAGGAGGGCGCGGGAAATCTGTTTTAAGTTATAAAATGGTTTAATTAATTAATGTATGCACCTTGAATTAGCGCGGGTCCTATAAAAGTACGGGTCTTATGAAAGCGCGGGTCCTATGAAAGTGCGGGCCCTATGAAAGTGCTCCTGGTAAATCGACAGGAGGGCGCGGGAAATCTCTTTTAACTTATAAAATGGTTTCAGTTAATAATTTCTACACCTTGAATTAGAGCGGGCTCTATGAAAGTGCTGGGCCCACTGCGGTCGCATAGGTTGCAGGCGCCTAAGGCCGGCCCTGCAAAATAGCGGCGTATGCTACGCCGCCGGTCGACTAGTTATTATTATTATATCTCTGACCTTGTGCCAGGAAACGCAGTTTAAAACATGGCTATTGCGATAAAAAAAATGCAAGTAAAATTTAATATAAAAAAAAACTTTTTTAAAAAAAGCTTATATTAAGTGAAATTGCATCAATTATTTTGAATCGAGCATGTAATTAATTTTTGTAGACGTAAACTAACATTAATAAATGTGTACGGTCTGAAATATTGTAAGTATTTGTTTTTGTTTAAACAACTATTCTAGGCCTACTTATATCCTACTTAGTGCACTATGGCCCAATCACTTTTGTGGACCTGTTTGTGAAGGAGTAGGCCCTATCTGGGAGGTTTCCGTGTTGCTTTAAAAAAAAAAAAGTTGCTCGAGTCTAAATTCGAATTCGAGCCTCCCTGATGAAAGGCCGAATTATTAGCCACTGAGTTATCCAAGTATTTATAATAGTATAAGGTTTTATAGTCTATTGTTAGTTAAAGAAAAGTTTAGCGAACGAGTAACGACCTAATTCTATCAACAAGGCTTATCTTCCCTTAGTTTAGTATTTAATAGGCCCTACTGTTTGTATATAAAACTTTTTTCTCATAGATTTGTGTGTTGTCATCGACATTGAATAATTGTGCAAAGTTTCAACTTGATCCGAGATTGGAGAAATACCGTGTTAAAAAAGTCCACCCAGTCAGACAGACAAGAGTAAGCTTATCTTATCTTATCTTATATAATACAGACGTTACTTCAAAAAAGAAGATGATTACGTCCTACGCGTCATGCATTTAGTCATGCATATTAACCAATGACTTAAATTCAGCCAAGTCACTGGTTTTCCTGGCTAGCTCAGGCTCTAATAGCACTAGGGAAGAAGGAGTATTTATACAAATTTGTCCTATCATATGGGGCGAGGAATGTGCCTTTATCTTTGTGTCTTTCAGTTTAAATGTGTTACTCTGGTCAAATGTGAATATTCGTTTGTTATGAATCTCACTGCTCTATTTTGTGTCTGTTCCAGTTTCTTAATGTTTTCTTGAGTTGAGGGGTCCCAAACGGAGGATGCATATTCTATTATTGGCCTAACCAAGGTTAAATAACATTTTAGTTTTATGTTCTTATTTGATTTATAGAAATTTCTTTTAATATATCCTAATGCTTTGTTTGATTTTTTTGTAGTTTCATCAATATGTGGATTCCATGACAGTTTTTCATTTATTATAACACCTAGGTATTTTGCGTTTTTAGTCTGTGTTACTGGTTTGCCATGAATAAGATAAGTGGAATTAATTTGTTTTAGTTTTTTTGTTACTCTTAACAACTGACATTTTTCTGGGTGGAAAGACATGCTCCAATTTGATTCCCATTTCTGTAATTCATCTAATTCTCTTTGTAAAATATCTGTGTCTTGTGTTGTTTTTATTGTTCTATATATTATGCAATCGTCTGCAAATAATCTGACTTTTGTTCCTGAAGTAATGCAATTTGGTAAATCATTTATGTAAATTAAAAATAGTAGTGGACCCAAGACTGTTCCTTGAGGTACACCTGAGTTTACTGTTATCGGTGTTGATTTAGAGCCATTTATTATTACAGTTTTTTCTCTCCCTATCAGAAAATCTTTAATCCACTGATGTAGTGGACCATTAATGCCGAAATCTTTTAATTTCTTAAGCAAACTATGGTGGTGAACTTTGTCAAAAGCCTTAGAAAAATCTAGTAAGATAGCATCTATTTGTTCACTATAATATTATCTAAACCTTTTGAAAAATCATCAATTAGTCCTATTTGTTGTGTTTCACATGATCTATATTTCCTAAAGCCATGTTGGTATGGTGTGAGGACATTATGTTTGTCTAAGTGGTTTATGATGTTGCTACATATTATGTGTTCTAGGATTTTACATGTGATGCTGGTAAGTGATACTGGTCTGTAGTTTCCTGGTCAGATTTTTCTCCTTTTTTAAATAGGGGGGTGACATTAGCTTTGTAAAGAGTAGGCTCCACGATTTTAATGAAAGACCAACACATAAGAAAATATATGGTAGATTTTCATCAGTAGTGTGTTGTTCCATAGGATTCCCTTCTTCAATATAAAGTGTTTTAGAATTAACGGGAAAACGCCGGTGAAAAAAATATGAATCACACTCTTCAAACTGTACACTAGAGGAAGTAACCGTATTCTGCTAGCTAGATCTAGCTCCCTTGTCGTACTCGTTGGTCACAGTAACAAATGACCGTTTACTGATCACGTTTCCTTCATTGGCATTGTATAGTCGCATGTTATACGGGGTATCTAATATAGATCGACAAGAATCCATGGTTTTACAAACGTTATCTTTAGCCTAATAATGTTACAACATTTTGATGCCCAAAAAATCTACTTAGCCTATATTAGGATTGAATGTAAATTTTAATGTTTTTCAATATTCTATATGAAAGAGAACTAGCTCTAGAAATATGCTCCTCTGTTAACCAAGCATCGGTTTGATTTCATTCTATTCTTATCATCATCATATTTTTTTTTTGTTGTTGTTCTTGTAAGGAAAAAAAAAGGATTTAAGTTATCGGCGTCATGAATTAACAATTATTTTCGTTGCTGTCGTGAGCTAGTCGTGTCCTTGCCATCTTGTGTGTGCAACACAGCTAGGGCATCATTGTTGCGCCATTTTGGGTCGTTTTTTTTTTTTTTTTTTATCAACGCGAAAGGGTATTAAGTTATTGACATTTGATATTGTGCGTTAATGAATTTTAATAGGAGAGCGGATGAAACAAAAAGTGGACTCTTAATTTAGAAACTACCAGGAAAAGTAGAAGATTGCTTTTGTGCAACATGAAAATGAGCCAACATGTTTGTGGCTGTTTTGTACAGAAAATAACGTTAAACAGCATTATGAAATCAAACTTAGGAACAACTTCAGCGGCATTCTTGGTTTGAGTGCGAAGAAAACATCCCATTAGTAGAGATAGAGATTCTAAGATTGACGAGAATCTTTACCAAGAAGAAAATAGGTCGATGGTAAGAGCAAGCAGCACTAGCGGATCCAGAACTTTTTAGTCGATTT